>NW_027472580.1:56956598-58156598 GCF_030347505.1 Rhynchophorus ferrugineus | reverse complement strand
ATAAACAAAATACAAATTTTTCAGAACAAAGTCCTGAGAGGTATTTTGGGTGCATCCAAATACTATAGGACTGATTACCTAAATCGAGACCTTCAGATACCCATAGTCAGTCAAGAAATCAAGAAAATTGTAAGGGGGTATGAGGAAAGACTCTATTCTCATGAGAATAGGACACATACTCAAAAAATCAAACCATCTGATCTTGTGTAGTGTTGTGTAGTGAGGTGCATATAATAAAAAATATCAGCAGTGTACCAGCAGCGTATCAGCATAAACATTATTTCACCAGAGACTGAGATAGGGCCGATGGGTCCTCCTAGTTATATACCTAGATTTAAGTATCATAAAGACAAATTGTAGGTTAGTCGGAAACTAGTAATAATGTTATAATTAAATAATAAAAAAATATAAAGTAAATAACCAAGATAGTTGATACAAGGTTCAAAGAGTAAAATGTCATGTAGTTAAAAATCTTATTATTATACATAAGTTGTTAAGCATATTAATATTTATTAATGCTTTAAAATGTTTGCAAATGTTAATAATTTATAATTTATTCTATTTGTAAAAATGTTCCATCTATGCATATTTTCATTAATTCACATAGGTAATCAAACAGCATTTATATTTTATCTATATTTACAGGATAATTAAATCTACAGGATGATTAATAGAATAATTTCTTTACTATTCGATCTCACCCTTGCAGATAAGCTCATATTTAATTTGCTTTTAATTAAGCCATAAACTTTTGTTCACTTTGTTCATGCTTTCTACCTTGTCTTATGTTCCATGTGAGAACTAACAATTTGCCAACACATAAGGAATTTATAGGAATAAATATGCAATATGAAGCTATATTATAATTGTTAATATTCTTTGGAAAGTTCAATTTAATTCTTTATGCAGCAGGCTTGGTGGCCCAGTGGTCGTAAATTTATGTTTGTGATTGTTTATTATTTGTGATTGTCCTAGGTAAGACTGCAAAATCCGACAAGGAAAATGATACAACGATCAGGGAAACACTAGTAAACGAGTAACATGGGGTCCAACATAATTATCGGTAGGATAAAGAAACATTGTAATCAATGAAGCAATTAGTAATGCAGACGAGTTCAGAAAATCAACCATGTGTTAGTTGCAAGGACCAGAGAAGTATTGAAAACTAGAAATAAGGAGTCCAACAGAATTACAGGTAGAATGAAAAGCTATGGAACCCAGTGAAGAATTTTTAATTTGTAAGGATGGAGAACAAAGTTACTTAGCAGAGTTTACTTACAAAATATTAGAATTTTGATATAAATATCAATACAATTGGGACTTAAGAAGAAGGATAAATCTTGTCCTATGAGCGTAGAAGCTAAAACAACCAGGAGCCCATTCTACTTTAAGGAGACAAGAACAAGTGCAATCGAAGAGTTAATTTATTCAGATATTTATAAGCTAGTAAACCCAATATCTAAAGATGGAGGAAGATATTTATAATAGGAAGGATAGAAAATACTAGATGATTTGTCCCATTTTACCAGAGTAAAAATCCTTAAGACAGAAAATGAAGCTGAAGAGAATTTCAAACAATACATTAATGAATTAGAAAGACAACATGGAGTAAAGTTATTTTGTAGGAAAAAGGGAATTCATTTAGAATATAGCAATAGCCCATTCACCGCAAAGTAATGGAAAAGCGGAAAGATTAAATATGACATTATTAATTAATTAAACTTAGTTCTGTATACGAACTAAACAAGATACCAACAATTAAATCGAGCATTGTATGGATTGAGAAATTCACCTAAAGGTTGGAATACAAAATGACATGAAGAGTGTATAGTGGATTTAATGGACAGTCTTTATGAAGTTAAACAGTTTATTGGAATGGAAAAAGAGGAAGATATTACACAAATTGAAATTAATATTAACACCAGCAAAAGTGGAAAATAATTTAGTTATAATTTAAAGGGTAATATATAGAAGATTAAAAGGCATATAAGTTTCGTTAGTTACAAGATCGCATCTAAGCAGATCAATTTGGTATGCCAATGGAAGTCAACTTCAGTATGGATAATAGTGAAAAAATAATTAAAGATATACCGTTTAGAAAATATATGGAGAGACCAATATAAGGTGAGCATAGAAAATTCCAAAGAAGAATCTGTGACTAAACCGATGCAGACAGTTTTGCAACAGGAAGAAGGAAACAAGAATGTGAGTGATGATGAAAAAAAAACATTTTCAAGAGCAGATAACAGACAGTGATGACGAACCTGATGAAAATGAACCTATTTTGTCTAAATTGGAGGAAACCAATTCTAGAAGAAAGGAAATTAGACGACCATGAGATATATGTCGCCTATTGTCTGCTTATTTCAACAAAAAGACTCCAACAGTTGAAGATGATATGTTTGCATTACAACAAGTCAATGATAAGAAAAAGTTAAATAAAGTAATGGATCAAGAACCTGACTATTTAACTTTATTCGAAGACGAAGAAGAAAGCCCTAAGCAAAAATATTTAAGATATGATCAAGACTAACAGCATTTAGGCAGTTCTGGGTTATATTAAAAAGATTCTGATTTCGAATTGGATTCTGATGAATCTGGTCTAGATGAAAATAAGAATAAAACAATGGGAACTGTGAAGAATGTTAAAAGAAAAGAAAAAACAAAAGTGAACATCCATTGATAATTGATTTGAAGTATAGAGATAAAGAACAGAAGAAAGCTCATAAAGCAGAATAATGTTAGTGAATGATTGAGTTGAAAGTAATAGGTGAAGGTGATAAAGGTAGAAAACTGGAGAAAACAAAATTGAGTACAATATTAGAAGCAGAAAAGAAAGACCAATTAGTTATGATACCTCAGTGATACGAGAAGACCATGGGCTAATGTAAGGCAGAAGTGGACCTGAAGGAACAAGTTAAGCAGATTGCAGTGGTGACCAATTAATTATGATACCTCAGTGATACCAGAAGACCATGGACTAATGTAAGGCGGAAGTGGACTTGAAGGAGCAAGTTAATTTTTGTTTACAATCTTAGGTTAAGTTATATAGTACATTTAAATTGAAGGGGAGTGTTAAATATATGACTTGTCTCGATACAAGAGCCAGTATAGAAGGAGGAAGAAAAGTTAGTAGAGGGCGCTGTGACTTGTATCGAGTGGGTATAAATTACCAGGGATCAAAATAAAATTTCTCTTTTGTTCCAAGGCCATAAGTAGTGTATTAATTCCGTCCCGTCCCGAATCATAAGTGATTCGTAAAATAATCTAAGTATAAGATCCGGAGTGCCTAAAATATTTGTTTATATCCCGGTTGGGAACTAAAGATTGAAAACGACTATGGACTGTTTTGGTCCCTATTTTAGATCCTACTGACTTGACACTACTTTTTAGTATCGATTGTTTTAGTCGTGTACTTTCACTTACTATTTCAGGACCTACTACTTTTATTTGACTGATTTTTATTAAATATGACCTTGAAAATAATGTGCCAAATTTATGCTTACATAGATTTATGTGTAATATATAAGATACTATACATTGTTTGTAGCATGATTATGAATAATAATGTATTATAGATTAATATAGCAGCATGAAAAAAAAAGTTTTCCTAAAAAAAGTTTAAAAAATTACACGTCAATAAATTAAAATTTTTAAGTGCGTGATAAGTTGTAAAATTATATGAACTTATAAAATAAATTGTATAAAATAACAAATGTTGTCTTAAACAAATTAGTAATATAAATTCATTTTAAACGCCTTTCAAATTGATTAAATGCCTCGATATTATTTAGCCAACGTCCAACGGAGGTCGCAGGTCGGAAGTTTGGTCCGCCCTCACCCACTTCATCGCCTAATCCAACTTCGAGCAAGTTCTAATGAAGCGTGATGTAACGAAATCGACCATCGTCAATATATCGGCCGTCCAGTAACAATTACAGGTAACTAATACCCCTTGATACGTGTTGTAAAGTTGGCGGCATTGTTTACGATCTGGCCGCAAAACCCAAGAATAATGACGCGGGCAGGTCGAAGTCGAACCAAGACAAATGGCGATCGCAAGGGCCGGGTTAATGCCGCCAGTTGCAAAACTTGGAACGGCCCAGCCAGAATTCCAGAAACTTGCCGGATATACCCCCCGTCCGTCCGTCGCTCCTTTCCCCCGCCGCCCGTCCGTTGCCCAATGTCCACTCGATACAAATCCCGAATGGTCCACTTCAATCTAGTAACCTGTGTAACCTTAAGGAATTTCATAATTCGTAGCGCCGGCTTAATATCTGTCTCAAGATTTATGAAGATGCACGGTAAGGAGAACTGTTTAGAATTTCAAGTGGCCCGTATTAATTATTGTTCCTGATCGTTTGATCCCTTTGATTAATTTTCATTGGATTGCGGGTCGGCTTTGCTGCTAAACTGTTCGGCGCCGCATAGTTTCGGCGTACTTAATAAAGTGGACACAATTCTGACCAGTCGATTTCTTTACCGGGAATATTTCGAACACCTGTGACGAAAAGCCTGGATCTTCTCGGTTTCAAAGCATTCGAACTATTCTAAAATATCTTAGGGTTTATAGAAAATCTGTAGTCCGTTCAATAAAATGGTTAACTCACGTCATCACCTTTTAACTCAACTAAACTAAATAAAGTAACGAAAAAAATATCAAATATTATTTATTTTAACGTTATAGTACATCTAATGCATATATTATCGATGGACTTAAGTACAACTAATTCTATAATCAAAATAGTTTGTAGGTTAGGGTTGTGTTTTATTATATTTGCATTTAGCTCTTTTCCATACCACCTATGAGGTAGTGCTCTAAGTGCGATTTTTATGTAGTAGTATCCCTTGGAGGCCTGATCCACCTAATTAACAAATGTATATCCAAGTAATATATATTACTTTTATTATAGAGCATATTTACTTTTTACGTTTAGTTCTTGTTTCCTTCGGTACAGTGTTTTGTTGTAAAGTTATTTTCTTATCACTGTATTTCTCGTTAGTTTGTTCTGTTACTTTCCTGTATACATTAAACTAGATTTAATCACCGCATTCTTCCTAATGCATTTGCTGTATCTGCAAAACAGTTAGTATTCCTTCTCTCCTCGCATATTTTAACCAAATGCTCATATATATTCTTAAGAATTACGCACATATCTATGCACATACATCTTTCACACTCTACAGTACGGTTTTCTACAGTTATCATATATTAATTATATATTCACCTTTAGTCGTTTCCACTCTCATCATCCTGTATTGGAAATTATCGGCATTGAATCATAATCCCACATCCAGAAAGATTCATTCAAGTAAATATCTAAGCTGTTAATTTCTAATCTATCTAATATTTTTGTCATTTGTCAATTTCTTCTTCAATGTTTGTGTTTATGTTCATCCAAACTGAACGTGTTATTAACCATTCCTGTTTCCAAATGTTATGAATAAAACCAATCAATTGTTATTTCAACGTTTACCTTTTCCCATCAACTTGTCTTTAAACTATTTTTATTATCTTGCCATGAGTGACCCAAAGTCCCATCTCATGGACAAATACACGAAGTGAAATAATAAGTATTCCTTGATTTTAATGTATGCTTTTAAAAATTGTATTCTTTTAAAAGTAATTAGAACTCTTCGTGGGTTATCTTTATACTAGTTAAATCCAATATAACCCATCAGTGTATGAAGGGATGTTCTACATAAGCTTTTTATGGATACTTTCCAGACTAACAGTTTCAAAATAATTGTATTAAATTATGTTTGTATTGAAAAAATTACTCACTGTTTTTATACATTTCACATATTTGATCTCTAATAAAGCTAACATCAAGCTGATTTTGATTATTCACCCTCTTCGTACGAGGTGGGTTTCTTCTACTACAGTTACTTCTACATTATAATATAAATGAAATAATGAAACAAAAATGTTATAAAATATAATTTATTTGATCATTTTAGTGCATCTAATGCATATATTATCGAAGGACTTAAACTACAATTAATTAAACAGCCACAATGGTTTGTAGGTTAGAGTCATTTTATTATATTTAAATTGATCTTTTGTCAAATCATACTGATATCATCTGATATAAAACATATGTATAATTTTTCAAAAACTTTCGGGATTATCGGTAGTGAAGTAGTAGTAGTCGTCGTTAAAGTAGCAGTAGTAGAAGTTGCACTATTAATAATATTAATAGTAGTAGTGGTAGTAGTAGTAGTATTTATATTTGCCAGAGAGTTTCTCGGGCTCTACTATCCCATAGACACAAAATGCAAAGGGATTTGATAACCCTGCTTGATGTTCCAGCAACATACACAACATTTTAAAATCGCCGAACACATGCAGATCATGGTCTTTATATTTTAATTTAAGAAAAAACAAGATTTCTTCTAGATTTCTTTGGGGTGTACGGAATGATCTACAGGAATGAACGCATAGAGATGTTGTTGTGAAGAAGAACTGCTTTAGGTTTCTTTTTGATGGATCTATGAAAATAAACCTGGCGAAAAAGTTTCCTAAATTCTAACCTCCTGAATTTTCAATTACTTGTTAAGCTTCGGGCTTCTTTTATTATTTGTTTTATTATCAGGTCCATAATGTATTTATTATTATGGCCTTGCTAATACATTTCTATTGAAACTCTAAATATTAAATAATCGACAATGACATAAAATTGTCTAAAATATTTCGATTGAATTAATTCTTTTCGATAAATTACTATTCAGAAGAAAATAGAATAATAATTAATTTCTGGTGTTAACTTTATGTATAGCTTCTACAAGACTCACATTTCAAACTTGTTACTCCCTTCAACAACATTAACAATATATCAAATATTAGATATTAGGTTAGAGATTTGGCATTTACAAATTATTTATTGCAGTATAATATATACAACATATCTATAAATATTTATTAATGTTATTTTTGTAAACTATTAGAGTTTAGAAATTGAAATGATAAAATCTAAAATTGCCGGCTTGGTGGCGCAGTGGTAAAGGCGATGGGCCGGTTTTCCTACTGTTGCGATAGCCGCAGGTTCGAATCCTGCTGGGGCATGGTCGTAAATTTATGTTTGTGATTGTTTAAAATTTGTAAGAGCGTAAAATTCGACAGGGAAAATGATCCCAGTCACGACAGTAACCAGGCTGGGTAGGATATCTTCTGGGATAATTTCTAAAGTTGGTCACTCGCCAGTCGCTAGGTTTAATGCTGAGGACCGTGGTTGGGAGCCCACGTTAAACTTTAGGCCCAGTCCAGATAAACCCATAGTTGGTAAAAGGAGACTTCTTAAAGTTCTTCATCTACCTTACCACATACTACTTTACACATATATACCACAAATGATAATACAGCGATATTTGCCGTTGGAGGGGACAGTGAAGAAGCAATCAGAAAATAGTTTGTCACAATACTTGGTTTCCAATACACATTGTTGTTCAAATAAAATCTACTTCGTAATTATTTGAAAATCAAAAGAAATGTGAGATGTATGTTTAATAATTTATTTTATATTTTTCTCTACTTCATCAAATCGTAGGAATTAACAACTTAATTAAAACGACGGAAAAATATTGAACAACGTGTGGCAGTATACATGCAAAAACATAGTATTGTTTGATTTTAATTTTGCTAGCCTTCCACGAAATTCAGATTATTTGTTATTCGAGGTTCTTCTTTATAATTACTTTAATTAAGAAAAAGCACTCGCCGATGGAAATTTCTTCATGAGTACTTCGTTAAGTACATATTTGAATTGTGTTATTACTTACACAATTTTCCAGGACCTCGGCGAACTTTTATTTCATTGGATGATTTTTAATCAAATACTGAATAACTTATTTGTTGTCGCTTGTTAGCGTTTCACGTTATGTCCTGGTTTAATGGGACTATTTTTCCGTTGCCCTTAATTATTATTAAGTCTCCTTTGGTTAATTCAAGTTACATTTCTTGGTTATAGAACTTGATGTTATGGCAAATATATTGTTTTCCTTTAAAAACAAATTTAAGAAACAAAAATGTTATCAAATATTATTTATTTTAACATTATAGTATATCTAATAGACATATGTTAGTCATAATAGTTTGTGATCAGGGTTGTGTCTAATTATATTTACACTGAACTCTTTTCCATACCACCTATGAGTTAGAGTTCTATGCGCGTTTTTATGTAGTTGTATCCCCTGGAGGCCTAATCCACCGAATTAACAATTTTATATCCAAGTAATATATTTTACTTTCATTAGAGAGCATATTTACCTTTTACGTTTAGTACTTGTCTCCTCATCACCCTGTCTTAGAAATTGGCAGCATTGAATCATATCATATTCAGAAAGTTTCACTATCTAATATTTGTTTACAATTCCATTATTTGTCGAATTTCTTCTTCAATGTGTCTATCGAGTTCATCCAAACCGAAGGTGTTATTAACCATTCCTGTTTCCAGCATGAAGTACAATATATCTGCAATTAATTATTAATAAAAGTTATGACTAATAAAACCCAATCAATTTTTTATTCCAACGTTTACCTTTTTCCATCAATTTTTGTTGTCATAATACTATATTTATTATCTTGCCATGAGTGACCATTGGGTATATTCATCTGAAAATCCCATTCTGAAATATCCATGTCTCACCTAAACATATAAATTGAAATAATATGTCTTTATTATAGGCTTTTAAAAACTGTATTCTTTTATAAGCAATATCCGGGAGTTCCATTAAACCTCTTCGATACTTTTCATATTGACAGTCTGAAATAATTGTATTAAATTATGTTTGTATTGAAAAACCACTCACTGATGTTATACATTTCATATATTTAACCTCTGATGGAGCTAACATCAAGCTGTTCTTGATTTGTCACTCGCTTCGTATGAGGACTTTTTTTTGGTGAATTGGAGACACAATCTATTCTGTCTTCTATTTATTACTGTATTGTATTGTTAATTTTTTGGAAAAGACTAACAAATTCAGCTAATATAGCCTATTCAAAATAACAGTGAACTCACGTCATTACGATATCGAATGTATTGCCTATCGCAATTTGTAAATTCCTTTTAAAGTCAGGCAATATTTTCTTCCTCATTATATTAAAGAGATATAATGCTGTCTGATACGTTCGAATACGTAATTGAATAATCGTACAAAATCCGCATGGTTGTCAAACCTGTGAAAATTTCTTCAATTATTGGTTATAATTACAGGTTATAAACCGGCAAACACTTTGCTGCTTTGCTTGTTTCAATAAATTTCAAATCGCTGGTTATTATCACTCTGATCAAAGTACCATTAGAAAAAGCCATTAGATAGTCAGAGTCAAAAATGGATTGCGTCTCTAATCATTTACTTCGAACAGGAACGAGATAATAGAAGCATTAGATGCACTTTATTCATTTATTTGATATTTTGTGATTAAAACGAGAATTTATCGGTTAACAATTTACAAGAATGTTACATTATTTAAATTAGAATTTTGTTATATATCATAGCCAAAGTGAGCTAAATCTCAAAGTTGATGTGGCAACATTGCGATATTTCGTCGACGTCATAAATTTGGATGATGTGAGTTCACTGTTTTATTGAATGGACTATATGTATATAATAGCTTCACATATGTTCAAGTTTTGGTGTGACTAGGAAGGGAATGCAAGACCCATCCTGAAATCATGCTTCATTTGGGTTATATATGACTTTCACCAACTAAAGACGAGTTATGGAATCTTCAGAATTCGCTTTTTTTTTTTTTTTTGTTCTGGCCTAAAAACCAGGCGGTGGAATGCATGACGCATACCTGGTCGCGGAGACTTGCCCTGGAGTGACAAGTTGGACCGGGTTATGTGGGACTGCCTCTGGGCTTACCAATACACTAAACCGAAACCGCCTCACAGTTGACCCCTGTGGATCACTACTGCTACTGCATTAAATTTGGGATATGGCACCCGCTGATCGGGCAGCCGTTATTGGGCACGAGGGCCCGGCGATTCTATTGATTCGCGAACCTGAGTTAACACACAACTGGGTACTGTTGTATGGGGGCAAAAGTTATGACTGTAGCGACGGATGAGGTCGTTTCAGCCTGGAAAAGGGGGAGAGCTTAGCGGTGACGCGGTGCTAAGCTCCCAGCATGTCGACCAGCTCGCGAACAAGCGCGTTTTCAGAAGAACTTGAGCTGAGTTGTTGTTTGTGGAATGATTGAGATATGAAGTGCTTGATTTCTGGAGTGTCAGTTTCCCTAAGAATTTGATTATTTCTGACAAACCATGTAGCGTTTAATGTTCTCCTGAGGAGTTCATTGTGGAAAACTTGAAGCCGTTTGACCTGGTTGGGTGTAACAAACTTGAAGTAGACATTAGATCCGTAGAGACAGAATTCGCCTAAGTAGCTTATTTTGGAAAATTTAAATTGGTTTCACAAGGGAAGACTAGACATATTTTAAAGTAGATGATAACATTGTGATGATTATAAAAAGTAGAACCACAAAATAGACAGATTTAGAATGCGATCTCCCATGTATAAAGTTGTAACCAAGTTTTGTTCGTTCGAGCCACCTGAGGGCGCGCGAAGCGTGTTTATCTACTACAGGGGGAAATTAAAAAATGGGATTAGAAATATTATTTACATTACGGGGGGAAATTAAAAAATAATTTTGTAATAAAATGTTTTATTTAAATACTAGTTAAAATTTGTATAAAACATTTTAAAAATACATCAAACTAAAGTATTCACGTTACGTGTGTTTATATATGTCCTACTCTCCCGTTCTTCTTAATATGGAGCTGAAGGCACATATTTGTCTGTTTTGAAGGTACCTGCGGAGAAACATACGTTATAAATTTCAGTTTTCAAACTTCTCATCAATTTACATCCTTGTAATAACAAAAAATATGATATTTGCACTTACTTTTAATTTTTTTTGAAGATTCTAATGTGTGCTAATACTGATTCCAATATTTAACTTGTAACCATATTTTCTTTTTCGATATATTAAGGGAAATAATCTGTGAATAACATGTTAAGTATGTTCATTATCGATGTAGACTTTAATGAGAGACTTACAAAAATTATAATTAGGAATTACATCTTGACTAAGCAATGCTATTCCACATTTGAGTCACAATCATCTGATCGGTATGAAATGCAAAGAATAAACCTTCCTGTTTGAAAACTTCATGAAGGATATCATAAGAGGTTTCCTGAAGTTTATCATTATTTACTTTTAAAGACCGAGCAGAATCCTTTGGAAAATAATTAATTTTATTTAAACCTTGGCATCCTGGAAAATATTATTCCTATTATGATTTTGCATTTAAAAATATAACGTATATATTATTAAATAATTATTATAAAAAATAATTATTATTTTATTTTATTAGTATATACAAGTCAGTAGTTGAAATGCATTCTCGTTCTAAAAAGTGTTTTGTGCCCGGATGCACAGATAGTGAGGAAATGCATCATCGTTTTCCATTAAAAAGTACCCGGCGATCTTTAAGAAATGAGTAGAAAACATCACAGATCCTAAACTGGTTGGGTTAAACATGAAACAGATTTATGATCGTTATCATGTCAGACATTTTTGTGATACATTTAAACTTTCCTTTAAGTACTTATGAACAATTTAGTGATGGCGAAAATAATACCACGAGCCCAGAATATATACGAATGGAAATCTATCAAAATCAAAATTATATAGAAGGTAAATTAAAGGAGTGAGCCACATTTCTGTTCATAATTGTTACCATTAAGTTCTAAACTGTCTTACTTTATTTGTAGTACCTATTTCCATCGTTCCAGGTCCACTATCAAGGTGTTCAAAGCAAGTACTATCGACATTTGAACAAACTCCAGAAGGTAATGGTAAAGTTTGTATTCCTTCAGCCAGTACCCCCTTTCTGTTTATTAATTAGTTGACTCTATAACTTCAGTCCAGATGTTCCTATAAGAGCAAACAAAGTTTTACGTTGTACCATAGTGTACATCTCAGGTTATTTCGTAAAACTTTTGAAAAAATAAAGTGTGGTATACAATTATGAATAAATCAGTAGACCCAGAAATTGAGACTGATTCTATAGAGGTAAGACAATATCTCGTGCCCTAGACTCAGAAAATTGTTTTATTATACTGTCAGTAGGTCTTATTTTATTCAAATTTTTGCCACGTCGATAATATAATAAAATTTTGGTCAAATCTTTAAAAAAAAGTAAATTTAAAACCCTTCAATTGTACATAATGATCTTTTTGGATAAAATATTAAAAGTACTAACAGGGTGTGTTATAAATTTTTGAGTATAACAGGTGAACAGAATATTAAGAGGGAAAGACTCAAAGTTTGCTTTCAGTATAAGAAAACAAAAAGACAGAACTCTGATAGATCCTATTAAATTCATGGCATTAAACAAATATGAAAAAGAAAAAAGACGGGAGAGATAATTTTGATTTGCAATGTACCAAAGTTTTTTGCTTACGGTTTTACATATACATATATAATATTTATATTTTATAGATATATTTAGTTTTATATTAACTTTATATTTTGTAGATAAATTTACATTATATATTTATATTTATTGTTATAGATTATATTTATATTTAATTGAATTTTAATTAATAAATTTATTTTAGAAAAAAAATGTTTTTTATTTAAATTTCATTGGTCAATTAAACATGGCGTCAAGGCTGTCACGTGCCAAACATTACTAATGAGCCAATCAAATGTCTTCACAGTAGTAATGGATATATAAATTGACCAATCAAATTACTTGAATGGCCAATTATGCGACCTCTGGATATTGGGCAAAGCAAAACTTTGCGCCAGAGTCCCCTATTGAGTTGCATCTCTATTACTCTATGACATGCATAGACATTGATTGATTGATGAGATGAGAATGTCCTGCTTTACCCGTTCTACTCAACAAAATAAAAGTATCAGTATCAGTAGAGCTCCTTCTTTAGGGATTTTTGATAAGGGCGAACCATTGTTGAAATTGAAAGAAAGAAGTTGCATGTTAGGTATTAACTTTTTTTTAAAATTAAGATGTCATTATACATTCTTCAATTATCTGCCATAACTAGCCTCAAAGGTCGCTGTTATGATGCTAGAAAATATTGACAAGAATAATCGAGTGGAATAAAATTGCTACAAATAATTTACGCAGAACATTAAAAAACACTAAAACACTAAGAAGTAAAAAATCAAACTTAGATTTTTAACACAAAAAACACCTTTTAAAACAGAATATGGACCTAATAATCGTCGTAATAATTAAATAAAAATAAACAAAAATCTTATTTAACATATCTCCTACACGTATTTTATATTCTACTATATAAACACACAATTTTGCTTAATATCTACCTAAACCTATTTCTCTATTTTCAACATTATTTTAACTATTACCAAGTGATCACTTTCAAGTCGATGCCGAAGCCATTATTTTCATTACATTATTTAATTTTTATTCAAGATTGAAATTACTTTTTACAGAAGATTACATATAGTAATCTAGATTCTCTATCTTCTAACTAAAAATACAACATTATTTAGCTTACATAATAATTTCGTAAATTTAGAGAACTAAATTATTTCTAAAATACAGTTTTCATGTTCTACGGCATAACAAAAAACTTGGGAGCTAGAATAACATCCGCCCTTGTTTGACCTTTACTTATCTCGTTCTTAATTTTCCAAGCGCGAAAAGATGGAAAGAGAATTCATGAAAACTCAAAAAACAATGTGTGTGCTCTTTGCTTTCCTACCAGTTTCAGAACTCCTTTGTTGATTGAGGTCCTAATTTCAAATTACTTTAATTAAGAAAAAAAAAACACTCTCCTATAGAAATATTTCAGCCAGTATTTCGTTAAACACATATTTGAATTGTGTTATTACAAATTTTCAAGTTCTGACAAACTTTTATGTCCCTTGATTATTTTTAATCAACCGCCAAATCACATTGAGTCTCAATTATTTTCGTATTCATTATTGGTTGTTAAGGGGGTTTAATAATACTCTCAATTCAATTGAATTTTCTGTATTTGGTATGTGCGCATTTCGTATTTATCTTTAAGAAATTATTTTTAATGAGAAATTTTTAGTTTTAGTATTCTAAATAAAACTAATTACACACTAAATTTATGCCGATTATTATGCAAGTAACATAGTAGTACCGATGAAAGCATTTCGCGATTAAAGCTCTGTTATGGCAAATTTATTCACTAAGTTTTGTTAATTACAAAAGAATTAAAAGATTGATATGGATTTAATTACATTTTGAAATATATTTAAAATTTTATTGTTAGGTTTAATTTTTCTGAACATTATTAATAGTGTTGGGAATTATCGACTGAAATAGACTATCGACTGTTTAGTAATTGACTACTTTTTACTATCGACTGTTTCAGTCGCTATTTTCGGCCCGACTGATTTTGTTACTATTTACTATCGACTGTTTCAGTCTGACTAGACTCTGTCGTCCTAGCCGCGACCATGACAAAAATATGCCGAACTTAGGCTTATATAGATTTATATATGTAATATATATAGTTTTATGATTTTTTCTTGGTAGTTTACTTATAAATAACAATATATTGTATATTGGTATAGCAGCATCTTGGAACGATTTTATTCAAGATTGTTAATGTAATAGGGTAAAAAGATTAAAATTGCGAATGATAAATAGTAAAATACTTTTGACAGCTTTTATGGCAATAATAGGTAATATTTAGATTACTCTCGGGAATTTTTGTTAAAAATTATTTCCGTATAATAATAAATAAAGAATTTACTTTATTTAAAAAAGCTCTAGTAGTTATTGTGCGATCATTTTTAATTAAGTCATGAATTAGTTTTTTTTTCTATGATTAGGTATATGGTTAATTTTTATTTAGTATTTATGTTTATTGTACATCTTTAGTTTTTAAATTTTGTTTAAGTTCTATTGTATTGTCTATATTTATTATAGTATATTATTTCAAAATAGCAATTAAAATACGATAAAGCATTTGCGGGGTATTATTCCATTCCATCGAAAAATCCCATTGTTTTTTACAGATCCACACAACATTCAAATATAAAAGTAATTCTACTTCGTTTAAAATGAAATTATTAATTGCGTTTTAATATTATTCAGCAATTACTTTTTTCCATCTTTTTAAAAGTTAGAACGTGAAGGAATATGTACATCTCCGTCTTGTTTATATATCCGTTGTAAAATATACACATATAAAATTAACTGCTCCAAGCAATTATCTCCGTCTTTTTCTCTCTCACAATTTATACAGGAAAGGGTTCGTACACCTTCGTCCGACATCATGAATTGAAAACAACAGTCAAACCGTGCATTTGACTGAAAATATTAATTACTATTTTCAGTCGCTAGTTTTTTAACTATCGACTGTTTCGGCTGTTTTGCTGCTATCGACCATTTCGACTGTTTTCAGTCGATAGTTTCCAGCGCTAATTAATACCATGATTTATGCTATTTCAAATGACAAATGGAGTTAAATTTGCCGAATAAAGTGGACGTTGCCTCAAGTCATAGGTTTTTTAGCTCTGAGAGGGGTTGTCCTAATGAAAAAAGTTTACCAAATCATATTTGTTTATTCTAATTTCATATTTGGTGAAAGCGATACATTGTATTCACAGTTTTTTCAAATCCTAAAATTTAATCTCAAATGTTCTTAATGAGATGCTTCTGCTAAATATGTCTCTAAATATATTAATTATTTACGAAGACTATATCTTGTGTTTTGCTACAATTTATGTTCTTCACGGGGATATTTCAACAACATTGTAATTGTAATTGGCGACTATTTATATAACTTTCTGTCAACAACCCCTCGTGATTTTTTCATGTACAAGATATTTTGCCGAAAACATAAAACTCGCTAGGAACTAGCTGGTGGCCTAAATGTGAATTTACTACGATAATTCCATGTCCTCAAATATCAAAGCGGAATATGCATGACCATAAGGTCTTGCTGTATATATGGTGTGATCAGGCAGATGTAGTGTACCACAATACACTAAAACTGAACGAAACCATTACTGAAAAAATACAGTTGAAGCAAAAACTTGGCTTGATGCCGAGTTTCCGGACACTGCCCTAGCAAAATCAACCATCAAAGATTGTTACGTTAAGTTTAGGCATGGTGAAATGAGCACCGAAGGCGATGAATGGAGTGGACGCCCAAAAGAGGTTGTTACCGACGAAAACATTTAAAAAATCCACAAAATTATTTTGAATGACTGTAAATTGAAACTGAATAAAATAGCAGACACTCTGAAGATATCAGCTGAACGTGTACATCATATCATTCATGAATATTTGGGTATGAGAAGGCTCTGTGCAAAGTGGGTGTCGCGCGAGCTCACTTTTGACCAAATACAACGACGAGTTGATGATTTGGAGCAGTGTTTGAAGATGATCAAGCGTAATAAACCCGAGTTTTTGCATCCATATGTGACAATGGATGAAACATGGCTCTAACATTTCACTCCGAAGTTCAATGACAGTCATCCGAGTGGACTGTACACGATGAACCCGCTCCAAAGCATGGGAAAACGCAACAGTCGGCTGGCAAGATTATGGCATCTGTATTTTGGGATGCGCGTGGAACAACTTTCTTTGATTACCTTGAAGAAGGAAGGACCATCAACAGCGACTATTACATAACGTTATTGGACCGTTTGAACGACAAAATCGCCGAAATACGGCCGCATTTGAAGAAAAAGAAAGTGCTGCTTCACCAGGACAATACATCGTGTCACAAGTCAGTCAAAACGATGGCAAAAATCCATGAATTGGGCTTCGAATTGCTTCCGCATCCACTGTATTCTCCAGATCTGACCCTCAGCGACTATTTCCTATTCTCAGATCTCAAAAGAATGATCGCTGGGAAGAAATTTTTGTCGAATGAAGACGTGATCTCGGCGATTAACAACCTAGAGATCAACTGCCTAGAAAAGCCTATTTTGAAGCAAAGGGCAAATCGTACTACAAAAATGGTATCGAAAAGTTGAATAAAAAAAACTAATTTTGTCAAAAAAATGTGTTTTACTATGGTAGGCCGGGGACTTTTCAATTGACCTGTTATTATTGCAAAAGGATAATAATAGCAAGTAACTTGTCTTGATCAAGCTCGGCCACGCGTTGATCCATACAACAAAGCTTGATTGACACACGATGAAAATATGATTGAAATTGTGGAGAACATTTTGGCTATATATATTGCACCGATTTGTCTTCATATTTTTTTTAAACGAACAAATGATTGGAATACATGCAATCACCTAATATAATCGGATTTATCGAACAATACATTGTTTTAGCTATATATTTTCGTTGAATCTTGAGCGTCAGTCTATTCAAAATATAAATCATTCTCGAGTTTCAAGTTATTTTTCCATTTCTTTGTCCATCCATGCTTTACCTTTTATAATTACTTTAATTAAGGAAACGTACTTGAAGATGGAGAATTCCTGACGAGTTCTTAGTTAAGCACAAATTTGAATTGTGTTATTGCCAACACAATTTTCCGGGACTTTTATTTCGTTTGATGATTTTTCATCAAATGCTAAAAGGCGATTATGTCCCGGTTGTTTTCTCTTTATTTACCACGACTTACTCAACGCTTAACCTTAACTTCCGTTATAATTAGAGCAACATTCGAGAATATTTGAAATGCGTTCATTAACAAATATTTTTTTACTTATTATTACAAATTTTATACTGTAAATCTTATTGTTATCTATAAATAACATTTAATTTAATTTGTATTATTTCATTTTAGAATATAATAATGGATTTTGATTGATATAATACTTTAAATTTATTATGAGCCCGTGTCGTATTCATCTTTGTTTTGTTTATACCTTGGTATCACAAAAGATGCCATTTATCAGGTCCTTTCATATATTTTGATCAGAGATATTTATTGGTGAAAATGTCTTTTTTATTATATTTGTTTTTGTTACACGTTTATTTGGTGACTATGACGGTATTTGTATATGGTTACATTCATAATATGACTATGGAATAAATATAATATATAACAAAATGTTATAACATAAAAATAACAGAGTTAAAAGGTACATGACTAATCACATACATACATAGTATATAGCGATTTATACAAGTAGTTATATATCATTAGGATTACAATGAATATAAAATAAAAATAATATATAACAAAATGTAATAATGTAAAGATAATAGAGTAAAAAGTAAATGTGAGTAAAAAGGCACCTGACTAATTACATTCATAGTTATGTATATAAAATAATGTTGGCATATAACAGGTCAATTGAAAAGTCCCGGCCTATCATAGCAAAACACATTATTATAATTCCCTTAAAGGGTGATACACTGATTATAGCGACCATCCAATATTTCGATAGCATTTTTGTAGTACGATTTGTCCCTTGCTTCAAAATAGGCCTCAGTTTCGGCGATGGCCTCTTCATTAGACAAAATTTTCTTCCCAGCGAAACTTCCTTTGAGATCTGAGAACAGAAAATGGTCGCTGGGGGCCGGATCTGGAGAATACGGTGGATGAGGAAGTAATTCATGGATTTTTATCATCGTTTTCACTAACTTGTGACATGTGACATTATATTAGTGCAGCAGCACTTTCTTTTTTTTCAAATGCGGCCGTTTTTCGGCGATTTCGTCCTTCAAAAGGTCCAATAACGCTATGTAATAGTCGCTGTTGATGGTCCTTCCTTTTTCAAGGTAATCAATGAAAATTATTCCATGCGCATCCCAAAATACAGGTGCCATAACCTTGCAAGCCGACTGTTGCGTTTTCCCACGCTTTGGCGCGGGTTCATCGTATCCAGTCCACTCGGATGACTGTCGATTGGACTTCGGAGTGAAATAATGGATCCATGTGTCATCCATATATTAATATGAAATTTTAGTTGGTAACACTCTCTTTTGGGTGTCCACTTCGTTCACCGTCTTCGGTGTTCATTTCACCACGTCTAAACTTAGCTTACCAATTCTTGATGGTTTGGTTTGGTTCGCATCTTTGAGGGTTAGAGCTAACTAAAAAACATATGGATTTAATAATTATGCTTAAAAAAACTTGACAAACCGACAAAACAAGTTGGATATGCTTGCGCTATCAAAATTATTTTAAAAACTGCTGTTAAAGCGTATTAAAATATTTATAAAAATACCAGATTTCTAGTTTGGGTTTTGAAATCACCACTTGACAATCGACCAAGTGCACAGAGTAACAGCAGTTGTTGAAAAGGCATTCGAAGGAAACAAATACTTCTCTGCAATATTCCTGGACGTCTCATAAGCTTTTGACCAGGTATGGCATTTAGAATTAATAATACAAAATGAGAAAATTGCTACCGTGGAATTACTGTCTACTGCTGGAATATATCTTTCCGAAAGAAAATGTGGAGACTCTCATGAAGGGGCATTCTCAACACTTAAACCTATTTTGATTGGAGTTCCATAGGGTAGTGTCTTGGGACCACTTCTATATCTGCTCTATACTGCTGATAACAAGTACTCGGAACATTTGCCGACGATATCATGGCAAAATATGTATCTTTATCTAAGGCTGTAGAAAAAGTATAGGTTTTCGTCAACAAGATCTACAAATGGACTAGAGACTGGAAAATACAGCTTAATGCGGCGAAATTGCGAAAACCTAATTGTATCACTTGACGGATACCCAATTCCTCAAGCAGAATCAGTTAAATATCTTTGAATATATCTCGATGGTCTCAGATCAGATTAGACTCAAAGTCAAATAACTGTACTGGTTAGTCCTAAGGTACTCTCAGCTTGACTTAAAATCAAAGATTTGATCAACACGCAAAATACCTTTTTATACAATTTTTGACAATGATAAAAGTTGCTTCACTCAAAATGCTATAATTCTAACTAATGATCCGAGAGCTGTAAAATTTATAGAGATTATCAGTCAATCATAAGATCAATTTGGAGCTATGGAGTGAAAATTGTACTAAGAGATGAAATCAACTAGTAATCCAACGTACCCAAAACAAAGTTTTACGATTAATTGTCAATTCTTATCGCTACGTAACCAACGAAGAGCTGCATGATGACTTCAATATCAAATGGATTCACGAAGTGATCTAAGATTTGGCCTCAAAACTTGAAATAAGGTTTCTAAATCACAGCAACGTGGAAACCATACAGAGACTGGACACCACGCAGGAAGGAAATCAGAAAATTGAAGCTAATCAAATCACACGAACGTGTTTAGTGTATTCTTAATTTTAGCTTAAGTAGATTAGTTTTATTTTAATTTGGGAAATACATACTAATGTTTTAACCCCGTTCTCGCTTTGCTTGTATATTAATGCATGTACAACAGCACAATAGTAATAAATTTATTTGTAAATTAAGATTGTATTAAGCATGTCTAATGTAAGATGTAATTAATAAAAAAATATGTCTATAAATATTTATACAGGATATAAAAGCCATGTATTATTTGTCGATTTCGATTTACGGTTACGATCACAATATGAATACACAATATTATTATAGTTAAGGATATCGAGAAATCTAAGGAGTTTGGGTAGGTTTACCGAGATGAGTAAGTTTGATAGATAGTGAGGGAACTTCAAATAGTTACATTCCAAAAGTATATGGCATGCTGAGTATGGAGCGAGTGCATTGAGAAGGAGTGTCTTCCCTTAACACATCGGAATGGGTTAATTTATAATATCCTGTGTATACAAGTGTGCACAAGCATAAGTCGGTTAAGGATAACTTGGCAAGATCTGGATTTGGATAGTATTATAAAGGAAAAGATATCGTGTTTTATTGGCTACAACTTGTTCTTTTCTACTAGGTCACAGCTCAGTTGGGTCTTGTCGTTTAATTTGGATTCAATATAAGGGAATATATCTTTTTGGAGTATGATGGGTTGATAGTGAGGGCCAGTTGAAATGACGTCCTTGGCCATGTGGTTGATCATTTTGTTTTCCTTAATTCGCTAACGATTGAGAATTCATGCAAGAACCATATTAAACATATATAAATTTTAATTACCACATATAAATTATTTTTTATTATTTTTTACTAAAAATACCAGCCAAGTGTTCCAACTCTAGAAGGGAGTACCCTGCTAGCTTTTTGGGGTGCGAAAAATGACCACTGCTAAAGAGTCTCTTACCTAAACCTTAACAAATCCCTGCACTAGTTCCCCAGACCGCCTGGGAAACTCATGGAGGAAAAGATTAGTCAGCCAGCTTGCTCCATCGGCAATGATAGGAAGTGACGCGATCGAGGAAATCCGGAGCGATTTTGCTGCTCTTGCTGACAAAATATCCTATTTCATCGATTAGTTTCACCCCGAGCAAAACAATAATTAAAAAACCCGCGACCAATTTCTCGTAATTCAAAATCCGGCCTCTCATATAACAATTTTAAACAGACTGGTTGCTAGGGCAGCGATGGTGTAACAAATTATGGCGGGCTTTTCCTCAGATAGATGGTCCCATCGGAAACCCCCCAGGTATGCTAGCGCTACATTATAGCTATTTTCCTGTGTGACCAGAAAATGTTATTGGCCTCCCTCAAATCAATTTAATTTTTGTATACAACGTTCATCTCACGTCGCCTTCAATTCAATTCATGGTCCCAATTAGCCAGTTAGCTATCAACACCGGTTTATGACCACCATCACAGGTCTGTTTTGCCGTTTATACAAAAATATAATACCTTTTTGAATTTCGCAATTCTTACGGCCTCTCTTTTACGACAATTAGTATTCTTCCAAAAAAAGCGAAACTTTCCATTGCTGAGTATACGGCAGTAAAAACCTGCATAGAGCTCTCGCGTCCCAAAATAGTTTCTCGGTCTTTGGGTACCATAAATTAATCTTCTGATTAATCTAACAACTTTTACTGATGAAATGCATACTGATATGAGAAATACATACTGATGTATTAATCCCGTAGTTGCCTTGCTTGTATATTGATGCAAATACAAGAGAACAGTAGTAATAAATTAATTATTAAATTAAGATTGTACTAAGCATATATTATGTAAGATGTGTGTATTAACATATTTACAATAAACATTCTATTAATTTTTCACTTTTAAATAACTGTAGACCTTACTATAAATAAATACGAGTGTAACATACTAATGTATATATAATGTATAATGTATATATATGTATATAATAAATAGAAATATAGAATATCATTGGTTATGGTTATTTTCATGTATTATTATCATATATATAAAATTCTCATGTCACAATGTTCATTCCCATACTCCTCCGAAACGGCTTGACCGATTTTTATGAAATTTTTTATGCATATTATTCAGTAGGTCTGAGAATCGGCTACTATCTATTTTTCAAATCCCTATGTGATAAGGGGTGTCCACTCTAATTTTTTTTTACATTTTTGGATAATTTTTATAATTTTTTTTATTATGTGGCATTAAAAATACATACAAAAAATAATAGTCATCTTGGTAAGTTATGTGCAACGGCTGTGTAACGGTACGCGATTAGTCATAAAAAATTAATGAAAAACTTTATCGAAGCCACCATTTTAAATGGCAAGTTTCGAGGTAAAAATATATTAATACCACGAATATCTATTATACCCACAGATGTGTCAATTGAATTTAAGCGTATTCAATTTCCGATTAGATTGGCATTTGCAGTTACTATTAATAAATTCCAAGGCCAAATAATGTCTGTTTGTGGCTCAGGTTTGAGCACACCATGCTTTTCACACGGACAATTATACGTTGCATGTTCCCGACTAGGTAAACCATCAAGTTTGTATTAGCTAAAGACGGGCTAACAAAAAATTTTTCACTCTGTAGCATTAATGTTATGTAATGAATTAATAATATAAATAACTAGCGACCCGCCCCGGCTTCGCAGGGGGCAATGCTGATACTAAATTAAATACACTACAGAAAAAATATGAACGTTGTATATAAAAACATAGCGGCCCGCTCCGACTTTGCACGGGCATAAAATATATATGCCTATGTCACTCGATGAAAACATGATTAAAATCGATCCAGTATTTTTGGTTCATTCATTACTGCCCTTGGCCTGCACGCATTAAATTTGGAGTAAAACAATTCCTTTTCCCCTATACTTACTATGAAGATTTCCTGCTATCTTTGGAATATCTAAATTCATACAATTTTTATTACATTACACATTTTTAAACGCAAATTTTAAATTTGTAATATCTCCGAAAATATTTGTTTAATTTACATGCTGTAAGGATCCATATTGATCTATATTAATTGCACACTGTATTTAAGGTACTTAATTCGATAAGGATTAATGCCGTATTGCTTAAAATAGCTTCGTAAATAAGCCATTTTCTCACGTAAAAAGTAAACAATAAAAATGGTTAATGTGGGTTATCCCTAAAAGATAAACATATACCATCGCGGACTTTTTTGTAGACCTTTTTATGGTGTACAATACTGTAGTACATTAATTTGATCTAACTCGTAGGGTTAGGCAGCGTTTTTGCTAATTGCTAAATAAGCCTAAAAAAATAGGTTAATTTACGACATCACGTTAGAAACCTCTAAAATTAGCAATGTTGCCTTAGTATATTATGCATGTATTATACATATAAACCTTCCTCTTGAATCACTCTATCTATTGAAAGAAACCGCATCAAAATCCGTTGCGTAGTTTTAAAGATTTAAGCGCACATAGGGATATAGGGACAGAAAAGGCGACTTTGTTTTATACTATGTAGTGATTATTACTTAAAATAAATTATAATAAATTTAAAAACTAATGTTTGGTATTTTGTTATTTTTATATTCCCTCATCGTTCACAGCGCTCCATGTCTTTTTCACTCATATACCACATCCTTACACACTTCCAATAAGTTTTTTTTCTATACTAGAAAGTCTCTAGAAATTATTTTATTTTTTGTATGATATATTTAGAATTCCATTATGTAGATAAGTTATAACCAGACCTCAATGATATGTCAAAAATAAAAATACACCATCATCTGACCTCAATTCCTACTGTTCGTTGCAGTCATTCACATCCGCAACCCCGTCTCAATCAGGGTGGTGCAGGGAGCTCCTTCCTCTTCCGGTCTGCGTTTCCGCTAGCGGCGGCTTCCGTTTTGCCCATGCCGTTGCTGATTGAATGTATCTTCGTGTTAGCCCAACGTTTGTTTCGCTGTCATTCTTAATATTTTTATGCGACCGCATTACCGATTCGATTTTATTTTCCCCCACATCCTACATCATATAGTAACGTATATACATACAGATAAATAAGACATTTAATTGAACATGATGTGCTATAATTTTTTAATTTGATTAGTAAATATATGTTGGAATAATAACAGAAATATGGGTGGTATGTTGAAAGTAAAATATGTTGAAAATGTTATTAAAATAGGCATAATTAAGCCAAAATTACAAACATTTTATATCACTTATTATTATTTAATTTGACATTACAATGTTTACATAATTCGTATTTTTAATTTGTTGTATTTTAGAATTTCCTTTTTACCAACGAGGATTTTTCAGGACCACTTATTGCTTAACGTGAGCTGCGGTTCTTGGCATTAAGCCTGCCAAATGACCAGTGACCAATTTAAAGACCATTCCAGAAGACGTGCGGTCTTACCTAGTTTGGTTACGTGGCGTGACTGGGACGGTTATTTCTTGTAGGTCTTTACACTGTTGCCTATAAGGCATATGCAATCACACACATAAAGTAGTCCATGATTCGAACCCGTGACTATTGCAACAATAGGAGGACCGTTCCGTTGTCTTGGCCACCTTGCCAACCAAGCCGGTGATAATTCTTATAGAAAATATTTATATCACTTACATTATTTCATACTAATTTATGGTAATTATTTTTTACCTATTCATCCAAGTGAGATTTGAATTTTTTAAATTTGAAACTGATGTTACTTTCTAACTTTATTATCGTTTATGCATAGTATTGGATGATATTAATTTTGTAGGCGTTAGAGCACCTGCTGTTTTTGATACTTTTGATAAAATATATAATGGCTGAATCTCTATATTTTCTCTATCTTTTTCTAATTTTCTCTCGTAGCTTAAGCTGCAATATACTCATTTTAGTTTTTTCAAGCAAGACAAAGCTTGAAATACATAAACTTATTACCTTAACTCTAACTATTTTATTTAATTTAGGCTGGTAAAACCCACGTAATAAGATGTTTCTTTTTCTTGTTAGCTAGGATGAAGCATTTTCATAATTTGTTGTTTCTGAGATATGTCCAAGTGCACATATATAGCGATCTCGGTACTAACAATTTTCTTCATCTAATGTCATTTGAATAACTACTGTATTTATACAGCTTTTCTTGATTTATTACCCTTTTATTTTAATGGTTATAAATTTTATCCTAACATTGTAATAGAGACGAAATATCTATTGTTATATATTAGGTAGTAGCCATCAGTATATTCATAATTTAGTTTTAAATATATTGATATGTAATAATTTTAATTTTTTAAATTTAAATTTTAAAATATAATAATTTTGTAAACTATTAGGATTAAAAGATAGTAAGACGTAAAAATCGTAATGTCGTTTGCTCTGAATGCTATCCATTGGATCAACAAGGAATATAGTTAACGAAATTATGAGGTGATAACTTTTTTTGTTCAGATCACACAGCAAATTGTTTTGTTCTGCTGATTTAGTTAAGTTCAGGTCATTTACTAAATCCAAAAATGGTTTTGGCATTAGTAAGGATAAAACTAGGGTTGGGAACTATTGACTGAAAACAGTCGAAACATTCGATAGTCGCAAAACAGTCTATAGTCCAAAAACTAGCTAAAACTGGTCAAGTGCACGGTTCGACTGTATTATTTAATTCGTTATGTCAGACGAAGATGTATGAATCATTTCTTGTATAAATAGTGAGAGAGAAAAGGACGGAGATAACTGCTTGGGGCAGTTAATTTTATGTGTGCTTATAGTATCCAACGGTAGTATAAGCGAGGCGGAGATACATATTCCTTGACGTACTAACTTTAAAAATACAATTAACATGCAATTAATAATTTCATTATAAAGGAAGTAGAGTTACCTTAATAAATATTAATATTTAAATGTTCTGTGGATCTGTAAAAAGCAATGGAATTTTTTTATGGAATACAATAATAGGCCACACATGTTTTATCGTATTTTAATATGTTAATAGCTATTTTTAAATAATATACTACAATAAATATAGATAATACAATAGAACTTAAACAAAATCTAAAAACTAAAGATGTACAATAACCATAAATACTAAATAAAAATTAAACATATACCTAATCATAGAAAAAAAAATCTATAACATAATTAAAGATGATCGCACAATAACTACTAGAGCTGTTTTAAATAAAGTAAATGCTTATGGATATTATATATGGAAATATTTTTTAACAAAAAACGGGAGATTAATTGAAATATTACCTATTATGTCATAAAAACAGTCAAAGGTATTTTACTATTTATCATTCACAATTTTGATCTTTTTACCCTATTATATTAACAATTTTGAAAAATGTCGTTCCAAAATGCTGTTATATTAATATAGAATATATTGTTATATACAAGCAAACCACCGAAAAAATTACAAAACAATATATACTACATGTAAATCTATGTAAGCATAAATTGGGTATATTTTTATCAAGGACATGGCTAGGACGACAGAGCCAGAATGTTAAAAATCAGTCGAAAGAATCTACAAGAACCAAAAATAGTAACTAAATGTACACGACTGAAACACTCGATAGTAAATAATAATAAAATTAGTCGGACTGAAAACAGTTGACTGAAGCAGTCACTAGTAAAAAGTAGTAAATTCAGTCGAACCAAAAATAGCGATTGAAACAGTCGATAGTAAAAAGTATTTTCAATTGCTAAACAGGGATAGTCAATTTCACTCGAACTGTCTGAGCAGTGCTTCACTTCTTATGAAGATACCAAAAATGAGTCGATATGTTCCCTTGCTATGGAATTGTGATTGCCTGAATACTTTGAATAAAATACATTGTACCAATTTTTTACAATAAAGCTTCAAAATCAAAACTCCTTGAAAAAATAGTATGTTTGTTTATTTTACATAAATTGAGGCTGATGGGTCATGTTTTTCTCCCTTTGTATAATAGTTTGTTGGTCTGAATTAACCCTTTTACAAAGGAAGATCTACGGTAAGAAGTTTTAATATAAGGGATATATTAATTATTATAATAGTGCCTTTCGTATTTTAAACTTGATGCAGGTGTTATTAGAATAAAGTCATACGGTCTATTAGATAAGATGGACTAATAAATATATTGCACTTCATAAACGCTGTTGGGGAAGTTGGTTAGTGGTCGTTTTAGACCGTTAGCTCGCCTGCAGCCACCCCGCCAAGAAAATCACCTCGGCAAATTCACTCGCCAACTCGAAATAAATTGCAGCGCGACCTGCACTTTTAACTAACGAGAAAATTTGTTGGAAATTTAGTTTTCTGAGAAATATGTTGTTTACTTGGCCGTCGTTCGGTAATTAGTAGGCAGCCGGAGGCCAGATTTCAGTTCACCATTGCCACCATTGGAAATTGAAGTTAAGCGAGGTTTCGGTTTAAATAAATATGAATAAGAATAAGAATAAGAAGAACTTTCTTAATTACTGATGCTAAAGGTATTGAGGCATTGGCGGAGTCAGTCGGCACGAATGTCATCGTTTTGTTGCATGTAAATTTGTTTGTTTTTTAGTAACTTTTAATAACATTTAGATTTCTTCTTAATTATTACTTCTTATTATTAATTATCTATTTTTAATTTAAGCGGCTATGAAATGTGTTTCTCATTTTGTTAGTAAAATTTTTTTAGCATGAAAATAAACTTTTCTAGTTTTCTAGTAGAATATCATCTGCCATATTAAAATCCCTTTTTATATTTTAGTGGAATTGTTCAAATGTTCAAATGTTGTACGCAAGACATGGTAAAATATCATTGACGAGGAAGAATAGTGGGGAAATCCAAACCTGACAGAGACCGTATGATTATAAAAAAGTATTGATGACAAATTATATAAAAATTGAGTAATTACTTCAGTAATACTGTTTCTACAAAACAGTACGGCGAGAGTTTCACAAAGGTAACATTCTTGGAAGAGCTGAAAAAATGAAAGAGCTGAAAGAATGAAAAGAGCTGATAATACTCAGTATTATATATTTTTGATTTAAATGGTGAAGTTGTTTTAATAATGAATTTTGAAATTTAAATATGTATTAGATAAATCTTAAGAGATTGTTTTGAGCAAATATATTTTTTATATGATAAATTGACATTTACTCGAAGTATCAAATTATCTCATTACTCTAATTAGAAGTTGCTAACTCTTTCTGTTATCGATTCAAAATCGAATCAAAAAATTAAGATTATAAGTATTTTCCTGGAGTTTTTAAGAACAAGAAGCAAAATGAAAACTTAATCTGAATAGATATCTGGAAATCTCTAAATAACTGGTTAAGGTAATATCTTAAGGTTGACGTTGATTAACTAACCGTTTGATAAACTACATAAGCATGGAGTTTTCAAATTAGAAAATCCTTGGGAAAATGATTGGCCAGAACTGATTATAACAAAATACAATTTTAGGAAATCAAAAGCTATTTTCTTCATGGTTAGCCTAGTTATAATGCTCCATATATTTTCTTGTAATAATTGATTAGAAATTTGAATTCGGTCAATGAAAAATTGATCTGATTGAAAAAATATTTTTTTTTTTTTTTTTTTTTTATAATTATATACATTGTTACTAGTCGTTGCCGACTAACCTACAATTTGTCCTTATAATAGCTTAAATCTAGGTATATATCTAATAGGACTCATCAGTCCTACATAGTCTCTAACATAATAATAATTGTTTTAACACTTTGAGTTTTTTCTAATGCACCTCACTGCACTACACTACAACACACTACACAAGTTCAAATGGTTTGGTCCTTTTGAGTCTGCGTCCGGTTTTGGTGTTGTCCAAGAGTTGTAATACTTCGAAATTAACATGAGAGTGAAGTCTCTCCTCATGTCTCTTTGCAATTCTTTTAATTTCTTGATTGACAGTCGGTATCTGAAGATCTCGATGTAAATAAATGGTCCGGTAATATCTGGGTGCACCTACGATGCTTCTTAGGACTTTGTTCTGGAAAACTTGTATTAGATTTATGTTGCTTTTTGCGGAACATCCCCATAATTGTATTCCGTATGTCCATATAGGTTTTAATATTTGTTTATATAGAAGTAATTTATTATGTATAGTTAATTGAGATTTTCTTCCAATTAGCCAATACA
Organism: Rhynchophorus ferrugineus; assembly: GCF_030347505.1. NCBI lineage: Eukaryota > Metazoa > Arthropoda > Insecta > Coleoptera > Curculionidae > Rhynchophorus > Rhynchophorus ferrugineus. The sequence continues at coordinate 58,127,249 of NW_027472580.1, read as the reverse complement.
TTTTTCTATATTTTAACTCAAGTTCTTTTCTTTTCTTTTTGACATGTTCCTTCCACCGTAGTTTTGCATCAAGTGTCATTCCGAGATACTTAGCATTATTGCTGTATGGTATGACAGTGTGGTTTATGGTCAATGGTGTAAGCGCGGCCTGTTTATAGGTGAATTGAACATGCACAGATTTGTTTTGGTTAATTTGTATTTTCCAGATTTGGGTCCATTTATTTATAGCGTCAGTAGCCTGTTGTAGTTTTCGGGTTGCTTCTTCGCTATTGTTTCCGACAGCAAGAATAGCAGTATCATCAGCAAATGTAGCCATTGTAATGTTTTCGATTTGTGGTATATCACATGTATAAAGTAGGTACAGAATTGGCCCCAGTACACTTCCTTGTGGTACACCTGCTTTAGCTTCTTTTATTGTAGAGTAAGCTTCCTCTTGTTTCACTCTAAACATTCTGGCTGTGATGTAAGATTTTAATAGTTTGGTGTGTTGCTTCGGTAATATTTTCTGTAGCTTATGGACGAGGCCTTTGTGCCATACCTTGTCGAAAGCTTGTGCTACATCTAAGAATACAGCTGAGCATACTTTATTATCTTCATAGGCTTTTTCAATAACATCTGTTATTCTATGCACTTGATCAATCGTTGAATGTTTGGTAATAAACCCAAACTGGTGTGTTGGTATTAGGTTTTTTCTCTCTATAATTGGTTTTAATCTTTTCAAGAGGAGCTTTTCAAATACCTTAGCTATCATCGGTAACAGTGAGATAGGTCGATAAGCTTTTATATCATTTGGTGATTTTCCAGGTTTTGGAACCATTATTATTTCAGCCATTTTCCAAACGTCTGGGACATATTTCAGTCGAAATGCTGCATTGATTAAGTTAGTGAGCTTTATAATACCCTTTCTTGGCAGATTGTGCAGCAATTGCCCTGTTATTAAATCATAGCCTGGTGATTTATTTGGCTTGATGTTAGTTTTAATAACGTTGGTGACTTCTTTCGGAGTTGTTAATTGAATTGTCGAATTTTCGCCGTCTATGTCCGGTAAAGTATGTTCAATTTCACTTTCGTTTGGTTTGAAAGTTTTCTCTAAATGGTCAGCGAATGCTTCTGCTTTCTCCAGGTTGCTGCGTGCCCAACTTCCATGCATGTTTCTTATCGGAGGACTATGTAGACAGGATCGTTTTAGGTATTTAGTGGCTTTCCAGAGCGAGTAGTCTGTGTTCTTGTCATCTGTTAAATTTCGTAGATAGTTATTTATGGAATTGTTTTTAATTTCCAAAATTTCCCTCTTCAACCTTTGTGTTATGTTGTTTAAGATATTCTTATTTTCAGGTGTTCTATTTTGCTGCCATTTTTTCCGTAGTTTTCGTTTTTCAGCTACCATTTCCTTGATTTCTTTCGGGTAATTTATTCCTTTGGTTGAAGTTTTAATTTCTGGAGTGTTATTCCAAGCAGCCTGTTGGATGTCTGCAACGAATTTTTCGGTTTCATAATTTAATTGGTCTTCTGTCTTAAGGGGAACATTTAGTTGAATTCGATTGTTTATTTCTTCAACAAATCCTTCCCAGTCTGTCCTCTTGTTGGTTAATGTTGGATTTTGTTGTTTTCTTATAATGTTTTCACTCAGCGTCAAAATCACAGGTGTGTGATCTGAACTTAAGTCAAAATTTTCTTCAACTTCCATGTAGTTAGTGGTTATGTTTCTAGCTATAAAGAAGTCTAACAGGTCTGGAGTTTTCTCTGGATCGGTAGGCCAATAAGTTGGTTTTCCTGTCGACATGTAACTGCACCCTAGCTCAGCAGCTGCTTTATGTAATTCATTACCTTTAGTTGTCGTCATTCTAGATCCCCATCTTGTATTTTTAGCATTGAAATCACCACCGATTATAAATTTTTCTCCTAGGTTGTTTAGAACATTCAAGTAATTTTCTTTTTTTTGGTTGTATCTTGGAGGGCTATATATGGAAGCTAATGTAACCCTGTATTTGCTAGATATAACAGTTACTGCCGTTACCTGATTTTCTGCTAAACTGAGTCCGGGTTCTTGATGATGGCATATATTATTTTTTATTATTATTGCACTTCCTCCTCTTGCTGTGTTAGCTGGATGAATGGTGTGGTAAAAGTAATATCCTCTAAATTTAATAAAGGATTCCTTTGTCAAATGGGTTTCAGATATTAAGCAAATATCTATTTTTTGCAATTCTAGGAATACTTGTAGGTCAGCGTGATGTTTCTGAATCCCATTAGCATTCCAAATTGCGATGCGGATGTCTTTACTTGCCATTTTTAGTTCTTGAGGCCACCGCCCTATTGTTTTCGAGTTTAAGTAATCTTTCAGAAAACGATTCAATAATCTTTTCCTGGTTGTCCAGCTTTGCTATAAGTTTCAATAGCAGTTCGTTGGTTGTAACGTCTTCTTTTTTTGTTTCTTTTTGAGCGGTTTGGTTTATGCTTTGAGCATAGGTCATTTCATCGTTGATTTCGTTGTACATTTTTGGTTGTTTATTTTGAGTCACTGTTTTTTGCTCTTTAGCCTGACTGATTTTATTTCTTCTCTCTTGGAATGTTTTCGCAACTACGCATCCTCTGTAGCTTGCTGGATGCGCTTCATTGCAATTCGCACATTTCGCTTTTGTTCCTTTGGGTTTTTTGCATTCTCCCGTGATGTGTTTTCCTGAGCATTTTACACACCTTGGTTCCCTTTTACAGAATTTTTGTGTGTGTCCATGTAATTGGCATCTCTTGCACTGTGGCACAAGATTTGCCTTTCTAAGAGGTTCTATTTTTACTTCGACTCCTAGAATTTGTTTAATTTCATAAATTGCTTTTATGTCCGTGTTATGTTGGAATGATAACATAAACAGTGGTAAAGGCTTCTTCTGGACAACTATTTCTCCATTGTTATTTTTATTTCGTTCTTTTTTTCAGGATATTTGTGACGTCAGTACATTTAAGTCCATTTTTTATTAACTCTTCCACTATTTTAGTAGTTTTAGCTGTCGGTGGAAGCCCTCTTGCCATTACTTTAATGTCTCTGGTTTGCTTATCTTCATACGAGTGCCATTGTAATTTTAGGAATTCCAAGCACTCAGCAATTTTCGTAAAAGTTTTACGACATTCGGCGTTTAATTTGATTTGTCCATTGTTTAATGTTGTTGCTCTAAATAGTATATTATTTGTTTTCATTGTTTCATATAGCAAGTCAAAGTCTGTGACATTACTTACTATAATTGGAGGTGGTCTCGGCACTTTTATTTCTTTATTCAATTCTTGTGCTTTAATGGTTTTTGGTTGTTGTGGTGAAGCTTCAGGTGTGTAGTTTGCTTTTCGTTTCTTATTTCTTTTAACTGTTATCCAGCCTACTTCTTTTTGCAATTCTTCCTCGTCTGTTTCATAGTTTACAGGCAATTTGTTTTCAGTGCACTGGTTCACTACGGGAATGCTAGTTGGATTGTATGTGTTTTGGTTTTTTATTAGGAGTTGTAGTGCATCTAATTGTTTTTGCATATTTGTTAGTGCAATTTCCAGATTCCGTCGGGCTGTTTTTTCGTTAATATACGCATTATAGAGAGCTTGCTCATTTTGCGTTCTCTTATGGTTTTCTTGACAAAAGATTTGATTCTGTTGTGCCAGATAAGCTTCACCTGACGTTGAGGATTGTGTTTCCATCTCATTTAGTCTCTGGTTCTCTCTATTAATCATTTTTATTTAATGAATAGTTTAATTCTCGTTTTTACAAAAATTTCAGTACCGGTATTTGTTTCAGAACCGTTATAACGCCGCATTTGTGGTACAGATGATGCACCTCCGACCCTTAACAGCCCCCAAAATTTTACCTTTGTTACTTTATTGCAGTGACCATCGTTTTAAACACATTTTCACTAAACATTTAACGCGCAGTTTTAACACTGTTATTGTCGTCACGGTTTTTACTTATTTTTTAAAATCGCATTTGTGGCACAGGTAGTACACTTTCAAATTTATTACACTGACCGTCGCTCCAAACACGTCTTTACTCTACGAAGGTCGAACGACAACTGAAACAAAATACAATTTTAGGAATTCAAAAGCTATTTTCTTCATGGTTAGCCTAGTTATAATGCTCCATACATTTTCTTGTAATAATTGATTAGAAATTTGAATTCGGTCAATGAAAAATTGATCTGATTGAAAAAATATGAATTAGAGATCTTCAATCAGCAATAATATAGTGTAGAAGAAATTCACGGCGCTTTAATAACATTGGTATTAGGTTAAAATTACGACAGTTTGGCTTATACATTAATTTTTCAGCTGTATATGTAAATCCTGGTTTCCAATTTTTAAAATTTGTAAATTTGACACCGAAGACAATGAACGTTTTGGACAGTCAAACAAATTTGAAGAAAAGGACTTGGAGGCATTACTCGATTATGATCCATGTAAAACGCAAGAAGAATATGCAGAATTGTGGAGACTAACACAAGTTCTAATCACTTGAACAACATGGGAATGATGCAAAAGGTTAAATATTTTGTGTTGTATAAATTGAAGTCCAGAGACATTGAAAGGCTTTTGGTCATGTGTAAAATGCTGTTTCAACGGCAAGATTTGAAATGTTTCTTGCATAGTATCATTACTGGTGATGAAAAGTGATACGATAAAAAATATTGGGACTACCTGGTCATGTATCAAAATCGACAGCAAAGTCGAATATCAATAGCACATAACTAATCTATATTCGATGGGGCCAGCTTGGTGTGATGATACTAAGAGCTGCTAAAATCTAGTGAACTATCAATGGGGATTGTTATCGACTACAATTGATACGTTTGAACCGAGAACTGTCCGAAAAATAGCCATAATATGAGCAATGACCCAGCAATGTTATTCTTCAGTATGACAACGCCCGACCACATGTTGCAAAACTGGTGAAAATTTACTTGGAAACATTAAAATTGAAAGTTCTACCTACCCGCCGGCCTTACTATTAATTACTACTTGTTCCAACATATGAGTGGTAACGTGTCTGAAGTGATACTTCTGATGAAGATACCAAAAAAATGGGCCGATTCGTGCATAACCCTAAAAGATATATCGTTTTGAGTATCTGTAAATTGCCTGAAAAATGGGAAAAGCAGCGGTTATACATGGACAATACTTTGGATGAAATATATTGTACTGTTTTTTCACAATAAATATTCAAATTTAAGAAAATCCTTTAAAACATATTTAAAGGCCACGCTGTCAAAACAAGGTTCTTCGATTGATTACAGCACGATGACCTGGAAATCAAATGGATTTTCGAAGTTATCCAAGATATCGCCTTGAAACACGAAAGATTACTAAATCATACTAACGTGGAAGCAATACAACTGCTGGACAGTGCGCAGGATGTCAGGAGATTGAAGCGAACAAAACCATACGAACTTCTATAAAGTTTATATATTTAGTGTAAACTATAGCTATAATTTAATAATTAATAAATAATTATAATTTTATAGTTGAGGAATACATATTGATGTATTTTCTAGCACTCGTCTTGCTTGTTAATTAATCCAAGTATATAGGAAAAGTAGTAATAAATTAATTGTAAATTAAGATTGTATTAAGCGTATCTAATAAAGATGTTATAAAAAAATATTTAAAGGCCAGTGAGTGTAAAAAAATGAGGAAATATTAAAATGGTGCTTCGCATTTCCTAAAAGAGCGATTCTCCTTTGGTTATTTTTTTTTGAGAAAGAAAAGAGTAAAAATATTAACATAACATTTTAACTAATCAGTATTCCAAGTGAACAGAATTTATATTACACCGGTAAGTTTTTCTTTTGTTTTTTTTTATCCTTTAGCAAACTGTTTCTTAGAAATTCTCCAAACCGCAAAGCTTAAAACTCGAAACTCCGTACTCTCCCGATTCTACCTGTTCTGTTTTTGCATCGGCGTCTAATTAAAAATCATTTTGTTTTAATTACGTTCGATTGGCGCTCGCCGGTATACTTCAATACTCTGAAAATATCCAAGGAATATTTCTCTTTAATTATCGCGCAAAATAAAATCAATAGGGTTCTTAGGGGGCGATGCGGGGGGGGGACGTAGATGACGGGCGTACGATCTCGTCGGGATGGAGGGGGAAAATATATTAAAAGTTAATGAATGCATTCGGAGGAATTTTTCTTCGGCATCTCATTTTCAATATTCAACTGTCGACTGAATGGGCACTGGGTTGCACGGGCGTTGAAGAGCAGGAAGTTGTGGAGGAGAGGGGGACGGGACGGGAAACTGGGCGGTAAGTGGGGGTTGGTGGTCCACAGGCAGAAGTTTCGATAAATATTTTTAAAGCGAGCTCAGGCTTTAACCTTATATCTGATTGGAAGACGGATTAGGGTTAATTGGGATGGATCCTCTGTGCTATTTTTTACTTTACTTCGGTTGATTTATACTGCACTCCAGTCAAAATAAAAAAATGAATAAAATGATAGTTTAAACGAAAGGAAACCATTATGTACAGGATCTACTAATTTGAATATTTGTATTTTATTTTTTAAATGTTAATTGAACTTTTATATTAAGAATTTTGTTTTAGGTTTCTTTATAACAGCAACGTGCTGCTGTAGTTCATTCTGTATGTTCAAATGTAAAAGAAATGTAGGATTAATTTTACACTTGTCGACATCTAATATTTTTGTTGTTCCATTGTTTATTCACAAATAGAAGTTAGCTTTATTTTATTCAATTAATAACATACTGTTAATAAAATGTCTAATTTTGGTAAAATCTCTTTACGTATGTGTATGTATACACAATACTTGCTGACAGGTTAATTTCGCCCCTCTTTGTTCAGTAGGAACTAATTCTAGATGATCTCAGCCGACATTCGGTAAGCTTCGGTCGTCTCCGCCTGATTTTTCGATGTTGCCTTTTATAAGTAATCCAACGAACTACGGAAGAAATTTTTGTTTTGACCATGGGGCTGGTAAGAGTTCTAGTATCGTATAAATGTTTATATCTGGAATCTATATTATCATATTGTATTTATCATTATATTATATTTATTTTATATCGAATTTATTATTATATTATATTTACTATCACGTTATATTTACATACTTTATAATTTTACATTAAGTTAGCTTAAACATTTTATCGTTTTGTAAGTAAGCTGAAGAATTTTGTTGTTTATAGTTTATTGTTTTTGTACAATTCATCTTTTGATTATAAATAGCAGGCAGTAACAAAGAATTGATTTGTAAATATCAGCAAAAATCTTTTACAGCAGTTCGAAGTAGGAACAAATCAGTTTAAAAGTTTAGATGATCTTGAGCAATAAACCAAAAATATAATTGAAGAAATTCGATCAGCTGCAAAAGATGCTACCGCAATAACAAAAGAGAAATCAGAATATGAAGTAATTTACCCCCTCGAAATTAGAGAAATGATAAAAGAAACGCGAAAAACTAGAAGAGAAGGCACAGAACCAAATATGTTGCAGACAAAACTAGTTTCAATAGAATTGGTAATCAGACTAATCAAAAGATCAAAGAATATAAACAGAATTGCTTTCAAAAATATGTAAGTGAATGAAGCCCAGAAGTAGACAAAGATTATTCGCTATGGAAAACAACTCGAAGATTGAAAAGACCAATTATTCGAGTACCGCCAATTAAAAATGATCGAAATGAATGGGTTCGACGTGACGATGAAAAAGCTGAATTGTTCGCACATTACTTAGCTAACATATTTCAACTTAATGATACAGAATCTACAATGGATACATCTCCTGTTTATCAACCGGATGTAGATCTAAATCCAATTTCTCCATTTGCCACTGAAATTGATAACCTCAGTCCTGGAAGGCACCTGGAATAGATGACATTTCACCTGGATTATTGAAAGAACTGCCACGAAAAGCAATCATCATGTTGACATATATATTTAATGCCTGTTTAAGACTGAAGCATGTCCCGGAAGGCAGAAATAATTATGCTCATAAAAACCTGACAAACCTGCAAAACAAGTCGAATCTTACGGGCCTATTCCGTTGCTACCTGCAGTATCAAAACTATTGGAGAAACTAATATTTAAACGTGTTAAAAAATTTGTAATAATACCAGATTTCCAGTTTGGTTTTCGAAATCAACACTCAACAATCGATCAAGTGCACAGAGTAACTGTGGCTATTGAAAAAGGAAAATAAATACTGCTCTGCAATATTTTTGAAAGTCTCACAAGCTTTTGATCGGGTTTTGGCGTTTGGGATTAATCTGTAAGATGAGCAAATTTTACCGCGTAACTATTGTCAATTGCTGGAGATCTTTTTGAAAAAAAAATGAGCACGAAATGGCGTTCTCGATGTTTAAAACTATTTCGGCTGGAGTTCCATAAGGTAGCGTCTTAAGACCTCTCCTGTATCTGCTCTACACTACTGACATCCCAACAACAAAAGAATCACTACTTGGAACTTTTGCTGATGACACAATTATTATGGCAAACGGCATATCTCGTGCTAGGGCAGTAGAAAAAGTAGAAGTGGCAGTCAAAAAATCTACAAATGGATGAATGATTGGAAAATTCAATTTAATAGCTTCAAATCTGTTTATGTTAATTTTGCATTGCGGCGAAATAATAAAAATTTATCATCATATTATTATATCACTTAATGGATTCCCGATTCCTCAAGCAGAATTAGCAAAATACCTCGGAATCTATTTTGATGGTAGATTAAGTTGGAAACATCATGTTAGACAAAAAGCAAAACACATTAGAATCAAAATAAAACAACTATACCGGTTAGTCGGAAGGTACTCTCAACTTCATCTAAAATCAAAAAATTTGATTTATCAGACAATCATAAAGCCAATTTAGACCTATGGGGTGCAAATATGGGGTTGCACCAAAAATTCAAATTCGATTAATTACCAATGCCTATCACTACGTAACCAACGAAGAACTGCAAGAGAACCTGGAAATCAAATGGATTTGCGAAGTTATCCAAGATTTCGCCTTAAAACACAAAAGAAGATTGAAGAGACTACTGGACAATGCGCAGGATATCAGAAGATTGAAGCGAACCAAACCATACGAACTTATATAAAGTGTATACCTTTAGTGTAAAATATAGCTTAGGTTATTATAATTTTATAATTGAGGAATACATATTGATATATTTATCTTGCACTCGTTTTGCTTGTGAATTAATCCAAGTACAAATGAAATGTAGAAATAAATTAATTTATGATTAAGATTGTACTAAGCATATCTAATAAAGATGTTATCAAAAAAAATGTAGAAACTCCATCCAGGTGCGTATCAATACAATTTTAATTTTAATTTTGCAAATTTAATTCAATTGTTTTATCAAATGTATTACATTTTAGGAATAATTAACGCTGCGAAGTAAAAGTTCAGTTAAATAATATCGATGTCCTTTATACATAGCCCATTAAAAGCACAGCTCGTTGATTATATTATATAGTCATTCCACGACATAAAAATTGAACAAGTAACTTTGAGGTTAGAGGTTGATTGAATATTTTGAGGTATGGAACAATAATGTTGAAATAATAAATAAATCCTTATTTATTAGGATTGCGGGTTCCCATTTTGGTAAGAATATTACCATTTCTAAATTCGACTGTAATCGATCAGGAATTCTTAAACAAAACTTGCTGATCCGACGATATGCACAGCAAGATCTTATAGTTATAAATATTTCGCTTCGGTGTCATGTCGCAACGTCAGTCATAACAGGTCACAGTCCAATTTTTTTTGGGAAGCAATGAATTTGCGATGCTGAAACGGTTATAGATGGCATTTTCAGTCAATTCATGTAGTGGTCATTTCCTCAGCCTTTGGATCTTTCCCATATCATTTAACATGGCATATATATCAATATAACGTTATTGATTCATCAACTGCTAAGTTATCTAAAAGTTTTTTCAAAGTTTAAACTGAGTTTTGATCTTCAAAGTCTTAAGTCAAATCTTAGAATTTTTAGATACTAAAAATCGCATCAGTTTTTGCCACGAGATTCTTAAAGTGTTTGATCTGCTCCTTTCTTGATATCAAACAAAAAAGTTATGAATGTCAAAAACTAAATTTAAAGCGTTTCATCATTAGCGTCCATATATACTGAATTATTCAATAATACTAAAGGGAAAACTGTTCTTTTATTTAGAGAAATGTCAATACCAACCAGTTTTATAGTTAGGTTAGTTTGTTTAATATTTGTTTAAGTTGCTTCTTCGCATTCAATAATAGATATCGCTGATCAAAATAAATTAAAGCACTTAATTAGTTACTGTTATAATATAATGAATCACTTTGAAAGAGGGCTTGAATTGAGTTGTTATGCTTTCTAGCTTGAACGACATCCTGAAAAAAACACATCTTCTAATACAAATATATTTGAATCTTAATAACGAAGAGAACATACAGGTTTAATCAAGAATAATCATAACACACAGAAAACACCAGACAAGATTGTAATTACTGGGTACATGTCGTGTTTGATGCTGGTGTTTCTTCTAATTTTTTTCCCCATGTTTCCATTTTTTTTAATTTTCAAAAAATATTAATGCACGGATACGTTTGTCATTCCTATATGCTCAGTTTTTTCTGTTGTCGATTGGTGGGTTCCTTACCATGTGTTAACAATTCTGTCTGTTGATAAAATAATAATCCATTAATGCATATGTATTTGAGATTTTGGATCAACTAAACCGAATCAGTATACAAAAAAAATATCAATCTGCTTTCACAAACCGCAAAATGTTTATTTTTTGAACTTTATAAACCGAATAAAAGTTAGTTTAGACACTTATGAGAGCTTGATTTTCAACTGTTTCACCTTCAAATAGACTTAGATATTCATCAGAGCGTTCTTTAACAATTATATCGAAAAGATCTAAAATATTAAATATCAATACTAACACAGCTAAACCTTTCGTCAGATCTATTCATGAGTTGCAACATTTGCACTTTATTTAAAAACGAAATGGAAAACTTTCATCATGGTTCATCTTGGTTTATTAACAAATAAACGCAATGAACTGCATAAAGCAACTGCTGAACTAAGATGTAGTTACATGTCAACTGGAAATCCAACTTATTGGCTGGCTGATCAAGAGAAAACACCAGACCTGTTAAATTTCTTCATACTAAGAAACATAACATCCAACTATATTAAGAAAAGAAAGAGAAGAAAAAGTTGAAGAACATTTTGAGCTAAGTTCAGATCATACGCCCGTGATTCTGCCGTTGAGCGAAAATATAATAGAAAAGAAAGAAACCCAACGTTAACAAACAAGAGAACAGACTGGGACGGATTTGCTGAAGAATTGAACAAACGAATTCAACTATATGTACCCCTCAAGACAACTGAACAATTACATTTTGAAGCAGAAAAATTTCTAGTAGATATTCAACAAGCTGCTTAGAATAATACTCCAGAAATGAAGAGTCCAATTAAAGAAATTAATTATCCAAAAGAAGTGAAGGAAATGGTAGCTGAAAAACGAAAATTATGAAAAAAATTGCAACAAAACAGAACACCTGAATATAAAAATACTATACGCAATATAAAGACTGAGAAGGGAAATTCTGAAAATTAAACACAAATCCATAAATGACCATCTAAGAAATTTAATACATGATAAAGAAACTGATTGTTCACTCTGGAAAGTCACGAAATATCTAAAGCGCTTATGTCTACACAGTCCACCTATAAGATACCTATGTGGGAATTGGGCGCGTGACAATCACCAAAAAGCAGAAGCATTTGCTTTTTGCAGAACAAAAAACTTTCAAAGTTATTAAAACTCACATTAATCCCAGGAAATCACGAGGCTATGATTTACTAACAGGACAATTACTGCAAAAACTACCAAGAAAGGGCTATAAAGCTCACCAACTTGATTAATATATCATTTAGATTATAACGTGTCTCAGGCATTTGGAAGATGGCGAAAATTATAATGATCCCAAAACCTGGAAAGACACCAAACGAAATAAAACCCTATAGACCTATATCACTGCTGCTAGTAATATCTAAGGTTTTTGAAAAGGTCCTGTTGAAATGAACAAAGCCGATCATAGAGAGAAAAACCAACAATCCAGTTTGGGTTTATTAACAAGCATTCAACAACTGACCAGGTCCACAGAATAACAGATGTTATTGAAAAAACCTACGAAAATAAAAGAGTATGCTCAGCTATATTCTTAGATGTAGCACAAGCCTTCGATAAGGTTTGGCATAAAGGCCTTGTTCATAAACTACAGAAAAAGTTAGCAAAACAACGCACCGAAATACTAAAATCGTACATTACAGTCAGAATGTTTAGAGTTAAACAAGAAGCTTACTCTACAATAAAATAAGTTAAATCAGGTGTACCACAAGGAAGTGTACTGGGGCCAATGCTTTATCTACTCTACACTTGTGATATGCCACAAATGGGGACTATTACGATGGCTACATTTACGGGTGATACTGCGATTATAGCTGTCGAAGACAATAGTGAAGAAGCCACACGAAACTTAGAACAGGCAAGTGACAATATAAATAATTAATAACGAAATACGAAAGTAAATCTGTATATGTGCAACTCATCAACAATCAGACCATACAAGCACCAATAACATTAAATAATACTATCATTAGCAACAGCGCTAAATATCTCGAAATGAATCTTTATGCAAACTTGGCTGGAAGGAACACAAAGTAGAAAAGAAAAGAACTGAAATTGAAATATAGGAAAATGTATTGGCTAATTGGAAGAAAATCATAATCATCAGTACATAATAAATTGCTATTATATAAGCAAATACTGAAACCTATATGGACATACGGAGTTCAATTATGGGGATTTTCTGCAAAGATTAACACAAACAAAATACAAATTTTTCAGAACAAAGTCCTGAGAAGTATTGCGGGCGCACCCAAATACTACAGGTCTGACTACCTACATCGAGACCTTCAGATACCCATAGGCAGTCCAGAAATCAAGGGAGTTGTAAGGGGGTATGAGGAAAGACTCCATTCTCATGAGAATATGGAAATATTGCAACTTTTGGATACCACCAGGGCAGGACACAGACTCAAAAGAGTTCAACCATCTGATCTTGTGTGGTGCAATAATAAAAAATACAGCAATAACATGTATAAACATTATTTCACCAGACACTAATATAGAGCTGATGGGTTTTCTTAGTTATATACCTAGGTTTAAGTTATCTTAAAGACAAATTGTAGCTTAGTCGGAAACGACTAGTGACAATGTAATAATTAAATAATAAAAAATATTGGTTTATTGACCTCAGCTTGACATGTTTCAGGTTGAAAAAAATGTATCGTGTATTAATTATTTATAGAATATTATTGTTTATAAGAGTATTTGTTAGAATTGATTGAATTAAGTAACAACTTGGTATGCTTTTCGGTTAGCATAGATTTTTTAGATTTGGATATTTATTTAGTGAGTAAAATATTTCAAGGACTAAGAAAAGCAATTTTAACATAGAACTGTAACTGATAATAATAAAAAAAATCTAGTTTAATAGCCATGAATGTAAAGCAGATACAAATCACTGCCACTGATAACATCGAGATTGTTTTATGAGTTCTATTACAGAAGGCATTAGTTGACGACATATTAATGAGTCCATTCAGTGACCTGAAAATGGAGAGGACGGTGATGATTTATTAATATTATACTTGAGGTTATATGGATTCACACTTATCTGTTTTGTTCAGAACTTTCTATTTGCATATTCTAATGAATCAATCGTTAATTTTACCGCGCTCCGTAAAATTTGAAAAAAATTACCATGCAAATGAAAAACCGTAAAACCAAATATGTGCCGCCGAAGATTAATATTTAATAGGTAGCTTTTTATAGGTTATGGGGTGGGCGGCGGAGGGGCGGTTAGTTAAAAATCCTCCTTAATGTTTTCTGGTGAACGTTTAACGGAGTACTTCGACACCGTTACGCCATTTACGTACGTATCATCTAACTATGCAAAAAGTTGGTTGAATGGAGGTTTGGATTTAACGACTGGGGCATTCTTGTGCCGTAAAAACTGTTTATAACATCATTCCGACTGCCGGTTGGTGTCGTAAAATATGAACAAAATGTTGTTGGACCGAGAAGGCGCTGTTTGTCTAGTTAAAACAATAAATGTCACTTAATGTTAAGGTGTTGCTCGTCAAAAGTAGTCCGTAAAAACTAAAATTCTTTTTATATAGCGGTGAATATAATAAATGATAACATTTTGTTGTTTCAGCTATAGATTACCAGCCATTTATGCAACAACTAATATTTATACATAAATTTAATGTTTTTCAATTTTGACTGCTACAATTTTATCAATGAAAATTTCATTTACACAATTTATATTAAATACTACTTTTTCTTTGGTTATTATTGATCATTATTGATCTTTATTGATGGTGTTGCTTTTAATATCTATACCATTTGATTCGTAAATTATTCTAAATATGATTTAGGTGCTTGCGTGTATTTTCATCAGAGAAAGCTATTGATTAAAGCTAAAATGAAAAAAAAAATATTGATAGAAAGCTATAGATCGATAGTTTTGATATTTATCTATAAAATATTTTTAATAAAAAAATTGAACCGACTTTAAAAAATAAACAGTAAATCCAAGCAGTTGTATTAATTTAGATTTGTTTTGGTGGTAATTTAATTGTTTGTATATGTAACAAAATTATATTATTATTTTTGGACTGTATGGGCTCGGCACCGACTTTAAAGTGATTAATTGGTAGTAGTTAAAATAATATTGTAAATAGATAAACAGGTTTAGGTAGTTACTAAACTAAATTGTGTGTGTGTATATTAGAATATAAAATAAGTGTAGTAGATAGGTTAAATAAGGTTTTTGTTTATTTTTATTTAGTTATTACAACGACTATTATGTATATATTTTATTTTAAAATGTTTTTTTTTTGTGTTAAAAATCTAAGTTTATTTTTAAGACTATTTTAAAATTTTTATTACTTTTTTATATATTTTTTGAAGTCGGTGGAATTTTTTTGTTAAAAATATTTTATATTTCTCTTTTTAGTTTTAGATATTTACCCAATAAATTACGCAGTAATTTTATTTAATATTACAATTGGTAGACCAAGTAAAGGTGCAGCCGGTATGAGGACAAACAGGAATAAATAAACAATCATTGAAATTAAGGAGCGCATCAGGCTCCCGGGTCCACCACCTAGTCTAAATTATTTGACAAATGTTCTAACTAAACAAAAAAAGTTACTGTCCCTGTTGGGGATCGAACCTTCGTCCTCCGTTTGGGAGCTAAACGATTTACCATCATACTATAGAAGCAATTGTATATATTATTTCTGCGACATCATTCGACTTCCGATTTTCCGTCACATCAGCACAGCAATTACATATTACACAAATAACTGATTATTATAGATAAAAATTATGTGAAAACATTGTACGTGGCTTTGAAATTTGAGCGCTTCTCTCGATTTGCCCCCATTCCACCCAACAGAACCTGTTTTGGTTTCAATGGGACAACCTAGGAGGTGCACTCTTTCGGATAAAAAAAGCAGTTTGAAAGTTGGCCCACAATTGGCGGAGAAATCGGCGAACATACATTAAAAAATATAAAGGCGAACATAGAACCTCCCCCTTTTTCAAAGTCATTTAATAAAATAACAATTTTCAATTTAACATTATTGAGTATATAACGTCATATAACTATCAAAATTACATTTTCACTTATTTATTTTTTTGTTGTTTGATTTAAATAAATATTCTGTGGAAGTCCGTCACAAACTTATAAACCCATCCTATAAAAGTAGTGATTTTAATGTCAATGACAAAGAACTGCCTCTCTGACCAAAAAACTTCAAACAAGACAAGACAACCCAGCTCAAATTCTCAAGAAATGTTTAAACAGCTGTTTAGCAGTTAATGGATTAACTGTTTCCAGACGTTTACATGCAATGGAAACGATAAAATGAAAAATAGCTACTACAAGAATTGATTGAAGAGCCGTTTTCTTTTTTTTAAACATATTGCGACTGTCAATGAAAAATGGATCTACTACGACAATCTTAAGAGTAAAAAGTCATGGGTAAGATCATTGCTATGCACATGATGGGATCAGCGAGATGTAGATGGTTTTAGTGTCTATTAAATTGTATCGGGTAAATTTGTTTTAACTTCACTTTTCAGTAGGTATTATTTCATCGAAATGTAAACAAACATTTTTTCGGTGCATTTTTGAAATTGTACGAAGTAAATTGCATCTGCGGGATGTGTTACTTTTTCATTTCAGTTTAAAGAAAACTCGGCTGAAGATCATCGAATGCTGTGTGAAGCTTATGGCTCAATGCTTCAATCAATTTCAACATGTGAATGATGGTGTTGACGTGCTAAAAGTGGTAACTTTGACGCCGAAAATTTTGGAGAGCCAAACAATATCATGAAAAACCTTATAAAATCCTTAATAGAGATTGCTATCGATTACAATTGATGCGTTAGAGCTGAGCACTGCGCGATAAACGACCGGGATATGATAAAGACACGACAATGTTGTACTCCAAAAAAATAACGCTTGAGCACATGCTACCAAACTGGTGAAAACATACTTTAAATCATGAAAATGGAAAGGGCTACCCCCCAACCGAATTCCTCAGGCTTTGCTCCTTCTTATTACCACTTGTTTTGACACATGAGTCGTGACCTGTCTGAGAAACGCTTCACTTCTTATGAAGATACCAAAGAATGATTCGTTCAACTTGAATAAATTGATTGACAAATTGAAACGACGTATTTCTAGTTTAAACAGTAAAATTTGTTCTTATTGATTTTTTTTCAGTTCAGTGTTCGTTCAATCATTTTAGTCTGCTTTAAAATGAAGACGTTAGATAGTGTGACTTAAATAGATCATCTTTAGTTATCATAAAATTATTATGGTAATGTAGGAAAGTAGATGAGGATATTTTCTTTTTCTAATGTTTTATGAAGAAGAAGGAGCAATCTTGTATAAGATGTAAATATAAATTGTGATAGTGTTTAGTCTAAGTCTAAGGTGCATTGTAGTAAACCAATTGGCGTAATAGAGAAATAAGGACAATTAAGGGTATCTTTTGATTTAGTTGAAGTATCTAAAAGCATTTAATATCTTAGCCATAGAGGCGTAAAACGAGTTTGAATTAATCTAGACTATTCGACTATTTTTGTTAAAAAATACTAAAATTTCTCAAAACGATTCCCAGTGGATAAGATGAATTTTTATGCGAATATTTCTTTTAGGCTTTGTTATTGAATTCGATTTCTAAAATAGCTTTTAACCGATTTGATCTTAAAATTTTAAAATAATATTCCTTGTAGCAATACTATTTGCTTCTAAATAATGCGACGCGTATATATTGCTCATATTACGTGCCGTTAAATTAAATACACAAGCAAAACATCATCGGTGAAGAGAAAATTTCTTTCAACAAAAACGGTACGGCGGGAGTTCCGCAAACCCAACATTCCTAGGGTTGCGATTGCGAAACCCTTTATAACGGAAGCCAACTCTAAGCTGAAAAAGGAGGCGTGTAACACCTGAGCACTTGATGACTGGAAGAATGTGAATTGGTCAAAAATCATGTGATGAATCGGGCGTATGTATGGATTTTCCTACAGTCAAGTATTGGGAAGGTTCTGTTATTATTTGGATGGCAATATCGTGGTATTTTGCTGGTCATTCACATCACGGGTCGAATTACTGTGAATTAATATATCGGCATCCTCATTGATGTCCTTACTATAACTAGCATAGCACTGCCAAACACTACCATACTCTAGGATAATTATGAGCCCATACAGAGGCAAAAAGTTTCAGAGTTAGTTTAAGGAGTACCAGAATATCATAAAAACATTTAATCAACATAAACATCGGGTATATGTCAGGTATTCATATTATTTGTTCAAACCATGTATGTATTTTTTGGTATGTCTTACTTTACCCGTTTGCCAATGTTAGTATTTACTAGACTCAATTGATTACAACTTTTTCCCACTAAGTCTATAAAACTGCAATGCACTGTTTCCACAAAGCATTTGTATAATTTTATACAAATATACATATTATAGCATATATACAGTTTTATACATATTTTAAATTATTATAAAGTTTATTTACTGTTAATGAAAATTCTTTGAAATTATATACCGCATTTAATATAAATTAAAAATTTTAATTTAAATTTAAAATTAGTTTCTGTTAGTTGAAGTTGTATAAATGGATTTAGTGTTGTATTAAGAATAGTTGTATTTTAGAATCTGGAATCTTGGTTTGGAACCACGGCCCTCTGCTTGAAGTTTACCAACTAGCCAGTGACCAATGAGAGACATGTCATGGCGGGATTCGAATCTGCGACTATCGCTGCAGTAGGGTGACGGTTCTGTTATCTTCAGTTCCGTGCTAGCTTTCGAAGAGAACGGTCGTGTCCGGTCCTCCGAGCTCACCTATTCTTCCGAGAATTACCCGCAACTGATTGTCAAACTATCGACTCATAAACCGCTTTCATCAGCACCTTTGCCCAAATATAATAAACGTTGGTAAACGCCGAAAAGTGGGGCAAATGCATCCTGCACGCCAGAGTTATTACCGCCTCCAGAAAGCTGCCCAAGCCGTCCAACAACCGACAAATCTGCCGACGATAGCCTTGACGATGCCCGGTTAATGGGTCTTGGAATTATCGAGTATGTGCAAAAAGAAAATGCAAAGCTTAAAATTGAGGTTACTCAACTTCGAGTACTGTTAACCAAGCAAGGAGACGAGCTCTCCGCAATGCGGATGCTGCTATAAGAAGCCCTTTCTAAACCCACCCCGGCCCAGCCAGTACATCAACCTCCTGACACACCAAATCAAATCACATCCCCACCGTTGGAAAGAAAGACCCGGATGATGGTTTCACCTTAGTGGAAAAAAGGAAGAGACTTTACCTCAGGTAAGCCAGATGCCGAAGGCCAGCAACAAGGCGAAACAGGTAACTGCTTCCAAATCAGAACCCAAGACGGTAGCCAAGCCGGTCATTCAATCTACCCAATCGAAATCCAAGGCTAACGTACAGCATTCGATTACTAAATTTGCCACTAGACCAGTGCAAAACAAGCCCAACACCAGGACGGTCGTCATCATAGTGAAGGTCGAGTTCCAGAGGGGAAACGGCCAGCCAGTACAGTACTTCAACTGCCAGCTTTTCGGGCATTCCAGATACCGATTACTCGTCGAAGGAAAATTTCCAAAAATATTAAGTGGCGACTTCAGCGCCCACCACCCCGACTGGGGGTGTTCCGGAGCGAACCCAGCGGGTAACACCATCATAGCTCTAAGTGCAGATCTGGACTACGATCTTGCCCTGCCAGATGAACCCACCCATCACCATCATTCAGCTTCTCAAGGCGCAGCAAGAGTCCTTGATTTATTTATTCTTCAAGACGTACATCGTCCTTCCGAAGTTCGAGCCCTTGACAAACTTTGATCATCGTCCGGTCCTTCTCAAACTCGGAAACTCAAGTCCCACTCACAAGATTCAGGAAAAAGACCCGACTGGAAGAACTATCAATCTCTTCTCCTGGAATCCGAACCAATTCCGAAAATTAACACTCCAGAACAGCTCGAGGAAGCCGTACTCAAGCTAACTCATGATATTCAGGTTGCTCACGAATCTGCGACAGTCGAAATTTTATCAGAACCCCAACCGTGGAGAAACAACCTTCCCGCTCCTCTTAAACGTGAAATTCGCATCAAAAACGGTCTATGCAGATTAGCTCGATTCACCCTTGATGCTGCAGACAGAAGGCGAACAGAAGAACATGAAGAACAGAAGGCATGCAAGGGGGTAAGGAAGACAGTCACGACCTGGCGAGCGATGAATTGGAACTCATTTCTCGCGGACCAAACACTCGATGACCCCCCTTCTTTCTGGCGTGTCTTCAAAAGTCAGCGGTTACAGGGAATTTCGCAGTCACGGATCAAGAAAAAGTTGAGCTCCTCGCAGATAACTCTAAAGCTAAGGACAA
The DNA here is from genome assembly GCF_030347505.1 of Rhynchophorus ferrugineus. Taxonomy (NCBI): domain Eukaryota; kingdom Metazoa; phylum Arthropoda; class Insecta; order Coleoptera; family Curculionidae; genus Rhynchophorus; species Rhynchophorus ferrugineus. Next base: position 58,107,204 of record NW_027472580.1, on the reverse strand, counting down.
CGACAGTGTCATCAACGAATCCAACTCCATCCAAAGACCAGTAACCCCAGCCTTTCTTCTCAACCATTTCGTGTCTCCAAAGTCTCTACAGACTATGATCGGCAAACTTCAAACCCAAAAATCTGCAGGTTTCGACGGAATATCGATTATCCAGTTAAAAAGCTCCTTCATAAGCAGCTCGCGGAACTAGAAAACATCATTAACTCCATCATGAGGCTGCAACATTTCCCGGCGTCTTGGAAACACGCACATATAGCGGTTATTCCCAAGAAAGGAGCATAATCATCTCCATCTGACTATAGACCCATCAACCTTTTCAGTGCCATTTCGAAACTTGCCGAGAGGGCAATACTCTATGCTCTCAATTCTTTCGCAACCTCAACAACAAGGAAATACTTTCCAGTAAACCCTTGGCTTCTCTCAAAGTTCCTCGCTGGCCCCAGCCTTATTTCAGACCTGCCGAGAAAAGAGCACATTGACGTCGCGTTTTACGCTGACGACACTGCTTTCCTCACGGTCGCCAGGTTCGAAGTTTCAATTCATGAACGTTTACAGAAGCAGCTCGATCATGCGGTCAAGTGGTTCAAATTCTGTAGGTTGCAAATCAACCCCGTGAAAATCCAGGCCATCATTTTCCATAAGAAGCGTTCCACAGGGGTCAACTATGAGGCGGTTTCGGTTTACTTTATTGGTAAGCCCAGAGGTAGTCCCACATAACCCGGTCCAATTTGTCACTCCAGGGCAAGTATCCGCGACCAGGTGTGCGCCATGCATTCCACCGCCTGGTTTTAGGCTAGAACAAAAAAAATCTGTTTTCTTAACCACTGTGGCTTCTATGTTGGCCCAAAAATCGCTTACTTTAGTAATAAAAACACGAGTTACATTAAAGCATTACTGAAATTTGCCTGTTTGTCACCTGCTATTTATTTTATTTTATTAATATTTGTTAATATTCATGCATATTCATTATTTGTTAAAAATGATATTTGTTCTTACTCTTAAGCATTACGTATCATCTAAACATGCAAAATCGCCGAAGGAAGAAAATTTTAAGTTTAACGATCTTCTAATGTTGTAAAAAGTGTTTACAACACCGTTTTGATGGGAGGCTATTGTCGTAAAATATGAACAAATTGTTGTAGTCTTAAATATGGTTTAACTTGCTTGAAGAGAAAGTACGAATTTATCTTAAATGACAATATCTTTTCTTGTTCTGAATGAAAGCTCATGAATTTTCGTATATACTTGCGTTTGTTTTTAAATAAATATGTCATTATGTTCAGTTTTTACTAATTAATCTTATATTACATAGCAAATTACACGATTATTATAGCCATCGCAAATTACACGAAGTTTATTCCAAATGATAAAACTTAAAACTTAAACTGAGTATAACAAATATAAAAAATGCAGTGGTAAAAAGGTTCATATTTGATATACGTCGCATACTAACCTAAGAAAATCTCATCCCCATTGCAGCAGGGATGTGCTTGTCTATTGGCTGATAGAGGATTTCCTTAAGTGTAAACAATTTGGTCTACATCTTGACTGCAGACTTTAAAAGTCCACTTAAATTCAGTATTCATAACGTTCAAAAGCAACGATATAACATATGTATATAAGTTATGAAATGTGAAGGGGTTTAAATAACAAAAAAAATATTTTACTTTTAAAATTGCTCTATTTTATGGAAAGAAGGATACAAAATGATTGTGAGGGTTTTCATCTATTAAAAAACAGACTAAACTCATCTCATTCGTTGCATCATTCAGATGTTTGGTTTGATTCACCGCTGTATTGTAAGGCCTTACAATATTGACCAACAATTATCATTTCACCAATTGTAACTGATTTGTTGGCACCATAATCTATTTTCGGATAGCAGTGGAATGCCGCTAGTTCTGGAGCAATGCGTCTACGAAATCTCTCAACTTTGTTCACTTGCAGTCACTAACACACGCAATTGATCATCAATGCGGTTAGAATGTGATAGCTCATCGCACATTTGATTGACTTTGACTACATATGTTAGGTCGTCTCGTTGGCATTGCTAATAATAAAAGTAAAGAAACTTCCCGCCCCCCAAATTTGTGGTTAAATAGAAAAAAATCTGAAGTAACCTTACAAAGTATACCAAGTATATTTACAATGCTTTACTATAAACAGTCAGTAGATATTTCAGCTCCATTCTTGGTGCATGTTTACTCAACCGTTATTAGAATACGATTCAAAATTACCATTTGCATATGGTTATATTTGACATATAATATTATATACATATTATACATATAATTATTTTTATTTAATTTTCAGGTTATCGAATCGATATACCATATATTGATATATCAAAACTAAATAGTGGCAAAGCATTAGAATCAGCCAGAGCCAAAAATTTCTCTTTAATGTTTAAATATTTCCAGTATATCCAGTATTCAATAATTTAGTCAAAAAACAAATTTCCGAACGCACCCATAAATAATTGACAACCAACAAAAATATTGATTTTTTGTGACAGTGAAACTATTGATGACCGTGGTATTGACACTTTGTATGAGAAAATGAACTTTCACAACTTTCGACGCAATTATATCATATTTTCTCATTACATGAACCTTCCCTGGAGTTCCACAAATCTATAGATTCACCGAGACTAATGAATAGCAGTTCATTTTTATATATTATATATAGATTAAGTTACTTTAAGACAATGTTTCGATTTGAAGAAGCCAACTTTGTGAAGACATTCCCTCTATTTATATTTGCCGACGACACAGTTATCATGGCAAAAAATGATCTCTTTAATAGCTCCCAATCTGTCTATGCTGATTTTGCATTGCGGGCAAATGACAATAACCTAATTATATCACTTGACGGATCCTCGATTCCTTAAGCAGAATTAGCTATATACTTTAGAATACATCTCGATGGTAGGTTAAATTGGAAACATCATGTTAGACAAATAGCAGAATAGATTGGCTTAAAAAGTCAAGCGACTGTACTGATTACAACCTAAAATCAAAGAGATTATTTTATCAGTCAATCATAAAGCCAATTTGTACTTATGGTTTGCAAATATGGGATTGCACTAAAACATCAAACCAACTAGTAAACCAACGCACCCAAAACATAGCTCTAGGACTAATTACCATTGCTTAACGCTATGTAACTAACGAAGAGCTGCACGATGACCTCGAATTCAAATGGATATACGAAGTTATCCAAGATTTTGCTTTAAAATATGAAATAATTTCGCTAAATCACAGCAACGTGGAAGCAATACAGCTACTGGATAACACAAAGGAAATCAAAAGATTATTGCATACTAAACTACTCGAACTTGAACTGAAATATTCTTCATTTTTTATATAGTTCAACCGGCTGCGTTTAGTAGTTTGGATTCTATCTTGTCGTAGGTGATCCGGATGTCTTTTTCGACCATCTTCAATACAATTATATTTTCTGCGTTATCAGCAACTTTCGTTTTGTTTATAACTAAGTTGAAAACTTGTTTAATACTTTATGCCATTTACGCCGACCTCAAACGCCGATTCAACAACTCGTTCTATTACATGTCATTTTTAACCGACTTCGAAAAAAGGAGGAGGTTCTCGCCGATTTCTCCGTCAATTGTGGGTCGATTTGCAAAATTCTTCTTATATTCGAAAGAGTGTACTTTCGGTGTGCACAAATTGGAACAAAATCAGGATATGTTGGGGGGGGGGGAAAGGAAGGGGGGGGGTCAAATCAAGGGAAATGCTGAAAGATACGTACACATTTTTTACAAATTTTTTATCTAAAATAATCAGGTGGGGATAGTAATTGTTTTTTTGTTTAGTTAGAACATTTGTCAAATCACTAGGCTAGGTAGCGGCCTGAACCCCATGGCCTGAAGCCGCTCCTTATTTTCAATCATTGTTTCCTTATTCCTATTTTTCCTCATACAGGCTGCACCTTTACTTGGACTATCCATTGTAATATTAAATAAAATAACTGCGTAATTTTTTGAGTAAAAATCTAACACTAAAAAGAGAAAAATAAAATATTTTTTACAAAAGAATCGAACCGACTTGAAAAAATAAATTAGAAACTCACTAAAAATTAAAAAATAATCAACCTTACATTTTTAACACAAAAACATTTGAAAAGATAATATGTAAATTCATAAGAAAATATGTACATAATAATCGTTGTAATAACTAATTAAAAGCAATCAAAAGCCTTATGTAGCACATCTACTACACGTATATTATATTCTACTATATACACACAATTTAGCTTAATACCCACCTAAAACTGTTTATCTATACAATATTATTTTAACTACTATCAACTAATCGGTGGAAGTCGGTGACGAGGTAGTAGTTAAATAACATTGTAAATAAGTAAATAAGTTTAAGTAGGTATTAAGCTATATTGGGTGTATATAGTAGAATATAAAATACGTGTAGTAGATAGGTTAAATAAGGGTTTTTATTGTTTTCATTTACTTATTACAACGATTATTATGTACATATTTAACAATGTTCTTCGATTGATTACCAATGCCTATCGCTATGTAACCAACGAAGAACTGTACGATGACCTGGAAATCAAATGGATTTGCGAAGTTATCCAAGATTTCGCCTTGAAACACGAAAGAAGATTACTAAATCATACTAATGTGGAAGCAATACAACTGCTGGGCAGCGCGCAGGATGTTAGGAGATTGAAGCGAACAGAACCATACGAACTTATATAAAGTGTATACATTTGGTGCAAACTATAGCTATAAGTTAATAATTAATACATAATTATTACATAATTTAATTTTATAATTGAGGAATACATACTGATGTATTTTCTCGCACTCGTCTTGCTTGTTAATTAATCCAAGTACATAGAAAAAGTAGTAATAAATTAATTGTAAATTAAGATTGTACTAAGCGTATCTAATAAAGACGTTATAAAAAAATGTACATATTTTATTTTAAAATGTTTTTTTTGTGTTAAAAATCAAAGTTTGATTATTCTTTAATTTTTAATGAGTTTCTAATTTATTTTTTTCAAGTCGGTTCAATTTTTTTTGTAAAAATATTTTTGTTATTACAATAAATCAATATTTCAAGGTTATTTTATAACAAATTTCTTTATTTTATTAATATACGTTCAAACCCATGATTAACTAAATGTTTCTATTATCAGTAATAATTGTATTTCAATATACAACATATGATGCCAATTACACGAATAATATGTCAATCATAAAGCATCATAGTACCCGTAAATTTATAGTACTACATTACGTTGATCAGGCTATTAACAACTCGATCCAACGAACACCACCATCCCCTAAATCACGGCGGGTGACCAACCACCTCCGCCCCCTGCCATTAATACTTCTTCTTCAAAGCACAAACTCGCATTTTAATCGATTTCATTTGCGCATGTGAGCCTGTGGCAAAAACTCTACCCTCACTTGGTGACGTGAGGAGGGGGCGGGAGATGGCTACGAGGCGGCGGAGGTAGCGGGAGGGGGGTACGGGGGGCAAAACGCGAGGGGCCCCGTCCGACGTCGGCCGTGGGGGGGCAAGACGAAAAGAAACGGAAGAGTGCGCGTGAATTAAGCAAAGACGCGCTCTTTACCTCATCTCATTTGCATTCTTTCTTGTTTCACTTATGTCTTTCTTAAAACGGCGCGGAACGGGCGAGGAAAACAGAGGAGGACGACCGGAGGGGAACGATGGGAGGACGGCGGATGTTGAGGGGTCCGTGTGTTGGCGTGTATCACGCGGTTTAGGACGCAAGTTTTACGGGTGGGGAATTGTTTTAATTAGACGATGTACGGCGCTCTTTAAGGCGAAAATTGTATTGTTTCGCGGGTATTTCACGCAACTCATGAGAATATGCTCTCGGTGAGGGAGTTTTAAACAATTTAATTCTATTGTCTGTTAAGTGTATGGTTTCCGCGGCCGGTTACGCGCTTCATTCTACTTATTGATCAATGTTCTGGTTCACTCTTTTCTAATTAAATTTTCTTTATGAATGCAGATATATATGGGTATGCGGATAAACAAATTAGCAAAAAAATGTCTTAATTTTGGTTCCTAATTTATTGATAACTTTTTGCGCTTCTTACGAACATATTATATTATTTTTAAAATATAATTATATATAATTCATTATATATATATATTACTAAATGACCTGGTGAGTGTTTGATGAAGAGATGTTTGTAGTTCTCATATAAGAGCTCCCTTCACTGTTAGATTGTGTGCACAGTGACTATCAATTTCCGGATTTTTATTGACTTTGACTAAATGAGGTCGTCTTGAGATTGTTAATAATAAAGTTCTCTTCACATATGTGTGAAATACAAACCGTTTACTGTTTAATACATTACATATTCTGATGGCGGTTGGTATAATCAGTATTCAACATTTGTAGTCACAAAATACATTTCTGCAAGCGTCCATTAATAGTTGACAACCAACAATAATGTCGATCCTTTGTGACGGTGAAACTATTGATGACAACGATACTATGTTGGAAAACAAAATTGTTATTTCTAATACTTTCTTCGTAATCTTTTTCTTGCGAGTTTAAGTACTTTACGAGCAAGTAAGTAAAGTTTAGCAGCGTAGTAGCAAAGTGAGCAACTAAAAAAAATCATAGATTTTCAAAAAAAGGTTACTAAATTTTTTTTTTCAAACTTCCAATCTAGACCGTCTTCTTTATCAATTAGGGTTTATCTGGACTGCACCTACTGTTTCACCTGGGTTCCGAACCATGGTCCTTGGCATTAAGCCTACCGACTGGCGAGTGACCAACTTAGAAATTGCACCAGAAGACATTCGGTCCTTCCCGGCTTGGTTATTGGAGTGACTGGGAATGTTTTGCCTCTCGGATTTTGCACTCTTGCTTAAGGACAGTCACAAATGTCAAATAATCACAAACATAAATTTTTGACAATGTCCTGACCCAGCAAAATTCGAACTCGCGTCTGCGCAATAGCAGGAGGACCATCGTGGTCTTTACCACTAAGCCAACCAAGCTGGCAAGCATATTTAATTTTAAAATATAAGGTTTACTATATATATTATTAGTAAATGTTTTACGAGCACTAAAAATATTAAAACAACTTATAGTATTAAAAATCAAGGATCTTGAAGCAAAATGCCACTATATATTAAAAAAAATTTTACTTACAAGTTTAGTTTCGTAATATAATTATTGCTATAACCGAAGATAACCAACCTGTGGAAGTATAACACTATTACTTAATAGTAAAAATAAAAATGTTAGAAAAATAATAAATATTTTTTTATTTCTGTGACAAAGCGAATCATGAAACACAACAATGAAAAATGAGAATTCATATACATTAAAAGTATAATTGAGAAACAACTTATTATTTATTGACTTCAAATCGTCTGCTCATTTTGGGATACCTTATATAAGTTTCCTACAACATTAAAATTGGTTCAACTCAAAAATCATTTTTGATAACAAAACTGATTACTTATATAAAATATTGATAGCAATGAATGCATATAGTTAAAAAAAATTGTGTCTGCCAGTAATAACGCAAAAGGGAGACATAAAGAATGTCCAAAAATGAACCAAATATTTCTATTTGTGTTTTATCGCTTGCTGTCATTTGTGTGGTAAAGTATTAACAACCCGATAAAAAAATAGTTTGATAGCCGACAGTTTAATGTTAGTAAAAATAAAGCATTATGCTAGAAGACAAGAACAGCAGCATTAACTAATTTAAGCTGATTTTTTGAACAAAATGTTATGGAGTTTATTTTAATATTAGGATATTTGTTAGTCGTCAAAATTGGTCCATTTAGGGTTCAGCGAACTAATATGATATAATTGTTGAAAAATAAACGCATTCACAATGAGTTTTGGTGAGGATTTTGTGCTTCAGTCATCATTTGACCTTACTTCTGTGAATATAAGGTTATTTAGCCCTAACTGTATGATGTTGGTATGTGCGATATGCGATTTAAAAATTCGGTGTTAATTTATAACTAACTTCAGAACTAGATAATATGATATTATATTAATTGATTTATACCCACGGATTGAAAAAGGAGAACTTTACATCATTTATTTTGATTTAAATTATTTGATTGTCATATTTATACAAAATAGCCATAGAATTTAAAAAAAAATGCAACAATATTTGTACTACTAAAATATATTTAAAAAACTACGTTTTCTATAACTGTTTTAAACTATTATTGTATATAATTTGTGTATTAGCTTACTCCACTTATAAAAGGAATCTACTGATTTATTTTAGAAAAATTGTTATTACTCTATATATACATACCGGAAATATAATGTCACGTAGCAAATCAGTCAAATAGTATAGTTTTGCAAAATGTTGCAAAAAGAATCAATGCTGTGTGATAAATTACCGTGAAGAAAAAAAATTGGCCCATAATTAAAGCTTATAATATTGACATAAAAGCATCTTAAAGATGGCGCTTAGTATTCAAATAAATTAACTAAAATATTCAATAGCCTAGCGGAAAGGATTCATAATGCAATAACGCAATTGCAATAACATTGCAAATTTTCTAATTTTCTCTGTTATAACAGCAATATATTATAAAATGTTTTAATTAAAAATTATATCATATTAAATGCTTAGCTACAATTTAAAAGCAGTTCGATATTTTCTTTATATAAATATTTTTTTTGTGGATCCTTTTATCAAATTATTCATTTTTGTAAATTAGTTTAATATAACTGTTCTCGTATAATTAATTGCTCATATAAAAAATGAACAGAATGAGAGTCATTTAAAATTATCATGTCTAAAATATTTCTGTCAAAAACGTGTAGGTATTAGTTTATTATCCGGTTGGTTTTCATGTTTGTCAAGAACATACTTTATAAATACATAATTGGCGAAATAAGAAAATAATTCTACATGACAAAAAATATATTGTATAACGTCCCTTTTTTCATCTCTTAAAATATTAAAACAAAACATTTTCAGTTTGTCAGACGTTCCTTCGGCCACCCTTTCGGTCCCCGTCCGCCCCTACACCGGCTTCCCCTCCGGCCCGCGTAAGAAAGTCGACTCGTACGTGTACAGCGGACCGCGCCAGTAGACCTTTTTTCCCCCATCTTTCGCATTTTAATTAAGCTGGGCCACTCGGAGTCCCGTCGCGCACAGGGGCGGATGCTAATTATTTTTTCAGCGGGCGCTCGCGATTTTTTTTAGGTTAATTAGTAATACATTTTTAATTAATCGGTCCTTGACTTCCGCGACAAGCGCGGATTGGGATCGGACGAGAGGTTCGGTCCTTCCGAGCTGCATGGGTGCGTCCGGTCCCTCGTTGATGTTTGCCGAAAGGAAGAAGTGACTTTTTTCTGCTGTTTGCCAACGGATTACCTTATTTTCTTTCAATGTAAAAATGTTTTTGTTTGCGTAAATTATTTTGTTTTTTGCTAGACTGTTGTTTTTCAGTTATTTTGGAGATAAAAGAAAATTTAGTATTATTTAAACAGATCATTGTTATTGTTACCGCCAATTTGATGTTTTTTTTAATAAGCTATAAACACCTTATGTAGTTCTTTTTTGATATATTTCTATTTATAAATCTCTTTATTACTAACGAGGGTTTATTTGAACTGGATCTATTGTTTAACGTGGGCTCCGAACCACAGTCCTGGGCATTAAGCCTACCAACTGGCCAGTGACCAACTTAGAGACCATACCAGAAGTCATCCTGGTTACTGGCGTGACTAAGATGGTTATTCCTTGTCAAATTTTCCATTATTGCCTACAATTACAATCACAAAAAGTATGCATGCATATGTACATCCATGTCCCAGGAGGACTCGGACCCGCGACTATCGCAACAACAGGAGGGCCACCCTGTCCCCTTAACCACTGAGCCACCAGGTCAGCCTTATGTGTTTTTGTTAATTGTTTTAGCATTTCTTTACATAAAACAATATTTTAAGTTGCATTTTCGACAGAACGGCCTAGATGACCAAAAGAAGAAGAACTTCTAGGCTGCTTAGCAGTTGATAAATCAACTATTTCCAGACATTTACATTTATTTACATTTACAACAGTTCCTGGAAATCCGTCATAATTAGTATTCTTTCAAAAATGCGAAACCTGCTGTTTACATGGAAGTACGGTTTTTATATATACCCGCATTTGGGTATCAAAATCAAGCCTGATGCCTTAAAATTGGACATTGGAGTGGGAGGTTTTTAGTGCCTAGTTTTATTGTAAAATTAATCTTGTATTCGGTTTGCATACACAAGCAATGCAAGTACAACAAAACAGTAGTATTAAATTAATTTGCAAATTAAAATTGTACTGAGTATGTTTAATGTAAGATGTAATTATTTAAAAAAAATAGTCATGGAAAGGATCCTAGAGGAGGTAAAATAATTACCATAAGAACTTACCGATGGTTTCAACGTCGCGGTTTCATTGCTTTCCAGGTGAAAAAGTTTCTTATAGCGTATTGTGACTAACGATGAAAAATGGATCTATACGACCGAACAGAATAAGTCTTGCTTGTATCAATAAGGTGATAGTGTATTACGAGTTGCTAAAACTGAAGAAAGTTGATAGTGAGTATATCTACCGTTGTCAAGTGAAAAACATATTGTTAAAAAGAACCAATAATAGCGAGTAAAAGAATTAAAATCTTGTATGATAGCGGTCGGCTGCACATTACAAGGTTTTGAAAGATACACAAGATTTCGGATACACGTCTTTGAAATGCTGAAGTGTAAAAATTGACCTATGAGTGGATCGCTGCCATATCAGTATCGTCCTTTAATAGGCTGTTATTAAAAAGATGGGAAAAATTGTAGAAAAATATCGAGAATATCTTGATGAATATATATTGTATCAGTTTTCCTTAATAAATGTCTTTGAAGTGTAAAAATTGTCAGAATACATATTAGCACCTAATAAGATTGTTATATATTTATAATGTTTTATTTTCTTTAAAGTGTTTATTTTTAATACATCTATTTTATAAAATGAAAAATTAATTATTGTTTGATAATTAATTAATAGATTAATTAAGTAAATTAGTTGTTATATAAACTGTAGGGCTCCAGTTAGATGCTCCAGATTTGATGACAGTGATGTTTTTGTATAAAAAATTCCTTATTGAATAAACCTTTTATGAATATGAATATGAAATTTTGTAAAATAAATAAATTGTAGGGTATCAATAAGGAAGTTATCGCTTTTCTTATAAATAATAAATATTCAACATTGTTAAATAAATACTTTTTTATATTTTTTAAATTTTTTCTTTAAACAAATTCATTTTTTTCCTCATCAACATCTAAACAGCATTTTGGAAAGATATCTAACCAAAAGTTTGCTATTGGTACTATATTGTTTCAAATATTCTTTACCTCTTTTTTTTAACACTATTAACTATCAGCTGCCTTTTTTAGAGTCGAATACTATTAAGCCTCTATTTCAAACATCGTTCTCTATTATCTTAGTCCATACTGAATTTGGGACTGTTAAAATCCTTGTAAGATTTGGAATAGAATATTTTAAATCGTACCCTAAAAATATTTTTAAAACTATAACGATCGTAAAGTTAGTAATAACATAATTAAATTTTACTGTATGTCATTATTGCTGAAAATTAAATTATATATTTTGTCACATTTTATAATTTGAACTGAATAAAATGGACATGGTTTGCTTTTTACTTTTCCTATATAATTCAAATAATAGCACTGTTGAAAGGACATAGAGTTGAAAGTTTGCAGTATATATATATTCTATAGATATGAATGTTTAGGTTGACAAAAAATTTAAAGATCACGAATCTAATGGTTAGCATAAATTTCATCAATACTATAGAATATTGGCATCGTTTGTAATTGATCCGTTTGGACTGAATATTTAAAGAAAAAATTTAAAAAATGACAATTGAATTTGAATTTAATAATTCTAGGTCTAATGAAATATTCTACACCAAGCAGTATTTGAGAGACTCTGTTTTACTTTATTTTTTGTTGTTATAGTACTTTAATTTTTATGAAATATTATCCGACATGGAAGTGCCAATAAAAATACAGTATGTAATTCGTTGTTTTGGTTTTGTATTGTGAATTATTGAAGAAAATTATTTTGCTTTTAAAAATTTAAATTTAGAGCATTACATATGTTACCAATTGCTGTAATATGAACTAGTATATATAGTTTTAGTTATTTATGTCAACCATTTTCTTATAATTTCAGCTTTCTATTAAAATTGACTACATTTACGTCTAGATATTTAGACATATTAGTTTATCTAGCTATTTAGACAACTAGATATAACAAATAGAAATAACTAGATAAAAACTATGAAATCAAAAGTATATGAAAATATTAATGTATTAAATGTTGAAAAAAAAACAATAATCAGTATGATAGTAAGCAAAAACAATCAAAACCCTTTAAAGTTAATGAGAAAACGATGTATGAAAAAAATTGATGGTTTTGATTGATGATGTTAATTTGTACCACTTTTTAGTATAAAGAAAACTGTTGAAAACAAATCTGTAGTTAATGAATGATTATTATTAATGGTAATGTTTCAACACCAGCTGATGTTAGTTTATAATGTAAAGTAACATTGAACAAAAAGCGATCATTATGCAAACATTACTTTGGAAAATAATGAAATAGCCTATTAAAAAATATGAAGTTAATTGAAAAAAAGATACGACACCACTGGCTTCCTCTCACCCCATTTGCTCGGCTCGTCTTACCCAGAACCTTAATATGGAATAAAAATAAAGACAGCCATCGAAATTAATGGATTTTAAGACGCAAAAACAATTCGGTTTTTAGATTAAAGGGGTTGTATGTTAATGACCCGAGCTGAAGGGAAAGGAGACCCTAGTCAATCAAGCGAGGTATACGTTCGTTGGATGTTAATCAAAAGAATTTGCAAGAAACGAAAGAGAGGTCTCGGAATTTTCGGTTTAAATTTTTCCTTTGTTCGTCGCGAAGCTGAAATCTGCGCAGAACTTTCCAATGCGGTTGAGTAGTTTCCTTTTCGTCGAGGTGTTTTATTGTTGTACATCAACTCCGTTCGGAATATTTAATATTTTATGTTGGAACTTGTTAGTGCAGTTACGTCTATTTTTTAATTTTTTCTTTACTCGCGATTGTCATCATAAATATTTATGTCAAGTTTTGCGAATGGAGAACGTTATATGTTATTTTATGGATTTAGTAGATGACCCGTTGTATTCGTATCACCTATATCTATCCCGCAAATTTTCTACGACAATAACAATAGCCACTTAGTTGATTATCCGTGGATTAAACATCCTTGCGAGCTCACCGGTAGTTGTTTCGTCAAGTCTGATGCCGATTTAAGATTTTTATTAAATCGTTATTCTGACGAACAAACGTTTGTAGTTATTCGACATACAGTCTGGTCAAAGTTATTTTGTATATAGGTGATTTAAATTTGTGACATCAAAACGTCGCAATGTTGCCGTATCAGCTCTGAGATTTAATTCAGTTTGGCTTTGAGATACATCAAAATTCTAATTTAAATAAAATAATTGAACAAAAATCTTACTAAATATAATTTATTTTAACATTATAGTATATCTACTACAGTTAAGTATACATCAACAATAGTTTATAGGTTAGAGTTATAACCTCATATCATTATTGCTTTCAAGAATTTTGTATACGTCTGACAACCGGACGACTTTGACAGGCCCATTCGATTACGTGTTCGAGCTAATCAGGCAACATTGTGTCTTTTTTTAACTAGAATAAAACGATAAGGAAAATATTGTCTGATTCTAAAACGAATTTACAAATTAAGATAGTCAATACATTAAACATCTTAATGACATATGTACACAAAAACTTTGAATAGACTCTCTTAACTGTTAGACAAATGTTAATAGATAGAAAATAAATTCGTAGTGGTAGTAGTCCTCCTAGTAAGCGATAAATTTGTCATTGTATCTGTAAAGGTTTAAGATTTTGTTAACTTATTTCTGATGTAAATTTTAATGTTTCCCAAAACCTTTTATGGTTTAATACATTGAAAGTGAGCATAAAATTGTCCTGTACAATATGTGTAGCGCCAAACGACGTCCTTTGGAGACAAATATTATATTTTATGTTGGCCAAAACGTGGTTATAATCATTTCCCATCCCAAATACCTACTAAAGAGCGTAATGGATCTGGCAATATAACTTTTAAACCGGTACAACATAACCTAGTATATTCACCCTTGTATTTTAATGCCTTACAATATTGACAAACTTGTATTTCTTGATTGGTGTTTCCCCAATTGTCACTATTTGTCTTACATATACGCCACCATTTCAGATATAACTATATATATAATAGATATATATATAATAGTGTAATACTAGTTTATAAGCAGTGTAGAAGACATAGTTATCCACATATAGGCGTGCAATAATATAAAACATGACCTCTCAGTGTTGAATGGAATTAATTAATAAAGAAATAGAAATTAAAGATGTTCTACAACCTGTAGTTATTCAAGGATATTTAACTGTTAATGATATGGCAAGTAAAGATACAATAGTAGAATAGTCAGCAGAAGTAGTTAGTTAAGCAAATTCAATAGTAAGAACTACTGAAGTCATTGACTGTGTAATTAAAATTAATCATCATATTAACAAATCTACTACAGAAAATATTTCAGTTCCGATATTCGAAGGACAATATAAACAACTGTTAAATAATCTAACCTGACTGTTAAGATCGATGATTTTGACGTATATCTATATAAAATAACAGTAAAACAATAATTTTTTAAATTTAATATTATTGAGTACGTCCAGAATGTGGGGTATTCAGATTTGCAGGTTAAACTAAGGAAACTTCTCTTATCACACATATAAACATTTTCTCATAAAACAAGACAATGAATATTCTGAATTATTTCCGATATATTCGAAGTTCCATAAGGTATTGTACTGTGTCCGATATTGTACCTCCTATATGCAGCTGATCTACTTATCACGAAAACCACTATGACAACATATGCAGATGATATGGCAGTAATAGCATCACACGAAGATCCAATAAGAGCATCAAAAAAAATTCAGTTGCACTTAAGTAAATTACAACTATAGCTGAAAACATGACGAATCAAAGTAACTGAAACAAAATAAATTTATCATAGTAGTAGTGTCACCAGTGAACGCCAATAACTGTTAATTTCCATAGGTGGAGTATGTGAAATATCTTAGCATGCATCTAGACTGGTGTCTAACTTGGAGGAAGCACATACTTGCAAAACAAAAACTGTAAGTGCAAATCAAGGTTATTATGAGATAACAAGGTATTATTTACAAATCAATACGACTATTTAAACCTATTTGATGTCGTATATATATTAGTTATCATAAGAAATACTTATTGCCCACTGGGTAGGTACTTCAATCATTAAGGCTAATGATTAAAAAATTAAGAAAATTACTGGCAAAGCTCTTTAAACACGGTAATGTTAATCACTTGACAGTTTCAACGATTTAAATGTGGTGATATTGATGTTAATGAGAAAGCAACACTTGAAAGACCGAAAAGTCCGTAGAAAATGAAGAGCAAACTTATTGGAGGACAACTCAGCTTAGCAGTTGATCAATTAACTGTTTACAGATTTTCTCAAATTATATAATCCTAATGGCCCTCTGAATAAATATAATTATCGCTACTAGAATGATTTGTGTGAATTTCAAACATACTCTTAACAGAATTTTTAATAAAATATTTTTAACAAAAAAATCGAGCGAAATACAAAAAATAAATAAGGAACTTATTAAAAACTAAAAAATAATCAAATTTAGATTTTCAACCAAAAAAAAACCTTTTAAAATAAAATATGTACGTAATAGTCGTTGTAATAACTAAATAAAAATAAACAAAAACTTTATTTAACCTACCTACTACATATATTTTATTTTCTACTATATACACACAATTTAGCTTAATACATACGAGCTTAATACCTATGAGCAACAAATTATATTTGATTTGTCCGTAGTTTAATTTTGTGTATAATTACAAAATTATATTATTATTTTTGTATTGTTTAGGCTCGGCGCCGACTTCAAACTGATCAGTTGGTAGTAGTTAAAATAATATTGTAAAAAAATGTATTGTAAATTGTGTGTATATGGTAGAATATAAAATACATGTAGTAGATAGGTTAAATAAGTTTTTGTTTATTTTCAGATCCTGACAAAAAGAAAATTTTGAAAATCGGAAAATCAAAAAATTGACGGAGAAATCGGCAAACATACATTAATACATATATACATATATACATCCGAACATAAAAGCTCCTCCTTTTTTGAAGTTAAAAAATTAAATTATTTTCTGAAATCTAGTTGTTTTAGTGACGCGGCATCTAAACTAAAAGCTATGAAACTTTAAACGCATTTTTCTTCAACATAGTCTTGTCGAGACGGTTGATGTGATATCTCAAACTATATTGAACCGATTTACTTTTAATTTGGTCTTATCTATACATTCTTCTATCGTGTCAAAATGTATTTTTTTGCCAAATTACGGGTGTTCGGAAAACGAGACATTTTTTTAATAACTACGTTTTAAAAACAACTGATACTATCAAAGTACAGAGTTTATTCGGTTATCGAGCAGGTAAATCTGTGTATAAGTGATGACTGGGAGAGTAGTATCATTAAAGTGTAAAAAAGCTGCTTAATAAAATGATTAGTATATGTGATTTGTTACTAAATATATGGTTGGTTGCCTTTCTTGGTTATATGTTTGAAGAAACTGTTCTTTTCAAAATTCTGACATAAATATGGTGACGAAGGGATTATACTTGACTATATTATTGAGAAAGATTTTGATTAATGATTCGACATTGGTTGTTTCTTTGACACAAACAAAATAATACGAATTCAATGCAATGTTGTAGTCTTTTCTGAGTGTTGACAACACATCTTCTGACGCGTAATAATTATTATTGATAATATAAATTGCAGTAAAATTGACAGCTGAACTCAATTTTTGGGTCATACTATTTCGACTATAATAGTACGGCAGGAGTTCCATAAAGATAACATTCATGGAAGAGCTTAATAATCGTGTATATTGTTTCCTACAAAAGGCCGGTTTCATGTATAGACTGTCATAAAATAAGCCTACTACCCGTGCTAGACTCTTGAGATATCTACGCATGAGAGAGGTAGCCTTATGATTTGTGTTACAATATCGTGGCATCCAGCTTACTGGCCGGATTATTGCGAATGAATATCTTGAAATCCTCAATGACATATTGCAAGAAAAAGTGTTGCGCAAATGGTGGCTCGTCACCTTATTAATAAATAAAAATTCTGTATATCTCAAGTGTTCATATTGTTTTGTCGATCCCCATCTCTTTTTTGACTTAGTATTGCGATTTTTATATAATAATGCTGTTAAAGCTTAGCTAATTTTATTTATTTATTCACCGCTTTTTAAGTTAGCACCAACTTTGAAAAAAAAGCAGTTAAAATTTCAAAATATTCTATTCATAAATTTGTGAGTTATTGTTCTTATGGTGATACCACTTTTGTTATTTTGAAAACAATGGAACCAAAAGCAATTTCGTGTTTTAATTTTGCACTGCTTCTCGATGGGAACAATATACCGTTAAAGGTAAGCAATAGCTTGAAAAGTGTTATAAGGACTCTTTTCTATTAGAAATAACTATAAAACGTTGGTTTGCAGACTTTAAACGTGGTCGTAGAGACACCGATGATGCAGAACACAGAACACATGTCCAAATGATTCGGTAACACCAGAAAACATCAAAAGAACGAGTTGGTTTTATGTTATATTGCAAAAGCATTTAACAATGAGAAATATTTGTTCAAAGTAAGTGCCGCGATTGCTCACTGTTGACCAAGAACAACAACGTGTTAATGATTCTAAGCAGTGTTTAGCTAATTTCAAACGTAACAAACCCGAATATTGCATCGATATGTGACAATGGAAGTGACATGGATCTATCCACTCCAGAATCAAAATGTTCGTCATCTGAGTGGACAGCAACATGATATGATGACAGTCTTATTTTGATGTAAAAGACAAATTATTCTGCAAAAGTGGTATTGAAATGTTAGAGCGAAGCTGGAATGATTGTGTGGTTGTTGATGGAAATTGCGTTGATGCATAAAGACAATTAAAAAAAAACGAGTTTTCTTTCATTCATAAATCACATCGCATTTTCATGAATAATTACATATTGATGCAAGTAAAAAGTTCTCTAATTTTTCGGCTAGGGTTTATTTTTCCCCGTTTCACATACGTTACAAACACAGAACAACGGGGAAAAAACTGGAAAGGCTCAGTCAAAGGAAGGCAACAAACACTGGAAAAGTTTTAAGATCATATATCTAAATTTTAATCCCGCAACTGCAGAGGAACGTTTAGTCGTATGTCAATTTTTGTGGCCATTCTTTAAAATACATGGCAACCCTGTGTTTGGCGATGAAATATTAGTCTTCCCGTTTTGTTCCACATGCATGTTTCTTGAATTAGTACTGGAATAATGTAAAGGATTTCAAGTGCCAGTAAAAACATATTTATTTCTTATTTCAAGATATAGCAAATATATTATTCTATACAAAATGGTGTACAGTTTATGCTATTATTATTAATATATAAACTATGTTGTTCTGAGACGATTGTGGGCAGCAACTCGTTTTTGAGTTTATTATTTTAATTAAGGAATTATTAACACTATACTGCAATCTTTGAGGATAACGAATTTTTGTATTATTTAATTAGTTTTTCCTTTAGTTTTCTATTAAATTAAATATCATGATACATTTTCTTGGCCTATGCGTCTTCACAGTTCTCCTTTCAGTAGCCTGCTACGAATGGCAGGAATTACTTGATTGGTTGGGAAAGAAATTATTTCAATTTGTCCTCATAGATCATCTCTAGTAACATTTATTTAAGGGGTTAGGTGGGTTAAAAAAATTACAAATTCTCTTATGCTCATATACTGCTCAGAAATTCTGTCCATTAGACCATAATCAGTCTGGCGCATCGCGCAGGTATATTTTTATGCAGCTGCCTAGCCATTATTTGTTTATCTTTCTCAATTATCTTCACAATCTAAGGGTAACTAGTTTTAAATATACAAAATTCCACATAATATTTGTTAAAGATGTATCTTTGATTTACTTAATTGCTTGACACAAGTATTTAATTTTATATATTAAAGAAAAATTACGCTAATTACGCTAATTACTAAAAAAGTCAAATGAAGCATTCATAGTAATGTAGTAGACAGTACACTATAAAGGGTCGGATGTACGAAAACAATAACTATTATGAATTTTGTAGAACTTCCTAGGTTATTTTTAAATCATTTTATAGCACTTAAGGTAAAATGGATTTGTTCAAATACGAAATTGTTATTTTTCAAAAGTTCCATTTTAAAGAGTGAATGTTCAAATAGATTAAGTTCTTTTTCAAAGAATTTTACTCCAGTGCAGAAATGTTTTTCGAAAGTAAATGATCAATTTGGCTTAAATCAGGTGTTGCAATGCAT
Source organism: Rhynchophorus ferrugineus (assembly GCF_030347505.1). Classification (NCBI taxonomy): domain Eukaryota; kingdom Metazoa; phylum Arthropoda; class Insecta; order Coleoptera; family Curculionidae; genus Rhynchophorus; species Rhynchophorus ferrugineus. The sequence goes on along the minus strand of NW_027472580.1, from coordinate 58,087,629 downwards.
GAAGTATACCCGAGCGTGGAGACTTGACCTGGTGTGGCAAAGTTGGAGCAAGTTGGACAGGGTTATATGGAACTGCCTCTGGGGTTAGGACTGCTGTAGGTTACTATTGCTACTGCATTAAATTTGGGGATATGACACCTGCCAATCGGGAGCTGTTATTGGGTGCGAGTACCCGGCGAAAGAACAGAAACTAAAACTAACTATTAATTCGCGAACTGCATTTAAGTTGATATTAGATCCGTAGAGGTGTGCGAACCGGATTTACATCTTCTAAAATAAACATTTGATGGAGATGGGAAGTTTGCTAGAAGGGCAGGTCAAAGGTGATGCTCCGTAAACGTCCTTGGAAGGTATCCTCGAACTTGGAGGCCGCGAAGAAAGCAGTGTCGTCGGTGTTAATGTGACGTCAATTTTTTCAGTTTCTGGGCAGATCTGAAATAAAGAAATCAAATAGTTTAATGGAAAGAACTATCCGATAGATTGAACTTGATGAGAGCGGTTAGGTCTTCTAAGAGAACTGATCGTACGCATTTTGTAATTAATTTGGATATTGGTAATTTGTAATTGTTTTGGGTGACTGAGCTTTTGATAGAATTAGATGCGTTGATGACAGTGTCGTTGTTTTAGGTTTAGTGTTTTTTGCAGGAGGGAGGTATTTAATCTGGGACTCGTAGTTCTCTGCGAGATGTTCGATTTTTTCTTAGTCAGTCAGATTTCAGAATAAGAGATTGGCAGTTCTTTCAGTCGGTCATTTTCTTGAATCTTGTAAGTGGTACTTGAATGGTGGCGCAGTCCTCGAGTTTGAGAAGGACCGGTTGATGGTGGGAGTCTAGTTCGTATAGGACTCGAACTTCGGAAAAATTTACGTCTTGAAGAATAAAGAGTTTTTACACCTACATTGATATATTAATGAACAATTATATAATTTATTTATTTGTTGGACCAGGAACTTTTGAATCGATGTGATACATAGTTGATTTAATAATTACTAATTGTATAAATTCCATTATTGATGATTGACGATGTACGAATTTAGTGTATGTATCTCAACAAAATAATCTATTCAGAGTGCTAATGGAAATGCATTCGCCATTTCATTTATTTATAATATTTCTTGTTTATCGAAATCAGACACCGTTAACGATTTTATCAGATGTAAATTAACCCACGTATATATCTCGGACACGTTATTCAACCCGATGCATTTATCCGGGAATTGGATCAATCGATATATTAATTTTTAAAAGCTAAAATAGTCATGTTCCACCATAAACATGCTTTGTTGCAAAGTAGAGCTTAAATTTTTCAGTGTATTATACAAGCTGAAAACTTTACGGCCAAAAAGTTGGTGGAACTTTTATTAAGTATGTGTACCTGATTTAGAGAGAACCCTCTGAATATTAAAAAACTCTTTGGATTATTTTTTACGACGTTATCAGATACGATGGTGACATTTCGGTTGTTTTTATATTCCACATTATTTTGTTTTCTAATGAAAAACATTTTCGTACGTGGAAAGTTTCGTACGGATTTTCGTATTTGTATTAGCTGTAAATATTCTATTTTTATCATATGGTACGGTATTTAATTTTAAATAATTTTTTATATAAAATAATTTGTGTATAACCCTTGGAAAAATGAACATCTTTTGAAGTTATACTATCTTCAATGCGCCGGCTTGGTTGGCTCAGTAGTAAAGGCGATAGGACGGCCGTCCTACTGTTGTAATCTGTCGCGGGTACGAATCCTGTTGAGGCATGGTCGTAAATTTATGTTTGTGATTGTTTAACATTTGTGATTGTCCTTAGGCAATAGTGTAAAATCAAACAAGGAAAGTGATCGCACTCGCGCTAGTAACCAGTCTGGGTAAGACCAGATGTCTTCTGGGATGATTTCTAAGTTGGTCACTCGCCAGTCGGTAGGCTTAATGCCGAGGACCGTGGTTTGAAACCCACGTACACTGTAATTCCAGTCCAGATAAACCCTTGTTGGTAAAAAGGAGACTTTAAGATATATAAAAAATACATATTGGAAGGCAATATTTTGTTATTAATGATTGTATAAAAAATTATTATTAATATTTATGTTTAAATAATTATTATGGGAATTTAAAAGGAAAATAATATAGCCAGCATATAAATAATACCAAGAAACTGATATTGGCTTTAATTTATATACATTTTTGTTAACAATAATTTTGCAATAGGTTGATATTTAATATATATTAATTATATTAATTCCTTTGTGTCTTCTATTTGCTATTGCTGGTCTTTTGTCTTCGAAAAAGGTGGAGGTTCTGTGTTCGGCTGTATATATATTTTTAATGTAGATATGTTCGCCGATTTCTCCATTAGTTGTGGACCGATTTTCAAAATTATTTTTTTATTCGAAAGAGTGCACTTTCGAGGTGGTTCCATTGGAACCAAGTCAGGATCTGTTGAGGGAAGAGGGGTATCGGGGTAAACCCTCAAATTTCAAAGGTTCGTACAAAATTTTCATATACTTTTTAAGCACTAACCATAGCATATTAGACCTCGTGGAAATATAGTAGACAACTGCTTCTATGGTGTAATGGTTAGAGAGTTCAGTTATTGTTGTAGATTCATCGTCAATTATAGTGCGCAAAGAAAATTATCTTTATTTTTCTTGCAAGCAACCAAAATTGTTATAGTACGTGTTAACAGAAAATGAGAAGTCGATTTTTCATTACCTAGATACTGACTTTATGATAATTTATGAATAATAAACGGATAAGTAGGTTTAATTTCAATCAATTATATGAAGTAAGAAACTCATGTATAATATTTTATTGTTTTATTTATACACTTAACATAATATATAACCAAATTGTTTTACATTTACATGGTATTGCGATGCATACCGGATATATTTAATATTTTATATAAAATTGGTAAATCTTGGAGAAGATAGCGACGAGATAGACGACCTGTGGTTCAGATAAACTGCTAAATTCGAAAGTTCGCGACGTATTTAGCCGTCTCCCGGAACGATAGCGAAAACAGCCAGAAAACATAGTATAAAGAGCCGTAGAGAGGAGGGAGTTTGAGTGTTAAGTTGTGAAGTCGACAGCGAACTCACACCAATAGATTATGCATGTTATGCCGCTTCCGACAAGGATAAACTTAATATTAAGTGTGCTTAACTTATTAAATTGAATAACCGGCGCTTAAACTGGGGGTTAAAGTGGAAAACAACTAATTCGGTCGGAATTTTGTGTGTTTACGTTTGACGAAATCGAGCTTTGTCTTTGTTTTATTGTTATGTGTTTTTGTAGTTTATGTGCTCGTATGGAGCGTCGCGCTGTTTATTGCACAAGCGGAGCCTAATGTTGTTTCAATCAATTTGCCAAGTTATGTCATTGACTTGGTCTAATTTTATTGCCCTTATAAACTCCCGCTTCATAAGCGGAAGCTTCGTTCAGTAGAAACATTTATTACGTCAATAATTATTTAAATAAGCATTATATACGTATCATGTATATAAAACATCCTCTGTAAAGGCTTGGATTTGATTAATTAAATAATTCTTTGTGATAATATTATTTATTTAGGAGATATTTAAAGATTTCAATTTTATTTCAATATTTTATAAATTATAATTATATAGGTATAATATATGTATATAAATATATATATTATATTTATATATTATATGCTTTTTTATAGAAATGTCAAAGGTATACATAATTATTCATTATACTTTCAATGCCTAATTTAAATTAGATGAATGTTTATATCTATTGACAGATATTTAACGCTGGTAGTCAGTCTTGATGAAAACGATAATTAATTAATGAACAAATTAATTCATTTTAAGGAATGTTGTAAATTATGTTAGATCATAATGCTGATGATAGACATTTAGATGTACTACATATCATTACTGCACATCCATGTAGTAGTTCAATATTGATTCAATGTAAATATAATTTAATAAACGTAGATTTGCGTAGAAAAAAATAAGGCTGTATGCAAGACAAATTAAATTTTAAAATAATCGTCGAATTCTTTGAGGAAATAAAATAATTTCAGTTTTTGTGGAAAGAAAACACTTACTTTCCAATTAATTAGATATTACACGCCATAGATTCCTCACAGTGTGGACATAATTTTTTTAAAAGTATTTCTTTTCTAGAGAGATAGCAGTTCCTTTACAGATGAAGAAGTCCCTTTTGATGCGCCAAACCTTATTATCTTCCTCTAATAGGTCCCATTCTAGCTGCACCGCCTGCCTATATTGTATAAATGGAAAAAATACTTGTTATTTAAAATAAAATATTTGAGATTGACTGGATATTTATCATCATTAGTAGCATCTTAGTCTAGGTTATTAGCGACTCAATTCTCGGTGTGACCTGTTGGCTGGGGATCCAGATGAAGATGATTGCAGTTTGTCTGCAATATTGACGTTTGAAATTGATGATATGTATACCGAATATTTACAGAATATATAAGAAAATGCATCCAAGCAGGTGGTTTCAATACCATTCAAGGGAATTTTAAGATAGACAACTTAATACAATTACATGCTTTGATAGGTTATTTTATGTTATCTAACAGGTGGGGCAAAACTCCCGCTAGCATTTTGATTGCCTATAACTTTGCTCAAAGAACACATAAGTAAGTTTGGTATGAATCGTTTGGGGCTTTTTGATATAAACTTTTGATTTTAAGAACCCCATCAGAAAAAGTCTGGTGCTGTTAAATCCGCAGATCTGGCTGGCCATGCTAAACCGCCACTTCGCGAAATTAATTTTTGTGGAAAAACGTCTTTCAATAATTTAATTTTTGAACGAGCTCTGTGTGCTGTGGTCCCATCTTGCTGAAACCACATGTCCTCTAGTCCTTGCTCTTACATTTCAGGCACAAGAAAATTTCGAATCATGTTCTGTATCGTTCAGCGGTAACAGTAACAGCAACACCTTGATCATTTTCAAAAAATAGGCACCAATGATGTTCCCAGCATGAATACCACACCATAAAGTTGTTTTTAGTGAATGCAGTGATGTTGCATGAATTAATTGAGGATTCTGTATTCCCCAAAACCGACTGTTCTGTTTATTGACAAAATTTTCCTTAAATTGTGTGTAGAAACCACGTTCTCGAATTGATGTTTCTGAAGACTCTGCAACACTGTCGCGCACCAGAGCCACATTTTCCGCGTTACGAGACGTCCGTTGTCTTCCAGAAGGAGGCCTATCTGCTGTCGTACCGTACTGTCAAAAATTGGCACGTAAGCAATAAATTGTGGTTTTGTGAGGCATTGGACGATTAGGATATTTTTGACGCAATTTCCGTTGAGTGGCAATAATGGAACGATTATTTTCAATAAATATTGTCACTATTTCTGCTCTTTCTTGTGGCGTATATTTATTCATAATAAAATTTGGACGTCTACACAACACAATGGTTAAAGTGAAACCGAGTTAAGCGTCACACAACCAAAATGTCGCGCAATCAAAATGGTAGCGGCATTTTTTCCGCACCTGTTATAATATTTACTTATATTTTATATATTTTGATAATTATTTACTTATATAGATTACACAGTTTAATACAAGAAGAATAGCAATGAAGTAATTCTACAATATAGCACCAATCCGTCCATAGGTAGCTCAATAGCCTTTTATACTTTTATTAAAAACTAAGATAGCATTTTAGGCTATTTTCTTTATAAGATAAACACCATTATTATGATTATTGTTATTAGTTACATGTTAATATTAGTTTCCTGTACTTTTTTCAAATATAATTCGTTAAACAATCAATTTCAATGCAAGTTGTATATATCCTGTAAACAATTGTTAAACAGGCTAACTTAATTGTTAAGCTCGGTGGTTGTGGCTCGATGTTTTTCGATATAAAATAGCAGTTTTCTCTCAAGTATTATTAAATTATTCAATATGTACAGCAGTTAAGCATGAAACGGTCAAAATATCAGACAAATATCTGCATGGAGGACCATAACTGTTGGAAAATAGCTACATGAATTGACTGAAAATACCATTTTGAACTGTGTTAACATTGCGGTTCAATTATTGGCCATACAAAAAGATGTTTTCAGTGGCTAATGGTGATCGGCAATGAAACGTGGATCTAATACAATAATATAAAGCCCAAAAGCCATAGCTTTCGACATCGAAGCCGGATATTCATGGTCATTGAACAAATTGAACGATGTACACAAAAAGGAGAGCAATGGCAAGCAGCAGTAACGTTATTCACAACGTTCGGATGCATGATACAAAAGTTGTAAAGAAAACAGCGCTGTAGCTCAAATGAGGAGTTCTGTCGTACTCAGCATATTGACCAAGCATTCTGCATCATTTGGTTGGCGCATAGTTTAATATTCTGAAGAAAAGTGAAAACTTATTAACTATTGGGTCGCCTTTAAAGTAATATTGTTATTTTAACACGATACTAGAAAGATGATGAAAAAACGTAGAAAAAATGATGATTATTAACATTGTACCTGGTAAGCCATGCACTGGACAGCCCTTTAAAGGATCTTATCCAGTAAATCGGGTGGGACAAGAAGGACGTGATTTATTACAAAAATTTCTGAAAACTGGTTAGACGCTGACGGTGGGACTCTATCATCAATAATTAAACAAATTGAGCGAATAACTTGATCCCAAAAGTTTGTATACAAGGACCTGAGACCTCGAATCTGAAATACCTTGTTGAATTCGAGATGGTAAGGTCTCTTGCCAGACAAAAGAATGCTAGACGATGTGAATAATTTTGCAAGTTTCTTTTGCAGCCATATATGTATGTTTTATATTACGTGTCAGATGGCTGAGGATTATAGATTATTCTATCAAATAAATTGAAGTATAATATTGTTTCCATCAGAACGTATTACAATAAAGATTTATTATCAGTTTTTAGATAATTTAAAATATTTATTTTAGAATAACAATCGGTTTAATTTCCTCCCGTCCATAACTTTCAAACGATCCCTTTTCTTCCCCACCGACCCTTCGGCCGTCGAGGATGTTCAGAGTTGGTGGGTCCTCGCTGGAGGCCGATTTCCATATACATATCTTGGAAGAATAATACGTGAACGTGTATGCAGATGTGGTTCATGTCCCGGGGCGGACCCCTTCCAACTTGAGGAAACCCTTAATGACGTAAGCAAGGAAAACAAAGAAAGTCTTATTGCGATACAGTGTGATGGTGAAGGGAGAGGGCCTTGTCGGTTCGTAATTTTCAATAACGCATATAAGTTATAGTCATGAAATATTTTTATATTTGCATATTAAATATTTATAGTTTGGGATTTTATGAATTATTAAAATATAGAATTGGCTATTGAAATTCTTGCGGCAGTTCATTTTTAGTTAATTTATTCAATTAATAATACTGATGTGAGTTTGAAAAATATAGCTATAATTATTTAGAGTTTAAAATATCGCAATCATGTTGCCTCAAACTTTTAAAATAGCGTGGAACCATAATGAAATTTAGGAGTCATTTAACAGTCATATATAATTCGTTTCATAAGTATATAAAAGGACCTTAAATTATTATATTGAATACTATATTACTCTAATCTTTGAAAATACCAAGGACTCAAAATTATGAACCGATAACTTAATAATTTGATATTGAACCATTAAAAAAAGTGTTTGTAATTAATAGCCCAGTTTTTGATCATAGTAAGAAATTTACAGCAAATAAAATAAAATTGACTTCTGTTAATTTATGTCTATTTGCTTTAAATATATATATGTAGAGAACCCAACGGTCGTTATTTACTTTCTATTAAAATAATGTTCATGTACTAATTAGCACTGCAGGTTTTTCAGTGGTTATTTACTTTTTATTAAAATAATGTTCATGTACTAATTAACACTGCAGGTTTTTCTGTTAAATACATTTTCTGTTCGAGTATTATCAAAGAGTTACAATACTTTGGTATTAATATGAGAGTCTATGTATAGTCTCTTCTCATGTCTCTTTGTAGTTCTGCTGATTACCTAAATAACAGTTGGTATCTCAAGGTCTCTGGAGGTGTAAGTACCATTCCTACAGTACACATGCGCATCCATGACAACTCTCAGTACTTTGTTCTGAAAGAAAATTATCGATTTAGAAGTTGCTTATGCAACATTGTATTGTGTACAGAAAATTGAGATTTTGTTCCAATGATCCAATCTGTTTTTTTAATTTATATTTTTTTAATGTTCGCTTTTATATGTAATACGCTTCTTCCAATGGAGATTTGTCGATACTTATTGCAAGACAACATCACAAAAAAATTTATATGAATCGATTTCCTTTCGTTAACTCTTATTTTTTAAGTTATATTGTTACTCGCCCGCTGTAATGATTAGGTTGATTCTTCGTTGCTGTCTCCAACAGCAATTACAGCAGCATCATCAGCAAAGGCATGGTGATATTGGCATTTCTGGTATATCACTGTCTAAAGTAAGTAAAGGATGCACTTCCTTGCGCTAAGCTTTAATTTTGCTTTAGTTTTTTTTTGATTTAGAGTAGGTTTCAGTTTGTTTGATTCAAATCAATCTGGCTGAGATGTAGCAGTTTAGGAGTTCAGTGAGTTGCTTTGGTAATATGTTATGATGTAGATAACTTCCCCTTGCCAAATTTGGTCGAAGGCTTGGGCTGCATCTAGGATTATTGTTAAGTAGACTTTTTTTTTATCTTTGTAGGCTTTTTATATGTCTTTCAATTTCTGTGTTATATTTTAGTTTTTCGTTGCTCTATTTTATTCGTAGTTTTACCGTTAACATACAAAATCTAAGGGGGTCAAAGATATATATATATATATATATATATATATATATATATATTTATATATATTAACCCCCTTAGATTTACTAACCCCCTTATATTACTATCAATATATATATATATATATATATATATATTTATTTATTTAAATAAGCGTTTACAAGTAATTTCGAGGAGTGGTTAAAAATAATAATGTATAAAAATGCAGGAAAAGATAAATAAAGATTAATATAATAATATATATAGATAGACAATAGACATATAGATAATTCTTTAAGCATCAAAGTGCCGATCGCATAGGATTTAGCACTATAACATATAAATCAGAAAAATGACCTAACCGATAAACTTAACATTGACTGTGTACACAATTTATAAACTATTAAAAAATATTTCACTGACATTAGTTACTCCTTTCATTCTAATACCATATTCTAAATTACTTGAATTATTAAAATTCTTTATAAATCGTTTACTGTTTACCTAAGTTAATAGTTTAAATTTGCATGTGATTATATGAACTCGGATTAAAGAGATTAAACAGAGGAAACAATGAAACTAATAGTTATTATATTTATTTTAAATTATTTTTTATCAAAATTAATTAATGCCTAATCTCAGAAAATTAATAATTAATTAATAATTTATTTTAATCATGTTATTCTATACTATTTATAAATTTTTTATTTTTATTTTTCGGAATCATATTTACTCAATATTTGTATTTTGCTTATATTACCGTTGTTCACCACAGTTCGTTTAATAGTACTTTATTTTTATAATTGTAATGGTTATTGTCAATAGGTAGCAGTGTAAGATCTCACATGAAACAATAATCTGGGTAAAGATGTCTCTGGGATGGTATATAACTAAGAGAGTCATAGTTACTAAGTATTTTTACGGTACGGTTTTTTAAAATTGCCTTTTCATCAAGATACGTAAATATCGTCGCTGTAGCTAGCACCTATAATATATAAAGGGGTAATTTCAATCTCAACAACTTTTCCTAATAATTTTTCTACTACTACTCAATGTATTATTTGGTTTACTTTTAATTAAAAAGCCCATCATCCGTCAGACTAAATACAAGGTTCCATATATTGAACGTCAATTAACCAACAAAAAGCCGACTGTAGTTGTTCTGAAATTCATAAATTTATTTATTTTTTTCTTATTTGATTTGGGAGTTACCAAGCGATAGTGAGGTTTCAGTGCAACCCCACTATCAATGTGTGCACATTTTTGTTTTAATGCACTTGAATTAAATTGAATAGAATATTTTAAATAAATAATCGTAACTTGTAGCTTACTTATTAGGTGCTTGCAGGTGCTCTGAAAATGTTTCACTTTAAAAGGCCTTTGTTGAGAAGAATTCGTAAAATATATGTTACTCAAAATTTTGTTCACCATCGAATACGTTTACATCAATACGTTTACAAAAGTGTTTGATGAACTTGGAATGAAGTTTTCTTTAAATCGAACAACAAGAGGAATGAATGTTGAAAATGTCGTCGGATGTTCCATGATTAGTATCTGTATATACTGAATAGTTCAATAATATTAAATGGAAGATTGTAATTTTATGTAGAGAAAAAAGTGGCATCTACCGATGTAATTAATAAGCCTAATCAGTCATGTTGCAGTAGCTTTTGGTCCTCTAAGATGTTTCAAATGATATACTTAAGGCATATCTGCATCTGCATGCAAATCTGCATTTTTCTCAAGTCAATCAGAGTTGAGGAACAAATTTAGAGGCGCAGATTTTTAATATTTTGGATATGTCTGCTGAATGAAATGTGAACAAGTTCCTTGTAGACTCTTGCGGCGAAATCGACCATTTGCGTGGAAGACATATCGTGCCGTTCTGAAAAAGATCAATCGATCATGAAATCGATCAAGATTATCGGAAAGAGCTGAATAATGAGTGACTGACATTGTCTACTGTGGTAGAAATTACTATGAAGAATGTTCGATGTCTTGTGACATTAAGAGCAGCATATTGGATGAGAAGTAGACACCCTCCCTGAGCATCGGCTATGAGTTAGGGCTGATTTTGTTGTACAGAAATGTTAAAAGCATTGAATTTAACAATTAGTTTAGTTTGTTTAACAGTTGTTTACAATAATACCTCGTATATATATTCAATCGACTTAGCAAAAATTGTCCCTTCCTTTTTAAAGAAAACAGGGGCACCTGGAGTAATATGCGTTACAAACAAATAAATTCCAATAAAACTAAATATGCCCAAATCAAGCCACCAGGAATAGATGTCAGATCGGTGATACAAAGTATATAAACAAACCAATTCGTCGTTTCTGTTGTAAATCAATGACGAACTTTAAAGTCTAAATTTGGCAAAGTTGTACCGCAAAAAGGAACATTATTAAAACGGAAACAACATTATTGAACGAAGTTATTTAATTTTAAGGAGTGTTACTTAAGATTTTGTTACTTTCCGTTATTATAGTATTGTTGGAACTATTATTATTATTGGATCTAAGACGTTAGGCAAGTTTGGATAAAAAAAGATTAAAAATTGCATGATCACGTAAATTCATATTTTACAGTTTTTGTAGAGAGAACAAATTAATGTGTTCCCTTTATCGGGAGTTATATATAGCTGCGAAAGAAAAACTACCATCTATGCGAAAATTTCATCCCAACATAGATTAACAAAATTCGAGAATAACAAGAATCCTTCTGTCCACTTTGTTATAAGATATAGATACATAAATTATACATAAATAAAAGATAAAGATTATATGAATACATAAATGAAGCAATGATAATATGTAGCAGTTAAAATGAAACTACTTACATAATTTGTATATATGGAACACATAGGACACATAGAAGAAATTATGAATTATTAACAGTAAACTTGTAAACATTTTAAAGATAAATTAATTTTTAATTATTAATTAATTTATTGTTTGAACTTTTCTATCAGTTATTTTGATTTATTTTATAGATCTAAGTTTTAAAAAATTAATAGTTAATTTAATGATTGTAAATACGTTCTTTAATATACAATTCTAAATCGTAAAAAAATAATTACCTAATTGTGTTCGTCATTATTTTAATATACTAAAGTCAAATATCAATTTCAAAATTGTTTTATTCATATATTCTCTGTTTTAATATACAAACATTACTTCATTTATTATTCTATATTTGATGCTCTTAAGTTGTTACAATTCTGAAAATAATGTTACTTATAATATTTTGTTATAATGTTCGGTCGTGTAGTAATTTAAACTTATCAATACTATTTTGATTATTGAAATTTGGCAATTGGATTTAAATAAATCCCTTTTTAAAAGAAAGCTAGTGAGTTTTAGTTTTTGGTATTTTAATATGTTTTAATATACAGATATTTATTATTTTAATGAATGTTATATATCAAATACATTCTTGATCTTATATTGAAAATACTATAAAAAGCAGTTTTAGAAGCATATCTTTTTTAAGTGATTCCCTTTACTCCGTTATGAGAGAAACACGGTTAACTTAATAAATTGTGGTCAAAATTCGGCGATCACTGGTTATTGTAAATAGGTATTTTAATACTATAGGGTTATTACAATATTTTGATGTGATATTAATACCATATAATAGAAATGACTTATAGTTAATTAGTTAGTAATATTATTTGGCATAAAATGGAAGCAATTCATCAAACATACTTAATAGTGTTTTCTATATTTACTAGACCATAATGAGATAAAATTAAAATTCAATTTTATCGTTTGAAATTGCGGCCTGTTAATCCGAAGAGGCGTATTTTTTTTTTCCTCAATTTTTTTACGCCTGAGAAATGGCAGGAAAGCCAACGTCAATCCCCATTTTAAGCAAATTTCCTGTCAAGTCCCGCTAACCGAGTAGCGACGGCGAAATTTTCCACAGCTTCTCGAGATATATGCAGATAAAAATTAATTTTCTGTCTAAGGCGGTCCAGTAATTTTATTATTGGAAATGTTCGGTTCGGCATCTCGCTGCTCCATCGCAAAGATAATTTTCAGGGTGGAAAATTCACGACGTTTCCCGCCTTTTTGAGGTCATAGGGAAATGTTGTTTTCCTTTTTGCTTCTTGCATTTTTCGCGCCATTTTTAACGTCGTTCTCTCGAAATTGAAATAATTGCCAACCGATAATACTCGGATATTTACTGCGAATTTGCATTATTTGAAAAATATTAATATTTTGCTAAGCTATTGACGAGTTTTTAAGTTAATTCAATTAATTTAATTATATATATATATATATATATATATATATATATATATATATAAATCTTTGAAACATTATTGCTACTTGTTCATTTTTGATTTATCAGAAATGATAACTAAACTATTCAATAATTTTATTTTGTTTCTCTTGACGTTAATCTGTGAGGGTTTCTAATAGTTTTTAGTTCACATCATTATAGCTCTGAAGTAAATTGTTGGAATCTAGAAATGTAAACAAACTCGAAAATTCGACTGAAAGATAAACGCAAATAAGAATAATTTTTAACGAATTTTACATTACATGTATTTATTTATTTACTAACTTATATATTGTTACTTTTTAAAATTTAGTTACAACTACGCAATATTTTAACAAAATCAGCTAACAGCACAAGAAAATATACCAACGTTTTTGGATTTTTCTTAATTATATATTATTCTATTTATAGTCAATAGCGACAACATCCGTAGCGAATGAGCTAATTTTTTTCATAAACATATATTTTAATGTACTTCTGTACAATGCGTGAAATGTCTTATGTTGTCGTAGGTTCATATAGTAATTACAATAATGTATATTTGTTAATTTTTATACTTTATTTTATTGTTTTTATATTTTTTATTTAATATACTATAATATTTTATTACTAAATATGTTATATTTTATTTTATATATTAATGTTCTACCGAATCCCTGTTAAATCGCTTTTGTTTACACCTAATAGGTTTATCGATACATTCATTTTCACAATGTCAGTGGTAAGTATTTACAATCATATAACAGAATTAAATCAATAATTTAGAATAATATTATTATAAAGTATGATTCGGCAATATGATATCTTCGAAACAAGTATGCTTATGAAGCTAAGATTATTGCTAATTTTTGACTATAACAACAATAAAATTTTTAATAACAAAATATTAAGCACAGTCTGCTGCAAAATGAACTTATTTAGGTTAACTATTATTGAAGAGAATTTGAAAATACTACATTATATATAGAATATTGAAAACAAAATTATCAATATTAAAACATTTTATTCAGTCAACGCTTATTAGGCGTTAATTCAAATCTGATAATCTCGAACCGATGTATATTTAAAACATCATTTACGTTGTAATTGCCCCTTTGAAGCATAAACAGAACCATGCATAAACCCGGCAACAGTGCCCTGCCATGGCGACTTTTCAATAGAGAAAAATTTAATATATACACGTTGGACCCCACCTTATATTGCAAATACATAAAAATATATGTATATATATATATATATATATATATATATATATATATATTTAAATATACTTTAACGTCTCCTTTTACCAACTATGGGTTTATCTGGACTGGACCTACAGTTTAAAGTGGACTCCGAACCACGGTCCTCAGCATTAAGCCTACCTATTACTGGCGAGTGACCAAGTTTAGAAATCATCCCAGGAGACATCCGGCCTTACCCAGTCTGGTTACTGGCGTGACTGGGGTCATTTTCCTCATTTTTCCTCTCCATTCATTTTCCCACAAATCACACAACTCAATCATAAATTTACGACCATGCCCCAGCAGGATTCGAACTCGCGGCTATCGCAACAGTAGGAGGACCGTCTTATGGCCTTTAGCACTATATATTATATATTATATATTTTTTATATAATATATATTTTTTAATGTGTGCGTGTATGTTAATGTCTTTTAGTCTTTTAGGGTAAATGATGTGGCTCGGTGAATGGAGGTAAAACGAAATGAAACAGTGGTGTTTACATTATGTGACCGTTATTTATTGGCTATATAAAAAAATATGAAAAATACAAATGATAAAACGGATGGCAGCGGAGTTACCTGTTGACGAGGCTTGGGCAGTCGATGGTGGCACGTCTAAACCAAACGATAGTCGAGTACTCAAATGAACCGAAATACCCTTCAATAACATCCCAGATAAACGTCTCGGGGTTGCCGCCAGCTATTCGTTGTCGGATTCTAGTTGGCGCTCCCTGTGTTCCCCGCCCGTGTTCAACATCTGGGATTATATTTCTGGGTATTTTGTAAACCGTTATTCCACGATGTAAAATTCGACATGCTTCAAGGTCGCTACAATACTCCCCTGCCAGAATTTTACATACAATTACTCCAAGTGACAAAAATACAAAAATGTATGAAAAAATGTCCAATACAAAAAAAATTATATACCAAACAAAATGTGCTGCACGAAAGGGGCTTTGAAAAATATGATAAATCGAAACGGTTGTGGTTGGTCCGGTTGCGATCTGGTACGGCTGTTGATATCTTCCGGTCCTACAGATACCGTTGCTTGATCGTTGCTTTGGCACTTGAATGTGGTCCATCGACGGCGTTGAGAACCAGCTATTTTTCGGACAGGGCTCTCGTAATCGACGCTGTGGGAGGATCGATTGTTCGACGACGTGGTAGCTTATTTTCTTCAACGACGAGACGTTAGCAATTTTGGTACCTCGGCGAAGACATGACGAGTCTACGGTGACTGCAATCGGTACCTAGCTTCTGGAGCTGCTCTGTGACTAATCCGTAGTCACATACGTTACGGTAATTCAAAAAAAAACAAATAACGACGGTATCCGACTGAAGCTGCCCAAAACCTTTCAAATCAAAATGTCTGTCATTATGACGGAGACGGCGAGCGAAGGAAGACATTACGATTTAAACATAGTTTAGCCGAGACGCTGATGATTAAGCAGTGATGTAAAAATATCTATGAGTTCAAAAGATTGTGAAAGAAAATTTTGACAAAATATCTTAAAAAAATGAATTGGAAATAATGAAAAGAAATTTAAGCTTAATTGTTCCAGCACTAAAATAAAATTTAATGAGGAACAAATGTTTGAATGATTGTAATATAGAAGGAATTTGAAAAGGAATAGGAATAAAATGAAAAGGAATATTGAAGGTAAAATCGAAAACGAATCGAATTAAATATATTGAAAATTTGGAACAAAAAATATAACGGCCACGTAAAATACACGTACCCTCCATTCGCGAGTCCAAACCCAATTTTGCGAAAGATCACGTCGGAGTCACCACTTTAGGGTAAATGATGTGGCTCGGTGAACGGAGCTAAAACGTAATGAAACAGTGGTATTTACATTATGTGACCGTTATTTATTGGCTATATAAAAAAATGTGAAAAATACAAATGATAAAACGGATGGCAGCGGAGTTACCTGTTGACGAGGCTTGGGCAGTCGATGGTGGCACGTCTAAACCAAACGATAGTCGAGTACTCAAATGAATCGAAATACCCTTCAATAACATCCCAGATAAACGTCTCGGGGTTGCCGCCAGCTATTCGTTGTCGGATTCTAGTTGGCGCTGCTGGCACCCCGTCCGTGTTCAACATCTGGGATTATATTTCTGGGTATTTTGTCGGCCGTTATTCCACAATGTAAAATTCGACATGCCTCAAGGTCGCTACAGTCTATTTAGATTCAGACATTAAACGAGTAGATCCATTAACATTTTAAAAGGCGTTAGTTCACTTTCTAGTTCTCTTTATTTATCCTACTCCAATAACATTTTTCCTATTTTTCCTCATTTAATAAGCTCTTGTGGTGTAGATACAAGCATTTTCGATAGAACTACGGACCTAGATTGGGGACACTGAGGTCGCCTAATGCACAAGTCCGTACTTATGGGACATACCATCAGGTCTACATTTTAGCCTATTTTGTCAATTTGTCAACAAGCTAGTGTTAGTTTAAATGAAGAGACTTTGTGGTCATTTGTGGATTCTATTATAATAATTTGCTACTGAAGAACTCCTTGAGGAGTGAAAAGAGCCAGAAATCCTAAAGAGTTAAATCATCCAAGTAATCAGGAAAATTAAAAAATTCGTAATTTAATTTGTTGCCGAAATTAATACTTTAACTTTTTTTCTATAAATCTTTTTCAGGATGTATTTGCTTTGAATTGATTTAAATGGTTTCATTAATAACCCGAGTTTATTACTATATAATTTGGAGGTAATCCATGAACAATATTACTCTTTGGTCGATTTCTTAAGATGAACTCACTTTGAAGGCGAAGTGATTTGATTACAGTTGTATGGAACCATACTAAGTCTCGTCCATAGTGACGAATCAGCGTACAAAAATACTAACTTTTGGTACATCACAGAATATATGGAGTTATATTAAATATATGTTAAATCCATGTTTGTGCTTGAAATAGAGAATGAAACTTTATTCTTCTTTCAATTCAAATCAAAATCAATATTTATGTAATAAGAAATTTAAATGCTATGTCTTATCATATGTCCTTACTTTTACTTTTTGTTTTTGGCTCTAGCACGTTATTTATATATTGTTTGTTATATAGTTTTAGGGTCATCCGCCCCTTAACTTAGGGCATATTATAATAACAGTTAGTTGTTTTGGTTGTCTATGTTCAAAGAATTAATAACAGACTATAAAATGCTAGTACGTAGGTACTAGGCTACGAGTTAAATATAGTTAGGTTGTTCTCAAGATTCAGTCATCTTTTAGATTCACTTTAAGAGTTGCATTCTAGAATGATATTTTTGATAGTTAGCCTTGCTCTTGTCAGAACCATCGAAGATAACAGTTAGGTTAGGTTGTTTAAACAGTTATGTACAATAATACTTCGCATTTTTCCTATAGTCTATTCAAAATATCAGTGAACTCAGGTCATCAAAATGTTTAATGTGTTATCTGTTGCAATTTGTAAATTCGTTTTAAAATCAGACAATTTTTTTCTTCTCATTTTATTCTTGTTAAAAAGAGATGCAGTTTTGTCTGGTATGCTCGGACATGTAACCGAATCAACCTACAAAAGTTGTCCGGTTGTCAAATGTCTATAAAATACTTCAAAATATTAGTGATAATAATTACAGGTTATAATCCGGCAAACGTTATGGTGGTTTGCTTGTCTTGATAGATTTCAACTCGCTGCTTATAATTATTGTGATTGAAAATGCCGAAGCTATCAAATAGTCACAAACATATTCCGTCTTTAATCACTTACTTTGATCAGGAACGATATAGTATAATGTGTTAGAGAGATAAGTATCGATACTGTTATGTACTATGTTGCTGCAGTAGTTATTGGAAATAGTTTTGGCGTGGTACAGCTGTATTGAGTTAAAATGGGATCTGACATTAAAATTTCTCAATAAATAAAAACAAATTGGATTATCTATATTGCTTTGGTGCTAGAAAATGTTCTAGGTTGTTCTCAAGATTGAGTCATCTTCTAGCTTCACTTTAAGAGTTGCGCTGTAGAAAGATATGCTTGATGGTCAGTCTTGTTCGATATTGTTGGCAATTGGGAGATGGTTCGCTATTTAAAGATTTTCATGTTTGAAGTTGTAGTGTCCCAATCTATAGCGTATTAGCATGCGTGTAATTTTTGTGTCGAGTGAAATTAATCCAAGTTTATACCGCGGCATTAGAATTTATAATCACTTAATCATATCATATTGCCAGTAGGATTGACTACGATGGTTATTACTTGGTTGGTTATTGTCTTTTGTAATATTGACTACCTAGTACATCACAAGCATACATTAAAACACCTATGCCTCGATCATTTTAAAGTTTATTACACACCATATGTTTTGTTGACGTTAGACGTTAGAGGGAAGCAATAAATATTTAAATAAACAAGTTGGTGTTGGAGTTTATTATTTTTACGACAGTGCTTTTAACAATAATCAACAAAATTACTCATTTCTTAGTAATGGTTCCTTTTTTTTTAAAGACCGATACATGTGTTTTATTGCCACAAAGGTTAGTGTATATCGCCAATTGTTTAAAAGTGACATTTATAGCCATTGTGCTTTTATCAAGCATATTTTAATATTTCGAATATGGGTTTACAATTTTATAGACTATTAGATTAGAGTTTAGTATATTTTTTGGCATAAATTAACTTTTTTGATGTAATATTTAAACAGTTTATAAGCGTATAAAATGGTTAAAAGGAAATAGATATAAATGAAAATTCTTTGCACCATAAGCTACTGGAAAAAATCAAGACGAGAGAGATCTGGACGTGTTAAATCTACAACAGCAGGAAGATAATTTTGTTGTAATGTTATCGAAATTAATTACATCTCAAATTGTAATCTATAACTCTCCTCTATAACTGTAAAGAGATTGTCTGCTGACCTGAGAGTATGGATAACAGCCAAAGAGTACTAGTTGATAAGAAATTTACTGGAGTAATATCCCGTGGGAAGGCTATACGAAAATATTCCAGGAATATGTGATTTTCTTGTTGTTTTCGTTTCGAAGTTTTGCTTTTCAACAGAACAATAACCCTAAACATATGTCAGGAATTTATTTAAAAAAAAGCAAAACCACGATATTTTGCAAATAATTAAATGGCCATCAGATTCGCCATTCCTCTCTCCTGAGTTAGACACAGTTGTATTTCAATATGTTAATAAAGAGAGTGAGTAAAATTTGTGAACAAGTAATTAAAAATAGGGGGTGGCCAAGGGTAGTTGACGAGGTGAGAATTTTGGAAAAAATTAATTATTTTTTTTTAATTTGTACTAATTATACTTAACTAAATTTAAGTATATGTTAGTTTAAGGTTCGATTAAGATTCGAGCGTAATAAACAATAACTTATCTGTTTTATTGTCGTTTTTTAAATTGCTTTATTGTTTTCAATTTTTTTAATGACTCTGGGGAATACAAAGATAATATCTTTAATAATTGCTGTAAATTTTCTAAAATTAAAAAAAATATATTTAATTTCAGATAGTGTTAAAGCAAGTGTTGCATATTTTGCTCCCATAAATCCGAATACTTTTATTTGCGAGTTAATCCGGTAGTAAAGTGAAAAAAGAAATAAGAAAACGATTAACCGAAATCCGACCGAGTTGCAAAGAAGGGGGGACCTCGCGGAGCAAATGATATTTTAAAATAAAATAAAATAAAAATCTTCGAGGTGAATAAGCACTGAAGGGGTTAGCGGTAGTAAAAGACTCGAACGGAAAGGGGTGTCCCTTTTTTTTACTACCCTAACCCTTTTTTATGTGTTCATTGGATTTTCGGGATTTTTCGTCGGAGAGAAAGCAATTAGGATTTTATGTTAATTGTTTGTAACTGGTGTCAATAAATTTTTGTCCGTCTACGCGATAGGCTTTTATAAAATATTAAAATATTAAGGAAAATTTGAGGCAATTTTGGGAATTTTTATCATCGGCCATTCGACGTAATTATAATTTATTTATCGTCAAGTAATTTATCAGCTTTTTATAAAGTCCGCTCAGATAATGATAAGGTGTCGTTTAGAGGATTTATTTGTTATAAAAAGGTATTAGGGCTGAGAATCGAAAGAATAATACAAGTTTCCAGAATTTTTATTTTAATACGTTGTTAATATAATATTTTCGTTGATATAATAGACATAATTTTATTCTTCCATAATTTAACAGGCCAATTGAAAAGTCCCCGGCCTGACACATAGATGGCGCTACTAGAATTAAATTCATATGTTTTTAATTGGCTAAGGCTTAAGGCCTCAAAAGATGTTTGTATAAATTTGACAGCCGTCGGGTCATTAGTTTGTGAATTATTTAACATTTTACCATTTAACATTAACATTTTGAGTGAAGCAACTTTTTTTATTGTTAAAAAAAATTGATAAAAAGCCATTTCGCGTGTTGATAAAATATTGTTTTTTGAAGGAAAAAAATATAGTTGAAGCGAAAACTTGGCTTGATGTCGAGTTTCCGAACACTGCCCCAGGAAAATCAACCATCAACGATTGGTATGCTAAGTTTAAACGTGGTGAAATGAGCACCGAAGACGGTGAATGTAGTGGACGCCCAAAAGAGGTTGTTACCGACGAAAGCATTTAATAAATCCACAAAATGGTGAATGACCGTTAATTAAAATTGAATGAAATAGGAGACACTCTAAGGATATCAACTGAACGTGTACATCATATCATTCACGAATATTTTGGTATGAGAAAGCTTTGTGCAAAGTGGGTGCCGCGCGAGCTCACTTTTGACCAAAAACTGAGAATGATACCGGTCACGCCAATAAACAGGGTTGGAAAAGGGTCTTCTGGGATGAATTCTCCAAGCTGCTCATTCGTCAGTCGGTAGGCTTAATGCCGAGGACCGTGTTTCTGAACCCATCTTGAGCAGTAGGTCTAATCCAGATAAATCCTAGTTGCTGAAAAAGAGACTTTAAAATATATAAAAACAATCTTATTTTTAAATTAATATAACAAGAATATTTAAGGTCAGCAGCCAAACAAAAATAATTTTGATATATACTCGCATTTCTCTTATAATTCGAATAATTCGTGGGGCCTTTATTTTCGTTCGCGTATACACACACAAAAAACGGTTATGTATGCCTTTTATTAAAATTCAAAATAAGATTTATTACGACGCCCACATACAAGGCCGAGATTTTTACGGGGTTGGCGATCTTTTAATTGGCTCGGTTTTTGACAAGCAGTAGAGAGAAAAAAAACGCTTTCAGTTTCTTTTTCGGGGTTTGATAAACAAAGTAATTTGGGTTAAAACTTGATTGCCTTTCGGGAGGGGGCCGCTTGATGTTTTACCAAAGAAGTATTTTGGTAATTTTTGTTTAAATTTAGTCTCATTTTGTTGTTCGGAAAGTAATCATATACTTTTTTCTCATCCGAAAGGATTGGCTTTGATTTTGGGTAAAAACTCTAAGGATTAAGTTGGCAATAAAAGTTCTTAATTATTTATTATATATCTATACAAACCAAAGAAATATTTTTAAACTTTTACTTCTAATATGCGCCTTACTCTGGTGTTATCAACAAAATTGTTGTGAAGGTGTTTTTAAATAGTTATAGTAATGGTGGTGTTAACTGTTGTTAATTCCTTTCTCCAGACCAAATACTTAAGATCCGTATGGTACTACTTCGTCGCGATATTTAACAATTACACACTTCGTCTAATTTCGATAATTCTTTAAAAACACTTCAAGTAGTTCAAGCCCACTGGGATTGAAAGAAATACTTTAAATGCTTCAAAAAACTTATTCCAAAAACCAAAACTGTTTTGAAAATTAGAAAAATTGTTGGCATGAATAAGTTGAATCTAATGGCAATTAATATATTTGGTTCGTATATAGATAATTTGATCAGATTTCACATATTTGGAGTTAAGTAGTTAATTATAATGAACCGATTAATTATAAAGATAATATGCATTATAAAATGAAATCCCAATAATTGCTATTTTCCATACCTAGGTTATATTTTTATTTAATTATTTTATTCTTGTTCTCCGTCCTAGTTTTCTCCCAATCTGGTGATATGTCGAGTCACATTATTATTATTGTATTATCATAGATAGACGCGATAGCATACATACTCTTTATATAAACATCAATGACATATGATATGTAATGCAATATTAACTTCTCTAGTACTATTTATTATTTGGGTCTTTTATTTTAGTTGTTTTAGTTTTTTCTTTTTTTTTAACCATGTTGTATTTTCCACCAGTGTTGGTTTTTCTTTTTTTCTAGATGGAGTGAATAAAAGTGTTATTTGGATGCAATAAATTTAATTTATCATACTTTTAGTCAAGTTTATATTAATATACTTAATATACGTATTTTCATAAATTCTAATCAAGTTTATGTTAATATACTTTAAAGATAATTAATATAATTTAAGCAGTATTAGAAATATAATTTTGTTTTATTTTTTTTCTTTTGTTTTTTCTTTTTTTTTAACCATGTTGTTTTTTCCACCAGTGTTGGTTTTTATTCTAGCTGGAGTGAATAAAATTGTTATTTGGATGTTATTTGAAATGAAATATAATTTTGTTTTATTATATTATTAGAATAATATGTACAGACTCATAACATGTAGCAAAGGATTGAAATGTAAACGAATTCCTTCTACGGGTTTCTCGTATGTTTTTGTTGTTCTGATCGTCCGAAGAAAATAATTATTCTAGACCAGAACCATTGCTGCCGATCGTCAACTCTGTTCAGATTTAATGAAGAATATTTAAAATTCTGTGGCATCAACAGCAGCGTATTTGGGGTTGATGGGTTGATGATGTTGACGAGCATAGAGTTTTGAAGTTGGCGATGTTTTAAATCATGGTGTTTTGGCGTCGCCTGTTAAGATATTGTTATTCAATCGCTAATACCATGGGAAATCATCTATTGGTACGTCCAAATAATAAAAAAATATCAAAATCAATACATGTATTGTGAACCCTTTTTAGTCAGACGCAGTGGCCCTTCAAAGTCCATTCTGTAATGATTGGGACATGACGACATATATTAACCAACTCAAAACTATATATTTTGCATATAAATAATGCACTTTTATCTACTTAATGTTGCACTTGTTTTAATAGTATTTCCAGGTAAAGTTAAAATAAAAAAAAATAAAATGAAAACATCCTAGCGATAAAATATGGAATGGTTACAAGGAGATACGTTGAGCTCTTACTATGGTAGGTAAATAATTTAAGCATTAACTTTTAACATTTTCAGTCATCTTCATGAGTGGAATCGATCATGAGAATGCAACAAATGCTATATGCTTCCAATGTTGTGAAAATAAGTTTCACTATATATATATAAGGTAAGTAGTTGGGTCAGATGCAGTTAAAGATATTAGTTTTTGACAAAAATATAGATAGAAATCTAGATGATGGTATCTGAAATTCAAATTATATAGAAGATGTTAATTAAATTTTACATTTATTTAAAATACCATTATTTCTTTATTTACAAAGAAGTTATTCAAAATGTATTAGGATTGATGATTGTTTCACACTATTATGAGACATTTTATAATGAGAGAACGTGGCAATATTTTTCCCTACACAGTAAAGTTTAAGTACTAGATAGTATTTAGCCTGAATTTACTATTAATTCTATTTTTTAAGCCGAAAACGACCTATCATTCAAAGACATGTCGTATCTTGATAAAACCTCAAATGGTGTCAGAAGTATGAAAGAAAGTGGTAAAATATTTGAAACTAAAAAAATATCATTAAGTTAGTAGTTTCTAATAGTGCTAATATAGATTTAGCAAAACTTTTAGAAATATTCATAAACGAAGTTAAAAAATTAATTCGAAACATTAAGAACGTTGTACATAAAAAAACTTGGAATTTCGTTATGGCATAATTTTATTAAAAAAGAAATTAAAAAATATTGAGAAATAATATTACAAAAATTACACTGAAGTAAAATTTAATTTTAACCCTAAAGAGAATAGTTATAAATAACTACAATACAAGTTCCGGAAGTGGGTTTTGTGTTGTTCGTAAAAATATATTAATCAAGCTACAATTATTTATAATAAATTAATGATGACACAAGGACTGTATATATGTTTAAATAATTGCTGTAAGCAATAATATATATAACATATATATAACACTTTATTATTCTCTCTATCTAAGATCTTATATCTCAGCAAGGATGTCTGGAGTTAAGCAAGAATAAGTTTATTCAACAATAAGTTAAATAAAAGTAGATGTACTGCAAGGCAGTGTTTCGATCAAGTCCTCTGTCTTTAATCTAATCTGTACTTGTGACATACCACAAATAGAAAATATTACTATAGATACTGATGACAGTGCGACACTAGCTATTAGACACAATATCGAAAAGCAACCAGAAAACTGCAACAGGCAGATGTAAATAAGGCAGTAACATAAATAAGTGGACACAGGCATGGAGAATAAAAGTCAACGACGGTAAATCAGTGTATATTGAATACACCTACTATCAAGCTGTTCTTATATCAATAAATATGAATATTATTATCATACCATACAGTAGCTATGCTAAGTACCTTGGAAAGAAGTAAAATTTCTTTGGAATGAGTATATCAAAAATTAGAGGGAAAAACTCGAATCAAAATACATTACATATACATTATTTTATTAGAAACTGACTAAGAGCCAATAGGTCTTTCTAGATAAGTACCTGGTTTTAAGTCACTGTAGTAATAATGTATTAATAAATTAATTTTTTTTAATCCACAATCGACCTCTCTGTCCATTTAAGATGCCAGTCAATTGTCTTTACGAATGTAATATTATAAGTAATGTAATAGTAATAATATGATGTACTAATGATATTAATTTCTGTTTACATTGGAACGTGTTTCTTCGTAAATTTTTTTAACTTGAAAATTAGTTAGTCAACCAAATCCGGCGAGAAACTGTCTTCTATCCTACGTAGTTTCAACTGCCTTCATGGCACACTTGGTTAATGTTATTCACTTTCTCCTCAAGATATCGTTTTTTTTTCTAAAAACGATTATTCAGACTATTCACTCGAATTAAGCTGGCATAGACAAATGGGTAAATAATTTTCAACTCTACTATATTTCTATTCTATTTTATATAACATTTTTGTTACTATCAACATGCTAAATTTCTGTCGATATTCATTTAATATATCACAGTTGAATTTTCGAAGAATTTTATTTTTAATGGTTTTTTGATAATTGCTGCTACTGATATATTCGTAGCAACATAAATGGGTCAATAAATATGATTAGCACAAACGTTATATGACTATTCGGAAGTCAATAGTATGGTCGACATAAAAAAATAATTAGTATATCATCTTAAGAGTAAACAAAACATTTTTCTACTCGTTCAAAAGAGTACCAATAAAAACATCGAAAGACCGCCCCTCCAGACGCCCCTTTTCCCGAAAGAACCCTCTCGATCACCGCCTCATCCATCTGCATAGAACCCCCACCCACCCCACCGGTCGTCTTAATTCTCTTTTTTCGATCGATTTCATACGAAATAAGTAACTAGCGGAATTTTCGCTCTTAAATTATCTGTCGAGTTCTGTTTTATTTCGCGACTGCTTTGCATTAATCAGTAGTGGTGAAGGAGAGAGCGCCGGGCCCGGGTCTGGGCTACGGCTCCGGCTGTATATTAAAATTTCTCACACGATGTAAGAAGAAGTGTGGAAGAAAGACAGAACCGATCGATACAAGACTTAATGAGACTTCGCGAAAGAAGGCTTGATGGGAAATGAGAGGATCAAGGACGGCGCACGGGGGTTGGAAAAAATGCCGAAAAAATATATCTGCGATATTGATGAAATGTTGAGAATGTTTTATCGGCATTTTATTAATTTCTATTGCTTAAGGGGTTAGACTGTGTATTCTACTTGTTATAATATTAACAATTCTCTAGAGATTCATGTGAACAATTATGTAATTTAATGCTTTTAAAAATAAAATTAATTAAAAATAATTCTCTAAAGGTGTGGAGCTATTTCATAAATATTTTCATAAATTTCATATTATATTC
The DNA here is from genome assembly GCF_030347505.1 of Rhynchophorus ferrugineus. Classification (NCBI taxonomy): domain Eukaryota; kingdom Metazoa; phylum Arthropoda; class Insecta; order Coleoptera; family Curculionidae; genus Rhynchophorus; species Rhynchophorus ferrugineus. The sequence goes on along the minus strand of NW_027472580.1, from coordinate 58,061,309 downwards.
ATAAATGTTGCAATTTTGTAACATTGTAATGCTCGGCACTATAATATTATTTATTAAAATACAATTATTACTATTCCCTGTGGATTTTAATACTACTGAAGTACATTGATAAATAGATTTAGATTAATAAAGATATTGGACGTTTGCACATATTTTGATCAGCGATATCTATTCGTTACAATATTTTTAGAAAGTTTTGATGATGCTGCACCGTCATACTTGAATTGTCGGATTTGGCCAATAGCAAAGATTGTCCTGAAGGACCAAAAAAGTTCGAAGACAACGAATTGGAAGACTTATCGAATGAAAAGCCAATTCAATCTTTTAAGGGACCTTCAGACAAGTCAGCAGTTGCGAATCATCTCAGATATTTATATGCAACTAGAAAGATCCAGAAGCGGATAAAAACACACGAACTGTTGTTCCAACATCGTGGTCGTATTGTTTTCCAGATATAAAAGAAGATTTTTTTGATGGTGTACTGGCAATGGAAATTGGACCTATTACGATAAACTTAAGGGCAGAATGTAAAAATATTTATGGTCAATTCTATGGCGGCATCACCAAGATGTAGCAGCTGGTAATAACCATGCTGAAGAACTGAACTGCCAAACGAACATAGTTTTTTGACACAGTATCGCCAAAAAGATAGGGAAAACACGCAGAAACTATGGGAACTGTTTCTACTAATATATAATGTACGAATTACCAATAAGTGCATATTTTGAGTAAAAACATTATTGAAATGCATGTACAGGAACCTAATGTTATAATTAACTTAATCTTCATTGGTCAGCTTCTTTACTTGTTTATAACAACTATGGTTTATTCAGTTTCGGAGGTAAGACGAACCGAAATATTTTTTAGTTATAGTTTTAAGCCAACTGATGAGGGATGTCTTACCCAACTTGAATGCTAGTGTAATTTAAATAGCGTTTTCTGTTGGAACTAAAATTCATGACAATATATAATTATGCATAATCGCAATGGCACTGGCCATGGCACCAGTAGGAAGATATCCTCGTCAATAGGCTAACATGCTGGCTTACATTTGCAGGGGATAGTCAAGATATCATGAAAACCATGCAATATGGTATATTTTGTTGCATATTAGCAATATGTTGAGACGCCTATGTAATGCTCAGTTTACATACCATACCTTGCAGGTTCTTTCAGTGTATTATACGCTTTGTCCCGTGGCGATCAAAACAAGCGATCGGTGAAATGTATATCTCTCAGATGTTTCTCTCATAATATTTCACGAGTAACAATAAGTACGATTGAGAGCGTACACAAAATATATTAAAACATCCTAGGCGAGGAAGAATAGTGGACGAAACACAAAGTTAAATGACAGAGACTTAAAAAGGATTGTGGTCAGGCAACATAAAACTATCTCAGCAATAGTGGTAGTAGAACTCAACATTTACTTGAGTAATACTGTTGCGATAAAAACAGTACGGTGGGAGTTCCACACAGCTAACATCCAAACAAAGGTTGCGAGAGCGAAACTCTTTATTTTTATTTTTAAAAACCAAAACCAAACAAAACCTGGACACTTGATGATCGGAAGAATACGGTATGGTTTGACGAATCATTCTTTTCGTAGCTTGCTACAAAGAGCTGGGTTTACCTTCGAAGAAACTCGAAAGAAGCCTACAATCCGTGCCTCCTGTTTCCTATAGTTACGCATAGGGGAGGTTCCTTTATAATTTGGGCGACAATATTGTGATATTTAGTTGGCGTTCTCATTTACATTATTAACCCGATTACTGTGAATGAATATCTCTACATTCCCAATGATTAAGTTGTTACTATAGCTGGCGTACTGCAGCCAAATGCTGTCATATTCTAATATGATACATTATGATCCATACACATAGCCAAGAAGATTAACTCTTGCTTTGAGGAGCATCAGAATATACTCAAACATCTTCCTTGGTCTGCACAATCGCCAGACATCAACATAATTGAACCGTTATAGGGAGTTTTGGAGCAGAAAGAAAAGAATGAGCAAAGTTCCGTTAGAAACTATTTAGATATTTTACGAACCCATTCTGGGAAAAATTTATTAGCTTTTTTTATTGTATATACAGCGTTTGATCAATATTATATACAATCCTATTTGTATATAATTAATAATATATGAATATAGTTTAGTTTATGTTATTTAAAGTGTCATTTAAAATGATTTAAAAATTCTCATAACAATTTTTTTACCCGCCAATGGAAGCCTTCGCGGCCATACCGCCAAGGGTGTCGGCGGGGCGAGGGACGGCTAGTTAAAATAAGGGTGAGGACACACATCCTTAGAGAGGCGCCCTCCCCTCAGCCCGCCGCCACCGCCAGCGCCCTCCTTCGTAGCTGCAATAAAAGAATAAGAAATTAGCCGACGTCTCAAATTAGATTTCCTTGCAGTTTTCCCGGAGAAATATGAGAGAAGGGATGGAGCGTTGTGGTAATAATTAAAAAGAGGTTCGTGGGGAGATTAACGTGTACACAAGATTTGCATTTTTAATTTTCGACTCGACTGTTCTGAGTTTCGAATGAGGCGAGCTCAAAAGATAATTGGTGCTTTTTTTCTCGTAATTTATTTGATCACGACGCGCAAATCTTTAGTGTTTTCCAATTTCGTTTCTACGCTTTTCATTTTTCAATAGTATCGCTCTAATACTTTCGAGCGCTATCATAGAGAAGAGGTAATTCTATTAGGTCTATGACATAATTAAAAAAAAAACTTTCTTCAATTTTAAAGAGGTATTCATACTTAATTATTTCATTTTTTATATGCCCTTCGTTTTCTAAATGTATTTAGTATTTTATTGTCTGAGATTTTACACACGCGATGATAATAATGAATCTCTGAATTTATTGGTATGGTCTTTTACATATAATCATATCAATGCAAGAACACACACGATTTTATTTGTAGCTTTTATAGTAGTGTCCATTTTTAAGAAAGAGAATGAACCTTTTTAAAAATAATGGCGCTTATTTAACCCTTGTTGACAGTAACTCTGAGCGATTTACTTGAAATTTAGTGTGAACTAATCTACCTTCTTTATAAAACCTTCTATCGTACCAGTAAAACTAAAAAAATTGGATTTTTAGTATTTTAAAAAATACAAAAATTCAAAAAGAAATAGTAAAAAGATCAGACCAAAAAAAAACAAATAATAGTCGCAATTTTGCAAAAAATTTTGCTCGGTGTTTGTGACCTTTTCTTTGAGAGCTCCCACTTCATCAATGTAACTTTATGGATTTTTTCTTTTGTGTATTCTTTAAACATTCACAAAAATCTATTTAAAAATATTAATAGAAAAATATTGTTCGTTTGAAAAAATAGCTAAATCTCATGACTCTAGATTAAAACAGACTTAAAATTATATATAAAAAAATCTTTTCACAGTTTTTTGTGGTTTTAACAGAATTGGAAGCAACGTTTCAGAACATATTATTATAGTATCATCCCATCAAGATCCAATTACAGTATTAATAAACCTACAAACCCACCTGGAGCAAATCAAATTATGGTTGAAAACAAGGCGCATTAAAGCCAATGAAACAAAATCCACGCATGTAACGTTTACCCTCCGTAGAAGAACATGTCCAACGGAAACAACTTGTTTAACACCACTTGATCTGATTACTGGACATATGTAGACTTTAGAATAAGCTTTAGAATAAAACTAATTAATTAAGATAATGTTTTATACAGAAGATTGCTTAATGAAGTGATTTTCTACATGCCATGTATATATAATATAGACATAAGAAATACTTATTGCCAATAGGGCATATTGTGGACTGACGAAGAGTAAAAAAAGCTATTATAGTATACCCTTCAGAATACCATAGCTTATGATAACTAATGCTTCTAGAAATAAATATGAAATATAAATGTTTAGAACTAGAACGAAGGGTGGTATTGGTATTATTTAATAATTAATTATTAATTGTTTTATTGATACCTCGAGTGATGAAGACTTATCGCAAACGCTAACAGAATTTACGAATGTACAGCTCTGTTAGGAGTCACTTAAATCATATCGATTAATTATTACTACTGGTATTGTTACTACTTTGTATTGTAGAAAATTATACGATAATCCAAATATTCCAATGACTTGAATAAATCTAGGCAATTCAGTATATTCTCCTAAAAAGATCCTCTTACGGAATGGAACATCAAAGGGGTACTTGAATGAACTGGAAACAAATTAAGACTATAAATTGATTAGAATAGGTCGGAATAGGTAGAATCACCTTTTTATATATACCACCTTTTTATATACTTATACCTTCTTATGTTTATGGGATATTGACCTCACCGATTACTTTTTGCTCCGGTAAATGTATTGTAGATATCTTCTTTTGCAATGGCGCTCGTGTTTTACATACGTTAATATTACAAGGTCATATATAGCCAGTTTACTGCTTCATACTTACTTTCCGTTACTTCATGAAGTAACGGAAACATTTGATTTATTTCTTGATTTTATATGTATTATTTGGGCAGTGTAACTTATATATAATGTTTTAAGAGCTTTTAACATTATAAATTACGAGTAGGTTTAAGTTTTTACCAAAGAAGATTAAGAAAATTTGTACTAGTTGGTTTAATACGTTTGTGAATAGCGGAATTAAAACATCTTCCATAAGAACTTTTATTTGGAAGCGCATGGCACAGATATTAAAACTAGTTATTAACTAAAACTATCTATAGTCTATACAAAGCAGTTGTGAATATCCTTCATCTTAATTATGACGTCAAAACGTCGCAATGTTGCCGTATTGAGTTCTGATTTATTTTGTCTTTGACAACAAAGTTCTAGTCTAATTGAAATAATGAAACAAAAATCTAATCTAATATTATCGGATAATTTAAATTACAGTTAATTGTACAGCTACAATAGTTTATAGGTTAGAGTTGTTTTATTATATTTATATCGAACTCTTTTCCTCACCATTAATCGGGTACAGTTAGGTTTTGTGTAGTGGTATCTCCTGGAGGCCAATACACTTAATTAACAATTGTTTATCCAAGTAACGTACTTTCATTAGAGGGCATATTTACCATTTTATGTTGATTCCTTCGATGATGTATTTCCTTGTCTACTTCCTTTACAGGTTATGTCCTTGAAAATAAGCGTAAGACTTTTGCAGGCTCATTCGTTTACATGTTCGAACGTATTAGACAGCATTCTATCTGTTTTTAACTGGAATAAATTGAAATCGAAACTATTGTGTGATTCTAAAACGAATTTACAAATTGCGACAGGCAATGCATTAAACATCTTGATGACGTATGTTCACAACTTCTTTGGATAGACTACAGAAATGTTTTCCTTCATATCGTTTTTAAAGTCCAGATTTAAGATTTTAAGTCTAAACTTAGTTAACATTGTACTCCGACTGACTCGCTCCAAATAGTTTGTTTATTTATTTAATATTTCAAACCTTTTTGCTGTAATAATTCACGCTGGAATGAAAAGCGTTAGAACTACTGCTTGTAGCATTCTTAATAATATAGTTTTAATTCATGAGTCATATGGCTAAATGAAGAAAAGGCCAAGATGTAAAGGCCAATATAAGAAAAAATAATATGAAGGGACATTTTTAGATAGTGGTAGTTAATAACGTATTTAAGTATATAATATCGTATATAAGTATCTATGTGCCATTATCTTAATAAAAATGAAAATATTTTATATCCACTTTTTAAATAGTGTTGATAACTGTTGGTATAACCATATTTTTTTTATTCAGAGCCTTAAATGTCGAGTGATCCAGATTTCCCGCAATGATTTCGTTCTAGTTTAGCTTCCTATCATTCATATCATTTGATTAATTAGGATGTTCCTTCTGAACTATCGAAAATTCGCTACATCCAAAATATTAAAATAACATTCCCATATTTTTGTTTAATAAGCTGTAGTGTTTACTGTAAGCTTCGGCCAATAATTAAGCCAATAATAAAGTTTTCGCTAAGTCCAATAGTATTCTATTACTTCTAGGGGAAATATTAATAGGGAAATCAAAACAAACTCATATGTTGTTTTGTTCCCAATCACCATCGAAATTGGATAAATATATTGTTCACATTTGACCAGTTATATAAGGTTATATAAGTAGTTGATGTGCTTTAAATATAGTTATAAATTTATGGAGCCATATTGTCATAAATTTAATCTGCATTTACTATTCATATTAAAAAACTCCTGGAGCTAAAGAAGAAAAAAAACATCGAAAGGTATTTCACCTGAAATTACAGCTGCTCAAAACGTCTCGTTTTCTGAGTGCTCGAATGCTTCCACCCGACCACACCATCCGTCCTCCACTATGCCTCCTCCTTCCCGATCCTCTACCGCCCTTTTATGGATATCGACATATTTGCATAGCAGATAGAGGATCATAAATGAGAATTGCGAACGGCTCTGTCACGTATTGTCCGCCCATTAAAAGTAAGACGGAGGAATCCTGTCGTAAGGTGCATAACTTATGAGCGGATGCTGGAATTAATTTCCCGGAAAAGCCGAAGAATTCACCTTTTGTCTGGGATCTTACAATCGGAAAATGGAGGAGAAACAAGTAAAAACTGTCGCTTTTTTATAACAAAATGAAATAATAAAACTTTGTTGTTTCAAGGATTACTTAGGCGGTATTTAAAAGAAAGGATTAGAGAAAATTAGAAAAATAAAGATTAATATTAATACGTAAGTAATTGTTTTTGTATTATCTAGATATAATATATATATGACTCAATTTGGACGATACTTTGTTCTGACAAATTTGTATTTTATTTATATTAGTTTTTCCCGGAATATTCCCATAACATATGTTCATATCGGATTTAGAATTTGGTTATACAATAGTAACTTATTATATGTACGTATGATTGAGATTTTCTTATAATCAATATACATCGATTTTGTTTGGTTAACTTTTATTCTCCGTGTCTACAGATATTTATACTACCCCGCGTTTCCGCTGTATTACTTTTCTAAGTCTTCATCGCTGATGTCTCCAACAGCAAATATTGCACTAGTAGCAAAGCAATATATTATTTTCCCTTTGTATCACATGTGTAAAGTAGATAAAGATGGCCTTAATGTACATCTCCTAAATGCCTTTGGTACACTTACCTTAGTTTCCTTCATTGTAGTATATGATGGCTCATGTTTGGCTCTAAACATTCTGGCTAAAATGTAAGAGTTTGGAAGTTCAGTGTGTTGCATTGGTAACATTTTCTGATGTTTGCGGAAATGTTCCGCATGTTAAATCTTATGGAATCATCTATATTTGAGTATATAGCTAAGCAAACTATTTTAAATATATATCTTTATTGGCTTTTTTTAGTGACGTCTGTGATTAAATGTCTGTCATAAAATCAAATTGGCATTGAATCAATTGAATCAATTGAATTGGGCAGGTATTAGAATCTTTTCTTTTTATAATTGGTTTCAATCTATTCATTCATTAGGAGTTTTGCTAATACCTTGGTTATTATCGACACCAGTGGCAGGTTTTTAATATTTTAGTTTAATTGACAGTGTTCCAGGTTTTATTATCATAATAATTTCAGTTACATTCCACACATATTTTAGTCGAAATGCTGCGTTAATAAAGTTCGTACGTTTTATAATTCCCTTTTTGGTAGATTTTAAATCAATTAACAATTATTTAACATTTATTTACTATTTTGCCTGGTCTCAATACACTGCCTTATGGAACTGTCTACTTCTAAGATAAGATTTAAGTAGCCAAAAGTGCAGATGAGTAAGTTTTTACAGCCTACTACTATTTTTACACCTTATCAAAAGTATTATTTATTAATTCACTTATATAGTACCTATTTTTAATTTGTAAAATGTTTTACAAATATTGCTAATTGCAACTTCGTTGTTACTCACTGCATTCGGCTTGACTCCAAAAGAGGATAAGAGTGTCACTTAAATAATGAAATTATATAAATATCTAGTCCAGAAATATCTATAGAGGTTGACTTCTTGACTCAAAAAAATAAATAAAGAAAACTAGGATGTTAAATCGTTGTCAATAATTTTTTTAAATTTAAGTGTTATGTGTTATTTGCGTGAAGAAATTCATCTCAAGTAGCCGGGAATGTAGATCGACAGCTGGTATTTGTTCATTACGTTAGTTTAGTTATGCCTTCTCATGTAACATTAGCTTCTCCTGATTTTTCTTCAAAAATTCAACTCTGTTAATTGGATAATTCGACGGCAATATTGGTAGTAACAGAGAGTGTAGAAAGCTCAACCTGGAAACTCCAATCTTCTCTTGGCAAAGCTGCTATCTGGATTAGGGAATGGCGAATCAAATTAAATGATATAAAATCTACACACATTGAATTAACAAATAAGGGGAGCACGCCTCAGCATGTCTTTATTAAAGGCATGAAAATTATATTACGGCATGCATCACGATTTAGAAATTGATATGGTTACGGACATTAGCAGATGATCTACCGATTCCCATCAAAGAAGACTCCAGAACCACGTCAACACGGAAACGTCCAGACTTAATGGGTAGTTTTCACTGGACGCCAATTACGCTCCAGCGCGTTATATGTGCGGTGGTCTTTCTAAGCCTTGTATTTAGTTCGGCACTAGCAGTGTGACCGACATTACCTGAAAACTATAGTTACGTGCTTGGTTTCGATTTTTCCTTTTTGATTCTTCTGTATTACATAATTGCATATGGAGGGAAAAATATCGATATGTCAGGGCCCTCTCGTCCTAAAAGTGAAAAGATAGATATGAGTCGCGCCCTAACTTTATAATAAATATTTAGACAATCGTATTTACGACTTACGAAAAAAGGTTACTAAAGACTCCAAACACACTTCCAGAACGGTTATCAGTGAACACGTTTTGAAAATACGAGAGGAGAAGAAAGCAGGAAACGTAATCAGAAAGTAATGTAAAAATTGTTATTTAAAAAAAGAAGAAAAGACACTATTTATGTATGCACTGCATGTCCTGGATATCCTAGTTACTGTTTAGAGTGCGCAAAAATTGGTCATGAGTGACCTCTGATGATTTATCTGAATAGGGATTTTATGTTGATGTTGAACACGGGCGGGGTGCCAGCAGCGCCAACTAGAACCCAATAACGAATAGCTGGCGGCAACCCCGAGACGTTTATCTGGGATGTTATTGAAGGGTATTTCGAATCATTCAGTACTCGACTATCGTTTGTTTTAGACTTGCCACCATCGACTGCCCAAGCCTGGTCAACAGGTAACTCCGCTGCCATCCGTTTTATAATTTCTATTTTTCACATTTTTTATATAGCTAATAAATAACGGTCACATAATGTGTTTCATTTCATATATTAGAATTTAGGCTGCATTCATGTTAAAAAACGTTATTAGGAATATTTTATTGTTATAATCAGAAAAAACGCAGTCGACTTCTAGGCTAAGTATTTTATCCCAGATCAGCAGCGAACGTGTTAAGGAGATTAAAATAGAAGCGAATAAGTTTTAAGGTCATTTATTGATTTTAGAATTGATTTTTTTTCCAACTGTACTTTTTTGAAAGTTGAAAAAAACAGTGGTAACGTCATCAGGTTGAAGTTAAAAACTATATTCATAAGGATTGAAAAATCTCCATGTAGATGCCCAATATAAATTTACTGAATATTTCATATCTTTCTTAAAATCACCAATAAGATTTATAACCAGTGATGTCAAGCTTACAACATGAATGTAAATACAAAAGTAATCTAAAATATCCGTTAAAAATATTTAGTTCCTTGTTAGTCCGATGGATAACGCAGTCGAGTATTCTGTACAGTCAGTTTCTCGGCCGGAACATTTCTAAATGCGAAATTTACATAGAGAACGTATAAACTCGAAAAATAAACGGCAAAGTTTTTGCGAGACGCGAGTGGCGGTCTAATTTTGACAAGAAAATAAACTCGTACCTATTCAAATTGTTGTCACAATAAAATAGTGACGTTGGACCGTTCGTCGGTTTTGTCTTCTCGCGAACGAGGTGATTTAAAATCCCCCAAGTTAAATATCGTGGACCACAATTCATTGCCGGGCTGTTTCGGGTCTGACCAAATTGCACCGTACAACTAATATTTATTGTGTACAGTTTAAAAACTTATAAAATTTGTCTTAATACCACCATTTCTAGTTGTATTTTAATAATAATAATTGACATTATGTTTTAATTAAATTTATTAGGTAAGATTTTTTTATTAGGTTTCAGGAATAGGTATAGATTGATTAATATAAACTATTTTAAATATAAAGTTTCTTGACAATGTGATGGCGGTATTATTGTTTAATTTAATTTCTCAGTGGAAGTTTTCATGGTTTAGCCCTTTTTGATCTGAGAAAATTCGTTATTGCATTGAGTACAATCTCACACCTGTCTTACTTAATTTATTAAAATAGCTATACATTATTGAGTATTTTGTTGTTAATTAAAATATCATTATGTATTGACATTTTGGATTATTATATATATTATTTTATAGATTCTCCTCATGCGAATTATGGACGACACAGGGTTCTCAAGAAACTACCAGATACATATGGAGTCTGTTGTATAATTAGTAGAACATATCGCTCAAGATCTCTACTTAAAAGTCTACATTAATGTCATCCTCTCTGACAACGTTCAAATCTGGATACTGGCTGAAATACTTCATGTTAACAAGTCACCCAGCCAAACCTCTACAAATGGTATGTAACACCGCTGCTGTTTTGCTACTGAAGGGCTACCGGGTTCATGAACCAGAAATTGACCTGTTCACGGGTGTATTTTTTTCCATAACCCAGACGACTAGCAGGGAGATTATCTACTATACGGGTGTTTTTATGGGTAGCTCCATTAATCCTACATAATTCAGGAACTATTTCATCCTTTCAGCTTTCCAGATGTGCTTAGATCATCTTTCTCTCAAGTCAGGCTATAAAATATATTGGATTTTCAGCTTCGCCTCTAATATTTATAAATATTTGTCATGATTTTTAGAAGTGTTTATATAGATGCTTTTGGTTCTTGTCCGCTTGTCATGTTGCTTTAGCGTTGCTGCTGCCAATCTGGCAACTTTATTGAAAAAAATTGTTATAATATATATCAATCAATATATTGTTCATCATTTTATATATCTTTTTACTTTATAACATTAGACATCCACTGTAACAGTTATATTATTGTACATGTTATTCGAGTATGGCCCCACTATATGAACAGCAAAACCTTATGGCCATAAATATTCCGCTTCGTAGTGGATGGGGATGGCTTTCCTCGACTAATCCATTACTTTTGAGCTTCAGATTACCGTACTAGATCCATTTTTTATTGCCACAATGCGGCCATCCATAATGAAATATTTTTTTTGCCTGGCGAGCAATGAAACCGGGATGTTGAAACGGTTCAAAATAATATTTTCTGCCAATTCATCTGGTACCCATTCTCCGCCTTTTGGATCTCTCGCATTACATGTTTTTTCAAACTTTTTCGATCCTCCAATGGAATTAAAATTATCATTTTTAAATCGTTGAAAGATAAATCGACTTTTGGGATAACGAGAACCAGTTCTTAAACATTTTTGGTGAATTTCGGTAGCGTAGTTTGAGCGTTCTGTGATTAGAGTTTGTATACACTGAATAACTTAATAATACTAAATGAAAAACTGTTATTTTATATAGATGAATGTCAAAATTAACAAATTTAGCAGTTTTTAGCAGATTTAGCATATTTTTAAATAGTTAATAATTTAAATGTTTATATTAATATTTCGCATTTAGCCCAATAACTAATAAAATCAAATTTAAAAAATTAAAATAATTTTACTTAAAACCTATTATTCCTTAATTTTAACTTAAAATTTAGCATATGTGTAGAATACACTGATTTATGTAAAAAAGATGTAGTTGGAGAATCTTTGCGTCATTTGGGTTGTTGTGTTAACCAAATCGGCCTATAGAAAAAATTCATAATACCATATCAAATTTCTATTTTAGGTTTTCAAATTAACATTATATACTCCTTATTTTAAGTAACCGATATCAAAATATAAATTATAACTTAAATTACTGCAGTCTTGAGTAACATTTAGTAACATACATATTTAATTGATAACATTATAATATTTTAAATCAAATACTAAAACAGGGTAAGAATATAGAAAATGTATATTTTATCCAAATATTATCAAATATTATCGCTAATTGAAAACAACGGATTGGAAACTAATAACTAATCAATGGACTTGGTTAACAATAAAGCTATACATTGTAATTTAATAAATATTTAAAATATTTTTTATAACGTTACCCTTAATTAAAATCAGATTGTTAATATAAATTATTAAGATATCCAATAGTCTTTAAAACAAAGTTGAAATTTTTTTTCACCAAATAAAAATTCAGATTTTCTAGATTATTTAGAGGCTTCCATGCTCTCTTTCCCCATCCGCGAAAGCCAAGTTGACCGGATGAGGAAACGGATCTCCCTAGAGTGTCCTTAGATATTTTTAACGCGAACTAAAATATTATCATATTAATTCTTATACACAATTCGGAAAATATAGGGCGTTTTCGCCATTGTTTATCGCCCGAAACCGGGAAAATAAGTCTTAATATAGCGTGGAAATACGCGCCCGGTTTAGTTTCACTCTTTCACAATACGCTAAACACATTATGAATGTGAGGGATAAATTTATATCCGAAGACGGAGACGTGTTCCTCATCCTGCGACGTGTTTCATAACCCCCCGTGGGGCGGGGGGGTTGGATAAATAAGTCGCCTGAGAATTGCCTAATGTGTGTTTATTCGTTTCTTTGTTGTTCTTATATTAACGTAATACGTGATTTATGTTGATTCATTTGAGTATATATATATATATGTATATATATATATATATATATATATATATATATATAATATGTTGATTAAACATTGTTTCTTGATGGATTAAAAAATAATTTTATATTTATATATGATATATATTATTTTATGTGTCTCTGTACTAATGATACTTATTGATTAGCACGCTGAAATTAAAAAGGATTACGCTGGATACAATTAAATGATGAACGAACTGATAAAATGCTGTTGTTCTGGAAAATAATTTTGGGAAATGGTATAGTAAAATTTTGTGGGATTTCGTCTTGAAGTTACTTGAGATTAATTTGTTGAAAATTTTACTCTAAAATCTGACCATACGAATAGAAACTGGAGTGATGCATTCGAAGTATACGCCGTCCATTGGAGATTATATTAAAATGTATCAAACCAGTGAAGTTATTGCTCCAAGTGATTATTTTTAATTGTTTGTATGCACCCTTTTCTGTGTGCTATACGTATAAAATATTCTATCCTAGTTGGATTTGTATCTGCAGTGACAGAAAAAAAAGGGGACATTTGCTATTGTTAATAAAGTTTAAAAAATGCCTAAAATATTTTTTTCGTATGTAACAAAGTCTCCTTTTTACCAATTAAGGAATCATCTGTTCTTACTGCTTAACGTTGGTTCAGAACCACTGTCCCCGCTATTAAGCTATATTAAGCATGATGAGTTGCAAACATACAGACCATCCCAGAAGGTATTCGATCTTAAACGGGTTACTGGCGTGTTTAAATAATACCTATATATATATATATATATATATATATATATATATATATATATATATATATATATATATATATATAAATAGATAATAAAAAATAACAGTACATTTTGGGAGAACTTTGAAAGCTACTGAGTGTAAATAAGTTAATTCTGAGAACAACCGGATGTTATCTAGTAAACCCAGTTAAAAAAGTGGATTGATAATAAGAAGAAGCATTTTCAATTTTTAGGTGTTATTTTTTTTCTTTCGTTTTGTTCTGTTCGTTAATATTTCAATAAGATGACTTTGATGAAGGTTTTGCTTCTTAAATTGTTATCCTTAGTGGATCAGTAATCTGTTCAGTAATACTAATAAGTCCTTGAATTTATTTTTATCAGCTCTATCTATGCGAATGAACACTGTTATAGCTAAAATGGGATATTCTGCTAACATACTCACCAGATATAGCGTATTATCAGTACCACCTATTCAGATCGATGCAGTATGGTTTCATGGTTGATTGTATACGGTTTCAAAATAATGAAGAAGTATGCTATATGGCCAAAGCTCTTTAGAAGTAGTATTGCCATGGTACCAACGATGATACTTTTTAAAAAAGTAAACACAATTTTTACCCATTTTGCTCATATTAGATTGTTTCCCCGTCTTATCATTCTGTGTTGATAATTGTCGGCATTAGGCCATCAGTCCACAACAAAAGGGTTTTATTTAGTCACTTTCACTCTCCTTCAGAATCACTCATTTAGTCAACTACCAAATTGTTAATTTGTAATATATCAAACCCTTCGCAATGTCACCATTTACATTTTTTTTTCTCTCTAACTGATATAGTTTATCCAAACCTAAAATATTACTATAGACAATGCTTCCTTCTACAGTGTGCCTTTTTTCAGGCTGGCTTCTAAATTAATATACATTATATAAAATACAAACATTTAATGTATATACCGAGTGACCAAACGTTATCTCGACTCCAGGAATAAAGCTATACTTGTTTCCATCATGAACAAAAATATATCTGCAATGAATTATTAAAAAATATTATGACTAACAAAACCTAATAAAATATTATTCTAATGTTTACATTTGTCCACCAAATTTTGTTGTCTTTTAATTTTTTATTAGCATTTTTTCTAAAAGTATCGCCTTCCCATTCCCATCTTATGTCCCATTCTAAAATATCAATGTCTCGTCTAGATACATACACTGAAATAACAAATTTTCCTTAATTTTATTATAAGGTTATAAAAGTGGTATTCTTTTAAAAGCAACGCCTTAAAGTTCTTCTGGCCCTCTCCGTGGACTTTTTTACACCATTTAAATTCTATGTTTCCTAACAGTGTATGAAGTTACAGTGTGAGTTACATCCCTCAAAGAGCTGCATATCCGTAAGTTTTCTCTGGATGCTTTCTAGACTAACAGTTTTCTGTGAAGTAATTGTGTTAAATTATGTTTATATCGAAAAAAGATATTCCACTCTTTCCATACATTTTATAAATTTGTCCTCGAATAGCCCTAACATCAAGGTGATGTTCATTTATATTGTGTATTGTATATTGTTCATATTGTCACCCGCTTTGTATTGTATCGCCCTTTGTATTAACCAGCAGCTCCAACACGATAAAAAATAATTACAATAAAACTGCAGCAACTTTGTGTTTAATTGTATCAATACCTGCCTCTCTAATACATTTTACTTGCAAGAGGGGTCCCATTATCACGTTTCTTGTCGAAGTAACTGATTGGAGACGCAATTAGGTTCTGACTGACTATTTAATGAAGAGATAATATTTAATGATAAGAACTTTATCAAAATAAGCACCAAAACAACGTTTATTGGTATAACAACTTCTATTATCAGTAATGTTTTAAATAATTTTGCGGTGGTCTGCCAATAGTATCGACCACTACCAACACAAATCGAATTTTATAAACAGTTTTGGTTATATGTTTCGACTCATCAGGCGACCTTCTCTCTCTTTTTAGCTAGGGTAATGCTAATTAGTAAAATGGGACGGAAAGATCCGTTCTAAGTTTAAAACGAATTTTACGTTTTTAGAAACTAAATTTGCCAAATATTTGACGTCATTGTCACGTGTATTGGCTGTTTTATTCAAAGGTCTATAGCTGATTTTTTAAAGTCATCTTAATGAGAGTTGACTGTATGTTAATTACTGATACTATATAACGTATTAGAGTTAGTAGTAATAATAGTTGTTAATTGAAACTAATATTCATTTAGTTGTGGCTCAACAATACAAAACATTGCTGGAAAAAGACGGAAAATGCGAACTTTGTCGATCGTCGCCGGTGACGTAAGAATATATACGCAAGTCTTGATGGGTGTACGCCGACCGCCGAAGAAGGAGGGGGCCATTCATTAGCGTCTCCCAGACAGAGAAAGAAATTAAGAAATTCTATCTACATTTGCGAGAAAACTTTTCCGCTGCCCGTCATGCAAAAGTCTCCCGCCCTCTGGCGGCCACGGGACGTGGAGGGGGAAATAAGACGAGAGGCCGGAGGAGGAGATATGGATAGCGGGCGGCAGAGGTGGAAGGGGAGGTGGTGCGGCGGTGGTGGTGGCGCTAGGCCGAGGGTAACCCCTTTACAATGCTGCAAGTGGAGAGACAATAAAAGTAATTTTTTTTCTTTTCTTGTGTCGTGCTTCATAGATTGTGCACTTGTACCGTCTTAATTGCAATTTCGAAAGGCTGTCTTATCATTCGAATTTTTCTCGATTTGTTCTTTGATGTTGGACCCGAGATGACTTCATGAAGAAATTTTAAAGTTTAATTTTTACTAGTGTCCGAAACAATAGATTTTTTTAAGGGCAATAAAATAATGAAAACTTGCTGCTAATTAAAAAAAATTCTATATTCAATAATATTTATTTAATACAAATTTTAAAATATTGTTATAGTCAAAATTTTCTATCTATATCAAGCAATGTTCTACATTACGATTCATGTCGATAACAAAGAAATACAACCTCTAATAAAATCATAATACTATGTTAACATGGACATAACATATTTACCCCACATATGAGGTTACGAATTTTAGAAGTTTCAAGAAGAAAAGGTCCACATAGAAGGTTAATGACAGCATCTAATTAGAAGACATATTGGGGACAAATGCTCTAATTATTTAGGGTAGAAACTCTGCGTGCATGCTTATATATACCTGAAGAGCTACAAAAAAGAATCTATACTGCTAGAAAAACAAACAGGATTACCATGCAAGCAAAAAATATTGCCCAATAATCTAATAATTCAATGGTTAAGTTACGTAATCAAAATCAATAAATATAATACCACATTTAGTAACAATATCTGAAGCATCGATAATGCAATTTAAACACAAAATGAAAAAATTCAAAAGCCTAAAAGATAATTCATTATCGATATAACATGTTAATTGAAAAGTCCCCGGCCTACCATAATAAAACACATCTTTTGGCAAAATTAGTTTTTTTTATTCAACATAATTCCCTTCAAGGGTGATGCACTGATTATAGCGAACCTCCAGCTTTTCGATACCATTTTTACTAGTACGATTTGTCCTTTGCTTCAGAATAGGCTTCAGTTTCGGCGATCACCTCTTCATTCGACGAAAATTTCTTCCCAGCGAGCATTTTTTTGGAATCTGCGAATAGGAAATAGTAGCTGGGGGCCAGATCTGGAAAATACGGTGGATGAAGAAGCAATTCAAAGCCCAATTCATAGATTTTTGCTATCGTTTTCACTGACTTGTGACACGGTGCATTGTCTTGGTGAAGCAGCACTTGTCCAATAACGCTATGTATTATTCGCTGTTGATGATCCTCCTTTTATCAAGGTAGTCAATGAAAATTATTCCATGCACATCTCAAAATACAGACGCCATAATCTTGCCAACCGACTGTTGCCTTTTCCCACGTTTTGGAGCGGGTTCATCGTAAGCAGTCCACTCGGATGGCTGTCGATTTGACTTCGGAGTGAAATGGTGGAGCCATGTTTTATCCATTGTTACCTATTGACGCAAAAACTTGGGTTTATTACGCTTGATCATCTTCAAACACTGCTCCGAATCATCAACTTGTCCTTGTTTTTGGGCAAAAGTGAGCTCGCGCGGCACCCACTTTACACTGAGCTTTCTCATGCCCAAATATTCATAAATGATATGATGTACACGTTCAGTTAATATCTTCAGAGCATCTGCTATTTCATTCAATTTCAATTTACGATCATTCAAAATCATTTTGTGGATTTCTTAAATGTTTTCGTCGGTAACAACCTCTTTTGGGAGTCCACCGCATTCACGCGATAGTTGATTCTCCTGGGGCAGTGTCCGGAAACGCGACATCAAGCCAAGTTTTTGCTTCAACTGTATTTCATTTCCTTCAAATGCAATATTTTATCAACAGGCGAAATTCCTTTTTATCTATTTTTTTCACAATAACAAAAGTTGCTTCACTCAAAATACTATAATTCACAAACTTATGATCCGACAGCTGTCAAATTTATACACGCATCTTTTGAGGGTTAGGGGTAACTAAAAAACATATGGAGTTAGTTCTAGTAGCGCCATCTATGTGTCAGGTGACTTTTCAATTGACCTGTTATGCAATTGTTCACTTTTAATTCATGTATAACCCAAGGGTATAGTTTCTTGAAATATGTTGGTAATATGTTTGTCTACTTCAATATGATTAATAAAACCATAAACACTATCTAAAATTTGACGAGTCTGCACTTGCTCTTTCGGCAGTAAAAATCAAAATATTATGAAAGTGACCATCCGTAATATCCGTTTTCAAGGTGCTATAAATCTTGAATGAGTTAGCAGATGATACTCTACTTACATAAAATATATAATATCTAAAATACTCTATGAATTCTTGCTTTCAAACGTGCTACAGTTTGGCTTCATTGAATAAAAATTACTTGGGGATAAGCGAATTTAAAGCTCTCTATTAGAAGAACCCGATTTTTTCAACATTATTTGGATCTAAGAAATTATATTATCAAATACTAATATCAATATCTATATAAGACTTAGTCATTTTTTTTTTCAAAATGAGGTCAGCCTTTATAGTAGATGCACTTTGGTGTACGCAAAGTATTACTTCTAAATATCGGACCAGTAGTCGTCCTCTTATCAAGTCCTCCTTTATAGCTTTAGGTTTAGTAATAGATTTAATAGCTCCTTATGCGACTTCTAGCACTGAAGGAGTCTTGCCGTGATGAAATGAAAATTACCCTTTTTTTCATCATTTAAACTTTGAAGTTAAAACTATTACAAATATATTTTAGAGATACGAACCAATTTGGTAAAGGATTTACTAATGGAATTTGTTCATGTCTATTATACATAGAAATCTAAAATTATGGTTTTACATGTGTCCATCTAATATCCATGAAGAAGTTTATATCTGCTGTTGTTTCCACACAAAATTCCTGCCACGAGATAGTAGTGAGAGTTCGAATAAAGTTAATACAAACAAAAACTAGATATTTCCCCAGATAAGTGTCTCTAAAGTTCCTTATTAGCGAAAACCAAAATTTTTCACCGACCTTACCAGGTTTACCGAAAAGTCATTACCAATTTTTCTAAGAGATGTTGTTAGGCTTAAGTATGCCATTTTATGATTTGACATATATGTCATTTTATTCTACTGACATCAAGTTTTAAAGCTATATATGCTATACTTTGCGAATGTATCATATATTTATAACTCTTTGAATATGTCAATATATAACGGTCTCGTAGACTAAAAAAGTATGAAGATTCGAAACGGTAAGAGTTATTGGATGAAGACCCAATCCAAACTAAAAAACAATTGACATAAGCGTTAAATGTGACCCAAGAAGCGATTAGCGACCGATTACGAGCAATGGGGAAAATCCAAAAGATGGAAAGATGGGTGCTAAATCAGTTGAATAACAGGCCAAGGGAAAATCAAATAATCGTCTATGAAATGCTGTCTTGTATGATCAGAAGTTATTTCTGCATCGAATACTACGGAAATTATGGTCATCACATAGTGATCGCTAACAGCAACCAATGATCAATGTGAACCATGCATTGATCGAAAAACGCGCGGAATGGGCCCGAAGGCACGATATTGCGTCTTCTCATAAAGAAAAATTGGAGGCATTGAAAGCCCTTGAGATACAGATTTGCAGATTAACACGTTGCCAATTTCGATAAAGTTAGAAAACGGCTCGATGAATGGGTTTGCTCAAATGACAAACAGTTTTTTTTGAATGGAATCCATTAATTACCTGTAAGAAGAACAAGATGTGTAGAATCAAATGACAAACACCTTGAATAAATACATTTTCTTGAAAATCATGTAGATTTTTTTTCCGAAAAATACCGAGGACTTTGCTGTACACCTGGTAGTAAGATCTTCAAAAATATACAATCAAATATTAATATCAATATGGTAGTCATATAACATGGATAGCATAGACAGCTATATATTTATTTTTTAGTTTTCTTTAAAAATATTGAACACTTCTTTAGAGTTAGTGAAATGACTCTGAAATGATGATCAAGCATAATAAACCCAAGATTTTGCGTCGACAACGGATGAAACGTGGCTCCATCATTTCACTACGAAGTCCAATCGATAGTCGTTCGAGTGGACTGCACACGACTAACCCGCTCCAAAGCGTTCCGCTTCTGAGCGTGGGAAAACGCAACAGTCGGCTGGCAAGGTATGGCGTCTGTATTTTGGGATGCGCATTGAATAATTTTCATTGACTACCTTGAAAAAGGAAGGACCATCAACAGCGACTATTACATAGCGTTATGGGACCGTTTGAAGGGCGACATCGTGGAAAAACGGTCGCATTTGAAGGAAAAGAAAGTGCTGCTTCACCAAGACAATGCACCAAGACAATGCACCAAGACATGTCACAAGTCAGTGAAAACTATGGCAAAAATCAATGAACTGGGCTTCGAATTGCTTCCTCATCCAATGTATTCTCCAGATATGACCAGCGACTATTTCCTGTTCTCAGATCTCAAACGAATACTCGCTCGGAAGAAATTTTCGTCGAATGAAGAGGTGATCGCCGAAATGAGACCTATTTTGAAAGGGCAAATCGCACTAGAAAAATGGTATTGAAAAGTTGGAAGGTCGCTATAATCAGTGTATTATCCTTGAAGGGAATTATGTTGAATAAAAAAAATAATTTTGCCAAAAAATGTGTTTTACTATGGTAGGTCAGGGATTATTCAATTGATCATTGCATTATATTAGTGTTAGGAACAATCGACTGAAATCGACTATCGACTGTTCAGTAATTGACTACTTTTTACTATCGACTATTTCATTCACATGGCTATTTTTTGTTCGACTATTTTTACTAGTAACTGTTTTCAGTCGCTATTTTCGGTCCGACTGATTTTATTACTATTTTCGGTTCTACTAGTTCATTCGACTGATTTTTAACGTTCTGGCCTTCCGTCCTAGCCGTGACCTTGAAAGTAATGCGCCGAATTTATGCTTATATAGATTTATATGTAATATATGTGGTTTTATGTTTTTTTTTGTAGTTTGCTTGTGAATAACTATATATTGTAAATTAATATAGCAGCATTTTGGAACGCTAGTTTTCGAGGGCAAAAAAATTAAATTGTAAATGATAAATAGTAAGATACTTTTGACTGGCATAATAGGTAATACTTTGGACTGGTATAATAGGTAATACTTTTTTGATAAACTTTCACGATTGTTGTTCAAGCCTCTTGTTTGTCGAAACTTTTTTCCTAAAATCTTGAAAATTAAAATTAGGTTCCAAGGGTTTCAGAAATTGCATAGATCCAAAAGATTTGAAGAGTTTTTTACAGTAGCAGTTGTTAAATTTCTTTTAAAAATATTAACGATGAAGAGGTAAGTATAAAGAATAAAGTATACTAAATATTTGTAATAAATACATTTTCTGATAGGAAAACTCTACTTTCATATTTTGTTGGCTATTAAGAAGAGCACCACAGTTTTTATTTGTTAACGAATGGACTATCTTAACTGAATGTGTTCAACTTTTAAAACCCATTGAAATAATGACCACCGAGTTATCTGGTGAAAGATATCCCAACGATGTTTTTAATTATATGGTTAATAAGAGGACTGCAACACTCCATCAAATCCAGAATTTTAACAAGTGAATGGGAAATAAATGACAAAATTGTCTATTAGATGTTATCAATAAAAGACTGGCAATTTTAGAAATGAATACGATATGCGGGAAATCTACAATTTTGGATCCTAGATTTAAAAAAGCAGGATATTGTATTGCAAATAATCCTGATGCGATACAAAGAGTTAACACCAAAGAGGTATCTACCATTCTAACTTCAAAAAATACAAATATAGTTCCACAATTCGATATTCAAGACAAAACTACTGACCAAGGATCTATTGACATCTGGAGATATTTTGATAAAAAAAATGGCTAGACTGAAATAAGTAATTACTCCAAGTACTGCAGCAACTTTACAGATTTAGCAGTATTTGGAAATTCCATTTATTAGGCGTTTAGAAAACCCATTGGATTTTTAGCAAACCCATAAAATGAAACTACCTGAATTATATCAGTTACACTTAAAATATTCCTCTATACCCGCAACATCTGTCCCCTGGGAACGAGTTTTTTCAAAATCTGGCCAAATAATTAACGATCGAAGAAACCGCCTCACGGGAGAAAAGTTGAACATAATAATATTCACAGTACTTTAAAAATATTTCTATTCAAAAATAAATAAAACTATTATAAAAGGGTCTGGTAGTTATTGTACGATCATTTCTAGGTTCATCATGGATTAGATTTTTCAATGATTAGGTTTACATTTTATTTAGTAGTTATGGTTATTGAAAATCATTATTTCTTAGGTTTTATTTAAGTTATATTTTACTATTTATATTTATTGTGCTATGTTATTTAAAAATAGCAATTAATATATTAAAACACGATAAAACATTTGTGGTGTTATTATTCCATTCCTTTTTACCATTCACAGAACATTCAGTATAAAAGTAATCCTACTTCCTTTAAAATTATATTATTTATTACTTGATAATAAAAACTAGTAATTTTTTTTTGTTTTCTTTTTTAAAGTTATCACCTGAATTAATATATATACATCTCTATCTCGCATATATATATATATATATATATATATATATATATATATATATATATATATATATATATATATATATAATGCATCATTTCAATATCGTTCCGATATCAAAGACATCATGAGAAAAAAAATAGAGAACGATGCTCGACCACACACATCAAATAATAATAATTGATGATTCGGTATGGTATGAGACAAAGCCTTTGCGGAACCTTTGTTTCAGCGCAAGACGGCAGATCGCCTCATAGATACACTCATGAGATTGTTTAGATCGCGACGTTTCACTTGTAATTTAATATAATGCACGTATTCTTCTCGTCGGTCGGTAAATGCCAATCGGATGCCCGAACATAGGCAGCAAGCGCTTGATTAAACGAACAATGATACGTTTTAATTAGAGTTTAATACTTTGATCAATTTAGGATAGATACGTTGGATTCGTACCGTATATTGTTACGGGAGCGTATTGGAAACGATTCATTTAATGAGACCAAACATGGAATGTTATCTATTAGTCGTTAAATATGAAGGAATTTGTAATCAGCGTTAATTATTATATATTAGCTTTGATGTTTAATTATACATATTTTTTAATCACTATCGTGTATTAATAGAAACCTAGTTTTGTTTTAACCATTCATTAAAGGTTACTTTTTGTTGGCTATAAACTGCTAATCTTCCATCAATACATGCACTACGTGGTGAGGGAAAGGTACTAGTTTAATTTTAGTTTACAACTAAAATTCCATGAATCGTCGGCGGAGGTGTGAATCTATGAAGATAAGGTGAAAGGTGAGGGTGAGATTTAAATAATGTGATTATCAATAAACATTATTTTATTTTTTTATAAGATCTCTCTTAACTTCAACTCACTAGGTACAGCGTTTTTCTTCATTGGATGTGACGTGCTTCTCAGAAATAAATTAAGGAGCTGATCGATGTTTGGGAATAGCAAATCAGGAGAATATGGATGCGCAAATCACATCCCCAAATCTTAGTAGTTTTTCCATAGCCAATCCACATTTCTATCAGTTGCTTTGTCCTGATGAAAGATAATGTTTGTACTACTTTTTGTACCAGGCATTTTTCTACTGATCTTGGCTAGATGATCAAAAAGATTAGATCAGTAATCGCCTGGAATGGTGCTGCCTTCGAAGAGGTGAAGTAATCAATTAAAAGGAACTCTTGCGAATCCCAAAATCGCTGGTCATGACATTTCATTCAGATAGTTCCACTTTGCTCTTTAGCCAGCTATGTTTAGAAATAATTTTTTAAAGTTGACTCGTAAAATTTTGTCAATTTTGGATGAATATCCCTGAGAGTTAATCTACCTAAAACGAGAAATCTTATGTTGGTGCAATATTGAAGTTTTAGCTATTCTATTTTAGGAAAAAGTCGCAAGACGTTTGCAGCAAAAATCCGTGTAAACTACTTAAAAGGACAAGTTGAAATGTAGGAAGGAATATTTTTGGTAAGTAGAATTCCACATCTATATCAGGCTGAGAACTTTTCACATTACCCTCGTATATTTTTGTTGTGTTTTGAATATATTATAGTAGTGGTTGGTGGTTTCCAATATATTATGTTTCTGCAGATGCAGTTGATAGCTACGTCAATTGAATAAGCTGAACGACGTATTTTTGCAAAAAAAAAACAATCAGAACTGGATAGTAACAAACATAACAGGTTAATTTAAAAGTCCCCGGCCTGATACATATATGGCGCTACTATAATTAATCCATATGTTTTCTAGTTAGCCCTAATTAGTCCTAAAAAGATGCGTGTATAAATTTGATAACTGTCGGATCATTAGTTTGTGAACTATGGCATTTTGACTGAAGCGACTTCCGTTATTGTGAAGAAACTGGATAAAAAGGAATTTATCGTTTTAATAAAATATTGCATTTTGAAGGGAAAAAATACGTTTGAAGCAAAAACTTGGCTTGATGCCGAGTTTCCGGACACTATCCTAGGAAAATCAACCATCAAGGATTGGTATGTTAAGGTTAGACGTGGTGAAATGAGCACCAAAGACGGTGAACGCCATGGACGCCCAAGGATGTTGTTACCGTCGAAAATATTTAAAAAATCCACAAAATGATTTAGAATGGCCGTAAATTGAAACTGAATGAAATAGCAATTGATTGAATTGAATTGACCAAAAACAACGACGAGTTGATGATTCGGAGCAGTGTTGGAAGATGATTAAGCGTAATAAACCCGAGTTTTTCCATCGATATGTGACAATGGATGAAACATGGCTCCATCATTTCACTCCGAAGTACAATCGACAGTCATCCGAGTGGACTGCACACGATGAACGCGCTCCAAAGCGTGGGAAAACGCAACAGTCGGCTGGCAAGTTTATGGCGTCTGTATTTTGGGATGCGCATGGAATAATTTTCATTGACCACCTTGAAAAACGAAGGACTATCCACAGCGACTATTACATGGTGTTATTGAACCGATTGAAGGACGAAATCGCCGAAAAACTGCCGCATTTAAAGAAAAAGAAAGCGCTGCTTCACCAAGACAATGAACCGTGTTACAAGTCAGTGAAAACGATGGCAAATATCCATCTATCCACCATATTCTCCAGATCTGCACACCAACGCCTATTTACTGTTCTCAGATCTCAAATGAATGCTCGCTGGAAAGAATTTATCGTCGAATGAAGAGGTGATCGCCGAAACTGCGGCCTATTTTGAAGCAAAGGACAAATCGTACTACGGAAATGGTATCGAAAAGTTGGAGGATCGCTATAATCTGTATATCACCCTTGAAGAGATTTATGTTAAATAAAAAAAAACTAATTTTGCCAAAAAATGTGTTTTACTATGGTAGGCCGAGGACTTTTCAATTGAACTGTTACTTATTGAGTGTTAATTTTTGAGATATTTTAATATGTTTTAATATACAGATATTTATTATCTTAATTAATGTTTTTTATCATATTCATTTCTGATCTTATATTGAAAATACTGTGAAAACAAGTTTTAGTAACATATCATTTTAGATAGAAATTATACAAGTTAGTATCTTTACTTTATTACGAGAGAATCATGATTAAATTGATAAATGGTGGACGAATTTCAACCACAGAGCGATCACTAGTATCATTAAGTTGTTTAGTAACATTTCTGCAATTTATTTATCTTTTCTTTTTGGGTACATTTTGTATTAACCATCGGGAGGATTTGATGAGTCCGAAGATTAATGAAGACGAAACACCCGATCGAGGCGGCGTAGTTGCGGGCAAAGGGAGAGGCGGACGGCGTTGGCGGCGGCAGCGGTGGCGGCCGACAAAAAGTGAGAAGCCCCGGCCGAAAGGTGCATAAATTAGACGGCGCTTTGCATATGGCGCTGCTGAGCGCGGCTCCGAAATTGCTTTCTTGGCAAGGCCCATGCGTAACAAGATTTTTTAATTAGTGTCAGCCGTCGGAGACAGTGGGCCCCCGGTCGGAGAGAAAAGTTGCAAAAACTGTATTGTGTTGCTGTACCTAACATTCGTTGCTAAGCGCCGGCGAGGAAGAGGGGAAGGGCTGCGAAGGGGGGTCAAGGGAGTAGAGGGTGGGGGGTCGAACGCGGGGGGAGATTAATTAAAGAAAGGGGGATGCTAAAACACCAGCCGAATGCTCGAAATAAGACGTAGATATATTGTATAAAAGAAGGATTTATAATGTAAGGAATGGAATTTATTTTTGATGGGTGCTGGATTATAATAATTGTTTTCGGCGGGCTATACCCGTCGACCGAGCGTTCGTTAAAATGTGAACGGTATTTTCCTACAATGGATCGCATTTTTCTTTTTGCCTACCCTAACAAATTAAATGTCTTACATATTATTGTATTTCTTACAATCTTATATTTCCTTCTTGTTAAATTACACCTCATCTTCCGTAACATTTCTAAATATCTATATAAGTTCTATAAATATCTTTCGTCTAATAAATATTAATATAATTAATTATAGTAGGACTATGAATTAATTGTAATAAATTTAGAAAATTGACTATAAATAGATTAAAGACCAAGTTTTGATTTAATTTAATTGTTTTGCTGTATCTGTATGTATTGTTTATTATTAGAAATTTTTGGAATCATTTTATAAAATTTTATTTTTATAAATTTGTTGTTTCATAAATTAAATTAAGTTTTTTATTTAAATTAAAAGCAACAAAACGTGATGTCAGGGGCTGGAATATATAGTATTTTAACTATTTCTATTTAAAATACAAATCAGGTGTTAGGTTATATAGTGTTTTAACTATTTCTATTTAAAATACAAATCAGGTGTTAGGTTATATAAATATGATAGATATGTAAACTAATCAAGCTCAGACTCTAAAAAGAATTTCCCTTCATGAAGACTATATGTTTAAATGTACTATCAGATAAATGGCCTCTCGTTGAGGAATGAGTAAACCTAAGTCCTGATGATCACAACTTTGTGTTATATTGAACATATGTTTTATATTTCGAAAGCATCCAAGAATGGTAAGATTTTCTGCTTTTATCGTTTAGAAATCTGACTATCTCAATTTTTGATGTCTGTGGTTGATCTGTGGTTTGTTCATAAAAACAACAAAAACATTCTTCTTGTATCAGATTTCTGGCAACCAGAGTATTTCGTAACTAGGGTGGTAGCATAACGCTTGGCTTTATTTATAAGCATAGCTTTATTAATTTCAGGTGACAGTTTAACAAACTTATCAAATCTTCTTTCTTAGCTCTCTTTTAGGCATGATGCAATTACAGTAAAATGCCTCAAATTGCAATCCTGAAGCTGATCTTATCTAATTCTTACAGACAGAAATTAAATTAATAGTAACAATTGTTACATAATGGAGTTTAATGCTTCAATGGATTCCTTCAAGTATTCTAGTTCTATAGCCGAGAAAGCGTTAGGCTAACCAACTCAAATTATTTATTTAAATTTGATTTACTTTTCGTAAGCTGCATTATAGAGTTGTCATAAAGATAGTTCTACTTTGTAGGACTTATTAACTGAAAGTATTTTATAATTTGAACCAATTTGGGTCTTCTGAGTTCACATGATTCACTCTATTGACACCGTTATCCAGCATTGTAGACCTACATGTGAAGCTAATTTGATTATCCCTCGTGATATTCGTACCAATAAATTTGATTTATACATAAAAGTTTCGTGAACATATCCGTTTAAGAATGAAAATGACAATTGGCAAGGTATTTGACAATTTGAAGTACAGTACCGATGTAGTGTTGCCAACTTTCAAGAATGATGAATTTATCGGTCATTTTACGCACCATGCGCGCAAGTGCGCAGTGCTTGTGTAAAATTGTATTTCGAAACTATATGTATTTGAAATACTAACTATAACATACCTCAGCGTCACGTATTTGAAAGTATTTGAAATACCAATTTCAAATTATATTTTAAGAAGTTTAAAAAAAATATTACATTGTTACTATTCGTAAATCTAGAAGTATATCTAGGAGAAATTATCGGCCCTAGCTTAGTCTCTAGTGCAATAATGTTTATGTATTAACACCGCTTTTTTTCTGTTAAATGCTATTTGTCTTTCAACTACACAATATCAAATGGTTTGATTCTTTTGAGTCTGTGCCCTCTTCTGGTTTTATACAAGAGATCCACTCATATTTCCTAAGTGACAGTCGGTATCTGAAGGTCTCGGTGTAAATAATCAGATCTGTAATATTTGGGTGAACCTACAATATCTCTCAAGACTTTGTCCTTGTATTGTATTTATATTACTTTTCACGGAACATTTCCATAATCGTATTCCTTATGTCATTATAGGTTTCAATACTTGCTTTTATAATAGCAATTTATTATGTACTGATAATTGTGATTTTTTCCAACTAATCAATACATTTTCCTATATTTTAACTCCATTTAATAACGGTAACTGATAGCAATGATAAACTATACTAGGATGAGATATGACATGTGCACACGGTACGAAGGAAAAGTAACACACGACTTACCAGCTTATGTCCTAACATTAACAGTAATGGCGTGCAAGAGATCAAGGGAAGTAACGCGGGAGATATACTGACACTAAGGTTAGTAGGTCTCGCTAGGATTAAGCTAGATTTTTGAAATAAATAAATAAATAAATGAACAATACTGTCATTAGTGTACTCACTTCTCCTGCTCCAGCTATGATGGACGTACAATGGACTTACAAGGGAGAAAGCTAAAAGCCACTCGCTAGATAGGCGGCCACCAAGAGCCATCAGAAACAACTTTCAGTGGCGTTTATTTATGCTTCAAGTTATCCATAGATCATAACAATGCATCAGTAACTTTAGCTAATTTGACTTTAGTTTCTGGATTTGTTATCTTTGATTTGCCATAATCTAAGAATTATGGAGAATATACGATGATTCGAAGGAAATAATAAAATAGAGTAGAATAAAATATATAACAATGGATTGATAAATAAATAAATAAGTAGTGAATAATAAGTATAAAATAATAAATAGAATATGAGAAATGAATGCTAATAAATATAAAATAATAATTAGAGCATAATAGGTCAATATTTAATACATAATAAATGATAAATAAAAAGAGAGAACTGGAATAATCTGTAAACAAACTCACCATTTGATGAAACTCAGCTTGGGCGGCACAAAACACAGTAAAATAAGCTGAGTAAGCATAACGTTGTGACTCTGATTGCCACGTCTTCAGAAATGGATTTTTATGAAGTTCTAAGATCACTGGACGTGATCATATCTGGCAAATACAACTCCCGAAGGAAAATATTGGCAACGGTATGTATGAAAATGGTATATCGAGAAAATATAAACAAATAAAACTCGCTTTTACATATATGTCTGTTCAATTTCTATAGGCTTGTAAAACAACCTAATAGTGCTAATAAATATGATACAATATCAATCTTTATGTGACTAAAATATATGTAAAACGAAGTATCTGGCAGCTTTCATCACAAATACATAAAAACCCAATACAACATTGACACACGGCAGAGAAAAATATCCCGCCAAGATCGCTATTTTCTATTAGCGTCAGTGAGATCGGTCCGCGGCGAGCCACGATCCCAAAATCTCATCTTAGAATGAAACATCACACGTTTGAATAACGTAATCTCGTTCATGCCTCTTAATCACAATGCGATTGTATCGGGAACGTCGATCGGACCCCTATTGGTGACCGTAATGGCGGTGTTATTACACACGTTCAGATGTAGATAATGTTCTCGTCACTTAACAGCGACATGTCATATTTAAAATGTGCCGCGGCTAAAGTGTATCGCGTGGCTCGGCCGGACGGTTTCGATTAGAAGATTCGTTTCAATACCGAGGAATTATAAGTATATCTCGTCGAATATCTAAGCTGGCGATGATTCTTTATAAATTTTTTTGCGGTACAGAAAGGATTTCTTAGAAAATATTAACTAGACAAACAGGCCCCGGGCCCAGTCAGTTAGGTGCTTTACACGTTGCAGAATCATCGTAGAGTGAACGAACAGGAACTCTCCTTTCAGACGCTGAATGAAACATTAGACTTTCGTTGAGCAGTTTTGCTTACCTTTGTTGTGTGCATAGTTTATCTTTCGAACAACTGTAACGGTATTTAGAATTTAATAAAAAAATTTGGTATCAACAATGAATAATGTACCAAATTTGTATTTATTTTCTTATCTCTTGCTTGCAGCTATTCTGATCATTTTTTCACTTTGAAAAGGTATTTGTTGAAAAAGTTGCCACAATATATATTAATTAAAATATGTTTCCTCACTGTTTACAGCTATTACACATCTTTATGACAATATTGCTATATCACATCGGAAGGGCGATGTTTGTTTGGGCGCAACCCAATGATGAAAAATCAATCGATCATTAAACCGTTACCGTTTTCTTCAGGATTTCGAAACAATATTACAACCAAGCCATTTTGCAACGATTTGAACAGCTGGTACTCAGATGTCTCACCGAGTACGTTAGGTACGCAAAACCCGTTCAAGCTATAACTACAATGTATCTTAACTCTTGCCACGTGTGGCCGAGAGTTGTGTTGCAAAATATTGACTTTACGCTTGTTATTTGATTTTACTAGTCTTGTTCTGAGGCAATAGATATCTGCAATAAGAGATCCAATCTGTTTTATCAAATTTAAATGGTATAGTTCGACAATTCGTGTGGTAGACGTTTTTCCTTATTTTGGATCGTTTTCATCGTATGTAAACTTTTGGAAACATTTGCCTGATGAACCGCAAGATGCCTGGAAGTTTTTGTAGAGTTCGAGCCGCATTTAGAATTGTCTTCGAAACATTTTACTCCTCTGTGCCGATCTTTGTCATAAGCGTTATGATGATATCAATTTTGTCACAATTATATCAGTTTAAAATAGTTCAAACTACCAGATTTACCGGAAAGCAATTACCGGTTTTCCTAGCAGATGTTGCTAGGCTGATTGCAATGTTATGATTTGACCCATTGTCAGTTTATTCTACTGATATCAAGCTTTAAAGCTATACCATAGAGTAATAGAGTGACAACTCAATAGGAGACTCTGGAAAAAAGTTTTGCTTCGCCCAACATCTCGATGGAGTTAAATCGGCCATTCAAGTAATTTGACTGGTCAATTTAAGTCTCCATTATAGGCACCTGTAAGGAAAACATTTTGCTGTAATAAAGTTTGGCACGTGACTGCCCTGACGTCAAGTTTAATTGACCAATAAAATTTAAATAAACAACAAATAAATTACTGAAATAAATCTATTAAGTAAAATTCAATAAATGAAATAAATATAATATATAAAATAAAAATATGATATAAAAGTAAATAATCTATAAAATGTAATTATTATCATAAATAGAGAACTTAGGAAAAATCAAAATTATCTCTTCTGTTTTTTCCCTTTTTCATATTTGTTTAGCCCGATCAATTTAAAAGGATCTATCAGAGTTCTGGCTTTTTATTTTCTTATACTAAAAGCAAACTTTGAGTCTTTCTCTGTTAAAATTCTGTTCACCTGTTTTATCCAGAAGCACATGGTGCATATTATTTTTAACGTTCTATATGAAAAATCATTAAAAAGTCTATAATTAAAAGGTTTTAAATTTACATTTTTTTAAAGATGCTTAAAATATATTTTATATTATCGACGTGGCAATATAGTGAGAAAAAATAAAAAAGATAGCTCAAAGACACGGCAGTATAATAAAAACAATTTTCTGGGCCAAGTGACATTACCTTGCCTCATTTGTTCATATAGGAACATCTCCAATTGAAGGTATGATGTGAAGTTGCAATTTCTCAACTCTTGATAATACAACCCCCGTTAGTATGAAATTAATCCTCTTTACGATTTCATAAAGGAAAAGAGGTGAAAAAAATTAACTTATGAGCGCTTTAAATGATTTGTCAAACATAGAAATGATTCATAAACTCTAATATACCCAAAAAGATTCCAAATTGTCTTGATTAAGCAGCCTTAATATATTTATTCGGATAATTTTTTTTACTGAAATGAATAAAATAATAAAATAATAAAGAGTAAATAAAAATTTACTAATCTATTATTTTAGTAGAGTTTCAACTATAAAATAATTGATCCAAGAATAAAGGTGTATGGCTGTTTGTGTAGTTTCTTTCGGAAAGGGATTAATTTCTAAAATTAAAAAATAAATATTTGATATTTTATATGATTATTAATAGGAATAAACGTACCTCAACTTACTACAAAACACGCTGTAACCCAATCAGTTTGGGATTTTTAATATTATCGACCCTTTTTGAAGACAACTGAATACTTCTTTGAAATAAAACCATTCTGCATTTCTTTACTCTCTGTGCATCCGGGTACATAACATCTTTCTAGATCGAGAATTCGCTTTGCTTATTATACTATCGTTTTATAAATAGTAATGAACTAATAACTTAATCTCTAAACTTTTTTTCAAAAATCAAGTGCATTGCTATTTAGATTAGGTACACAAAATTGGCGCTATACGAACAAATAAACAATAAAGGAGCAGTAGAGACGATGTGAACCAATCGGATCTCGTCCCAGCTCATAGTATAGCTATTAAAACAAGTAATAAGTTAAAAGTAGCGACATTCTACATGTTGGAACATTTCGCGAAAATTTCTTATAAAGTTAAATCTGTATTTTTCTATGGCTATACATGTTATATTTAGCTAAAGTAATACCGTCATATATCTATACCTGTTATTATTACCTGTTATTACTTTTATTCTTTAATTAAAAGAAAAAAGTAGCTGAAAGTCATTGTTTGCTGGTAGAAACTGACCTAGAGCATACTCTAATCTTAAAAATATGTGAGGCGTGGTTTTGAAAACTTAATAGTGGTAGGACCAGAGTGGCGTGGTGTATTACGAACTAATGAAACCTGGTGAAACAGTTAATAGCGATCGCTACAAATGATCAATTTGAATCATGCATTAATCGAAAAATGTCTCGAAGACAGAAAAAGAACTCGAAGACATGATAGAGTAATATTGGAGGACGATAATGCTTTCACTCATAAAGCAAAACCTGAGAAGGAAGCACTGAAAGCATTTGGTTGAAACATATTATCGTACCAGCCATGCTCTGTAGACGTTGCTCCATCCGACTATCAACTTTTCTCATCAATGAAACACGCTCTTACAGAGCAGCATAATTTCGAAGAAGTTAGGAAATTACCTGATTAATGGTTTTGCTCAAAGGACAAACAGTTTTCAAGCATCCATTTTCTTGAAAGACTTTTCGGTACACCTCGTAAAATCAACAATTGGAATATGACGGAGCAGATTCATTTATTAGTTTCTAAAAGCGTTCCATGAGTTTCGGAATTAGGTTCTTTCAATTCAAACAGTAAAAGTAATACATGTTGAAAATGCGAATTTGGGAGTTTCATTATTACCGTAAATACACTGAATAAATCGTTAATAATAAAAAGAGAACTATAATTGTATGTAGAGATGTCAAAACCATCGAAATTAGCATTTGGACTAGATTGGTTAATAGTTGACAGAGTTGTTTACGTTTATAGTTTAAATTTTCGCTAAATATATATATGTCTCATTAAAATATATGCAAGTATCAACTGAAATTATGGTAGAACCTAGGAAGAATCCAAGATTTAACCTTATTATTTGAGTATACTTGAATATAGGGTTTTTAAGAACGGGTTGATGTTGACATGTCTATGTCAGTTTAGAGTGGTCCAATTTAATTCAGTGCCTCAGATATAAGAAAGCAATAAATTGGCGTTGATAACAATATCACTGACATCTCACTAAGTCGTTAATTATTTCATTAACTTAATTATTTCCTTGTGGTTATATGATGTTACTATATACTGAACCTGAAATGAATAATAGTTATTAGTTAGTTAATGAAAATTGGAAGGAAATATAATTTGTTACTTCAGTAGAATGACTTAATTTATTATATTCGTTGATTAAAACTTGACAAGAGTTAGTAGATGTTAAGCAAAAGCTAGAACTGGAAGGAGGGACCTTTTGGAACGGCGTGGCTGCTGATTAGGAAGTTGCTCCATCAAAACGTGAATATCGTGTATCAAACACTTGAAATTAAGCGGCAGGAGTAAATATATCAAT
The DNA here is from genome assembly GCF_030347505.1 of Rhynchophorus ferrugineus. NCBI lineage: Eukaryota > Metazoa > Arthropoda > Insecta > Coleoptera > Curculionidae > Rhynchophorus > Rhynchophorus ferrugineus. Next base: position 58,026,940 of record NW_027472580.1, on the reverse strand, counting down.
GACGATCTTCACAAATCAGATGTAATCTTTGTAAAGTTACACGATGAGCATCTCAAACGCTGAAGGGGGTTCCTTATGCAGCTGTACAATTATGTTCCACCCAGAATTTAGCAACTCCGCCAGCAATTGATATTTCAGAAATATAATTTCCTGATGGTGGGCCGCTGGAGTCGATCACATCACGACAGAAATGATCAAGGCCAGTGGGGAAATTCTGTTTCAACGCTTTCACATGCTTCTCACACAAATTTGGCGATGGAGCAGAGTAGCATCAGCATGGACAAAAGTGATATCGAGGTATAAGTCTTCTATCAAAAATCGAGAAAGTGTTTAGAGTTGTGTGATAGTGCAAAATGATATTTTCAGATATGGTATTCAATATGATGCTATAAATCTCTTCGCTGATACATATTAAGACTTCTAGCTTTCTTCATGATATAGTTCGCGCTGTTGAGCCATTTGGCTTGGTAACTAATAAAGAAAATTCCAAGATATTCAAAACTGACGGGTTTTACTGTTGCATATCTCCACGGAGTTTATTTGAAGGAGGTGTAAGAGGAGTGTGAATCGGCAAAGCTTTAGGAGTTTTTGCCCCCCAAGCTCCAAATATGACTCTCAACGGATGTTTTCTCTTGATGAAATAAAAAAGTAATGCGTGCCCCAAATACGTTTTCAGGCACGAAACTTTTGCGAAGCGATATAAACCTATGACACTGTTAATTTTGCAAAATATGAAATGTATATAGCCTATTCAAAGTTTATTTGTACATGTTTAATGTACATGATAATATATCTAGTACACTGGTGGAGAAGATCCCAACAAATGCATCAAAAGGGTTGCAGTTAACGAATAACTTAAAGTACATAAAATATGTTTTGAAGAAACCACGTTAAAGAATGAACTATTTCAAATTGTTGTAAGATAAATATAAATGAATCATTGAGTTTTTTTTGAATCTAGTTTTTTAGAAATAAGCCCGAAAAATGATATAGAGTAGATCAGATGGCTGAACAATATTGCCACAGAGTATTACAACTCTCTCCCTATCAATATATATTCAATCCAATCGAGTTGTTATGGGGAGGGGGGTAAAGACTTATTATAATAGACACGCTGGTCGATGATGATATTCCATCAAGAACTTTTTGGACCTGTGGAAGGCAGCATTGTGGACCATAATACATTCGGTTTGGATGAACTCGATAAGACATACAGAGTAATTGATAAATGGTGGAATTGTGAACATGCTTTAGTCAAAGGAAACTTTCATGATATGCTCGAAATTCTTGAGACAGAGTGATGAGAGTTGAAACAACTAAAGTTATGTTAGAAAGTATGAGGAGAGAATGAATATTAACTGTTTTGTAGATATGGTAAATGCATTAGGCAGAATTCAGTGATTAATGTTATCAAGAATATCAAGTGTATACAGGTGCAAAAGAAATAAAAATTACAGTAATAACAATAAAATTAATAAAAAGGTACAAAAATAAGATGACTTAAGAAGTAAACACACCATTGTAAAAAGGTAACTATGCTCTTGAATGAAAGTAAAATACATTACTTTGATATATAATTGTTAATTAGGTGGATCGGGCCTCCAGGGGGATACCACTACATAAAAAAAGCTTCTAGAACCCTACCTCATGGATGATGTGGAAAAGAGTTCAATGTAAATATAATCAAACGCAATCTTAACCTATAAACTATTATACCTGTGTTCTTAATTGTAGTTTTAAGTCCGATAATATATGCATTGGATATAATAGCATTTTTGTGTAATTATTTTATGTAGATTAGAATTTTGTTGTATGTCAAACTAACTGAACAAACTGAACTAAAACCCAGAGTTGATGCGACAACATTCAGCAGTCTTGACGTCACAAATTTCGATGACGCATGTACAAATAAACTTTGAATAGATTGTAGCTTTGAAGATTGATGTCAGTAGAATTAAATGACACATGTGTCAAATCATAACATTGCAATCTTAAGTCTAGCGATACGACGAGAAAAACCTGTAATCATTTTTCGGTATACCTGGTGGACTTTGTATACAATATCTTGAATAATATTAAGTAATATTCGGATTTTAAAAAACACATCCTTGATACATTTATTACATGTTCTTAATTTAAATAGATATATAGCATAAATAATTATAAAGAAGAATATAATACATATAAATGGAAAGAGATTGTAATAAATTGTTTTTAAAATTATTTTTTATTTCGGTCTCCAGTTTTCGTACCAAATGATGCGTGTTACAAGATGATCAAACAGAAAAATTGAAGACTAGTTTATTTATATCGTTACGAGATCCCAATCGCGCATTATAAATACGGGTTTCTCCTCGTTAACCTGGGGGTTTTCGACTGGCCGATACGCCCCTGATAATGACGCTGGCAAACGGTTCCGATGATGTTCAGATAGTACCGTCGGTATTCGCTGGGCAATGGTTGTAAACAAAATGATCCGTCACTCACACACATGGATTAAATAATTATCCATGTGTGACGACTAATTCCATTTAAAGGCGATCTTATCGCTACAATGGTAATATTGCCCAGAAGAGAATGCCATCATCCGATTTCGATTGGGATCGGTGGGTTTATTCTTTGTAATGCACTGGGTTATATATGTAAATAGCGAGGCAATATTTTTCCTTTACATTTCTTATTTTTATATACAAGTTGCTTGCTTTACTAAGTAAGTAAAAAATCTATTAAACAAAATATTTTTTTACTCCTTTTTTCCTTTTTTTGGAAATATTGCGATATCGTGTCGAAAGTCCAAACATGTTTGGTAATGGTCCAATTATTGATACATAATCATAATTTTTCATTCTTGAAACAGTGTGTTGAAACTCCATCGATTTGAACCTATACTAGTCATAAAGCGCTATGTTTAGTGAGTACGCTGGATACGTACTTCCCATTTCAAAAACTACGCATTCAAGCTGTAACAGTGTATCCTTCAAAACTCTTGCAACTTGTGGTCAAGTATTGTTATACAAAAGGATGATTTTGTATCCGTTACTCGCTTTTTCTGGTCCTTTTTGCAACAATAGGTCATTTAATTTGTTCAATTGATGTCGCTTGAGATCAGCAATAACAATTTTATAGGGTTTTCGCAGCTCGTAGTACACTAGAACGTATAGAGTACGGGCATGAATATTTCGCCTTGATGGTAGCGTGAATGCATGTTCCGCACTAACCTATAACGCTTTGTAGTAGATTCACTTTTTGTCATCAGTTACAATAATCAACAAAACAGTAAACCTCCGTGTTTGTCTGAAAGTAATGAAACAGTCATATTGAAAGAGTTTGAAAAATAGTTTCCTTCCTTTTGAATCGTCCCCATCTCATGTGATACATCCAAATTTTGTTGGTTCTTCAGACCTTTTCTTGTCATTGACAAAGTCTAAACAGGTATAACAAACTTAGCAGCAGAGTTCTTCAAATGAAACAACAGAACTAATGAAAGTCAAAAGTGTAATTTGTGGGGTTCTATTATTGACATCTGCATACATTGAAGAAACGCAACAATACTAAATGGAAAATTATTATTTTATATAGAAAAATGCCAAAACCATTATTATTTAATAGTTGAGTTCCGTTGTTTATATTGATACCTCGCATTTTCACTAATACCTATTGCTGATTAAGATACATGCAAGTAATTAGCACATGGAACTGATCATCTGAAAAGCATGCTTCAATAGATACTAAGTGGAAAGAAATGTTAAACCATTCAAATGGTTAGGTTAGTTTATGTAATTGTTGTCTAAGTAAATTTTGAACAAAAATACATTTTTAATTATACATTTTTAAAATAGTCGATAGAAGGAAATAAAACAAACAAAAAGGGATGTTTTGGTCGTCCAAAATCGACAGTCGCTCTTGAAGGCATGAAAAAAGGCCCAAAGAATGTTTAAATCATAAAGTGAAGTTCGGTCAGACGTCTTAACAATATGAACGCGTAGTGTAATTAGAATGTTGGATGGTTACGTGGATCAACTTGAGTAGAATAAAGAGAATTTTTATGTCGGCATATGGAAATGGATTAAATATTTTTATTACTACAGCCTAACAGAAAAAATCGTAAACTGAAGAGACAGCAACCAGTGAAATCTAAATAATATTAACAAGCACAGTTACACAAGTCGTATTTATACATCCGTATTTAACAATTGAATGAGTTGAACATTTGAATTACTTACTCACGCGTAATACTGTCTAGATCTGTCCTCTAGTGAATCTGGAGTTTAAAGAGGTGAGTGGAAACATCTAGCACAAATGAAGAAGTAATTGCCGAATGTGATGCTTTTTTTGAGGTAAATCATTCTATAAAAAGTGAGGGATTATACCGAAAAATAAAACCGACTTTATAAAAAATGTTTTAGCTATCTTGTTTGGTATAGAGCGTTGGTTTAACATTTTCGATTTCGAGTTTACTCATTATTATACCTCCTCGGGTAATTGTAGAGTTTAGTATTATTTCAAGCTTAGATTTAGTACATTTAGTTTGATAACTTTATGTTGAATAAATTAATTGCTAATTAATTGGTGTTGTTTTATTTTAAAGTCTCTATTTTACGAATTAAAGGTTTATCTGCATTGGTTATATTGCTTAACGTGGGCTCCGAACCACGGTTATTGGTGTGCAGCCTAGTGACTAGCGAATGACCAACTTAGATTTTAGCAAACATCCGGCCCTACCCAACCTGGTCTATAGGGTGACTGGATCACTCTTCCTAATAGGATTTTATACCATTACACAATTAAAAAATTTTAATTAGGAATAATAACAGACTTAAATTTACCACCATGCCCCGGCGGGATTCGAACCTTTTGCTATTTCATCAGTAGGCGCAACGTCCTGACAATTTAACCATAAATTTGTATGTTATAGGTCCAACCAACGGAATAACAACGGTAATACCAACGGATATTTTGACCATTTTTATTTGTGAATCAAATATTTATATAATTTTGCTTCATTTAGTTTAACTATTTTTACACCAATTATTTATTTGGATCGCTCATCTTTGTATTTTTAATTTAGTAGTATATTTAACTCGTATTTTAGAGAATCGTATTAATATTTATAAAAATTATTTTCACATCTAGGAATAGTCAATGAAAACAGATTTATCAAGTTTTGTTTAAAACTTTGGTAATTTTATATAAATGGTAAGTCGATCATTTGGCTATAGCTGTCATATCGAGTCAAAATTAAGAAGTCCATATTTCAGATATTAGTTTTCCTTTTAATATACCGATTTTATACGATTTATGATGAAATATTATGAGGGAATTGCTAGTACATATTCTAAAGATACAACATAGCTATGTATATATATATATATATATATATATATATATATATATATATATATATATATATATATATATATCCCCTTTCATTATAGCCCTAATAAAATCCATTTACAAGCAATATAAACTTAGGTCATTCAATCTTTCGTCCTTATATGCAAACGAAGGTGTAATCTTAATTGATTGTACACCAATTAGTATCGAATATCCTGACTTAAAAGAAAATCAAATCCTCCGCCTTCACCCTTTCGGTTCTCAGGCTCAGATACTGGCAGTCTGATGGGTAAATAGCTAGAAAGGGTTAAAAATAAATATTTTTCGCGCAGATACCTTACATTACATGGAAAAGATTTAAAAGCATCGGACAGTGGGCCCGAATCTGAATAATTCGGGACAATTTCTCATAATTTGGTAACGGTTTTTTTAATAACAGTCTACATCAATAATATTCAATAGGTTAATATTATGTATTAAAATAGTTAGTTAAATACGATTATAATTAACATTTAAATTATTTAAGTTTTTTTTGAAATTGTATTGTTAAATTAATTTGATTCGGCCCACTGCTCAGGCTTTTTTACGTCAAATAATTAAAAGGCAAACAAACGCGAAGAAAGGCGAATCACTCTACCAAAGCAAGTTTATTAATCAATTAGTCATTATCGGCAAAAATTGCTTGTTTACCTGAAAAAAGAGTTAATTAGTTAGTAATCAGTGTAGAAGGAATATTGGATTTTTTTTGCTTTCCGAAGAAAAATATAGGGTCTGGCTGGTCTTTATTCGGCTGGTAGACATAATTTCTTATTGTGAACTAGTAAAAAATATATACGTTTTGCTTTTAATACTAGTTCTAAAAGAGCTTTGTTATATAGTATTAAAAAAAAGGTTTTGCCTCATATAATAAAAAAACATTTTTTGGTAGTATAATGGCTGTTATTATATTAGCGAATTTCAATCTATTGGTGAAAAAGATTAAATAACCTGATATCTCTTTTCATTTAGAATTATTGAGTTATTCAGTGTTAATATTGCATTTTAGATATTATTTATGTTTATGTTTGTTTATGAGGTTATAAATTATATATATTTGAGTTGAAGAAAGCTGTTGCCAAAATTCACCTTTTTAAACTTATGGTGATAGTGCTGCGTCAATCCTCATTCTAGGTTTGGGTTTCAACGATAGAAAAGTGGAGATTTTGATCACTTACTTAACAACTTTTTAACAGAAAATGACTCGACTGCTACTAAATCAACATCGTTATTTCGACACGATAACGCTGTAAATAGTTGTTCGCGACAAAAAGTTATAGAATATGATATGAATATGAAATGAAATTTGTATTGTACCAAATGTTTATAATAAATGCCTCTTTAAAGTGAAAACATTTACATAATATTTTTTTCGCTAAACACACAAATTTACAAGTTCGGGTCAAGATATATTCTAGTGTTCAAGTTCGCGCGTGGAGTAGTACTACCCTCTTATAGTGGCTGTCAGTTGACAACGTTACATTAAACATAATTTAGAACACCTTTTTACAGTGTGAGTGTTCTTCGAAGCGTGTGGAAATGCAAAGGTAATGTTGCAAAGTCGATTCACAGATGATTTGTGTCTCAACACAAGGATGTGTATTTATAACATGTATTAAAACATGTAGGTGAATTAATTGTTTACAGACACTTACACACTTGCACATACTTATAGATAGCCGAGATCCAAAGGGAGGGAAAATGGCTACAATACTAATTGACCGAAGAAAATGCTATTTCGAAACGTAGTAATATAGCTTTCCAAGCAAAAATGGAGAGTTTTCTGTGACATTTTGTCTATAGCCATCTATAGCCATCACCATAATCACTGTAGTCGAGTATTCATGGCTATAAAGCTTAATATATTACAAGCGTCTAAAATTAAATGAAACTGTTATTGCACTGTTACCTTTAACGATGTGAACTAACCAAATCCAATGATGTATTGATCTAAAAAAGAGCATTAAGGGCGAGTACGAAACACAAATGCATGACAATGTTCAGCCACACGTTGAAAAAGTTGCGAAGAATACGCTGTTGCAGCTGGAATGGGAAGTTCTACCGCATACACCGTATTCCCCAGGCATAGCGTCTTCTAATTACCAGATCACCTTCTATATTCAGATCGATGCAGCATGGTTTGGCTGTCAAACCAACATTGTTCTTTCGACACGGCATCCCCAGGTTAATAGACTGATGGGATGGACTAACGAGGTTGTTATAGAAACATATTGTATAATTGTTATACTCGTATTGTTTTTCTTTCGATTTTCAATTCAACTTCATTTATATCTAATCTGTGTGTTTTCTTGCCAATGTCTAAGACTGCGAATTAGTTTATCAAATATACTAGACATGTTGATAAATTAAGAAACAAAAGGGTTTTCACCTACTTCTTGTATATTGTCCTTTTAAATAAGAAATAGAGTGCCAAAAAACAGAATTGATCTGAAAAATAAAAATTGAGTATAGCTGATGGCTCTCGACTATTTTAAACTTGAAACTAGATGTGATTTTGCGTAAACTATCATAATTTTGTCTATAAACTTTAAAACTATTGGAGTAGCGGTTTTAACAAAGTCACTCGCCTCTTTGTCAGGAAAACCGCTGTCAGTGAATTTTAGTCACTAATATTACTGTGTTAATTATGTCGTGTTATGATAACTAATAGTATGTGTCATTATTGTATTATTTATTGTTATACTATTTCTTATAATGTAACTATATAATGACCGATTTTCCTAGTCTTGGATATATATTTTTGTTGAAATTAATTTTTATACAGAGCGATTTGTTCTCGGTAGTTTTATACGACTTTTCTGCTCTGGCTAATGTCTATTCAGTCAACGGTCTTATCGGTTTGCAATTGAAGTGCCTATTACTGAATCAATGTCGTTCATTTGTGTGTCATTTCATTTGTTGTCATGTATTGACGTAGGAAATAATTTTATTTCGCTTGAATAGCTCCAACAGCTGTTCGCATCATGGGTGCTTATACGACCGCCTCTGAATATAGCATAACACTTATTATGTAGTGTGATTTCAACAGTATGTTTTTTTTTCATGTTATTCCTGCTTATTCAATGATTTCAGTATAATTAAAGATTGCAGTAAAACCATTGTAATCTTTTGAGTAATTAAGTTTAGTTAATATGAAATTTTTATAGCTATAACTTAATATTACCAAGGAACATACGAGCTTGTCAACAGCTCTTTTGATTGAAACAACAATTTCGTAGATTTAGTCGAATTGAATTCGCGACAATCTCAACATTCAATTATGATTTTAATTAAATCTCCCTGTAGTGCATTTTTAGGAATTTAATAGTTTAAGAATGATCGCTGTCGATTATATTCGGCATGGGACGGATCAGCGGAAAGGGGTAGTATTTTCTCCCTCCACTTCTTCGGCCCAAAATTCAAGTTTAAACGCTGGAAACGGTCGCTGAAAGTTTTTATTGTCACTTTATTATTCATTTTCTGTTTGGAGGGCCGTTCCAGTTTTATGGGGCGCCCATAAGTAAAATATTTGCTGTATAAATGTTTTCCAACTGATAATTCAGATTTAATGTCTCCGAGAAGAAAGAGCTAGGGCACGCCAGAAAGAATAATTGCGAAAGAAAGGGTTGTCGGGCCGTGGACCTAAAAAGTAGAAGAGAGGGGCGATTGTTGCAGGGCCGTATTTTGATTGAGGACTTTAATTAAGACGGCGATATGATTCATTATCGGTTTTGGATAATAAATATTCAAATTCAGATAAATAGCCTGGTATATTTAAGTTTATAAAGATGTTGTAAATATATGAGCATCAGCTCTTATATTTACATCATATACAAATTGCATACAAAGCTATTTATCAACAGTAGATGCTAGAGAGATATAGAGAAGACTTCTAGATAAAAACCTAGAATATTGTTATAATTGTTAACATGTTGGGTGTAATTGATGTGAACACGCTAAAGAGTAGTGTGAATTCGGCTCGGAATTTGGATATATTGGCTAAAGAAGTGTTACTGTCAGTTTCTTGGGTTGCAAAGGAATTTGATCTTGATTTACTTTCAACTTGATTCAAGAACTATTCAGATTTTTGGACCAGTTAGATGCAAACATTCCTGAAAAAAGCATGGGATATAGGATAAAAAAGTATTTTTCGACCAATGAATGCATGTAACAATTTACCTCCGAAAATTAATGTTAAAATCAGTGAAATAATATATGTATTTTTTAACTTCCAGCATCGGAGATTTTCAACACCTTATCCTAAGTCAATATTAAAAAATAGCACAGGAAAGAGCACTAATGTTGTAGAATGAGAAAGAAGCTTTCAGAAATACCTTTTATAATTATTAAATTCATTAAAGTTTATAATAATATAAACATTTTAATTATATTTTATTTATTATCTGATTCTCAATTGAAAATTATTACTAAAGTAACACCTCTCTAAGACTTTTATAACATAGTTTATTACTTTTTAAGTTATTAATCATAAAACTATTTTACATGATCCACTGTTATACAGAATTTTTACTAGTTACCTACTATTCATTCTCTACTCACTGTGTATTTTAGAGATGATATATTAAGAAGCTATAACCTTACTTCTGATATTCTTTTCTGACTGTTTTGTGTCATTATTATGTTAGAGCAGCTTTAAAATTTTGTTTCATGGGTAATAGTTTTTAGCATCATATAAGGGCGTTTTCTACTTTTGTTAAAATTTGTTACTCAAAGATAATTCCAACCGCAATATAGTGACTTTTTAATATGATTTCTTGCTTGTTATGTATGCGAATATAATTTGATATAGCTTTATTTTAAAAATATGTAAATATTTGTGTCAAAACTACATCAAAATAGTAATAAATTGTTACCAATGGTTTCTTCTCCCCAATTGTCCTCCCCAAATCCAGATCCTGTAGGTTATCCTAAGTCGGCTTATGCTGGGATACTGCAAAGCTACGTATTTTCCTTAGGGGGGTCCCCCACAATGTCCCCACTGTGGCGTTCCATACACATAATAATACTCCAAAAATCTTCCTTGACATTCTTAAACTAAAAATGTATTTTCCAGTATATTTTATTGTAACATGTTCTTGTACGTTGTACTTGTTAACTCTCATTCAAAAATTCATGTTATAGTTTCAAAATAACATTCTATATGTGTTGAGGTGACTTAAAAGAATTAGCCTTTAATTGCTGTTAACAGTGTTGTGATATTTTGCTACATGGTAAGTTTTAGTGATGTGTTTGTAATGGAAACTGTATATATATTTTGTTAGATATTGATTCTGTTGATTGATATATAAAGTAAAGTAATTGTCAACTAGCATTCATGTGTTAAGTCGTTTAATTACCTTTTAAGTCATTGCCAATTGATAATTCGGTTAAAATTTTACAATTTGGAATCTTTAAAAGTTTATATGGCAATGATCATTTATAATTTGATAAAAATTACTCCCCACTGAATTTAGTTATCTTAAGAAAAAATTATCGTTTTCGTCTGTAAACCAAAATTCCATTCATTGAGTTCGACGAATTCCATCCATTTACATTCATTTAGTCTGAAGGGTTATTTTAAAAATCTGGGTTTATTATATTACCAGTTTGAGGCAATTTTTGAATAAATTTTTTTGACTTGACTCTTTGATTCAGGATTGGAATGAAGAAAGTGATGAGTGATGGTGATTAAACTTTTTTAATCTATTTGAAAGTCGCAAAAGAATCTAGTTTTGTTCCATTGTTAGTGAATGCGGCCCCTATTCTGTATATGTTTGCAATATTTTTATATTTTTTCAAATTAATATTTTAGTTAGGACACAAGCTTGGAAAATAAAAATTAATGAAAGTAAATCTCTGCACGTGCGATCCACCTACAATCAGACCGAACAAGCACCAATAATATTAAATAATATTATTATTCCATATAGCAAGAACACCAAATATCTCGGAATGAATTTTGATGCAAAACTTCGCTGGAAGGAACATATAAAGAAGAAAAGAAAAGAACTGGAATTGAAATATAGGAAAATGTATTGGCTATATAGTACATAATAAATTCCTATTATATAAGCAAATACTGAAATCTATATGGACATACGGAGTTCAATTATAGGGATATTCTGCAAAGAGTAACATGAACAAAATACAAATTTTTCAGAACAAAGTCCTGAGAAGTATTGTGGGCATTCGCACCCAAATATTACAGGACTACCTATATCGAGACGTTCAAATACCCACAGTCGGTCAAGAGATCAAGAGAATTGCAAGGGGACCTGAGGAAAGACGCTATTCTCATGAGAATATTGAAGTGTTGCAGCTTTTGGATACCACCAGAACAGGACACAAACTCAAAAGAATTAAACCATCTGATCTTGTGTAGTGTTGTGTAGTGAGGTGCATATAATAGAAAATACAGCAGTGACATGTATAAACATTATTTCACCAGAGACTGAGATAGGGCCGATGGGTCCTATTAGTTATATACCTAGATTTAAGTTATCATAAAGACAAATTGTAGGTTAGTCGGAAACGACTAATAACAATGTAATAATTAAATAATAAAAAAATATTTCATTTATAATTATTGATGTTTTATTTGACCAAATATTTTATGAGATATAAATTTTTAGTGTTGACAAATAAATGGTGCTCCACAAACTTATTTAATAACTCGGTGTATATGTAAGTATACTTATACACATATCTTTAAAAAATTGGTGGCCTATTATTGACATGCCAATTCCGGGCCTGTATAAAAGGCCTAAAAAGTAGAAAGAAAAGGGGGGCTCTTGAGTTTTAAGTTCTCTCGTAAACGAAGGAGATTAGCCAAGTTAAAGGCGGCATGAATGTGGATTCTTATTTTAGAGGGTAAAAGTTGAAGGATCAATACGGTTTGAACGTGAAGTAATGCAATTATAAGCCATTGCGTAATTAGAAGTGCCACGGGGAACCTTTTATCTCGAGATATGTTATTTTAGAAATAATTTTAATGAAAAAGTTTCGGGAGACGGAGAGGAAATTTTATTAATGGCCAAAGCGGAATTAATCTAATTATTATCTCGCCGATATCTGATAGACTCTTTCGGGTTTCTATCTGAAAGGAGTTTGGAAAATTCATTAATTGGGACGACGATGGCGACGGAAATCGCTTTCATATTTTTTCACCAGCTTAACGACAAAATGTTTAAAACAACCAACTGATAATGAAGTAGATATAATAACTAAATCAATACGAAAGTAGGCAAACACATGAATTAATATGAACTAAATCCCCCCATTCTCTTACCGGGTTGGTTCTCTCCAAATACACATTTAAATATAAACAACTTATTAAAGGGACTAATAAATAAGCAAAATATTTACTGTTTCTACAATAATTATATAATTTACAATAACATACTATTTATATACGAGGGTGGTTCAAATATGATCGAGACAAATACTCTAACACGTTTATTTACTATTTAAAAAATTTACAAAATTGGACAATTTATCTAGGTATTTGTCCTCACTAGTTACGCATTTTATCCATCTTTCCGGAAGTTTTTTGATGTCGGTATCTATCTCGTCGTCGGTGTTGAATCTTTGATCTCCGATCGGTTCTTTCAGTAGTCCAAACATGTGGTAGTCGCAGGGTGATAAATCTGGACTGTATGGGGGGAGGTGTTCCAGTACCTCCCACCCTAATTTCGATATTGTATTGAGCGTGGGACGCGTGGTATGAGGGCGCGCGTTATCCTGGAGAAGAATCGCACTTTGTGCTCGTATGGTCTTCCGTTTAGAGTGATAAGAGGGTTTAGGGTGTGTTTTCAGAAAGTAGTATGCAGCATTAATAGTACGTTGGGTGCGCATGAAATCGATGTACAGCACGCCCCGTCGGTCCCAAAACACCGTACATAGAACCTTACCGGTGGACTTGGTTGTCTTCACCTTGACTGGCGCCCCTTCGTCCTTCTTTCTCCGCTCTTTAGACGCCATCTTACTTTCGGGAGTATAATAGTGTACCCATGTGTCGTCTGTAGTGAAGATTCGCGTTAAAAAACCGTTTCCCTCCACCTCGTATAGCGTCAGCAAGCGGCGACAAACTTTCAACCGCGTAAATTTTGGCTCGAAGTTCAACAGTTGAACCCATCGCGCCGTTATTTTTTGATATTGAAGGTGTTCGATGGTGACAGACACTACAATACTGATGCCGAGTTCAGCCGAAATGACTTGAACATTCATCCTACGGTCGTCTAAAATGAGTTGTTCTACGGGGCGAATGTTGTCTGGTGTGATGTTGGTTCGCGGTCGACGATCATGAGGCTCTTTCTCGATGGTTTCGCGGCCATCCTTGAATTCCTTGGCCCATTTAAACACGGCAGCCTTACCCAGGCACTCATTACCGAACTGATTTCGCAAAAGCGGAAAAATTTTCGTCTTTTTAACGACTTTCCACACTAAAAACGAATAACAATACGTTGCGCTACAGCGGTCGGCACTTGACGTTCACTCATGGTCGCAGCACGCGCGTGAAACATGCACTCCCGACGAAAACTATGCCATACTGTTCGTAAGAGACCCAACTATCACATACTCCAAGCCACGACCTTCAAAACATACATGCATATACAAACATATACATACATACAGCGTTTGTCTCCATCATATTTGAATCACCCTCGTAGTACATTCTGTACTAAATAAAAATCATCAGGCAACACTATTGATGATGTAAATAAGCAGTCAAAGCATCGGAATGTCAAATATTAGGTGATAGCATGCATTTTGATCAGCGGTTTTGACCTCAGTAACTTAAAAAACAGTATATAATCAAAAGTTTTTTCCACTTGTTTAGATGTAATGGAAAACATCCAAAAGGAGGGGAAAGGGGTACAACCCGAAGGGTAAAGGGTAAAATCTTGCTATAAATGTCAGTGTCATGCATCATTCATCTCAGTTGTTTTCACGTCAGTAATCAGGTGCCTCCTAATGCCATTTCAGCTGGTATCCACATTTGTAAATTGTTAGTCGATAGGTTTTATAATAAATTGTTAATTCCGTGGATCCGCATCCGAATTCCATGAATTCGAATGCGGATACAGTAACTAAATATGTAAAACGTTTCTGTGACGACAATTAAAACATTAATGTTGTTGGCAAAGGGCGCTGAATTCGTTGAGTATAGAACGAAATCGCAATCGCAAAATTGTCTTTTGTTTAATCATTATGAATATCTTTACTGTTAGGGTACACTTTTTTTAGAATGGAAGCAGCCAAGATAATTGAGTCTAAAAACCTTGATATATAGAAGAAAAAATCCTTTTCCATCAAGAAAACACAGGCTTCACACAACTCAATAAACCATTGCTATAATCAGGGAATTAAAGTGTAAATTTTTCATCTTCCAATTAATTCTCTAGATTTAGCCTCCTCTCTTCACGCCTTAAAAATAATTTTGTGGAAAACAATTTTGATTTTGGCCGCAACCCTTCTAGCCTCGGACAATATAAATGTCATCATCGATCATCAATCAGTTAAATGGCTGCTATGGTTGGCTTGGCTATAGTCTATCACAATATATAGCCTATATTTTATAACATATTGTAATTATTTTGAGGTTTATTAAATACCACGGTTTATTTACGATTGATTGTGACATTGACATGAGCTATGATGAATTCTTTCAAGAAATACATTTTTATAGAGGAGTAACATATAATAACACTTCCAAGAGCGTTAATGTCAAAAAAAGTGAAAGACTGGACTGTATTTTATGGTGCAAACACGTTATAAATTATATATTACCATGTAATACAGTATTGTTGCAATTTAGAATAATTTATATCCGTTGATTAGGTAATTGATATAATTTAATGATTTATTCTCTAAAATATATCTGTCCACGGTGGAATTCGAAGTCATGGTTGTGTTGGATGTGAAGCGAGCGGTTATCGAACCACTTATATCAAAAAATGAAACTAGAAAAAATTAAAAAGCTATACACAGGCATTTTTAATATTTGAAGGGATGTAAATATCAAATCAAATTGAGATAATACCCAAAATTACCCCTATAAACAAATAATAAAACAAAACACATTCATTTTACGTTTTATTGGAACGAATGCCGTGTTCATCTAGTTTAGTTTGTAAAAGGAAATTATTGCAAATTACATTTTCATATTATGAATTTAAAATTCTTCAGATTCAAATGAGATTAATTGAAATGTAAATTTAATTTAAATATTTGAATTAACATATAACAGAAGCTTTTCAGAACTTCAGTTCTTTCCGTAAAATTAGTTTGTAGCCCCGTTTTCTTATTAGTTTTCAAAAAGTTACATTCATGTATCTTTAAATTACGTATTTGTAAAGAACCTAGACAGAATTCTATTTGTGTTTGTCATGGAGGACTAATTAAAAGACCGCCCTTGTGATCGCATTTTTCCAACCCTAAACTAGAAAACCTCGATCGCCGGAAGCCAGAAATCCTCCTACATCATCGTGCGCACATCGGACCGGACCAGCAGGAAAGCAGGATTGAGTGGCACCAGGAAGCGGCAGGCCAACGAGCAGACCTCGCCTCGTCGTGCAGCCGGTGCTCACACGCGTCTGACGCACATCAAATGCATTCCGTAAGTTGCCACCTACGTCAACGGTATGTGGCGATATAGTCCGGGGATAACAGGACACTAATCGCTCTGGAAAATCTTCATCTTATTGGAAATTAATTATAAGTTTAAGCTATATTTACAATAATACATTTTACTATTCTTAATATAGATAGCGACAGAGCTTTTATTTTATTTATATGAATAATTGAAACTATCGTCAATGTACAAAGTGTATTCACTAAACTAAAAACAGAGACAATTTGTATATAAATTACCAAAAAATAAGTGTGTGGTGACAATAATTATTATATAGACGTGGTATACCTGATTTTAGAATTTTTTCATTTATTTTCTTCTTCTTCCTTCAAGTTCCTTCTTAATTTTAATTCAGCGCTTCTGACGCTAACATGTTCATTTAATCGCCAAAATCCACAGACCTTTTGAGATATATACCAAACATAATTTATTTAGATATTTTTTATTTTTCCTTGATAATGGATATAATTCACCGATATTAAATACTGCCATCCTTCAAATTTGTAACATATATCTAGATGAACGTGCTTCAAATGTCATAGTCGACGCACCGTTCCATATCTTAATGATTTAATGTCATGTTTTGCTGTGAAATACCCAAATATTGCATATTAATGTATTAATTAATCAATTAAATATGATAGACTTATTGTGAACTAAACAGATGAAACTGTAAAACTATTACATTATTAGTTGTTACTTATATCATTCATATTGCAAATCTGGTTTTTAATTTAACATATTTTCTTGTAAGTAAAATTATTGAAAGCTAATTTAATATATGATTGGTAATATATGTTAAGCTGAATGTAAATTAACTTGGTTTTCCTCCAAATTTCTTAATTTTTAAATTTACAATTAAAAAATTGCAAGTTTGAAAATGTATCTTGAGTATTAATAATAGGAATTTAGAAAAAATTACCTATTTTGTTAGTGAATAGAAATTATTATTTTATTAGTGTTGTATATATGCTTTTATTTGAACAAAAGTAAATATAATTAATTTATTATTATTCGCTAAAATAATTTACTGTTATTCCATGGCTTACAATTATGTGTAACACTTTAAATATTTTTTAAAAATTTTTTGAGATTACTATACCTTAATATGATTTGTAGATCTAGTAAGTAGATTTGCTCTTTAGATATTTGAATCGAAATAACTGATTAGGGAAAATTTTTAATTATTTAATTTATATATTGTTACTAGTCGTTTCCGTCTAACCTACAATTTGTCTTTATAATAACTTAAATCTAGGTATATAACTGGGAGGACCCATCGGCCCTATCTCAGTCTCTGGTGAAATAATGTTTATACATGTCACTGCTGCATTTTTTAATATATGCATCTCACTACACAACACTACACAAGATCAGATGGTTTGATTTTTTAGGGAAAAATAATTTCGGTTTTAAAGAAATACATTCAATTCAAACATTATTCAATGATATTTGTTGACTGATAATTTTTTCCATTTGTTGATAAAACCATATTTTAATAACTGTAGAAATAGGGCGATCTTTGGCCAAGTAATTGTATCAAGTTTACAACAGAAAGCTAACTGTTTTGGTTAAGTTCGAGTAGCTCATGGTAAACTATTCCTTTCCATACCTACAGAATTTTTAGCATTGTCTTTCTTGGCCTCAATGTGGACTTTGTAACCGTTTTAAAGGTTTTTGTTGACTTCAACTACAATTTCTTGTACGTTATTGTCATACGTCGTCCACTTTTCAATGCTCTTAATCAATTTAGTCCCATTTCAGTTCATTAAACGTGAAACGTTCGTTAAAGTGATTCAGAAATTGAATCTCGGTCCATCAAACTTTGTATTAATAGTTCACGCGGAACATTAGTATTAAGCTTCTCTTCGTGTTCAGTTTTATGTAAATGACTTTGTACTGTTTTTGTCGATATTTGGGTTCGTGAGGTGAAATATTTTGGTTTACCTTGATATTTCATCTACTTTGTCATATACTGACGTTCACGGTCCAGTTCATTTAAGCGCACTTGAACATAATTAACATACTGTAATTCCTTTTCCTTAACCATATATATCACTCAAAAAATTTCGATTACAAAGATGCTTTGAAGATTTTATGTGCAAAACCTTTCTAGAAAAGTTACATTACTACATCAAAATGTAGTAATATTTGTAAATATCAATATAATATTGTATATAAATGATCTAATTCTGATTATAAATAACACTATTATAATTGACTAATATAATTATAATAATATTAACATAGTTTTTAATGTTTTTGGTATATCATTCTTTCACAAGATGCTTTTTTAAATTTTTTCACAAAATGGTACTTATATACCAATATACTACTGCATTAAACTGAATCAATATTAAACAGTTTGACTTAAAAAAAAACTTAATCATCTTTAAAACTTAAGCAAAAATTATGACAACAGTGATACCAATCTACATATGAAACAGTCGCCCAGATGAGTAGATCAAGATCAAACAATCAAGCCACGTTGAACCAAATTTAATTCAAATATATTTCCGGTCCGTTTTGTTGCATGAACCTAATTTGGAAGTAGATAATAGAAACTTGGAGTTGGAATATAGAAAGCATATAGAATAAAATAATATACATAAATAAATATTAGATATGATCCATATATTCTATAGGTCAGTAAATAAGTCAAGACGATAAACGACAATCTTGAATTTAAAAGGTGCTATATGTTAAGAAGAATCATCGGCTGAGAATAAAATTTAGACAACTATGTTAACTATTAGAAGAAAATCTAAAATGTTAATAAATTCTGTACTACATAATCTACTAGGTACTACGTAATGTGCAGTAGAAGTACCTTGGCAGATATAGCTTTGGTTTAGCTGTGATTTCTTTTAAAATAGAAGAATTTTCACAATGATCTTATAATATTTGCCCTGAAATATAATATTAGCCTACTACTGGCCGAAAATATAGAGGCTTTTCCTTGTTAATTAATGTATTCTTTGCAGACTGAAGAGAATCTCAGGAATCCTTGTTGTGTGTGTGTATATATTGGTATTTCTAAAGGGTTAGTTTTTCAATTTTCAAGTTTTATTTAGAAACAAATATTCAGTGTTACTGTTAAATAAAAATTAAATTGGTTTTGTGTAATTCTTTCTTCATTCATTTATGATATAGTAATACTTTACATTTTATTGTATTATTAATTAAAGTTTTAAGGATATTTAGGAGAATAATTGTATAATTATAGAAATAACAAGAATTAATAAGAATTAATAAGTCCGAGGTATACTTGTAATTTAGATTAATTAGAGAGATAGTTAAATAACATAGGACATATTTTAAATGTTAAACCATAATTATTAAAAAAAATATATGTGAGCATTTTACAACTCTGATTAATTTATCCAGTCGATTTCATAATAAACCTGTTCATTCTGTTCAAGCCACGAACGATACGAGACAGTATCGTAACTATTAGTGCGTAAAAGGTTTTTTTCTTTAATAACGCCGTAGTATGGTTCGACGACGCACGTTTTAGATTGATATGGCACCGGACTATAAGGGGCGCGTCGCAAGGCGGGGTTTTTAATTAGTGCGCCTCGCAGGTGGCGATGTCCTGCCATCCGGACAGTGGCGCCACGCGCGGTCGCACTCCGAAACTGCGCGCCTATCGGTTCGCCTCTTGGCGGTAAAGTTTACGAGTCCGACTTGCCAGCGATATAGACTAAGTTTTCGGTGTTCCGATTAAATGTTAACTGATTCGGTGATATATGCTCGTTCTTTGTTCATTTAAATTATAAAGATTATATACATATATTAAATATAATTAAAATAAGGTATTTTTATTAGATGTTTTTTTTATTAATAATAGAATAGAATAGATAGTTTTTCTCTATAATGGAAAAAGAGTTTAAGGCTACTGAATTATTAGTGGAAATTTTCAACAGAATATGGAAAGAATATCGAATTATTATTGTTAAAAATTACATTTTATTCTGATACCTAAAATGAGTGATAAAAGGGACTGGATTAATTATAGATGAATTTCTCGGTTGTGCACTGCCATGAAAATATATGTTTACAAGAAGATGTATGCAAAACGATATTCAGCGGCGGCAAGATATATAGAGAAAATATTAACCCCACCTTCATAAAAAAAACAGATATACGTATTATTTTCTAGTAGGAAAAGGCATTTATCTGAGTAAGAAGATAATGTTGATAATGTAAGAGATTAATGTTAATGGCTGAAATAATAAATAAATGCCAATAGGATTACATATAGAGTATACAGATATGGAAAATATGGATTTGCGGGTTATGTAGATAATAACTACAACTGAGAGGTCAGTTACCACTTACAGAAATATATGGGTACAAAAAGTATACGGAGTGATAGTGAATAAAAGCAAAATAAAAGTCATGGACAGGTATGAATGGAACTTGTTAAAATAGAACAAGCTAGGAGAACGAAATGAATGCCAGAATAAGGAAACCATGAATATAAATTTCACTACAAATAGTAAATTATTTTTGATGTGAAAATGGAAGTGTATAATGAAGCAATATATAGATCAACACTAACTTTCGGTTGTGAGAAGTGGGTATTGACAAGGAGGGATAAAACAAAATATGAGCAGTAGACACATCCAAGTATAAGACAAGCAGCAATGAAATACCTCAGAGTTAGATGGTTTAACAAAGAGGAAGCTAACTTAATAAATAATTAGTGGAAGAGTAATAGAAATGATAAAATGTATAATAGAATATATGGAGAACTAGAGTAGAGAAAGCAATTATTATATTAATTCCATTTATATAATACTAAATAGTATAACAATATTTTATATACGGTTTAATTATAGATTTGTATGTGTAATGATAGCTCGAAACTGCATCTAAGTGATTAATAACTGATAATCCTTCTTAACTTAATAAATTATTTAGTGTATTTTTTAGTTTCAGTCTTATGCTTTAATGATTGAGTAAAAGTTGAAATGAAAATGAAAATATATTATTTATCCTCTGGATAAATAGTTTTCATGCAACCGCAAAAATCTCTCCAGCATACATGTATTGTTTTGAAAACTCTTGTTCTTACAATTAATTTTAGGTTACCTATAAATCTTATACAAAATAACAAAATAGATCCATACAAAATCTTTAATATTTAAGCCGATTGCCTTTTATATTCATTAATCTCTTGGCTGTTTTAATGTTACTGCATCTAAAACCTTACTCTATATCTTACACATCGCATATTTTTTTAATTTCCAGCTTCACTTAATATGACCTGTGTGAATGAAGTAACGATGTATGAATATGAATATAATAAGATAATGACAAATATGAAATAATTTCCTTCATTTCCTGGTTTAACAATTCATTATTAGTTTCCATTTGGCTCGAAACTTCTTTGTACACAGTTGACGAAGTAGAATCTTTGGTGTCTGCTTTACTCAGCGTTGTTGTTAGATAACTATGTGAGTCTGAAATAATTCCTAGAAAACTATTTGCCTCCAAAATTTCTTTAATTTTCTCCCCTAAGGTATTATGTTTTTGAATATAACCACTTTGCTTTAGCGATACGTTGCGAATTGGCGTCAATAAAGCCACTATGCTAGATAAATATTATTTATTTAATTACCACTAGTGCATTTCTCGGTCAACGGGTAAACCTTTTTGCTTGTACGTTATGTTTTCAACCGTTGTATCATATTTTAATAATGTTAGTTAAATTTGTTATTATTCCAAACTGATTCGGAAAATTTGATTGATTTTCATTGTCATGTTCGACGAAATAATATTCTATTCACTGTTCTATGTGGTATTTAAGATTCTGTTATATATGTCAAATAATTTTACGGCACAACAATTTTATTTTAAATATCGTTAATTAAATTTGCGGCCAATTAATAAGTTTCCATTTTTTCAGTTCAAATAAAAAAAATTAAGTAAAATAGAAGTATTGAAGTAAATTTATAGGTGAATTTGGCAGGATTCTGGATTGTTCTCCTTTAATTCTTTTAATTTACCGGAATCAATTTACTTCTGCAGAAAATATACAATTTATTATGTGTTATTATGTTAACGTTAGATTGTGAATAATTTTTTGATACAGTTTATTTGAGTTCAAACAAAATTTTCAAAGCTGGATTGAAGTTATTCAATGTCTTCTAGTCATGAAATATTGTAATCAAGTAATATCCCCGCCTCGAAAAAACAACTTTATTCTGTGGATTTTGCACTCTATACGGCAGCTAAAGGTAGGCTGAAGTAACCTAGTCAACTGAATTTTGCAGAGAGAATTGTAGTCCATAGTGTACGACAACTAGTCAGCTTACATTAGCTCAGTTGAAATTTTCATTTCAATTCATTCAAAGTCATTTCATACAAATTATATTTTTAGGAGTGTTCTGCTTTTTAGCGCGACTGATACCGTCCGTGCTTATCCATGTTATACATCCATAGTTATATATATATATATATATATATATATATATATATATATATATATATATATAAATATATATATATATATATATATATATATATATATATATATAAATATATATATATATATATATATATATATATATATATATATATATATATATATATATTAAAATTAAAACTACTAAATTGGCACTATCATTTGTGTAATACATTAATTTCCATTTCAGTCTTCCACTCCTAATAGTCTTCTAGTCTTAATATTTAAGTATAATAATGTATTATTTAAACGCAACAGAATCCAATAAGAAATATATTTAGTGAAGATATATGATTTTACGCAGTTGTATTTATGGTTTTTTAGATAATCGGAATTCTATGTGTTCACAAATTAGCTGAATTAACCGTAATAATACGTAATATATGTTATATCTGTTATGAAAAAATGTTAATATGGTTCACTGAAAACACACGTTTGACTGGATGGTTTTGTTAATTATGTGTAACTACAACTTGTTGTTATTATTTACCTTTTTCATCGTCCAATTTTTTCAGCGTATGATCGGTTCAATTCTGAAGAAGAGATCAGAAGTGTGGTTGATATTTCTTTGATTCTAAGAACACAATCTTTATCCTAGAGTGTTATTACTCTCAAAAAACTGTAAAATAACTTATGAAATACCATAACCTGATAACCTGATGTATAAAATTGACTACTGAATAATTGAAATATTGAAATATGTAATAATATTTAAAATGTCGTCTACTGTTAGTTTTTTAAAAATGTTAAATTCAAATGTATCCGCTGCAGTCTATAATTGCGAGGGTTGCTACTTATATTTTGTATTTTGACAATTGTAAATGTTGTTAGGCTTTATCTGACGTTATCTGAAATATTCGGTTAGTGCTTTGTTAAGAAAGGCATTTACTAATGAATATCAATTAATAACAGCCCTTAAGGAAAAACAATTTTTCTTATTTTCTGTTTATTCACTATTCATCAAATCAAGTCAATATTGCGATGTTATTCTTGAATATCCTTAAGCTATCTTGGGATGACATTTTCACATATGTAGGTTTTTTCTCAGCTATATATCTTCCAATAAATCGGGCACATTAATTTGTTTTCTCTGCAAAATGTAAAATATAACTTTACGTGACTATACTATTCTTAATCGTTTTTTTATACAAACTTAGCATATCTCTTTAATAATCCATCAATACGAACGCTGCTTAAAATTGAATGACTTAGTTTAATAATGTTTTAATCACTCAGTCTCCGTTTTAATATAGTTTAAAATGTAAAAAATTAACTTCATTTTTATGAACACACTCCTTTATGTCATTTTATAAACTTTAAATCTTTATCCCCAGTGAAATTAGATCCTAGTACGTTATTGTCGACGAGCTAAACACTTCCAAACTCTGCACGGTTAACCGCTGGGTTTGTTTATATATTGTGTCAGTGATCTGTTTTATTGGAATATATTTCTTTGTATTGCATATTGCAAAAAAATATTAGGCCCAAAAATTATTTCTCAATATAAGTTTTAACTGTGCCAAATTTCACGTCTCCACGTGCCACCGTTTTCTTGAAAAAGGGACGCAAAATGTTCGTTAAAACAATTAATATATAGAATATAGTAACCCTCGCTCGTGGCAAGATGATAATAAATATAGTGTAAAGACAATAAGAGTTGAGGGAAAAAGGTAAACGTTGGATAACTGTCGATTAGGTTTTGTTAGTCGTAATATTTATTAATAATTCATTGTAGACATATAGTTCTTTATACTAGAAACAGGAGTGCTATTATTCCTGGTGCAGAATTAATGTTTTTCTCTAAGTCCAAGGGTGACTACCATGGAGAAACGAGCCATAACTTGTTTTGGAGAATTTGAAAATCAGCTTTTAAAGAACTTGGAGGAACAATCAGTTATTGTTATGTACAATGCACCATATCTACCATATATATATAGTGCACAGTTGTGGGGAAAATCCCAACAAGTGCACCAACAAAAGCTGCGATTAAGGAATGGTTTAAAGTACATAAAATAAGTTTCGAGGAAATTATGTTAAAAAATGGAATATTACAAATTGTTACTCGGTAAACATATATGAAATATTTAATTGCATTGCATAACTGCAAGAGATACATGGTAGATCAGATTACTGAACATTATGACCACAAAGTATTATGTCTTTCTCCCTATCACTATATATTTAATCCAATTGGATTGATATGGGGTTTTGCAATAGACATTCAGGTCGAGAAGGATATTCAAACCAGAACTGTCAGGATTTATGGAAAGAGGCATTGTTGAAAATAACACCTTCGATTTGTGTGAGCTCGATCAGACATATTGAAGAAGAAATTGACAAATAGTAGAATCTTGGGCAAGTTTTTGATAGATTGAAAATAAACAGCTTAGTTATTAACTTGAATAGTGGTTCTGAAAGTGACAGTGATTGAATAAAACTTAATGAATGTTGGTTTATGATTAAATGCTGGCAATTACCAAGACAGGGCGATAAAAGAGGAATCAACGAAAGGTGACTATACAATTAATATGCTTTAATTGTAGGAAATGTATTATAGAGTGTGAAAGCTTTATGAGCATATGTATTATTGTTTTTGTTATTGTTCACAATATACATGAATATTTAATTGTATTTTATGTAATTTACTTTTTTAGAAATAAGCCTGAGAAAAGATTCATGGTATATCAAATTGCTGAACGTTATGGGTACAGATTATTACGTTTTCCGTTCTATCACTGCTTATTTCATCCAGTTGAGTTGATATGGGGTATTGCAAAGAATTATTACAACAGACATTCAGGTTGAGAAGGATATTCAAACCAAAACTGTCTTTATTTATGGAAAGAAGCATTATCGACAATAACAGCTTCGGTTTGAATGAGCTCGATCACACACAATGAAGAAGATATTGACAAATGGTGGAATAGTGAGCAGGTTTTTGGTGGATTGGAAATAAGTAGCTTAATTATTCACTTGAGTAGTGACTCTATAAAAAGTAGTGGTTTATAATTCAATGCTGACAATTACCAACACAGGGTGATGACGGGTGAAATAGAAATAAGAATATTTCTACATTGAGAAGTACAAGCAAGGTAAAGTATAATTATTTTTCCTAATTATAAACAACAGTAGTTTTTAATCAAATATGCTTTAAACAGAAATATAATATTTAATATGTTTATACATTTATCATACATTCCCAGTAAAATATTCCCTGAAGAATAACTTACTTATTCTGTGAAAACCAATGAATTTTATCAAAACTTTTTTTTAATCCAAATAGTATTGTGGAATGTTGTTTTATACTAACATTTTATGTTCGTTGGTATATGTGTTTTATGTTTCGTTGTGTGTGTATACGTATATTTTAAGTCGATTATATGGATTTTAATTAATTTTTATATTGATTTTTTAAAACTAAACAATATGTATCCTTGTATAAAGTGCGTGTTAAAAAAAATGTTCATATTATATTTTATTGTACAACGTGCGCGATGTGATGCAGTACTGATCATATCTTCTTTGATTTGTTTGATTTTGGCTTTGTCTAAACAAAAATATATGATTGATTAGACAATTTTTTAAAAACTATTTCAGCATTTGGACTGTATAAACGTAAGTATTATAAACTTTTTCCAATTAAATTAATTTTATATAAATCATTAATGAAAAATAATATATATTTAAACCATTCAAAGTAATTTAAAAAATTTAATACTCTCTAAATTGCATAAATAGACAAAATTAAGCTATCATTATCTACAGTCCTTTCAATAAAACACCAACCAATGCACGTCATCAACACCGTCGAACGTAATGCCTAAACACGTAAAATCGCTAGGAGCATTCTTTCTCATTTTACTTACTAGCATTATTAGAATGAAGATGCGTCCGAACATGTAACCAAATCGGTCAATGAAAATATAATAAAACAAATCTAACCTACAAGAGTCGTAGCTGTTTATCTAACTGTAGTTTAGTCCTTATAATGTTAAAACAAATTATATTTTGTAACGTTAGTTTTGTTTCATTATTTTATTTTCATTAGAAGTTTCTCATAATCAAAATAATTAACGTTGCTTTATATATTTTGGTGACTACATTGGCTGTTTTATTGGAAGGACTATACTATTGGTGCTTCTTATTTTACTAGATGTGTATATTTCTGAAATACATAGTTCGTTTGTGAATTGTTGAAATAATGGTTCCTTGACGTTTTCGATAAAAGCTTACCGGCGTTAAATTCTAGTTGCGCGTTGACCGAGAACGTTACCAACAAAGATTGGCTCGAGTCAAAATCAATTTTCATTTTCCTTCATTTCATCTCTATCAACAGATGGTGATGAAACATATCTGAATATTCTAATACTTTTCATTATACTGTGTTTTCTCTTAGACATTTCATTAAATATTACTAAGAAATAAATGATTTAAAATAGTAAATGTAACAACATTCTCTGTTTTTACCATATATTTTCTTGCTTACATGAACTAGAACAAGTGTTTTGAAGTCCAGAGATATTATATTGAATAACTGAGTGATCTTGTTTTACATTTAAAATAATTAATTATGATTGTGATATGGAGTTAGATATTATTCACTTTTTTACCCAATGTTAAACGTTATTTTGAATTATAATTCATTTTATTTTGAATTTGCTATGTAATATACATGAAGAAATAATGCACTGTTAAATTATGTCGACAAGAAATTTTCGTTCATGAAAATATATATTCAGGTTTTTTAAAACCATAATTGCGAATATTGGTCATCGATTATCTAAAGTTATATGGGCCGTATGGGTCTATTTATACAACCAAGTTATTGGCATGATATAAAAAAGTGGCAATCAGAAGGCACTATATCTGGTGAGTAAGCTGGGTGCAACATAACTTCCCTTTTGAGCTGTAATACTGTATCCTTCATAACTCTTTCAATATGTGGCTGTTGTCAGGCAAGATGATGACTCGTTATTGATTACTTTTTAATACAATACGTCAATTAGTTTGTTCAATTGACGCCGGTAAACATCTATGGTAACAGTTATATTCGATTTTAGCCGTTCATAATACAATACATCTTACTGGATCCACCATATACACAACAAGACTTTATGTCCGAAGTGGAATATTTTTTAAGTTGATGCGGATAGCTTTTCTGAACTTACGAATTTGTGCGTTTGGGATAGACGTAGTTGATGCATTTTTCATAGCATATTACAATTATGCAATTCGTCAGAGAAAACTTTTCTTTGTGTACCTGACAAGCAATGAAATGAAAACCGATATTTTGAATGTAATGGAACGATAACGACAAAAATTATAAAAATATTTGATGAATTTGGCAGCAGATTTTTTCAAATTAAGTAAGAAAAATAATGTAATTCATGATTAGTGTGGATATGCGCAGAATAACTCAATAACTTTAAATGGAAACTGTTAATTCATGTAGAGAAATGTTAAAACCATTGATTTAATAGTTATACCTTGATTTTTATCAATAGATATCGCTGATCAAAAAAAAATCCATAGTAATGTTCCAGATAGTAATGTTCAACAACAGATTCAAGCCTGTTAAAATCACTGTTAACTGGTTTATCTATTTGGTATCTATTTTTCTTCAATTACAGTATGTAATAGTACTAGTATGTATTTTAAGAGCAATCGGAATAATCAAAATAATATGAAAACTTCATCGTGATGTTGTATGCATTGGCTACCCGTTAATAACTAAAGATCGTCAATGAAAGTCAAATTAGGTGTGAAATTATTAAAGATCGGCTACACTATTTGGAACTTTGAATGATGAGTTCTAAACGTTTTTTTTGTGTACACTTCGCATAAGTCGTATTGTTAAAATATTTCCGCCAGGCCCCTTAAGCGACAAGTGATGTACTAATATCAAGTAGTCAAATAAAGAAATTTGTTGATGAAAAGGAAATATTATATTGACGTGAAAACCGTCCTGAAGATAACTATCACAAGGTTGACAAGCCTTTGTGACTAGTTAAAGTGAAAGAAAGTTTGACAATTTTACTAGTCTAGTTATTAGTGTAGTTATTCTTTATTTTTTATTGGTATTATATTTTTACAAAAGTTATATTCTTGTTTATATTTCAAGTTTTTTTTTGTATTTTAAACTGTTTGTTTGCTGTGTTCATAAATATTTCTCGTTAAAAATATGTTTGATTTAGTAACGATAGCAGAGTAATGCAATAAATATAATGTTGGAAATATCGTCCATTGTTTTCCATGATCTTTTGCGATCTTTCCTTGAAGTAAATGCGATGGCAAAATAAAATGTCCCCGGCCTGAGACATAGATGGTGCTACTAGAATTAAATCTATATCTTTTTTAATTAGTCTTAGAAGTAAATTAAAATCATGTAGTAACAACATTATTTTCTTGATTTAAACATATTGTTATATCACTACTAATATATTCGAGGAGTAATAACATTTCTTAAAATGGGTTATGTTTTCAAGTGAAAATCACCACAGTAATGTTGAAAAGTAATTATCCTAAACATCGTGGCATAATATCGAAGTGCAAAGTAACTTTTAAATTACAGCGTTGAATTGAAGAAAGGAAGCTGTTAAAAACTATCAAATAAATTTTACTGCACTGGCTACCTATTCGATACTGTTTGAATGATTTATGGTCTTAGTCAAACTCCATAAAATAAATTTTTATTACCTTTCAAATTACATAAATGTACAATGTTGTGTTTCACGAGTCTATTATTGTTCTGGATTGTTAAGAAAGAACCAGATTATCGTATTTTTTCGAAGTATGGTTATAGGTAATATAATATTTTAAGTAATTATGTTATGTAAATTTGTTTAAACTAGTTTGTATTGTTAGTGGAATAATTAACGTATTTGGATTGCATGCATATTTGACCAGAAATTTACAGAACAATCAAATGTTTAAATCGATTATTATTATTTATTTGTAAGTGTGTTTAGTTTTTATATACAAAAGTAATTTTTTACGATGCAACGTTAAATTATAAAAGTTTTAATAATGTAGCAGATAATATTGGCTTTGATTATTAGCAAAAATAAATTTATTTTGTGTAGTTCACCTATTATATAATTTTATGTTTTAAAATATTTTTTAAATTTTATAATTTTTTCGAATTTTGATTTAACTTTTTAATTAACATGGCTATGTATATAAGTTCCATATATTACCGCGACAGGGATTACAAATAATTAACTTTTTCCACTGTTACTTTTTAATTTGATAAATACTAATTTTTGGAACTGTTTTTGTAAATCTTATATTTTCTACATTTTTCCAGTTAAAACTATCAATTTTTCATCAGTAAATTTAACCAAAATTTATTATTTTAATATCTATTTGTATTATAATGCATACATGTGGTAAAGGCGACAGTGCAATCCACCTTCTCTTGCAATAGTCACGGGTTTGAATCCTGCTGTAGCAGGGTCGTAAATTTAAATTTGTGATTGTCCTAGGAAAGAGTGCAAAATTCGACTAGGAAGATGATCCCTGTCACGCCAGTAACCAGGCTGGGTAAGACCGGATGTCTTCTGGGATGATTTCTAAGTTGGTCATTCGCCAGTCGGTAGGCTTAATGCCGAGGGCCGTGGTTCGGAGTCCTCGTTAAATAGTAGGTCAAGTGCAGATAAATCACTGTTGGTAAAAGGAGACTTTAAAATATATAATAATAATTATAAACATATAAAATAACTTAAAATCAAAGAAAAACTAGATAAACTTCATAAGTGGTGTGGCTACAAAATGACGCTATCCTTCTTATATTCAAATATATGTATATGTGGGAGGGGGGGGGCTGTGACTTGTATTTGCCTTTAGAAAAAGATAAAAGATCTGAAGATAGAAGGTGTACGAAATAGGAATATAATAGTTGATTACGGCTAAGTTGTTTAGTTTTTGAGTTAAGTAATATAGTGGCAAAATTGTATTATCACAATAATAAAGATTTTAGCGATTGTATTCCACTGAAATGTGTTATGTGTTATTATCATATATATATATATATATATATATATATATATATATATATATATATATATATATATATATGTATATATATATATATATATATATATATATATGTATATATATATATATATATATATATATATATATATATATATATATATATATATATATATATATGTCATAAATAGATGTTCTATAGTTAATATAATATATTAATAATAATAATTAGTTAATATATATTATTCTTTCTATAGTCATAAATAGATTTTGTTAAACAACATATGAAGCTATTAATTTGAAGAAAGCCTCTGAAAGCATCGTGATAGAACTGGATGAACAACATTTGAAAGAACGTATATACGTTCTTTTAAATTAATTCATATTTCTTAAATACATTTTCATATAATTGATAATCCTGGAAACATAAAAATAAGTTTTTGTGCGTTTGGAAATCTGAATCATCCTGACTTTTATAAATCATTTTATGCACTCGTGGGTGGGTATAATCAGAAAAAAAATATAATAATCTTTAAGATTGCTGCCGCAAGAGAAACGAAATAGACTAAAAAATTTATAAATAGCAGCATATTTTAATGCGAACCGGTCGCTCTGAAACAAAATGGATTGCAGCCTCCTCCTTTGGTGTTTCTGGGGATTAATTAGTTTAATTCTTAGCTTTCCCGTCTTGGTAATGACGGAGTATAGAGGGTAAAAGAAGAGAAAAGAAACAAGACGATCCTAGAAGAGTTATAGAAGTAGGAATTTAATATTAATGAGATGCGGAAACAATGGCGGTTTAAGATGCATATCTGTGTAAAAAATGATTGTATTATTTGGGTTGAAAATTTTGTTTAAAAGTCATTGTTATATTTTTAGGAATCCATTTGGTTATACTAAACCATTGACATTACTCGCTCTACTTTCTTTTGTTTTAATTCTTTCTATAACATATAATATTATTTAAGAAGCTTTAATAATTCAATAGGTTTTGCGTGCAAAATGGTTATCTCAAAAAAATTAAAAAATTATAGCATATAGGATAATCATTTAAGCACTGTAGAGTGGAATTTCTACTTAATTAATTCTTATTAACATATTTTGTTTTTAGTTCTTGTTAACTAATTATTGCTTCAACACTCATATGTGTTTTTTTTGTAAGAATAGAGATGGTAACATACATAAGAATGCAGTTGAGATTATAGTTTCTAATATATTAAGTGTTAGAATTAATTCATAGACTTTATAAAAGTTGGTGTAGTTAGAATGGTACAATTATTTCACCGTTTCTTTTCAACACATCCATGGTCCATCCATCGTACAGTCCTGATTCTGCACTTAATACATTTTTTATCCGCGCGTAAAAAAACATAGGCGCTTTAGAGTAAAATAATAAATTAAATGCTTCTAAGTTGATTTAGTATACTTATTTCATGTTTTAAGGCAAAATATCGTTTTGACATTGATGGACTACTAGTGGGTTTGATGTTTTAGTGCAATTCCATATATCTAACCCATATGTCGATATTGGCTTTATGATTGACTGACAAACCAAACTCTTTTATTTTCTATCAACTTGAGAGTATCTTCCGATAAACCAGCACTGTTGCTCAATTCTGAGTATGATCTGAATTTTGTCCAAGATGTGTCCTACCATCAGTATGGATGCCGAGTTATCTGGCATCCACACATAATTAGGTTTTTGTTATTTCTCCGCAATGCAAATTTAACATTGATATCTTGCGCTGTATTTTTCAGTCTCTAGTCCATTTGTAGATCTTGCTCTTGCCATAATAACTGTGTTGGGGGTAAATGTTCTAAGTACTAGCAGTGTAGAGCCTATACAGGAGTGGTCCGAAGACACTATCCTGGGAACCCCAGCCAAAATAGGTTTAAGTGTTGATAATGCCCCTTTATGTGGGACTCTATAAATTTTGTTTCTGGTACATATGACTCCGGTTGTTTACAATAGTTCCGCGGTAGCAATATGCCCATCTTGTAGAACAGTCCCGAATGCCATATCCGGTCAAAAGCTTGTAAGACGTCCAGGAATATTGCAGGTCCAATTTTTTTCTTCAAATGTTTTCTCTAAAGCCGCTGTCACACTTGTCTTGTCAACAACCGCTGTGCACTAGGTTCATTATTGATTGGTAATTTTAAAAGCCAAACTAGAAATTTGCTATATTTATATAGGGTTTAATATGTTTTAAGAGAAGTTTCTCAAATAATTTTGATATCGTAGGTAGTCATGAAATAGGTCTGTAGGATCAGACTTGTCCTGCCGGTTTCTAAGTTTTGTAAGCATAATTACTTTTGCCAATAATAAATATAGATACTATAAGCCAGATATATAAACTAATCAATTCTCGCATATCATCATGTTATCATGTCAATGGCTCACAATTAATGCTTTATAAGTAAAATATATTATCTTCTTGAGATGTGTAATTCTTAATTTATTACTTAATATTTAAATATTTATTACTTAATAATTCTTAATTTAAATATTTGATATTATTTGAAATTTCACTTGTGGCTTTATTTTTTTAATATAATACAATTATAATATAATTATTTTAAATGAATTTTAACACTACAGTGTAGTAATATGATTTTTGACATTTTTCATTTAACATTTGAAGCAAAGGGTAATGATCAACTTAAATTTTTAGTTAATACACAGAAAGGAATACACTTTAAAAATTATTATCTTTTCTTCAATATTTTAGTTTTTATATTTAGTTATTTTATAATGCAATATGTATTTTAGTAATGATTTACGTAATAAAAATAAACCTATGAATTATGTTAAAATAAAAAAATCTTAACATCATTGCTATAATTCATTTTACATATTTAAATACGTTCGTTACATGTTCCCATGGTGAAACTTTCGTTCAACTTCTTTTATGAGTTTGTAACGTGAATTTGTCTTCGGGGGAAATGTAAATCACATGGTGCCAGTAAAGACGAATGGACAAACATAGGAAGATAATAGTTTATTAAGATTAAGTTGATTAGTTTTATTAATCAAGTAATATATTATCAAAGTTATTTTATCGTATTAAAGATACTCTCGATTGTTTTTCATTGAAATCTCTGGCTAGAAAAATGTGTTCGTAGACAGAAGTAAATGCACAAGAATTAAAAAATGTCGCTCACATCTATAATATGAAATATAACATGAATATTGGACGTAGGTATAAATTCTCTAGTAACATCAGCCTAGTTATATAAGTGTACTTCTTACTTTCTTTTATATAACTCTTATCATATATGGATTTGTAATGTATCATAAATAGATGCACTATAATTGATAATTTTCTTTTTAGAAACTCTCTCTTAATGGAAATTATTTTATTCTAAACGGAAACTAAACTGACGAAGCGAGATAAACACATACGTGGAAATTATGCTGCATTCATACTTAACACAGAAAAATGCCATGTTATACAGTCCATAGATGGTAAGAAATGAAATATTCAAATAATTTTGCCCTAACGTAATAATGTTTTTTAGGTCGATATTTATGTATATTTACATAAAATTATGAAAGCCATTTTCAATATATTATTAGTGGAATGAAACTTTAACTGCACAATTACCTACTAGAAACTACTGTGAGGTACTCGAATCAATGCACATTTCCAGACTGTTTCCAACGTTTATTAATTTTGTAATATTCGCAAGTAAAATGTTTCAGGATATCCACTAACATTATATATGACAACAATTAATATCAACGTGTTTTATTTGATAATCCAAATAATGAATCATATTTTTACTAATAATTAACTTTATCGTGGAAAATCATTAAGCTTTTACATTTTTTGTTTGATTGATTTTTTGTTGAAGAAGTTCTTTTAACTTTGAATTTTTCATTTCAAATGGTTGTCGAATACTATAAATGAAACTGTGAGGCTCATTTGAGAAAGTAGTCAATCAAGTAGTCAGAAATCAGTCTTGACTGTAAGTATTCCTTGGATAGAACTGTCATTTGTTTTCAGTGAAATACTTAACAAATGCCGGTTATGTAAAGGATGGCAGTTTATTAAATACATTGACTAAATAATAGAACCAACTAAACTAAAAAACCAATTAAACAATTGCGATTGCCTTGAACTCTCGGAATTTAGTTGGGGGTCAGTAAACTTGTACATCTAAAAATTATCTATATAATTTTCTCGAAGAACTACGTACTTTCTGGTATTGCAACATATTAGTGTTTGAATTTATTTTTTTCATGTCCATGACTATACTATTAATCAACAAAATTACTAGTTTCTTATCAATTGTCCCTCAGTTCGAAAAAAGACCGGTACAGGTGTTTTATGATTACAAAGGTTACTACAAAACCATCGGTTAATTTCTTAGAATTCATGGTTTTATCATTGCTTTTATATTAAATATAGACTAATATTCTAAATATGGGTACACCAAAAACAAACTATTCGAGAGAAATTATAGAGTTCATAAGTTTATAACATGACAAAAAGTACACGTATTTCGAACAGGGGAATGGTATGTATATTTTAGCCAGATGGATATTTTAAGGTTCTATAAGATAGTAGGTAAGATACTTCTAAGATTTGATTAAGATTCTAGTGAATCAAGTTATTTATAGTCATTTTTTTAGAATTACCTTATTGCTTCTCTACCTTTAAACGATGGTGTATGTATAGTCCTTCCAATGAAATAGCCAATGCACATTATCAGGATTTATAATGCAACGTGCATCAAATTTAAGTTTTGGTTTATTTTGACTCTGGCTTGAACAAAATACTGATGTAAATAAAACAATGGCAGAAATATAAAGTTATTAGATATGAAGTATTCTAACTTTCTAGTACATCTAATGTATGTATTTCCGAAAGACTTAAATTACAGTTAATTATACAGCCACATTAGTTTGTAGGTCAGAGTTATTTTATTATATTTACATTGAACTCTTCTTTCACATCACTTATGAGATAGAGTTCTAGACATTTTTTTATGTAGTGGCACCTCCTGGAAACACTATCTATCTAACTAACAATTGTATCTCCATATAATGTATTTTACTGAGAAAGCATATTTGCCTTTTTGCCTTAGCTCTATCTTTCCTTCATTGGTTATTTTAGTACCACTCAATTTCGTCTGAATTTCTTCCGTTACTGCCTGTGTATATTTTCCTTTATAAAACTAGATTTAATTACTAAATTCTTCCTGATGCATTTACCATATCTGATAAACAGTTAGTATTAATTCTCCCCTTTTTATTATTTTTATTATTTCTTATATTTTATTTTACTTAATTACACAAATACCTATGCACATAAATATTTCACACTATACAATATTGTTAATTTATAATATATCGAACACTTGCAAATGATTCCACCATCAGCCAATTCCTTATTCTGTATGTCTTTTATTGTAGGCAATGCTTCTTTATACATTCACTCTTTTTTTGTCAGGGTTGTATTTAAAAAAAGTAAATTACACAAAACACAAATCTTTAATTTATATTTAATGAGTGTAATTATTAAAAGACATTATAAGCAACAGATTGGCCACGTTATTCTAACTTTTAACTTTTTTCATGTCCCATCTATATACATAAATTGAAATAATAAATGTTTTCTTAATTTTATCATATACTTTTAAACCTAGTATTCTTTTAAAAACAATGTCTTAAAGTTCAATTAGATGTCTTCGTAAGTTATATTTACACTTCTTAAATCCTATGTTCACAAAGAGCTTTATATTTCTAAGTTTTCTATGGATACTTCCCAGACTAACAGTTATCTCTAAAATAATTATGTTAAATAATCACTATGAATTGTAGCAAATGATGATATGAAATCACAGATAGGCCACGTTATTCTAACTTTTAACTTTTTTCATTAATTTTTGTTGTCTTTATACTCTTTAGTGTTTGCCAAGGTGACCCAATGGTTCATTTTAAATATTCATGTCCCATCTATATACATAAATTGAAATAATAAATGATTTCTTAATTTTATCATATACTTTTAAACCTGGTATTCTTTTAAAAACAATGTCTTAAAGTTCAATTAGATGTCTTCGTAAGTTATATTTACACTTCTTAAATGCTATGTTCACAAATAGCTTTATATTTCTAAGTTTTCTATGGATACTTCCCAGACTAACAGTTATCTCTAAAATAATTATATTAAGTAATCACTATGAATTTTAGCAAATGATGATATGAAATCACAGATAGGCCACGTTATTCTAACTTTTAACTGTTTTCATCAATTTTTGTTGTCTTTATACTCTTTAGTGTTTGCCAAGGTGACCCAACTGTTCATTTTAAATATTCATGTCCCATCTATATACATAAATTGAAATAATAAATGATTTCTTAATTTTATCATAAACTTTTACATCTAACATTCTTTTAAAAACAATGTCTTAAAGTTCAATTAGATGTCTTCGTAAGTTATATTTACACTTCTTAAATGCTATGTTCACAAATAGCTTTATATTTCTAAGTTTTCTATGGATACTTCCCAGACTAACAGTTATCTCTAAAATAATTATGTTAAATAATCACTATGAATTGTAGCAAATGATGATATGAAATCACAGATAGGCCACGTTGTTCTAACTTTTAACTTTTTTCATCAAGTTTTGTTCTCTTTATACTCTTTAGTGTTTGCCAAGGTGACACAATGGTTCATTTTAAAATATTCATGTCCCGTCTAGTGTCCCGTGTCACATAGCTTAGGTATCTTTGTATGTCAGTTATTTCCTGAATTTCTATTTACATTTGTGATATTAGAGTTATGGATATTGCAGATGTTTTGTGGTGTAACACTTTCAATTCGATTTCAAGTTCCTATTATTTAATCAAGTTGAAAGTATGAAAAGTAGTATAGTTTACATTATTTCACCCCGACGGTTAATGAGTATATGCCAATAATGGTAATAAAAAAACTTCTATCGTGAATTTTAAGCTATAATTGATTAATAGAATCTGAAAATGTCTGATTGTTTTAACATAATTTATCGACATAAAGAGAACGTGCATAAAATTATCACCGTTAATTTTGCATTACGACGCTCAGTACAATAGGTGGGCAAGGTAACTCGCAAAGCGATTTTTTTAATTGGGGCTTTATCTCATCTTTTCTTTTCTTTCGCGTTGGCCGCGTTGCAATAGCACTTTCTTAAATCTTGAATCGGCCGGAAGGCCTCGGTATCATGTGGGTAGGTTTTTGTTTTAGATGCGTGTTTTCTTTTAGACCTTGCCGTTTTCGTTTTATATATCGTTTATTATCGGTGTATTGATATACTTTATTGTAGTTCCAAATGATATTGAACTGTTATGATTTACTTGTGTCTTATTTTAATCTGAAATCTTACAAATAGTATGGATGACCTATGATTTGATTAAAAAGGTATTTTCAGCTTTAGGGTTCTGGCTCAATAAATGAAGGTAAGTTGAAATAAGAAATGAAGACTGCATAGCAACTCAATGCTGTTTATTGGTTAAATTAAATTACTGGCAATGACATTGTAATGTTTTCGTTCTCGATTCTATGCCATGGTAATCTTATTAGTGTTTCAGTTCAATTGAAAAGTCCCCGGTGTATCTAAGTAAATCACATTGTTTTGGCAAAATTAGTTTTTTTATTCAACATAATTCCCTTCAAGGGTGATTTGTATTAAAAAATAAATTTATTCCCAGCGAACATTCTTTTGAGATCTGAGAACAGGAAATAGTCGATGGGGGCCAGATCTGGAGAATACGGTGGATGTGGAAGCAATTCGGTGCATTGTCTTGGTGAAGCAACACTTTCTATTTCTTCAAATGCGGCCATTTTTCGGCGATTTCGTCCTTCAGACGGTCCAATAACGCTATGTAATAGTCGCTGTTGATGATCCTTCCTTTTTCAAGGTAGCCAATGAAAATTTTTCCATGCGCATCCCAAAATACAGACGCCATAACCTTGCCAGCCACTGTTGCGTTTTCCACGCTTTGGAGCGGGTTCATCGTGAAATGATGGAGCCATATTTCATCCATTCTCACATATCGACGCAAAAACTCGGTGTTATTAGGCTTCATCACCTTCAGATACTTCGCTCGTGCGGCACCTACTTTGCACACAGCTTTCTCGTACCCAAATATTCGTGAATGATATGATGTACACGCTCAGTTGATATCTTTAGAGTATCTGCTATTTCAGTCAGTTTCAATTTACGGTCATTCAAAATCATTTTGTGAATTTTTAAAATGTTTTCGTCGGTAAAAACCTCGTTTGGGCGTTCCTGCGTTCACCGTCTTAGATGATCATTTCTCTATGTCCAAACTTTAAACTAAAAGCAATTACTTACCAATCCTTGATGGTTAATTTTCCCAGGGCAGTATCCGGAAACTCGGCATTAAGCCCAGTTATTGCTTCAACTGTATTTTTTTCCTTCAAAAAGTAATTTTTTATCAACACGCGAAATTCCTTTTTATCCATTTTTTTCACAATACAAAAGTTTCTTCACTCAAAATGCTATATTTCACAAACTAATGATCCGACAGCTGTCAAATTTATGCACGCATGTTTTGAGTGTTAGTTTTAACTAAAAAACATATGGATTTATGTATCAGACCGGGGACTTTTCAGTTGATGCAAGCCAGTGTCATTTCCTTACATCAAATCTCGAATCTATTAATGAGGCTGGGGATATCTTATCCTTTGAACCTCGCGTATTACTCTTCTGCTATTTCTCTTAGTACTGATGCAAGCTCATCTGTATGCTGAGCAAATCTGCCCTAATAATATCAAAAGCAAAGTAGAATTGCTATACATTAATATAATAAAATTGATAAATTTGATTGATTCTCAATGCTTTAATTTGTCGGATATTTCAATGTTGCTGTTGCTTACTGTGCTCCATAGTTGAATGCTGCATGTTCAGATTAGCTTTGTATACCATCATTATGCTCTCGTTGCTTAAGTAGTAGTGGCAACAGGTCGCCACCAATGCACACTACAGAGTTTGCTGTCAGGTTGTTTATGCTTGGTCTAGATGTGATTCTGTCAAGTTAGTCTACATAAAGACCGATGGAATTTTACCGATGGATAAGTTTCTCTTCTCAGTGTGTAAGTAACATGAGTAAAGTTGGTTTGGTTTACCTTTATTTTCCACTGGTTAAACCATTTCTCTATCTATATTATTTAGATGAAAAGCAGTTTTAGGTGTTAAAATGATAATAATAAAGAATGATATAATAAATTCGTACCTGAATCAGGTTTGACGACGTTGCCGTTGCTATTCCGTGTATTGGTTAATTTTTAGGATAATATTGGACCGCTGACATACGCAAAATTTGATATGTGCTTAGATCGCTAGAACCAGAATAATAATTTCTTATATTGTATTATACAGTTTTGTTTTTATTAACTTACCCTGAGATTTGAATAAAATAAACTTGATAGGAACATAATGAAGTAGAAATGTTCCAGTAAATTGCAGATTTTCGCTGAATTTATGGATATGGTAAATATTGTTAGGTACAATTTGTTGTCTTTAAGGTACTTGACATATTATTTTTCTGTTAATAGAAAGTCTTCTCAATATTATCTGGTTGAAGTTGATTGTTGCATCCAGAACAGACGGTAATTTAATATTCGGATGACCATTGATCATGCGTTATAGATAGAATTCTTTTAAGTTTTTATTAATACATTTATTGAAAGATGAAATTTGAGAAACATTTACAGATTATAGTAATTTTTGTTGTTTTCATGCAAATGACAGTAATTATTTTTAATCATAGTTATTGTTGTCAACTTTATTTAATATTTACTAATTATAGTTTCATTCAAATTTTCAAATATAGTATTTATGGATTGATGTTCTCTTGGATTACGGTAATTTGTGGGTCTAAAACATTACGCGAATTGATTGATTAATAGTACATATTTTTAATAATTTCCTAGTTTATAGAATTATTAAAGAAATTCAGGAGATTCGTCTGTAATAATTAATTAATTAATATTTATATTTCCATTTAAACTTAAATACAATTTTAAAATTTTAAAGATACTGCAACATAACGCATTGGAGTGCGTTGTTAAAAGACATTAAACATATTTTGTGCATAGCTTCATATTTGTGGATGTTCTAACTTTGTCATCCTGAATCAAAATAAAATTTTCATAATGGTGTAAATTTATTCGGGGATTAATTTCAAGTTATAATTTTTACAACTGTAGTTCTCATTACAATTCTAAATCTGATATTTATTTGAGTTTTTGGAAATTTCTGTTTCTGTTTCTTGGACATATAGAACAATATAAAAGGCTCAAATACCTATGTTGACTCTTTTCTGTTCTATGCACATATAGATTTAGTATTTTAGTTTTTTTTAGTTCTTCATGGTTTTTATGACATTGATTTGTTAATTAACAGTGACGGTTTATGATTATTTAATTATTAACCTATATATAAAATGAACATAAATATGTACTTTTCTAATCTTTTCTTGTTGTGACACACAATCTATAACTAATTATTTTGCTCTTTAACTCCGACAACTACTTCTAACATTTAATGCTTCTTAACACAATAATTCACAAATTTATGAGTTGAATATCATGAAATATTAACCCATTCTTTTTGAAGGTTATTATTAAGTGAAAAGATGGTGAATGCAATGAAACTAACGCCATTTATGTGTTAGGCTCGGGACTTGTCACCAGTTGTGTTGTATCTATTACATTGTTGTTGCAAGGATTTAAGTAATATACTGAAATGACTCTAATAATTTACAGAAAAAAGTACGTGTACAGCATTTTAAAGTAACTGGAATTTTTTATCTTTGGTGGTTATTATCACTTTTTTAAGTTAATTAGATTTCAATTCATTCATATCCATCATCAATTAGAACAAACTTATTTAAAATATTTTGCGAACCCGAGAAAGATGTTTGTTACAATCTACTGAGTCACTAATATGAACCCGATGGACGATTATCACGAATGAAAGCTGATATAGCCGACTAATTAGCACAAGTTTTCGATGGTCAAACAAGTCTTTGGTCATTATAGCAGTCTTCGGTCGAACAGAGTCGTCATTCTATCAAAGACGGTATCGAAATGTCTTGCCTCAAATAACATTAAATAATTTTGTAGTAAGAGTTTGATTTCAATAATGCAAGAAATTCTTCATTAATTAAAATATATTTAGGATATATCGATCCGCAGGACTTGTTATATTTATCGTGAATTATCTTATGTTCGTTTTATTATCAATCCAATATTGTCTTCTATACACAATTAATTAATTACAGTCGATTAATTTGTACTGTAGTACCTTCTCACAGCTCATGTAAATTTACAATTTACGTCGACCGATTAAAGCAATCGGTATTTTATAATACCACGCAAATAATCAGTCTAGATAAGATTTCGTGTATCTTTTAGATTCATCGATTTAATTCTTAAAATGTATTTAACTTGTATGAATATCTGACAAAGCCATTAAAAGAGCTAGTAGGGTTTTCAAACTTTTATTTTTCTTTGAAACCATTTTATGGTACAAAAATTAGTGGTTATTTATTAGACCGATATCCGATACATATTAAATGTGTATAAAATTATGTGTCTAAATATGTTATTCATACATAGATATAACTTAAAACAATTTACTTTTATAACATTCATATTAGTCTTAGTAATTATGTTTATATAACTAGGGTGGCAGTATGAATTAAAATATGAAAAAAATATTCAGTCAATTTGGTGAAATAATTGAAAATTGGGGACATACATGAGGGTCCTTATAGAGTATCAGACCCTTTCTTATTTGTTTATTTGTCGCATTGTTGCAAGATATCTTTCCGATGCAGGCTGACAAGAACACTTCTTCGAAAGCCGTCAGCCACAATACCTTCTTAATCAAATCAGCGCCCAAGATATGTTTGTGCCGTCTTATATTTGTGACGTAGTTTATTTTATGTAAGACTGACAAAGGAATTATGAAGCTCCTTATTCGCAATTGTGGATTATATGGAGATGAAGTGCTTTGTCTCTGACTGGTTTCGAACGTTAAAAAGTCCTTTTCCTAACGAAAACAGAAGTTATTATTGGTTTTGCTGTTCTTATTCAGATTCGCAGATTTGTTCGTTTCTCTCGAGGTATTTATAATAGGCTCAATCTAATTATTAAATTAGAGTTTTAAAAGTTATCATCTAATATATACATTCATTAACCGCGTTAAAACGGTTCCTCTTTTCCTATTACTTCAATTTCTACTAAAATAGATTTTGATTGAATTTATTTTTAAGTTGAGGTCTTAAAGTTGATCTTAAAATGGAACTTACTTTTTGGATAATCATGTTGCCATTCGAGTTAGTATAGTCAATTTCAATACACCAATATATGATAAGGATTATTTACTATTGTATTGTGATTATTATTTTTTTACGTTTTTATTGTTGGTTTTTTAGTTAGTTTCATATAATATATTTTTTGCGTCAACAACTGCTATTTTGGATAAATGAATTCATTTTTTTAAAAACTAACTAATATAGTTTAGTAATAATCAATTATGAACTCTAATAATATATTTTTAAACATTTAATCTATAACATATGTAACAACTGACACAAATTTAGTGAGATTAATTGATTTCTTTCAGGAGCATCATTATTAATGATTTTAAAAAATAGTTTTTTTAAGATAAATTAAACATAAAAAAATCTATAGATTTGTAATAAAGACGTTTTTACCAGGGCGAAGTATAACAGAAGGCAGGAAGGTAGGAGTAATGACAATGGGATTGCACTAGGAGAGTAGCTTTTGATATTTCGGGAATAGAGGTCTTAAAAATTATCATTGTCAAAATTATCGTCGTTTGAATCAAGGACTTCTTATATTTTGATTGAGGCACCTCCAAAACTTATTCCCTAACTAATTTATTAATTCATAATTTCTTCTATTTATCCGATATGTTCTAGCTATGCAAATTATTTTAACTTCTAAGGTAGTTTAATTTTAACTTCTCCATATTTTCATTACTCCATTTATGTAACAGGTCAATTGAAAAGTCCTCGGCCTACCATAGTAAAACACATTTTTTTAATAAAATGATTTTTTTTATTCAACATAATTCCCTCAAGTCGACCCTCCAACTTTTCGATACTATTTTTGTAGTACGATTTGCCCTTTGCTTCAAAATGTCTATGTGTCAGGTCGGAGACTTTTTAATTGATCTGTTATTCATAAAATCTTTAATCTTCTATCCATATTTCTCACCTAAAATATACGTTATATATACATTATATAAATAATAATTGCTTAACTAAATTTTAAGTACAATTGCATCGTTCTTTTATTCGACTCTTCGATCTCACCGTTGCAGACAGCTCATCTTTAATTTGTCTTCTATGGCTTTATCTATTGCTTTCTATTTGGTCTTATTTTTCACTTGGGAACTAATAACTCATCGACAATAGAGGAATTAAAATTCTATTTTATAGTTCTTAATATTCTTTGCAATATTTATTTTAACTCTTGGTGCAATTAATTTATTTATTGCCTCAAATATTCTTTTTTAAGAAATGCATTTACTAAAAATACCTGAAATGAATCAGAGGTTACTACCACTAAAAGTTTCAGAAAAATCTTAACCTTTAGAATTACCTCTACAATTTACCTAAGTTTTATGTCCAAAATAATGTCGCCAAAACAATATTAATTACTACATATAATAGTCCCTAAGCAGGAATCATTTTTCTTAGTTGTTCTCTGTTCAGCAGATATCAAATTAATTCAAGAACTAATTTCAATATTCTAAATTGCTTGTAAATAACGAGGACATATCATGCTCGCTTGCTCTTCCCGAATTTTATTAATCT
This sequence comes from Rhynchophorus ferrugineus, assembly GCF_030347505.1. Classification (NCBI taxonomy): domain Eukaryota; kingdom Metazoa; phylum Arthropoda; class Insecta; order Coleoptera; family Curculionidae; genus Rhynchophorus; species Rhynchophorus ferrugineus. Next base: position 57,982,609 of record NW_027472580.1, on the reverse strand, counting down.
ATTCTGGGATAAAATTTTCGCATATGTTTTTTCTTTCACATCTTCCGACAAAGTGGACATATTAATTTTTTTCTCTCCAAAGAATGTAAATTATAATTTTCTTTATTTATGCAAATTTGCCATAACTCTTTATTAGTAGCTCCAACAATAAGGGAATAATCGACAATAAGATAAAGTCTTAAATAACACTGCTGAAATTAAATAACTTCGTTCGAGATTCACTTTCATTTATAATATTTTCTGAAATATAAAATTTAGGTATTTGTCTTATGATTTAAATTTTCCTTGTGTTTTGCGGTAAAAGATTGTTGCCAGATTTTTATTTTAAAATGTATGCGTCCGTAGTTGATTTACGTAAAACACAAACGACGAATAATCTCCTGTATAAGAGTTGGAATCAGCAGCGCGTCGGCCAGGTTCAATGAAAATAGGGCCTAAACTATTTGTTATATATACTTTGTACAATATATTATATATCAATGTCACGGCTATTTCTGGTTGTTTGATTTTGGGGTATTTTATTTTATTGGAATTTATTTGTTTACAGTGCATATTGCCGAAAAATTTTAGGTCTAAAAGTTCTTCCTCGACTTGAGCTTTAACTGTGCCAAATTTCACGCGTCCAGCTGCCCCATTTTCTTCATAAGGGAAGAAAATCTTTTGCTAGGCCTATTAATATATAGATAAAAAATCTGAAAAGTTATATGTGTATACTAATTTGTATACTCTATATAACAGTTCGAAGTAGCGTGTTGAATGGAGAATGATCGGTAAATGTTATTGCAGTATCAATATCCAAATATAAATTAATTTCGGTACTTCAGTTGGAAAATTATTTACAAATATTAAATCTTGGTGATGCTTTTGTTTAATTTAAGTCGACTGACTATATGATGCAGAACTTGATGATTTGACCTTTTTTTATCATAAAATTTATACTTTATATAACACAAATATTCAATTATACATTTTGTCTAGACTTTACTTTTAGTTTTGTCAATGTTTAGAGTAGAAAGCTGAACCTTCAGGACATTAGCTTAGTACTTTCCTGATTTATAAATATAAAATTATAAAATTTGTGCTCTAAATTGTATATTGCTTCTGCATCCAAATGAATATTCTTGAATCGGAAAAATAGAGGAAGAAATTTTTATGTTGCTATTTGTACAAATACACTCTCGTTATGAAAGGGCTATTTAAACTTATAATATAAACTCTTTTTGAAAATATTATCGTATATAATTATTTTATATTTTAGAAAAACAATATTTTGCTGGTTCAATATTCGATATTAGCATGACGAGGTAAAATCAAGCAATCTTAGTTACAACTAATTAATGTTGGCTGTAATTAATAATTCGAATAAGTCAGACACTCTTTATTTTCATTCATTCGTTCTGAAACTATGAAACAAAAACCACCCACTGCAATTTATATTTTTACAGACTGGCATGCCTTGCCCCCACTGCCACTCGAGCCTCCCGCCGCCATCGTTCTGTTTTCCAGTAAACAAGCATTTAAATCAGCATTTTAATTATATTCCAGCAGCTCGTTTTTTAAAATGTAACATCTTTTGTTTGCGACTCTCCAACTTCTTAATTGTTTTTAACTAATCCTCATACGCTCTGGGCCCTTAATTGTGAAGCCTCGCCCTAGAGACAACATTTTCTGCTCTTCTTCATTTTCTTCGTCGGCTTTTTTTTTGTTCGGTTCCGTCTATACCGGAGACAAAGCGTTTCGTCATTTCCCCTCCACATAATCCGTAAAAAAAAACACTAAAGAACAGTTTAAGGACGTTCTGTTGTGGTTACATTAAAATTTTTAATTAACCTAAGATAATGCAATTTCATTTAAACGCTTTACTTTATTTGTACTAGACTTAAGGGTAATCCACTTTGATATTTTCACGTTTTATATTCTCCTTACGTAGGATTGTTACTTTAAGTAAACATTCTTCATTACAAGTAGTATGATGTATAACCGAAGTAATTTCTTTTAATTAGTTAAAATATTGCATTTTAAGATAAAGAAATGATGACTTGTTGAGTCGTCCTTCTATTCGTTCGACTTTGATGATCGTCAAATTTGCAATGTTTCTATCGAATATTAAAAAAAAACGTTATTTTTTGAGTTTTTTCGAGCATTTTAAATTAAATAGTGTGCCAACAAAGCCATGCTGTATGGATCTCAACAAGTAGTAATCATTGGTAATCAGCTGGCGAGTACGTTGGATGTTTACCATTTGGGTTGTGCTGTAGCACCGTACACTTCACAACTCATATAACCTGTAATCTAGCGTTGTCACGCAAGAGGATGACTGAGTTTGTTACTCTCTATTGCTGGCCGGTTTTCCAACAATACGTCCTTCAATTTATTCGTCTATGAATATTCCACTACGCTGCTGATGTGGATGGCACTGCTGAACTAACTGATGACTTTTTTCGCTTGGAATTGTCGTAGTACAAAACTCCTCTTTTTTGCATGTGACCATTTTGTGTAGTATCTATTTTTCCTCCTTTTGGACCTTTGCATGGCATATAAACGTCTGGAGACAGATGATTCAACGAATGAACTGTGAATAAGTTATTTGAGAGTTCCAGCCGTCTTCGTCCAGTGAGTTTTGTAGTGTATTGTTTTCGAAACTTTTGTCCTTCTGTCCGTTCTTTGTCATTGATATTAAAATCATCATTTTAATCCGATGAACCCAAAGCCCACAATTGGAATACGATGGAGTAGCATTCAATAGTTTCCATAGCATAGCATTTGTCTTTAAACAGTGTTGGGCTTCCAGTCTTTGACACCAGATTCCTTCTCATCAGATCTATAAAGATAATATTGAAAATGAAGGTAATATATTTTCTGTTATTTTATGCAGGAAAATATCAAAACCATCGAATTTAGCACTTAGGTTAGATTGTTTAAAAGCTCTTTAAATTAATAATCAGTATTTTGTACCTAGTATCCAAGTTTTTATAACTTGAGTTTGAAATTCGTGTCTAAAATCCAGAATCGGAACGAAGAAATATTTATTTTTATAAATATCGTATCTTTGATTTAATTGACGTTGATCTTATCAGCAGGTATTAAGAGGGAACCAGGACATCCTCGTCATGTTTTCTGTTAGACTTTTTAATACCAAATACTTTAAATAATTACTTTGAAACAAATATATTTGATTTAGATAAAGTATCGACACTACTGTACGAAAATTATGTTAAAAATTAATTGAAAATTAAAAAAAGTAAAGCTTTTTCGAAAGAAACTGTAGCGATAGCTCCACAAAGCTAACATTCATGGGGAGGCTACTATTGCGAAACCTCTTGTAAATGCTAAGCTGCAAAATAATTGACTACCGTAAGCCATTAACAATTCCAGTGCAAATTTTCTGAAACGCCATGCCTACGTCATTTCATAAAATCTGATTTTTTAAAAGTATTGAGTGCACTATTACAGGTACAGCAATTACTTATTATTAAAAATTGGTTGTAGTGAAAACAGAAATAGAGAATGTCAAAAATTAGTTTTTGGCATTGTTTACGGAATAGTATGCGATAGTTACTCAGCTTTCGTCCATTCTATATTGTAAAAACCCCAACCAATATAATATATGGTTATTATATTTGCATTATTTTTCAAAACTTGTGTTATATAAGTTTGGATTTGTAAACTCACTTTTATTTTACTTTCAAAAACGATAAGTGGTGATTGGTTGGATAGATGTGGGTGCCTGACAATACCACCTAACTATTCGTATTTTATTTTAAAGCTTAAAATATAAGCACAGTTATTTTTTGAAATTGAAAGCAAATGATTAGTCGCATGATATAACACTTTTTTCATCCTGAAGAAAATGGACAAATAATCCGTGATCGGTGCTTAAGTTCGTATCTGGCTGTAAATCTTCAGCCATAAGCAGTGTCGGATTAAGAGTACTTGATCCCTTAAGTAGTCCACGTCTATGAGCCCATCTATCCATAAGTAGTATTTAAAAAACGCATTTTCAAACAGCTTTACTTTTAATGTGATGGCAATCTTTTTGGTTCTGTTTCCGGTGTTCCCAGGACATGGTGCTCTACGAAAGTGAATAATTTCTTTATGTATGTTTGTGACTGTAAGCGTTTTGCCGATATAAGCTGTTGAGGTGCATTTTGAGTAGCGTTGGGAACTATCAACTGAAAACGATTATCAACTGTTTCGTAACTAACCAACTGCTTTACACTATAGACCGACCCTGTTACTATTTTCCATCCTAGTAGTTTCATTCGACTAATTTTTAACGTTATGGCTTTGCCGTCATAGCTACGACCTTGAAAATAATGTGTCGAATTTATGGTTACACAGATTTATATGGTTTTACGTTTTGTATGATAGTATGATAGTAAATAACAATATATTGTAGATTAATGTAGAAGCATTCTGGAACACGATATTTAATTTTTTTTAATGTAAGAAGGTAAAAAGAACAAAATTTTGATTGATAAATGGAAACATAAATTTGACTCTAACAGGTCAATTGAAAAGTCCCCGGCTGACACATAGCTGGCGCTACTAGAATTAAATCCATATGTTTTTTAGTTAGCCCTAACCCTCAATAGATGCGTGTATAAATTTGATATCTGTCGAATCATTACTTTGTGAATTATAGCATTTTTAGTGAAGTTACTTTTGTTATTGTGAAAAAAAAATGGATAAAAAACAATTTCGCGTGATGATAAAAAATTGCTTTTTGAAGGGGAAAAACACAGTTGAAGCAAAAAATTGGCTTGATGCCGAGTTTCCGGACAATTTCCCAGGAAAATCAACCATTAAGGATTGGTATGTGTTTAAACGTGGTGAAACTAGCGCCGAAAACGGTGAACGCAGTGGACGCTCAAAAGCCGTTGTTACCGACGAAAACATTTAAAAAATCCACAAAATGATTTTGAATGACCGTAAATTGAAATTGAATGAAATAGCAAATACTCTCAAGATATCGGCTACACGTGACATATCATTGACGAATATTTGGGTGCGAGAAAGCTCTTCGCAAAGTGGGTGCCTCGAGAATACACATTTGACCAAAAGCAACGACGAGTTGATGATTTGGAGCAGTGTTTGAAGATGATCAAGCGTAATAAGTTTTTAGCGAGAGTTTTTGCGTGGTTATGTGACAATGCATGAAACAGGGCTTCATAATTTCTCTCCGAAGTCCAATTGACAGTCATCCGAGTGGACTGCAGACGATGAGCCCGCTACAAAGTATGGGAAAACGCAACAGTTGCCTGACAAGGTTATGGCGTCTGTATTTTGAGGTGCGCATGGAACAATTTTCATTGACTAGTTTGAAAAGGCTGTGACCATCAACAGCAACTATTACATAGCGTTATTGAACAGTTTGAAGGTCGAAATCGCCGAAAAACGGCCGCATTTGAAGAAAACGATAGTGCTGCTTCACCAAGATAATGCACCGTCTCACAAGTCAGTGAAAGCGATGGCAAAAATCCATACATTCACCCCATTCTACAGATCTGGCCCCCAGCAATGATTTCCTGATCTCAGATCTCAAAAGCATGCTCGCTGGGAAGACATTTTCGTCGAATAAAGAGGTGATCGCCGAAACTAAAGCCTATTTTGAAGCAAAGGACAGATCGTACTACAAAAATGGTATCGAAAAGTTAGAGGGTAGTTATAATCACCCTTGAAGGGATTTATGTTGAATAAAAAAAATTTGGTAGGCCGGGGACTTCTCAAATTGACCTGTTATTTATGTTATCTTGACAACTATTGGGTCTTTTCAAGAGGGGTTTGTTCAGTCCTTTTGAGTGTTAAAACATATTTCATTCAAGTTACAACCAATAATTATCGAAAATGTCCCATATTAGCGGTAAATAAAATATAATTTATTTATAATTTAATTTAAAATATATTTTTATTTATGGTGGTGGCTATATTTAGCAGTCGTTAGTCTATTCTTTTTTACAATCCAAATATATGAAATATAAAAAAATTACATTATTAATATACAGTTAATAAAACAGTCATTTTGATGTTATTAAATTGTAGCACCTTTCTGTTTCTTTTTCTCCCCAAATCAGTTCGAAAAGAAATATATACATCTCCGTCACACTTATTGCATGGTAAAAAAACAATTACTTTAATTATAGTTGTCATTGTTACTTTCCGAATATTAAAATACGATTAACTATATTTGGGATCGTTATTCAAATTCAATATCTCTCAAAATTAGTACGGAGAGGAATTGGAACATCTCCGTCTATTATCATGAATAGAAAAACAAACGAAGCGTGCATTTGATTGAACTAGTGATTACTATTGTCAGTCGCTAGTTTTTTTTACTATCGACTAACTTGGCTGTTTTGCGACTATTGACTAACCCAACGCTAGTTTTGAGTAAGTTTGGTATCCAACGTCAACCTGTCCTTATTTCTTTTTTCTTATTCTATTAAGTTTAACTGAATCTACCGTTTACCTACTGTTGATTTTTGTATAGATGGAAATACATTTTAATTTTACTTGCACAATTTTATTTTAGGAATTATAAATTGAAAATCAGTTGTAGGTGTTAGCGCTAAAGTGACAGGACCTTTGAGACTATTTATTTACTTGGGGAATTGCTTCAAATAATTTTCTATGCAGGAACTATGTTAACAATTGTAAACCATTTGTGACCGATGAAACAGTTCTGTGTTTCTTATAGTGTACAACTTTTTAAAGTGACCTGATATTCATAATATCTCAACAATTTACGATTCTGATTCAATTTAGACTTCTAAATTTTCTCCAGTTTCAGCGTATACGCATTTATCGATTATATATTGCCCACAAATCGTCGTGAACTGGTTCGCGTAACCTTTCCCACAAAGATCATGCTTTTAAAGATACACCAAGTCCGCGGGGTTTCATCGTTTACATAATTTTCTCGTAGACCCTCTCGTTTCGATTGACGGGCGTAGACAAGGATAGGATCGGTATCTGGGTCAGTGCTGTAACAATACGAAATTAAAATAAATGATCGTTTTCGGTTAAATTATTTTATATGTTTTGGAAACAGCATCGCTATGTTTTGTAATAGTGAGATATGGCTGCGATTCATTTTGACATGTTCACGTCAAGATGGATGAGGAAATCTTAAATAACACTCAGATTGTACACAAATACATATTACGGAATACAAATGTTATTGGAGTATATGAAATATTTCTGAAGATGTTTTGTCATTACATTATATTTTCGGTGTAAATTGTAAGGTGTATGTAAATATCTTATGTGATAATAGATAAAAATGCGAAAGTAGCAATAAATAAAATTTTTTTCTTTACATTTTATTATTAACCTGTAAATTGATATTTACTATAAGTTGATTAACGATTACATTTTTTGAAGAAAAACTGTCCGAATGTTCTTGAACACAATATACGAACCTATAGAGCTTAGGGCAAAAACTTTTAATTTACTTTAATTTAACATCATATTATCAGACATTACGCTGATTTATGTTACTTGGCTCTTGAAGAAATGAACAAAGAATGTATGTGATCATTGTATCACCTGGACAGCTCATAGTTGCACTAAAATTATATGTGTGCATCGTTGTACATTCGTCTACCAATTACTACGTTTCAATTGCCTATATGGAATGGTTTTTGTCATCACATTATATTTTCGGTGTAAATTGTAAGGTGTAAGTAAATACCTTATGTGATAGTAGATAAAAATGCGAAAATAGCAATAAATAATATTTTTTTCTTTACATTTTATTATTAACCTGTAAATTAATATATACTATAAGTTGATTAACGATTACATTTAAAAAAAACTGTCCGAATGTTCTTGAATATAATATACGAATCTATAGAGCTTAGGACAAAAAATTTAAATTTACTTTAATTTAACATTATTTTATCAGACATTACGCTGATTTATGTTACTTGGCTCTTAAAGAAATGATCAAAGAATGTACGTGACCATTGTATCGCCTGGCCAGCTCATAGTTGCACTAAAATTATATGTGAGCATCGCTGTACATTCGTCTACCAATTATTATGTTTGAATTGCCTATATGGAATGGTTTGGGAAGTTGTGTGGAAAGTTTTGGTGCTACCAAATTCCAATAATTTACTGCTGAGCAACTAAAATGTTACAATTCGTCGTTGGTGGTAGTACATTCTGAACCACAAGCTTCTCTCTAAAGTTCAGCACACTGGAGTAGATACAAAAACTTAATTTTTGATTTGCACCTTATACTTTGATGCTTGTCCTAGGAAGCCGAGTACTAGGCGTAGGTCTGTTGTGTGTCAATAATTATTAATTCCAATAAATGTTGATATAAAATGGTTTTAAATCTTTTTCTATTCGTAAGAGACTGTAACTGTAAAATTAAGTCACATCCTAATAAATCGATAAATTAAGTCAGTTTCAGTCACTTAATAAATATAATACGAATTAAACAAAATAACTGTTCATAACTCAACTAAACAGGATGATAGCCTGAATTTAAATCAATCTCTTTGGTTCTTTATCTTTTTTCAGTATACATTTATTGTTGTGTGAACAGTGAATGTTGCTTAAGTGGCTTAATATTCGGCATGTGGATTCTTCTGGAAATATAACTGGCACTAAAGAATTTAGGGAATCGTATCGCTATTGTTACTTCTAGTACATATTTTAGTTAAGTTAGAATGAATAAAATTGTCTTAAAAGATTAAGAAACATACTAACTGTGGTCATTAACACAGGAGAAGATTGTGACATCTACTGCTCAAGTAATAAGTCGAATCAACCAAACTGCAGGGTTTTTGCTTCTTTATGATGGTGTACATGGAAGGGAGAAATTGTTATAATTAAGACTAGAACCCTTTCCTTCTAACGTTGATCTTGCCAATCCTTTGTCTGGCTTGGAGACTTGGACACCCTTACAATCTCACGTCTGTTTATATGGCATAGTTTCTCAAATAATTTGTTAAAGGCGAATTGTATATATTTGTCAGAGATTATGTTAGAAAGTAAGTCATTAGTTTTAGATGCGATAATAAATACACAGTTGAGGATCAAATTCAAAGACGCAGGTCAAAACAGTTTGGATATTCTTTAGCGAACAGCTTGAAAACATATTTTGAACAGACACATTTGAAAAAAAGAAGGAAATAATATTTCGCGAGGATAGAGCAGTTGCGGTCAACTGTGGTGAAATTTAGTAAAGAATCTACGAAGCGCTCTGCACCAAGAGCAGCGTGTTTATCTGAACTGGGCCTATTGTTTAAAGTACCTATTTAGGCCTACCCACTAGCGAGGGACCAACTTGTAGATCATCCCAGAAGGCATCCGGTTTTATCCAACCTGGATCATTATACTTGTAGGATTTTGTACTATTACTTAAGGACAATACAAAGTGCTAAACAATCACAAACATAAATTTATGACCCAGCAGTATTCGAACCCGCGACTATCGCAAAAGCAGGACTGTTATATAATCAAGTTAAATAAAAGATTGGCAAAATCTTAAAATTAATTGATAATTTATTGATAGCCTGTGACATATTCGATTGTATTAAATTAATCGTTGAATTAATATATATTATTAGCTTTTCTTATCATACAACTCAAAAATTTTTATGACTTTTTCCGAGAAATTGACTTGTTATAAACCAATGTTTAGATTCACGATGTTTCCCTTGTCACACGGTTCGGTACCGGCGCCCACCGAGGGGTACGTCACGATCACGACCTGTTCGTAGATGGCCGCCAGGTCGAACGACGTGGAACATATATGACGACCATTTGCCACGGCTTGTTGGTTTTTGACTAATTACCAGTCGCGAAACTAGCTTGTCTTTCACACGTCGACGTTTATTATCTTTCCACCGGCTTGTACAGGGTGAAAACGGACTGAGGTGTGATTAAATAGTCATATTTTATATAACAGGTAATGGTTTATTCTGATGTTGATTATGGATAGCGTGGTGTACATCTCTATCTACATTTTATAGCAGGTCATCATTTCCTGAGAATTTGCATACATGATAATATATACACAATAACTACATAATATCATAACAATACTTTAAAAATGAAGCTGCCAATGCTGTGTATATATTTTTAACATTACGAAATTATAATAGTCCAAAGTTTGAATCCATCTTAGGGCATAGTTTTTTTTAATTTATGTTTGTAACTGTCTAAAAATATTTAACATGTTATAAAATATAATGAATATTAAAAATACTACGTTATTAAATATGAATAATTAATCAAATTATTTTACATCTTTTGGCTTAACATACACTTTACGTTTCATTTAAGTTTCATTAAGTATGAATTACTATTAAGTTTTCATTTTATAAATTGGGTGTAGTTGTTATTTCTTCAGATTTTTTCTTTGCATGCCTTCAACTGTAATACAATTCATTGCAAATAGGAGTACATATAAATTTAAATATACTTATGATTATTATTCTTGGGTGTCATAATTGAGTGCTTGAGAGCCGTGTTGGTCTAAAGATACTCTAGTGGAGTTATACGTGTACGTAATATATTTGAACAATTAATTAGGGTTTTCATTTGAGGTTTGCAATGCTTGACTACTATAAAAACAGTAACAGAATTACGTGAAACCGCAATAGTTTCATTATCGAACCATATATGAATATATCTAAGATGATATGTAAAAGACCATGCTATTGCAGTTTATGTCTCAGAGCTGTAACCCCCAATATGTAATCGGTAGCGATTGCGAAACGTTGGCTAGTTTGAGTAAATAAATAATCTGTTTTGTCGTTAAGGTCTAAATATATTAGCGTTTATTTATATTGGTGATTTATTGCCTTTGAATGAAATAAAAGTTTTATGCATTTTTATTATTAGGTTGTTCTGATGTGATCTGATGTGGACTATATTTTATATTTTCTTTATTTTCCACTGTTTCTTTGAGTGCTCCTTTAGATCTCGTTATTTCGATATATTTTTCAGTGTGTTTCAGGTTGTTGTTTCTTTTGTCGCATGACAATATTAATAAGTATTATACTGTAGCGATCTTGAGGCATGTCGAATTTTACATAGTGGAATAACGGTCTACAAAACACCCAGAAATATAATCCCAGATGTTGAACACGGATGGGGTACCAGCAGCGCCAATTAGAACCCGATAACGAATAGCTGGCAACCCCGAGACGTTTATCTGGGATGTTATTGAAGGGTATTTCCATTTATTCAGTACTCGACCATCGTTTGGTTTAGACGTGCCACCATCGACTGTCCAAACCTCGTCTTCAGGTAACACCGCTAGCATCCCTTTTATTTTTGGGTTTTCCACATGTTTATATTACTTCAATAAATAACGGTCACATAATGTAAACACCACCGTTTCATTTCGTTTTACCTCCATTCACCGAGCCACATCATTTACCCTAAAATACTTTTTTCTTTCTCATCAATTATTATAATATCTGACGCTTATCACCTGTTCCTGCTGGACTATTGATGATCTGGAACCTTCCGGTAATATGTTGTATAGTGTCACTACTCTAGCTACTCTTCTAGTTTCTGATCGAGACGACTTGGTCTTGTAGAACCAGTAGATTCGGATATGTTCTTCCGGATACCAATCGACGTAACGCTGTCCACATATTCGTGATAAGTCCCGGCCAAAAGCCTTTCATGACAGAGCTTTTCTTTCTCGGCTTCTGTTAATTTTAATTAATTTTTTAAATTAACTATCTGTTTGTGTGACTGGTGGTTTTGGTCCGCTATAAAATACCGAAAGAATACCTCAGAGTAAACCAGAGGTCGCATATGTATTAATGGTTTTACACAGATTTTTACTATTGAGCTATGTTTTTTAACAGAATAATTAATAGAATTAATAGAAACTCAACATCATAATTTTGTCATCCGTCTCTCGGACGCAGAATAGAAAATAATATATATCGTCTTTTGTAAATTTATATAATTTTTTGACATATTAAGTAATAATCTCTATTGTTGAATGTATAAGCGTAATTGTTTCTTTTAGTTATTCCTTTAAAGTAGTTTATTAATTTAATCCTTTTTTGATTTTCAATTTATATGTAATATTTATTAGATTGCCGACTGCAGGTTTCTGAAAATGAAGGATTCATCCTGTACAGAGTGTTCTGCTCACTAACCGCCTACAAGTTCGAAATACAGCGTTTTATATTTAATATCATAGGAAGCAGGCCGTGATAAAAGGTTGTAGCGATTAGACTTATCTGTATTGAGAATGTTGTTCGCGGAATCATGCGGGGAAGATGAGCAGATTGTGGAAAATTAATTATTGCAAGACCACTTTCGTGTATATCTTTTGGTTTGGTCAGATAAATTATATATATTTTTTTACTTTATATTGTGATGTTATATATTGTTTATATTGTTAGTTCGAGTGAATCATTTTGCCAATGTATACGGTATCTATATAATTAAAGCTTAAACTATTTGTATATAGTTAAAAGACATATTTAAAGTTAGATTATTGAAATGCATTAAATTCTATTAACTAAAATTTTTTTTAGTTATATATTATTTAATAATATAATGAATTAATTTTTTCACTTTAAAAGCCATTTTTTGAGTCGAAGAAACGATGTTAGTTTACCAATAATCTAATTATTGCATTGCTGCATAGTTTTCAACAAGTGGTAGAACTTCTCATTGTAGCTACAACAGTGTATTTGTCTCAACTTTTGCAACGTGTGTTTTTGTTACTCGTTATTGCTGATTTTTGTAACAATATATCATTTGACGCCGATAGACGTTAGCGGAACAGATTTTTATTCTGGCAGCTTATAATATACACACTGATCTCATCGTCTGTGTAGAAAGACTTTATGACCATGAATAATTTTATGGCTAACAATACAATACGACCCAGATATCTTTTTTTTGTTCGGTAACCAATGAAAATGCGATGTTGAAACAGGTCGAAAAAGGATTTTCACTTAATTCATGTGGTAGCCATTCTACCACCTTTTAGATCTTCTACGCATGTGTATGCCTGAAACCCGTGATTCATTCATCATCTGCTAAGCTGTCTAAATTTTTTTGTGAATTTGAACTGAGTTTTTATCGAAAAAATCTTGCAATTTATCATAATACTTAAGAAAGCGTAAAACGTCTTTTGAAACAATTATTACAAATAATGTAAGAATGGTCCTAAGATAATTAAAATATATTGATATTGATCTATTGATCATGACAACAATCAGCGCAGGAAAGACAAAATGAAGCACAATTCGAAACTTTATAAAGCTTTATGTGAGTACTATTGTTTAAAAACAACTAAGAGGGGTTGTATTTAAGTGACTCATAATTACACATCATTTGAGGTGATCCAAAAGATTCGTCAGCATTTGTCATGGAATAATTAAAGAGGTAGCCGTTACTGGTTCTTTAAAATTGACTTAATAAGGTTTCATCTTATAAATTTTATTTTTCATAGGAAAAGATAATAAGCAAAAGATGTAGTAAAGCTCCTTTCACAGTTTTTGTACTGCCTGGGGTATGTTCACGAATCGGATGGTCAGGATTATACTTCGGTAATGCAGAAGCAGTTAACTTAGACTATTCCATTAATATTCTTTCTGGGTGTTAAGCTAATATTATTTTATACTTCAATTTCTTCAATATTCCTACGTTTCATGGTAGTAGGCTGTATGGAATACCCTCTTCTATTATCTGTGCCATTATTATTTGGATATTCGACCAATCGGTGAATAATCACCGTTTGAAGTTTGAACGAACGCAGTTACCATCTACATTTTGATTCAGGCCGAATTTGAGTTATTGCATTATTGATATCACAAGACTGATTTTAAAACCATGAAATTTACGATAAATAAACCTAATAAAACCGAATAGCTCCAAAAAGTTCTCACGTATACAAACTGCCGAGATGATGGTTAGGATACATTGAGTAGCATCAATATCTATTAAAGTTTCTGAATGGTGTGTGACTTGATATGGTAGTTGTTTCAATTTTTTTCGCTTTTATTTCTATGTTTTTGTCGTCTAAACCTATATTTATTATTTAGCGACTACTGCGGTAGTTTTATAGGATGGTTACGATGATAATATGAGAATAAAATAAAACTAACATATAACAAAATGTAATAATATTAACATAATAAAGTAGTAACATCACTGAGCATAGCAACATTAAATATTATGTAAGTAGCTTTAGTAGGCTCTTTTGGATGAACAAGTCTGATAGATAGTGAGAGAAGCTAAGTTCAATTCTCAATGTGATTAAAAAATTACCTTCTAAGAGTATGTATATGTCATTATATTGTATAATGTACTGATGAAGGGGTCAATTGAAATTTCGTCCTCGGTCATGGGATCAACCATTCCGTTTCCCTAAGTTTTCTTAAGGCTGGTAATCCAGACAAGGGAACTTTTCTTGCCTATTGTGAAAATCCCTTGGATCATATTATGCACGTTAATTATTAATGAATTATTATATGAATGTGATTCAATTATAGTCAGTGCGTTGGAGGAATCTTTACAGATCAGTAATTCACCAGGATCTTCTTTGAATAACCATTCAAGTAATTTCCAAATGCAAATAGCTCAGCAGTGAAAATTCTGGTGTGTTTTGCGGGGCTCAAAGTCAGGTAAGTTTTTAGCTTTTTTCAATTTGTTTGTTACCTCGGTACTTACTAGTCGTTGCCGACTAACCTACAATTTATTTTCGCAATATCGGTCCTGTCTTAGTCGTTAATAACGTTTATTTATTAACAATGCTGTTTTCTGGTCAATCAGATCCCTGGGTGCACCTATAATACTTCTGAGGACTTCTGAGGTGGAAAATCCCCACAATTGAATTCCGCATGTCGGTAAGCTTCAATACTTGCATAATAGCAATTATAATAACAATACTGTTATTGGCTCGTGGGCAGCACGTGATTATACGTGAACTGCACATGCACAGATTTACTTTCGTTAATTTTTGTTTTCCAGGTTTGTGTCCTATTATTTATATTGTCACTTGCCTGTTGTAATTTTCGTGTGGATTCTTCGCTATTGTCTTCGACAGCAAGTATCGCAGAACCGTTAGTAAATGTAGCTACCGAGATATTTTACATTTGTGATATATCACATGTGTAGAGTAGTGTAGTAGTAAGTCCTTTCGGTAAACCTGCTTTAGCTTCTTTTAGTGCAGAGTAGACTTCTTTTTATTATTTGAATCTAAAAATTTTGGCCGTAATGTAAGATTTTTAATAGTTCAGTGTGTTATTTCGATAACCTTTTCCTATAAGTCTTTCTATAATATAGCTCCTTTATCGGTCTTTAATCTATCGGCATAAATTATTTAAGTATGGATATAAGGTGATTGGAGGTAATTAAATTGTATTTTTCAAAAATCGTGACCGGTTTACTATATGCAAGAACAGGTTTGCTTAATGCCTGAAAGTTAGTGAGTTTAAGATGTGTGATGTGAGAATATTGTCGGTTTTTATTTATACTAATTATTATCAGATATTTTTGGTGTATGTTTACAAATAATTTAATTAATATCGATTATAATTTTTGACTTATATATACTTGTCATCAATTTAGAACTATTTTGTCGATTTTCGAGTGATTATTTATCGAAATACAAAAGTCTCGGAAGGACGAGGGTATTCGGACGCGTGACAAATCGTCCAATAAAAGTATCCAAGCGGTCCCCTGTCCTACTTCTGGTCAAAACGGCGGATCGCGGCCCAAATTAAATTATGGAGTGTTTCCAATTTCATGGCCGATTCATCACACGTCAGCGACGACGGAGATGGGCGGTGGGGGGAGGCGGCGGTGGCTAGTAAAGGACGGTCGAGACGACGAGCGACCGCCCGTTGTCTCCAAGGTGCGCCCGAAGCGACCCGACCACAATAGATAATTAGTTTGATCGTCGAACTACACTTGACATCTAATAGTAATCATGGTGTGGTGGTAAGTGGTCTGTGAACTTCCAGCCGGCGGCAACGCCGCCCTTTCTCGGTGGCTTGCCGTGCGGCCAAGGGGAGCGACTTTTCATCGAGCAGAGTTTCACCACAAGACTTCGCTTAACGCTTTATCATTACAACACTTTATTCAGTTGTACAAAATTAAAAAATATATATACTGGGTACACATCAGTACCACCAGCAAGGCGTACGTCTAACGACCAGATTCACTTTTAAGAAATATTTTTAGTGTATGTAACAACATTCTATAAACATATGTCATTTGTTACACGTGGACTTAAAATCGTTATCTAGATCCTCTCTTTTTGAGAAAAGCAGCACTTAAAGGAGAGAAATTTAATACAGGTAAAGCTCATATCGATGAACAATTTTTAGACTTATTATTTTTGTGTAATATGCGCTACAAATAAACAAATTTCAATAAAATGGCATAGGCCCAAATTAGACAACCAGGAATAGTTGTCAGATCGGTGACAAAATATATAAGCAAATATTACAAATTTTGACCGGCGTGCTGTCAGCTCCAACTTTTATTCGGTAGATTATACTGTGTGAGACAATTTTTCCGACATAAATAAGATTACTTTATTTCAATTCCTTATTCCATTGTTACAACATTATCTATTGATATCGATGTCTAACACCTTACGTCCCTTAGTAATAATGTGAATACTATTTACGTTTAAAAGCTGTATTACACAATCGCAGCCGATATCCCTCCATACCTAATGCATATTCGGTGATTTTACAAGAAACGTGTGAAATACGAAACTAATTTTAGATTTAATTAAATACAAGGAATACAGTTGAACAGGTTTTGTCGATTTAAAAGCTTGGATTACCGGAAGGTTTCAAGGAATATTGTTGATTTCTCTATTTTTGGGACACCCAAAACTACTATAAAGTGAAATCAAACGTTAAATGTGAACCCCTAATTCCACAAGAAAATGTGATTCTTCCACCATTACATGTAACACTTGGTTTAATGAAAAGGTTTGTCAAGGCCATGGATAAATTAGACTTTTTTTGGTATTGATAAAAGGGATTTTCATATTTAAAAACAATTTTCTTTAAATTGACTGGTGCTAATTTAAAATAAGGTATTTTTATTGGCCCACAACTAAAAAAACTTATAAGAAATAATGAATTCGATGAAAATCTTATTGTGAAAAGGTTAGCGCCTTGGTTATCTCTAAAGAAAGTAATTCATTAATTGTTAAGCAATTGTAAATCTCAAAATTCCGAGTATTTAGTGAATGACTTCTTACAAAAATTTAAAACGATGGAGTTCCAAATATTTTTGAGAATATATTTCCTGAATTTCGATTTTTCAAGTTAATATTTCGTCATTTCCTTTCAGAATATATGACCCATTTTTCCATTGACCGCTAAAACCTGAACTACTGTGATTTATTGTCTATTTGTAATAAAATATATTTTACAGTTTATTTAAATAAAATTAATAATATATATAAACAAATATGATTTAAAATTTTCATACTCTATTTATTTATATTACTTATATTACATAGTGTGTTAAAACATCAGTAAACAATGTAATTTAATTTTAAGCAGTGTTATTTAAGATTTCGTGTTATTTTTAGTTATTCTAGTATTGTAGGAAATATTAAATAGTTATGACAAGTTTGGATAAAAAGATTAAGAATAATATAAGGACCAGGTTTATTCACTTAGTATAATTAAAATTATATTTTACATTTTTTGTAGAGAGAAAAATTTCATGTGTGTGTACATACAGCATGTGTACAAACAGCAGAAGAAAAACCCGACATATGCAAATATTTCATCCGAACAGACATTAACAAAATTCGAGAATAACAATATATTTAGAAATTCCACATCAGCAACTTAATTTGATGTCTGGATAACACAGGAGAGCTAATAAAAATTGTTTTTGCTTAAGACTGATAGTAATTGATGTAGTTTTGGAGGCAGAATATATTTGTACTAGAGGTAATTCTAAAGGTGTTTCTCTAAATTTTATTGGTATTAGTGTGTAATAGCTTCATAACAGGTTAATTGGAAAATCCCGGCCTGACACATCGATAGCGCTTTTAGAATTAAATACATATGTTTTTTAGTTAGCCCTAACCTTCAAAAGGTGCGTGTATGAATTTGACAGTTGTTGAATCATTAGTTAAAAATATATAAAAAAAGTAATTTATAATAATTATAGTTAAGGCCTAATAAAAACTCTTATATTAAAAAAATCATAAACATTCCATCATATTTTCTGTTGACTCTTAATAATCTAATTTTCTAAAAACATTTGTACTATTAAGAACATTATATATTTTTTATATTCTAAGGTATTTATCTGGATTGCAGGGGATTTAGTCATATGTTCATGTCATGTTCTTTCATATGTTCGGTTAAATGTTGTTTAATTTAGGTTATTTTTTTGGTTCCTAGGCCAAGGCAACATTCTTCATAGGTTACGTAGCGATAGGCATTATTATTAAGCGAAGAGCTTCGGCTGTTTGGACAGCGTTAGATTACTAGTCGGTCTGTTGGGATAGTGCACATAAGCCCAAATAGTGTTTTCGGCAAATGTTCTAAACACTGTTTATTTTTTTTAGGGATACTGGTAATGTTAAATAGGCTTACATGTTGAGAATGACTATGAAAATGTTGCAACACTAATTTTTTTCGAAAAGATGCGATTTCGTTATGTTAAAATAATATTGTGAGAATTGTACCCATGATCACTTGCTAATGCCATAGCCGGCCAAAAACTTGTGAGATTTTTAGTAATATTGCTAGGTCACTATGCTTATAAAATATCTAACTTAAAGTTCAAAATTCTCAGCTATTATTAGATCCAGAAAATATTGATATTTACGCTCTCTACTCTTCAATAAGACGTTTTTGAGAAAAGACAAACGTTGAGGAGTGGCACTGCACAACTGTATCTTGTACTAGATTCAAATGAGAAATATTTATGTCTAGATTGTAATAATAAGTAATTTTCTTCGAATAACGTTTTAAAGTTATTCCTTTTAAAACAGCTGCAATTCTTTCCGCAATAGATTCGTAGAGTTTATGAATAGTTTAGAATTAAATGTCGTCACGTTCTTATTCCAAAATATCCGGAAATGGCTTGTTGTTGTCAGGTGATTATGAGTATGAAAATCTACTCTTCATTCTCTGCTCTAATGCTCGATTATGTTAGCCAGAGCTTGTTTGATGATATTCTGAGGCTCCTCAAATCAAAATGGATTTTTTTTAAATATGGCAGTGTCTGGTATATAAGATATGCAGCGATATGCTAGTTATAGAATCATTGAGGATGTCGAGATATTCAATCGCAGTAATCCGACCATTTATGTAAATAATAAATACTAGCTCATTATAACGATCTTGTCGCCTCAACAATAACGGAACCTCCCCTATGTTTGATTGTAGAAATCAGACCGTCGGAATAGTAGGCTTCTTTTGGAGCTCTCCATAATAAACCCGGCTCTTTATAGGAAATAATCTAAATAATTTTTCGCTGTAACATACCATATTTTTCAAATAGTCAATTGTCCAATATTAATTATGATTGCAATTTTTATGATGTTGTTTTCATGATGTAAGCTTCATTCGCAGCTTGGTTTAAAGAGTTTCGTAGTCGCAGCCTTTCCATAAATGTGCTTTGTGAAGCTCCCACCATATGATTTTTATGGAAACGGTATTATTAAAGTGTGTGTTAAATATTACTGTCAATTTTGACGCTATAGTTTCGTGTTATTTGTCCACAATCATTTTAACACTAATTGATCACTCTCAGTTAACTTTGGTTTTTGCCGATGATGTTTTATTATCTTTTCTGTGCCATTACCGTGGTTTACTGTTGGTTGTGAAATGTTCAACAATTTAGCTGTTTTCGTCAAAAACGCTTCCGATAAATGAGCTCCAATGAATTACCTCTTTCGAAGTCTGACTAATCACACATTTCACTAATCACTTGTTTCAACCCTCGCAAAACAAGGCGTATAATATATTGAAATATAACAAAATACATAAAACAAAATAAGATCTATTAAAAAACTGATTTAATTAAGGAAAGAACAGGCGACTGGTTGAACGGCGATAGAAAACGATACTTAGGTTGAAAATAGATCAACCCATCTCACTTGTTCACTAGTCAGGTAATTATAAAAACAGATGGCTGGATATACTGGGCCATATTACGTAATACCTCCCTCCTAAAGAAATGGCCACAGCGATGAACGTAGTTATTATTCAGTCCACCAGTTTGCCTTTAAAGATCTTCTATATGGCACTGTTTCTACACAAATCTTCATGGTGCCCCTTGAGGGAATAATCTCCCAAATTTGGTGAAGAAACTGGGCTACTATAATCCGCCATCGGTGGTCGTTCACCTTGAACTGCATGCTTCTGTCCCAATTCCAGTGGACTATGTTAATTCACAGCAACTTCAGTCCACCTATGATGGCCTTAAATGTTAAACTGTGATGTATGTGCCGGGAATCCATGGACTAGTGGTGTTTTCATAAGCTTGAGTATTTCTTTTTTGCAATAGTTTACGGCTAAAGGTCGTTAAGTATCTTCAGTACACCTTTTCTGACTTTACGGCTGTAGCTGTGTTAGTTTTGCTCGAACTCCACTTAACAGTACCAAGAAAAGCTTAGAGTAACTGCGGAACGATTGCTAATCCAACGTCAACCTGTCTCTTTCTCTTTATAAGTAATTTGAAATTAAAATAAATGAAATTAATTTAAAAAGAAGAGCCTTATGATCTTCCTGGAGTCCTTCCGATTGCGGTATGAAAAGGTTTTATTGACAAAAACAATTAATTTACTTAGAAAACTAATTTATTCAAGGAAAGGAGAGTCGACTAGTTGAACGGTGATATAAAGCGACAACGAGGGTAAAACCAGACCAACCCATCTCCTTCTCCAGTCAGGTATTGCGAAAAACAGATTGCCGAATATTCTGGGCCGTATTACATAACATATATGAGTACTGCTAACATGCAACGAGATGTACTTTATTACATGGTGTTCATATAATACTTTATCCTTAGTATTTTTTGCTTGTAATTACTTTATATACGGATATCGGATACGGAAATCAATTTGATATCGTGATATGATGTGTGATTTAAATATAATTGAAACAGAACCGTTTGTGATATTGCTCAAATAAGTCCCCACTAATTACCGTAAAATCAAATAGTTAAAAAAAAAGAAAGTTTTGTTTCACATATTTTTCTACACATTTCATAATTTATACATAATGTTTACTATTATTATATATAAATATTTTTGTTTCCGTTTTACCAGCGAGGGTTTATTTGGATTGCACCTACAGTTACGTTAAGTGTTCTCCGAACCACAGTCATCAGCAATAAGCCTACCGACTGGCGTATAACCAACTTAGAAATCATCCCAGAAGATATCCGCTGTTATCCAGCCTGGTTACTGGCGTGACTGGGATCATATTCCTTTTTTGATTTTGTATTCTTGTCTAAGACAGTCACAAATATTAAACATTTACAAACATAAATTTACGGCCATATCCCAGCAGGATTCGAACCCGCGACTATCGTCCTCTCGCCTTTACCACTGCGCCAACCAAACCAGCTCATAATGTTTATAATTTAACACGGGCGAAGTAAATCTTTTCCAAAGCTACTGGTAATGGATATCTTTTAAAGCGATGAAATCCAAACAAACGATAAAAAATAACAAATCGACCTGGCCACTCATAAAAAACCGGTCCAAATCTAAACTCGATCCTGAAGGAAAAAAAGTATTAAATTGTATATTAAACACAAGCTAATGACGCCGAAGACGCGAATTAATCATTAGGGTCCGGGCGTTGTTGGCGTCTTGGGGGGCAGGGGCAGGAGGGAGGCGCGCGAACGGCGTAGAAGGGAGAAAGACGGAGGTCTATTTTTACCGGTGCGCTTCGCGCATCTTATCGAGTTATAAATAATGGCTCCCGAAAACGATGCCGTAATCAATTTTTTCCCAAAAACAAAACAATTAGGGCCCGAAAAGCGGTGCGTACACAAAAATGCCGTTCGCCCTCGTCGGTCGATCCATCCACCCCCGAAAACAAAACGGCGAAGACGTCGCGAGAACGAGCGGAGGGCGAGGGCGGCGGACGATTTATAAAAGGGTTGAAACCACCCCGTTTTTGTTTCTATCGGCTTTCTTCTCCTTACTTTGTAAGTGGAGGCGTCTACATACATTATTGTCATTTCTCATTCGGGGCGATTATCATTAAAAATATTAATGGTCCGACATTCTTCAAGCAAGTCTTAATTTATTTAGAGAAAATTTTGTATACGTACTTTTCCCGGGGATGAATAATGGCTTCGAGATTTTACCCGTTGCCG
This sequence comes from Rhynchophorus ferrugineus, assembly GCF_030347505.1. NCBI lineage: Eukaryota > Metazoa > Arthropoda > Insecta > Coleoptera > Curculionidae > Rhynchophorus > Rhynchophorus ferrugineus. The sequence goes on along the minus strand of NW_027472580.1, from coordinate 57,960,280 downwards.
CCTTCGTTGGAAGGAACGTTGTGTGTGATTTAAAATTTTCCTGGGGTGCCCGGACGGATTTCGCCTTGTTTTCTTTGGACGCGTCGATTTATCCGATTATTTCCGCCGAAGACTTGCGTTGTCGTCTTCGTCGTCTTTCCTCGAACTGTTTTTGCATTTTTAATTTCAATTAGAGGGCGTTGCACAGGCCGTTTTTTTCTCGACACTGATTGGGTATTTATTGTCTCTTTTTCAATTTTCTTTCGGGCGATTATTAGCGTCCTTGTCGTGAGGGATATTAAATATCTTCACCTTCTTCTTCTTCTTCGGTTCTTCAACTAATATATATTACCTTATTTTTATTTATGTTTTTTTTTATGATTTCCGTTTGAGTAAGTAATTTACTGTACAAACTTATAATTTAAATCTTGTCTAAGACTATTTTAACGTACTCTAAAGTCTATATTAACTTATTCTAAAGACTATTCTAGCTTATTCTAGAGATTATTATATCTCACTCCGTGTGTCCATTAATTAGTTCGTATGGTAGTCTGCATTTGAGCTTACGCATTTCAACACTTTATTCCCGAACCTCTGAAGAATAACTACGTTAGATTTGCTAGTAGCACCCCACAGTTTAATAGGTATTAACAAGTATTGTCTCTATAATATTTATACAGTAAAGCCTTGATATCCAAGTAAAATTTAGATTTACGCCCTATGAGCCAATACATTTCGTTTAGTTTTAGCCCAAGCTGTTTGCGTTTTGTCACCATAAGTTTTTCCACGTTAAGCGTCAATCAAAATGCCTTCCCAGATATTTAACATTGTCTGCTTGCGGGAGTCCATAATTAATCATTTTTACGGGTTCCACACTGGTTGTCAATCACAATTCGACTTTGTTTAGATAAACGTGGATATTGTATCCTCGTATGATGATAAGACCGCTGTATCGTCAGCATATGTTGCAACAGTAGTATTTCTTGAGGTCGGTAGGTCAGCTGCATACAATATATATAACAGTGGACCAAGAATACTGCCCTGCGGACCACCTGAATTTATTGGATGTAGAGCAGTGTATTCGTCGTCCTGTTTCACTATAAAATGCCTGTCTGTGAGGTATGCCTTTAGTAGCTGAAAGTGCGTGTGGGGAAAAAGCTTTTTCAATTTAACCTGCAGCCCAGTGCGCCACACCTGGTCGAAAGCTTAAGGTAGGTTCAGTTTTTGTTAATTTGCTTGACTAATTTGCGTATTTGTTCTGTTGTTCCTTACTTATAACGGAAACCAAATTGATAGTTTGGAATAATATTTCTCTCTTCTGTGATTATTTGAGTTTCTTAATGAATATTTTTTCGAAAACTTAATCTGTAATAATATTTCTTTCTTCTGTAATTATTTGAGACCCTTAGTGTATAGCTTTTCAAAATCTTTGGAGATCACATGTAACGACTTATAGGATGATATAAGGAGACGTCTTCTGACTTCGTTTCTTGTTTAAGTTATTAATTCGAAGACCTTTCCTGAGAGCTCTTTTAAGATTCTTCCAGCAATAAAGTCAAAGTCAGGAGCATTTTATCATTACCCATTTATAATCCTTCTCTTTATACGAGTTGAACTAATAAAGCTCGCAGGTGAGATTCTATCGAAACGTGAAGTTATTAACATAGTTTCTTACAATCAGAAGCTGATGAAACTCAGAGTAATACCTGAATTATTAAAGCTGACATTCGATCCAATGCTATTTTGAACTGATGAAAACAAGTTTGTACTTCTTGGAAAGTAGTTCGCTTCACTGTTGATCTGCAAGTACAACGCTTATCAATTTGCCCATCCAGATTGCTCATACAATATATTTGTAAGAATTGAAAATATGTACTTGATGGTATCAGCTCTTCTAGTAAGTGTTATTTCTGATATAAATTTGAATGTTATCAAAATATGTTTGATTATAAATTAAAATATCTTGAAGGTGCAATTTGCGTTGCACAAAAAAACATCATTTTGAAAGAACTATTATATTTTTGAATATTAGCCAACAAGCCGTTAAATTAATTTCCAAAATATGTGTATATCCGATGGAACTAGCAAGCAACGGAAGCAGCGATTAGAAGATGTGGCGAATTATTTTTTTATGTGATATAACTTTCACATGTTTTCCAGGAGGATGGTCGGGGATATAGTTAAGGTTAGGGTCAAAGTTGTAGTATTCTGGAAATAGATAATAGAAAGGGGCTTTGATCACATGGTGCCAATCGCCAATCTCCAATCTTGCTTTGGCCTATAGTGTCACCGCAATACCATATTTCCATTGGTGTTGCCGCGGAATTTGTCTTGGATGTCGTGGATTTGAGGGTTCATGACGAAGAATTGCTTGGATAATGCGGATTCAACTTTAGCTAGGAGAATGTGATGACTTCGGCGCTGTCATTCGAGCCTAGTTGTGCTGATTGTATCTAGAGTTCTTCGTCCGTGTTCCCTACTTTTGTGAGAACATCGATGAGACAGCGTTTGTTGGGGTTACCATTGTAGTAAACCTATTAGTTACTGAGTTTGACAAACAAGATTTATTGTTATTCTTGTAATTTACAGGAGAACAAAAATATTGATTATTTTGAGACTATTTGAGGTTTCATATATTCACTGTAGTGCCTTAGATGTTATTTTATGAAACGTGTAAGGTTAAATGTACAGACTTTTAATTTATTTCAAAACTATTTTATTTTAATGGAAAGAAATTGGGACTTACTGAATCGAATATATAAAATAAACTGCCGGTTCAAACTTTTTAATATAAACTAAACCCTTTTATTGTACGCTATTCGTCACATTGCACATTACTAGACACCAAAAATGCATGAAAATGTTTAGGGCACATTGCTTTGAATGTCCAATCCATAACAGTTGGAGAATTTGAGCTGGATGCTGATTTATTTTAATTTAAAATGAAAATGACCTAGAGTTGTTTTCTCTTTTATTTTTATATTCTTTATGAATTGTATTCCTTTAGGTATGTTTATATATCTTATAAATTATATTGAAAATTATCTCTCACAAAATTTTATTATTTTATTTCCGGCTTTTTGAAAAAAAAATAATCAGAAGCTCAAATCTTCAGTGTTTTACAGGCAGTGTTGCATCGAAGAATCAATTATAGTTAACGATGGTAAATCTCATGAGAGAGTAACGTAAAATTCTTCTTGACTTTGTAAAAATTTATTTTTGTTGAGTTGAAGTTGAAATATATTTTAAAGTAAACCGAAAATGCGATAATAAACAAAACGGGTTAAAGTTATTTACAAATTCTGAAGCCATTAAAATAATATCTTCAGTATCCTGTCACAAGTTCTTCGTCCAATTAAAAAACAAATTTGTCATCTGGAACCAATAAACCTTTAACAAAAAAGATAAACTCGAAGTATAAAATAAACTGTGTGAGCGCGGGGGACTTTTTTCGAAAGAAAATATTTGAAGTTTTCTTTCAGGCATAGAGATAAATTAGAGAAGGATCGCAGCTCTGCCGGTGGGGTGCACGAAAAAAGGATGGACATAATCTTTCTTGGCGGCAAGGGGAATTGGATAATGAAAAATCTGAGAAAGGGTTGAGAAAATATTAAGGACACGTCTGCTTATACGAAGAGCTAAAACGTAAAAAGGGAAAGTTAATCTAATATTGCAAGGATGCGGAACGTGACTTGTCAGAGACGATGGAAATTAGCGGTTTCTTGGTTTATACAGGTCACTATTTTCAACCAGATACTTTTAATAAATTTTATTTCCGGTGTATATGAAAAAAAACTTTAAAAAACATAATTTAATATTTAAGTTATATTGTTTTTCTATTTGTAGTAATACGGCTTTTACGTGCCAACTGACATACATTGTTTAAATGGAATTTTCGATATTCTCGTTATTAGTATTTATTTTAAATATAAATAAAATTATTTCCGATCTTATATGAATTGAATGAAAATTAATTTGGATTCAAAAACTTAAACTTCTCGTGAATATATCTTGAAAAGGAATTTATTTTCTTATTATTGTTCGAACTTAATTTTAATATTGGTTGATAATCTACAGTACCACATTTAATGGTTTAAACATTTGGCTGGCCCGAGTGATATTATTCCTCATTAAAATGCAATGTTAACACACCTTGAAAATAGGAAATACTAGAAACACCTGTACTAAATTGATGATAATAGCATTCTGACGAATCCTAAAGTCAAAAGATAATAAAATATTTAGTTACCTGAAAATTCAATTCATTCCAAATCACGTATATCATTGTGTTGATTTATTCGTACACTAAAAAATAGATTATTAATATTAAGTATTAAGAAATTGAGGGTTATTCCTGAAAATAGTCGCAACTAGAAGATAATATCATGCAGGTAGTTACAAGCTACTGTTTTGTACTTAATGAAATCTATAAGAACTAGTATAAAACGAATTAAGCTAAGCTAGCAATTGATGAATTGTTGGTAATGGTATATTCATCGAACTAAATGGCTTGTAGTTATAGTGTATTAATAATTATATTTACTTTCTGACATATGTCTTATTGAGTTAAGAAATATTCAATCGAATAAACATCAAGCTTGGTATCGAGAAGGTTTTGAAGGTTTCTTATTGCTGCGGGTTCGAATGAGTTTAGGATTAATGTTTGAAATAATTTTAATTGTCCATAGGCGAGAGTGTAAGATCCGTCAATGAAAATTATTCCGTTCGCGCCTTTAACTACGCTGAGTAAGAGTGGATGTATTCTAATATTCTGAGGACCTCATTAGTTGACTCAATGATCGTGGTTCGGAGCTCACGTTAAACTAAAAGTTCAGTGACCAAATATACAAGAGATTCTAATATAAATTCATTAATATATCTTAATATATCTCACTCACCAAATCTTTGATTCTAACATGAACATACCGCCTTGTTTCTTTAAACAAGTTCAACCATATCAGTCGTGCGATATAACACCTCCCTCCCAAAGAAACACCCAAACATTTACATGATCATTGTCTCATGTCTTGAATTGCGTACAGTTAGAATAAAATTATTTGTCAGTATCGCCTGTATCATCCTTCCTCAGATTGCCTTTGATCGTTTAACCTCTATGGGATGGTTTCCCAAGTGGCGGTTTTAGTGAACTGCAATTCACTTTTGGTGGGAGTATATTCTGAATTGCAAGCTTATGTCACACTTCTAGTAGGTTATCTTAGTTCATAGCGATTGCAGTTTGTTTTTGGTGTCTTTATACCCTAAATGCGATGTGTGTAACAGAATTATACGAGCTAGGGGTATTGTTTTAAATCATTATAATAGTTTAAATTTTAGTGCTTCAAAAAGTTAAAGGCCTGATCTTACAGCTTCAGCTGCAATGCTGTTGTCCGAACTTCTCTTAATTATACCAAGGAATATTTCAAGTAACTGTTGAAATATGACCAATCCACCATCTATCTGTCTTTTTTTTAAAGTAATTTGAATACGGTTAAATAAATTATTTCAAAAAATAACAGCCTTATGATATCTCTAGAATACCATGGATTCCTCCTGTTATTTATCTGAGATTAACTGATATTAAAGTAAAATAATACTTTGAAACTATTTTATTTTGAAAAAGTGCAAGCAACCCTTTAAATCTTATTCTAATATAAACCAACCTGTGTGTCTAGACATCTCACTCGTTATATCTTTTAGTCCAAGATAAACACATTATTGTTGCTTCGGAAATATCAAACACGCGATGTAACGCATATGCTGTGTTTTGCAAGATTCGATTTTGTATGTAATCTGAACTATGAAGCATTATTTGCAGAAAATATTAAACTTATTGGTTTATCATATATTTCTAATTAAAGGAAAAGAAGCGTTTAAATTTATGGTGTTCTTATTGAAATATATATAGAAGTAATTTTGTGTATAAATCTGTTCATAAAAACAAAAAGGAAAACATCGAATTTTATGTCAGTTTGAAGAAATTTTATTTGAAGAAAAATAGTAAATATTTCAAACCAAAAGTCTACTTTTTTTAACAGTGTAGGCGTTATGTATTACGTATATATAACTTATTCAAACTTGATTAGACTACTACAGCGGATTATACATAAACAAAAATTAATAACAGACTCAGTAAAAGTGTTTTGGATTTGTTTAACTATGTATGTGAGTTTTTTTGCTAAAATTACATTAGTGTACTAATGATGTAGTAATAGTAATGCATAAGCTATTAAATTACTAAATTGTTATTATTAAAGAAGATTTTGTATTTTAATAACACTCTCTTTGCGATATTCACTTTTTTGGTACTAATTAAATAATTTATAAAGTAACCATAAATTAGTAAGAATTATATAAGAATTTACAATTAAATAAGTGCAAATCGTAATAATTTCTTTCATTGACATGAAATTTTAATATATATTTGATGTATGTTCGATACGAAAATCAGTCTGAACAATGTTAAAAAGTTTTGTTACTAGAATTAACTTAGTGTCAGCTCCATTTTTTTCCTCGGCAGAAAATATTTGAGGGTTTTATTTCCGACCCAGATATAAATCAGGGGTCCCGCTTGAAGCGCGAAACAGGAGGGTGGGCTACGTAGGAGATGACGGCGCACGGGGTGGGAACGGAAAAATCCAAGAAAGGGTTGAGAAAAGATTAAGAAAACGCCTACTTGTACGAATAGCGGGACCAAAAAGGGAAAGTTAATCTAATATCCCCAAGATGCGGAACGTGACTTGCCGAAGGCGATGAAAATTATCGGTTTTTTGGTTTGCGAAGAAGTTGAGAAAAATTAATCGAAAAAACATTTATTAGCCCGTACTGGTTTTGTTGTAAAGATAATGAGATGGTAGGACTAATGTTAAATGAAAAGATGAAAGTAAATGAAGAAAATAGTGTGTAAATAATTACTGCTTTTTTTGCAAAAAAAACCCATTTTAAATAAATATTCTATTTCTTTAAACAGCAAAGGATGTACAATTGTGAATCGCCATCAATTAAGACGCCTGAAATAGTTGAACATTACTTTATATTGTAAATATTTTTTTATCAACAGTTTAGCATAAAATATTGGAGACGCATTATATATAGTTTGAAAAATAATAAGACCTATTTCTTGATTTTTGTATTAATTTTTGAAACTTAAAATAATCACGATGCACTTTTTGACACATGTTGTCCAGCTTTACAAGAACTAACTGATGTCTTCGAAAATTTAATTAATTTCAAATCATAACTTTAAGTTAGATCTTTTATTCCAATAGTTGTTATATCATTTCAAAGATAAACTTAAAATCAAAAGCGCCTGGAGAAATGTCGATAGGTCATTTTTACATATATGAATACATTTTCATTTAAATAATTGTTTTACTTGATTCGTTTTCTGTTTACAAGTACACGAATACATTTTCAAGAGAGTATTTTTTGATCAATTCGTAAAAATAATTCCAACTGTGTGAGTTTTATTGTTGTATAGATGCAATTATGTTCTTTATTTTGAAAGACAACGTTTTTATTTTTATCAGTATATAAAAAACACTATGTTAGAATCATGGATGTAATAACAATTTCAAGAATTTGATATGTGAAGGCAAAATATTTGTCTACATTTGCCAAATTCCTACATAATTATATTTGCGAATTGCGCAATTTGTAGGAAGTATCGCTCCTTTATTTTGACTAAAGGGCGTAGAATCTTAATAGTCACATATGGGAAGGTGTATTTTAGTGAAAAAGCGTACCCAAGGCTCCCAAATTTTAAATCAAGCGATTTCAAATGGAATGGATGAAGACAAATGGCATTTCGGAGTACTGAAGAAGTTTGTGCACAATGAATTAGAAGAAAATTGGAAATTGGAAGAGCCGACGGAATAAAATTGTTGGCAAAATTTGTCTGCTCATTGGAGGTTACTCAGCAAGCCATTTTTCATCGAATAAAAGCTTTGGGAATGGCTTAAAAAGAATGATATTGGTTACCATACCTACAGGTCTTGATTATTATATTTCAGCAACTGTTCCACTCCACTATTTACTGGTAACGAATAGAGAATTCGTCATGAAAACCCCTAGTGGAAAATGTATGGGAATAACCCAGCCGTATTACCACACTCACGATGAAACCAAGTGGTCATGGTGGGAAGGTCTTGTTGTGGGCGTAATCTATTAAGAATTGTTGAAATCGAGCGAAACGATTTCAAAACTTAAAAACGTTTGAACATGGTATCACAAGAAATACGGTCTCTATATGAAGAATGACATGACTTATGGAAACGAATTATTCAGAAAACAAAACTGCTATTCAGTCAAATTGTATGATATTGACCGAAATAAATGATAATCTGAAGGACAAATATTTTATGATCCATTTTATTATTTTAAAACAAAAGACGATAAGATGATGAGAAAACGAATTTTATCGACGAAGAATTTCCATATTATCCTAAGGATGGATGGAAGATTATGGTTAGTGGTAGACCTTACATTTCCGAATAAATATGTAATAGTTTTTGTGTCAGAAAGGTTTTTCAATCTGAACTTCTAATATTTTCCTAACTTTATTATATACATTATTATTTTTAAAATTGTTATCCTTTATCAGTAGATGAGGAATGATTGGCTTAATGAAAGGCCTTATGAAAGAATATAATCGCTTCTAGAGAAGCTTTCTGGACCATTCCTTTGAAATTAGTTTGATTTTTTTTCTTTTCATCTCTTAACGTGCTTTGGTTTTCTATTGTTTATTTCTTATTTTTGGCACCTTGCGTTATTATCCCCTCTTTTAAGCTTTTTTTTTATCATCGTTCTGTTTTTTCTTATCTTCTCCATGCTTTTCCTCAATATCCCTCATTTTCATCTCTAGATTTTCTAATTTATCTTAAATAGTCTTCATTCATTATCAATTTCCTATCTGTAATTCTTACTAGATTTTCCTTTTATGAGATATGGGATTAAAAATTTTAATTAGCAGAATAAAATTTAAAATAATTTTATTGTTATGCATTATTAAGACATCTAGTTTTTTGTCGTGCTAAAAGTGTCGTGCTAAGTGTCGTCCCTAATTAATCATACACAAAAATAATTAGATGTAAGTCATACATTTTTATTGGTGAACAACAGCACAAAATAGCTGCTTTTTTATGAAATGTATCGAACATATAGATTCAATATAAAATAGTATTGTGTTTCCTTTTTATTTTTCATGTTCCATATTCATTTTCCGATACCCTCCATACCTTCCTGTTCCTGACCTAGTATTTTATGATAATTTCCATGATTTTGTTTTGTAGCGATTCCGCATGTTCTGTCTCTTGTGTTATCACGCATTTTCATCTTATTACTTTATAGTATTTGAATTTTTCTCGCCTGGTCCATGTATTTCACCAGCTCTCCTCTATTTTAATAACTTTTCTATCATACGCTAATAACGTTCTCATTTGTTTTCATTAAAGTTTTGTTTCTTTAACATAAGGAACCTGCTTTGCTTGGACGTCTTGTTCACCTTTGGTAGGTTAGTTTAGTTATTTATTGATTATTCCATCTCCAGTATTGAATAGTTCAATTTAAATAGGAACCAGTACAATTTTCGAGGAATGAAATTATGTTGACTAGTTTTGTGCTTGAAATATAATATTATATTTCGAATTTAAAACCCAGTTAGAGATTTAATCTCTCTAATTTAATTTCTTTTTGATATTTTCATTACATGCCTTCAGAATATATTTTTGTTACTGACTATTACAGGGCAATAAGAGTATCACCCTTATACTAACAAGAAAATGAAAATGTTATTATCGTTACAGTTTTATATAATGTTACAATTGTGATAAATGTGTGTTAATATTTTTAAAATGCACGACCAATTATTAGAAACCGACATTATTTTATTTCATGTCATTAAATCATGGTCACAATCTTGTCGAAGACTATCATGATTTCATATTCTAATTGTAATATTAAAACTAATTCAGTTTTAGAGCTTTTTTGAGATATATATCGGATAAATACAGCAGGTGAAGGTATCTCAACGAAGCCATGGCTGATCGAGTCATCATTCGATATCTTCACTTCAGTTGAATGAATAATCTTAATAATAATTGTTAAAACCACACATTCAAATACTATGCAGAATAAATCTGAATTTACGAATAGATTAGATTTGGATATAAGTAGAAACTCATTTTAAAAACCTTCTATCCACAAATGTCTCTGAAGTCGTTCGCAAATTAAAATACTTATAATTTCTACCGCTCCCAGCAAGTCACGTATCGTTTCCTGTCGATATTACATTACCATCCCTTTTTGTCCCCTCTGTAGATATAAGCAGGCGTTTTCTTAATCTTTTCTCAACCCTTTTCGGATTTTTCATTCACCATCCGTCCCGCCACCGTCGCTCTTCTCTCCACCTCTCAAATTCCCTTCCCCCGCAGAATTCCCCGACACCCAACGAATCGGACTCCCTCTCGTCTAATTTATATCTGGGTCGGAAATAAACCCTCAAATATTTTCTTTCGGAAAAATCGCCTAGTTCGCCGAGTTGATTTTAACTTCAAATTTATCTTTTTTTTATGTTAAAGGGTTATTGGTTCCAGATGACAAGTTTGTTTTTTTAATTGGTAGAGAGCTCGTGGCGAGGCCTGCGAATGTTTCGGCTCGAAAGTATTCCGCGCTTTCCCCCCAAAAACATCTAACGAGTTTTCGTGTTTGTTGTCACAATTTTGGTTTGTCTTGAAAACATATTTCGTTCAGTCTTAATGAAAAAGCCAAAAATTACGTCGCTTTTTCCTTAAAGCGATTGATAAATGTATTAATTAAAAATAAATTTTGGGCCGGGACAAATACATTTTAATTGGTTTCGCAATATAAATAGTGTATGCGAAAATAAACAGGAAGTTAGGTCTTATCTCGTTAATTACTTCCTACTTTAGATTTCTTTAATATTGCTTTAAGAGGACAGTGATATGAAATTGAACTGCGAAATTCAATAGATTGTATAATATAGCCCTTCCAATAAAACAGTCAATGCATGTCACAGATGACTTCGAATATACTCCCAAATGCAGTTTGTAAAAATGAAAAATTCGTTTTAAACTCGGAGCGGGTTGTTCTTTCCCATTTTACCTAAGTTAAGAAAAAGACACAATGATGTTTCATATGTTGGAACATATAACCGAATTAGTCTATATAAAATTCCAGTTGTATTGATAATGGTTAACACTGTTATGAAATGTTTATAACACTCTTGCTGATGAGTCGTGCTGATGTCATAAGTTTTAATAACGTTTTAAGGCTTTGGTTGTTTTCTTGGATAGGCTATATATGACTATTTCTAACTATTTCTAAGCTTAATGTAACTTGGTTGCCATGAATGACAATTTTGACTATTTTATTGGGGCAAATTATTGGTACTACATACGTTTGAATGATCTTTAAGCTGTTAAGGACGAGTTTTCATATATTACCTGAGCATTTTTATCAATGATGTTTCTATTGATTATTTTAAAAGACTAAATTAACTTTGGTATTAAAGCTGATAAAATTCACAATTTAGACATCATTATATCATATAGTCTATTCAAAGTTATAAGTACGTCACCAAGATGTTAATGTATTGCCTGCCGCAATTTGTATATTCGTTTTAGAATCAGACAATATTTTCCTTCTCATTTTATTCTAGTTAAAAAGAGACAATGCTGTTTGATTTGTTCGAACACGTCAACAAATAAGCCCGTCAAAGTCTTCCGGTTGTCAGGGGTTTGCAAAATTCTTGAGAGCAATAGTGATAAGAGTTGTAAATCTAACCTATAAACTATTGTGGCTGTATAATTAACTGTAGATTTCAGATGTACTATAATGTTAAAATAAAATTTATTTGACAATATTTTTGTTCATTTGTTTGATTTAGATTAGAATTATGCTGTATGTCAAAGCCAAACTGAATTAAAACTCACAGTTGCTGCGGCAACATTGCGACGTGTTGATGTCACAAATTGAAATGACGTATGTACAAAATAACTTTGAACAGACTATATCTGCGTAATGGTGTTCACAAGAAAGTCCTTTTATTTTTAGCCATGTGTGAGCAATACAATAGAAATTTTTCTTGAATGGTGATAATTTAAAACCTTTGCCTAAACTTTCAGTTTCAACCCTGATAGTTCCCTGTTTCATCTATCGAGTATAAAATAATGTAATAATTAGAAAGCGGCTATTGGAAATCAAGCCCGCTTGGGCTCGGAACTCATTTTAAGACACACGAACGCCATATTTCTCGGTAGATCCAGGGCATTTGTGAAAGTAGACTAATGGTCAGAACTGATATTACTACAGATAGATTGACTCCGGTGTACTGACTAAAAATCATAAAAAACTCACAAAAATTTGTGACATATATATACATATAGATTCCACGAGCTTGATCTGGTATCGGACATTGTTACATTGTATTCGCACTATTCATCAAGAAAGTATTATCTCTTGATTATTTCTCACCATAATATTGGACGCAATTATGAGATAGCTATGTATCACTGCATGGTATCTTGTATTATGATACAAATCTTACAGTCAATATGATGTTTGCTAACGAGAGCGCTATAATATATCTGCTGATACAGATGTTGAACTTTCGAGCATTTTTCACGATATAGCCGAATCACAAGTCCTAAAATTATATGTATTATTACCTATATATTAATGCCTTGTTAACAGGTGTTAAGAGAAGTGTAAGAAACGTATTTATCAATATTATAAGTAGCTTTTAATAGTTGAAGTATTAGGTGCTTGCAAGTACTTTGATTATTTTCCAGTTTAAAAATTCATTGAGAAAAATTCTTGCAATATATATTAATCGAAATACTTTCCATAATTTTCTACCACTTTTCCCATCTTTATTACAATATGGCTATACTTTGTCGGAAGAACTATGTTGCTTTTGCAGCGATCCAACTATTTATCTATTTTCGAATACTAAGTGGTAATCAGAAGGCGCTATCGAGTTTTAACATCTTTCAAAATTGTACAACATGTGGCTGAACATTGTCATGCAATAGATTGAATTAAATTGCCGATCTTTTATACCTTACTGGTCCCACTCAGTAAGAATTTATGATCATGAATATTCCGCCTCGGCGTCGATGTTGGTCGATTGCTTTCCTGGATTAACCCAGATATTCATAGTAGATCCAAATTTCATTGTTAGTCATAATATTTTACCAAAGAAACACCTTTCTGTCTAGCAAGAAATGAACCTGCGATGTTGAACGGGTTCGATATATTTTCTCTTTGCTGCCAACTGCTAAGCTGTCTGAAAATTCTTTGAGAATTTGAGCTTGGTGTTCGTCCAATAAGTCTTGAATTTCATTGTCTTCAAAGTTTTTTAGTTTAGGTCCTTGTTTATATAACATAAAATCGCCACTTTTAAATCGTTGAATGCGGAATCCATTTTCGGGGTGTGGTGAAGCAGTATAACTTTCTAAAAGTTTTTGGACTGATTCCCTTGAGTCAAACAACAAAAGTAAGGAATGTTGAAATTTTGTGCAAAAATTCCCTACGCATGAGACGAATGTTGAAGTAGGTTTAAAATACTAAATCAGAAAATGTTACTATATGTAAAGAAATGTTATGTATTATTTAATACTTTATTCATTTTATTTAAATTTAATAGTTCTTCAATAGATATAGCAGATCAAAATAGATACACATAATATTAACCTAAAAAGTTATGAAAGTTTATACGTGTTTGAGGTTAAACACGTGAAACAAAGGAAAAAATATAATTTAAACCCAGGGTCATTTAAAATCAGGCTGTTTTAAAACTTCATTTATATATTTAATATATGGTATGCTTCGAGCATTTTAAATATATTCTTGTAGTATGAGATACAAGATGATTTTTTCCAGATGCGATACTAACAGCAAAACTTGTGTGTTGTCTAGGAGATCATGTTAGAGAAGACGCTACAACCAATGTACATAAATTTTACATATTTTTCGAAGAGTGAGCGGCTTACCCATAGACTTTTGAGATAAATGATATTTTGGGTGAAACATTCAACAACTGAAGAATCTATATGTAAGGTATTCGAAGTAGCTAAATATATGTGGTCAGAGTGAAGACACGACGAAGAATTTTCGAGAATCGATAAATAATTCGACGAAGAATTATTTTATATTTTAGCAGAGTTTATGTAGAATTTGACTGTAATTATGTTTCCTTTGTTCTTACTGATCACGATTGATTATCAACGAACGTGAGCATCGTATGTGATACATGAACGGGTACCGCTGTCGAGAAAATTGAAAAGGGCGGTGAAAATCTATTGGAACGTGATCGTGCGTATGTTAGGTGGTACCGCACCGATACGTGCTCACACGTACTGTCCTTTCTGATCACAGGGCGGCGCCCGCTTGGCAAATGCGGTTTGTCCAGTAATTGGCTCTAGGTGGTGCGATTGGGAAATATCGAATTAATTTTCTACAAGGTGACCATATTGCAATATAGCCACTAGAAAATTATTAACGGTATATTTTACGTCTTGATGGATAAACACATTTTTCTCTAGTAGTACTTATTCAATCAAGTCATACTGCAGCGCTTTTGAAACATAACAGTATATAGAATTTTCTTTATATTAACACAACGTCATTAATTTTCCCTGTTGAAAGTGAAATTTCTTTGAAATCAGGGAATACATGATAAATATATAAAAAATAAAAAAAAATTATGGTGGTAAAAATAGATAATGTACTATAATAATATACAAGAAGTATTGTAGTCTAAGCTTAGAGAAACTTCATAAACTATTGCAAAGTCTTTATTGTCAAGTCAATTATTATTAAGATGCGAATTTGTCCAAATCATTGAGTTGGTCTTTACTGTTAAAAAATAATATGGCTAATGTGTTGCATCGTGACAACTAATCGGAGCTTCTGAAAAGAACTTTGACCAAATTAGCAGTTGTATAACTAGTAAATTAACCAGTATATTACTAGAACCAAGCGAGTTTAGATTTCCCCCAGAAATCTCTTTTTCCCCAGATTTTCTATTGCACTACCATAAAAGAGATAATATGTATATGAATAACAGGTCAATTGAAAAGCCCCCGTCTGACAAATAGATGGTGCTACTATAATTAAGTCCATATATTTTTTAGTTAGCCCTAACCCTCAAAAGATTCGTGTATAAATTTTCGACAAAAGTTTGTGAATTATATAATTTTGTGTAAAGCAACTTTTGTTATTGCGAAAAACATAGATAAAAAGGAATTTCGCGTTTTGATAAAATATTGCTTTTAGAAGGGAAAAATGCAGTTGAAGTTAAAACTTGGCTTGCTGTCGAGTTTCCGGAAACTGCCTCAGGAAAATCAACCATTAAGGATTGGTAGACTACGTTTAGACGTGGTGGAATGAGCACCGAAGATGGTGAACGCAGTGGGCACCCAAAAGAGGTTGTTACCGACGAAAACATTAAAATATCCACAAAATAATTTTGTATGATCGTAAATTGAAATTGAATGAAATAGCAGACACTCTAAAGATATCAACTGAACGTGTACATCATATAATTCACGAATATTTGGGTATGCGAAAGCTTTATACAAAGTGGGTGCCGCGCGAGCTCACTTTTGATCAAAACATCGACGTGTTGATGATTCGGAGCAGTCTTTGAAGATTATCAAGCGTAATAACCCCGAGTTTTTGCATCGATATGTGACAATGGATTAAACATGGCTCCATCATTTTACTCCGAAGTCCAATCGACAGTCATCCGAGTGGACTGCACACGATGCACGCTTTGGACTGCATGCTCCCAAGCGTGAGAAAATGCAGCAGTCGGATGGCAAGTTTAGGGCATCTGTATTTTGGGATGCGCATGGAATAATTTTCATTCACGACCTTGAAAAAGAAGTACCATCAACAGGGACTATTACATAGCGTTAATGGACCGTTTGAAGGGCGAAATCGCCGAAAAACGGCCGCATTTGAAGAGAAAGAAAGTGCTGCTTCTCCAAGACAATGCACCGTGTCACAAGTCAGTGAAAATGATGGCAAAAATCTATGAATTGGGCTCTCAATGCTCCAACGAATGTTCGTTGGGAACACATTTTCAGCTTCATTCGAGGTGATTGAAATTGGGGCCTATTTTGAAGCAAAGAACAAATCGTACTACAAAAATGATAGCGATAAGTTGTAGGGTCGCTATAATCAGTGTATCACCCTTGAAGGAAATTATGTTGAATAAAAAAACTGATTTTGCCAAAAAATGTGTTCTACTATGTTAGGGCGCGACTTTTCAATTGACTTGTTACATTAGCTTAAAACGATATAAAAAGAGAAATGATTGTCTTAATGGGAACTTTTAAGATACTCTGGAGCCCTTATTATGGATTTTGTAATTTACATCGCTATGCCATCCTTATTTCATGATATGGACCTTTCAAATCATATGGGACATGACTAGTATAGGGCTACTTTATGGATCTCACATTTTGGCTGATAATGTAAGAAGAAAATGATTATCTAGCATGGTTTACTAGGATATTAAAGTAGCAAATATCAATATTGGTGTCAAAATTATTCATAGTGGGTATTAGAAACATGATGTCTAAGCATAAAAATTTAATATATGCGTTATAATATGTTAAAACTATTAATTTACTTGAAAATAAATTGAAATTTATTGAAAATATTGAAAAATTGATTTTATTTAACAGAATGAAGGGGCAAGTTGTTGGGCGACGATACAAACAGATAATGACTATTCTTATCTACTAGTAAACAGACCTCCTCATCTCACATCATCGATAACACGCAAATATAAATAATAGAATATATTGATATTGTTACTTATACATTAAAATGTATGATAATTGACATTTTTGTGACCTTCTTCAAGCCATACTTTTAACCTTTTTGAGCACTTATTATATCGTATTTTTGCAGCCAATTTCAATTTCTGTCATTGATAGAAAACCCACAACAAAAACCTACAAGATCTTTAGACTTGTTGCGTTTCTAAAATAAATCCACCAGAATTGTAGCGAAAATAGTTTACAGTATATTTATAATAAAATAAAGTATGCTATAAAACAATTTTGAATTTTCTATTAAATATTTTTTTTTGATTTCTATTAAATTGTAGATTATTTAGAATGTAAACAATCAAAAGACGTTTTAACTGATTGCTGTAAAGTCGCGGCGAAAACGCATATGTATTAGCTGAAAATCACTTGCGCCTCGTTTTTTCTTTCTCTGATTATTTGCTAAAATTCATTTTGTATAGACACTGTTTATAATATTTACGAAATCAAATACAATAAAATCTAAATTTAATAAGTAGTTTTCATTAGTGTTATTAAAAAATTCAGCCCATTAAAATGTTCATATTTATGACAATTTTGTTTTTGAAGGTGATTTCGTTGCAGACTAGTATTATTCTAAATCCTGAATAATTACAATCGTAGTCTGATGAATCAGCTTCAGTAAAAAATGTAAACATTATTGATAAGTAAATTTACATGCATGTGCTCAACTAGCCAATCATATACTAAATGTTGTTCATTTCTTTGTATACACGAATATGTTGTGATCCACGAACTTACTGAAGAAGCTAGTATATAAAGCTTTAAATGTTAGCAGAATAAAAATAAAAATAATTTTCTTGTTATGTATTATTAAGATATCTAGTTTTTTAACAACAGACAAAAAAAATGAGTTCAAAAAACCCTTTAACTTGTCAAACATGTATCAAATCCTAACTAGAACAAGTAGTCGTGCCTAATTGCTCATAAACAAAAATAATTAGATGCAAGTCATAAATTTTTGTTGTTGAGCAACAACACAGAACAGCTGCTTTTTTATGAAATGTATCGACCATATAGATTCAATATAAAACAGTATTGTGTTTCCTTTTTACGTTTCATTATCAGATTTAACATGGTCATTGGAAAAAATGCTTAAGGATGTGAATATTTAGATACGGTTCGTAGAGTATAATAGTACGGAATAATAGTTTAAAAATTAAGTGTCTGTTATTTTTTTGTCGGACAGCCACGGATTACTTTACATCAGATCGGTCTTTTGATGACTACATTATCGGCGTTTTTCATTTGAAACCAGAAAAATAAGTGCGCTCTCACGAAACGACATGATTTTGGTTAAGAATAAGAAATATATTCACGCGGCACTTGTTAAGATTTTTCAGATGTTTTCTTCGAATTATGGTCTTTCAAAAACAGTTTATCGAAAAACAAGCCATGGTTATTTATGGTTTAAATGAACGGTATTTAAATACTACTTGCGATTTATAATTTGACCAGCAAAGCAAAAAGTTAAATTAAACATAGGATTTAATGCTTTTAAGTAGGTTATGAAATATAAAAAGTTAAAAGTTTTAACGAAATGAGTTCTTTTGTATATGATTTATGCTATTATACATACAATTTGTTATATATATATTTATTCAACATAAAGAATAAGTTATTTATTTGTTTGTTTGAAAAACTGTATTTTTGTAATAATAACCATATGTTCCAGTATAATATTCTTCAGCTTGAATACGCTTATTATGCTTAAGTTAAATTATATGTTTCTCTCTGAGATCATATTAGAATCGATTTAGGGTTGGGAACTATCGACTGAAAACAGTCGAAATAGTCGATAGTCAAAAAAATAGACTATGACTGAAAATAGTAATTACTATTTTCAGTCAAATGCACGGTTTGATTGTTTTTTCAATTCGTGATGTCAGACGAGCATGTACGAATCCTTTCCTGCATAAAATGTGAGAGTGGAAAGGGTGGAGATATTTGTTTGGGCCAGTTAATTATATGTTTATTATATATATTATTTATCTATTTATATTTAGTTATTATATATTTTCCAACGTTAGTATAAGCGAGACGGTGATGTACAAATTCCTTTAAGAACTAACTTTAAAAAAAGAAGGAAACAAATAATTACTGAATACTATTATAAGCATTATACATAACATATAATTTATAATTTAATTTTAGACGAAATATAATTACTTTTATATTTGAATGTTCTATGGATCTGTAAAAAGGAATGGAATAATACCCCACAAATGTTTTATTTTATTTTAATGTGTTACTTGCTATTTTTAAATAATATACTATAATAAATGTAGACAATACAATTGAACTTAAATAAAACCTAAAAACTAAAGATGTATAATAACTAGAAATATTATATAAATATTATCATAGAAAAAAAGCAAATCCATGACATAATTAGAAATTATGAATGAAATGATATAAATGCTTTATTTATTATTGAATGGAAATATTTTTTAACAAAAATCGAGAGAGTATTCGAAATATTACCTATTATTGCCATTATTTTACTATTATTCATTCTCAATTTTAATTTTTTTAACCTATTACATAACAATCTTGAAAAATATCGTACCAAAATGCTGTAATATTAATATACAATATATTGTTACTTACAAGCAAACTACCAAAAAAATGATAAAATTACATATATTGCATATAAATCTATGTAAGCATAAATTGGGTACATTTTTGTCAAGGTCGCGGCTAGTACGACAGAGCCAGAACGTTAAAAATTAGTCGAATGAAACAAGTGGGACCAAAAATAGTAACTAAAAGTACGACTGAAACAGTAGATAGTAAATAGTAACAAAATCAGTCGGATAAAAAATAGCGACTGAAAACAGTCGACTGAAACAGTGACTGGTAAAAAGTAGCAAAATCAGTCGAACCAAAAATAGCGACTGAAACAGTCGATAGTAAAACTTAATCGATTACTAAGCAGTCGATAGTCAATTTCAGTCGATAGTTCCCAACACTAAATCAATTCGTTTAATGCGACAATCAGAGCGAGCAGAATTAAATCAGAATTTTAATTCTACTATTGAAAAATAGATGTCGTTCAATGATATTATTCTCTCAGTGTAACTTATATTGATAATTCCTTCAGGCGTTTTGTAATGGTTTCGTTAGGTATGTGCGAGTGTGAAATGATTTGCCAAATCCATTTGAGATCCGAGTAGATGTTCGCAAAAGAGATGTCATCAAATTTTACGATTTTTTAAATGCAGACATGGCCGAAAATAAATATTTGAGTATCAATTACTGTATATTCCTTTATATAATCGTTAAGGTAAATATGTGATTTTTATATTAAAAAAGAAATAGGCTATGTACAACTAGTCAAGACACAGAAACATTTAATAGGAGATATATCTGGTGAATATGGCGGATGAAGTAAAGCTCTTCCTGTAGTACCATTTAGTACTTATCTTGAGTGGATTACTGGCATGACTGCTCTGATTCGTGAGATGACTTTTCCATCGATTTGACCAGTGCATTACTCTATCGCTATATCCTGTTTCTTCTTGTGATTTTCTTCCTTCACCATCTATAAACAGCACGTTTATGAGTACAATATTTACCTCTGTACCCAAAAGAAACGTGGTAATTTGTATTTGTATATATTTTTTGGCAGTATGGTTAATTCTTTCCCATGGACCGAATAATGGGTTCTTTTTCCATGGTGTATTCTAACGACCACAATGGGTTTGGTGGGTAGCCCGGGGGTCACTGGGTGTAGTACGGGACGTACACGTTACGGTCACTCGTTGCAATATTGAGTGGGTGCATCATTAACATTCTAACTTGTAGAATATGAACTCCTAAAACAAAAAACTTAACGCGAAATCAAAATTATTGAATTTAATTTCCAGAATAATTTTTGTTGATGTTTTCGTAAATAATTATTCCTCGGTTTGTTTCGAAGAAGATTCGATCAACATCGACTGTAATATTAGTATTAAAATATATAGATCAAAATCAGGCAATCTACATTTATATTATCGATCTTATATTAGCAAGGGAAAATTCAGGAGAGACGGTATAAAGTTTAAAAAATAAAATTCGACTTTTCCTCATATTTTAAATAAATCACTAAAACTAATTGGTGGCTGCAATTGGTTATCGTATGCTAAGTGTTACTCTTAGAAAGAAATCTTATTTAAATATGTTGCTGTGTATTCAATAATTGCTTTATTTAAGCGACATGGTCTTCGAAGAAAAAACTAATGTAATTATGTTTAGGATATTAGTACTGATTTCACATAATAATATGTTTGGATACAGAAAGACCCATATAGGAGAGAGAATGATTAATACATAGAGTGAAAGTAACAGTGTTGATAATCTTAAAAGCAATTAAATTACGAGATATGGAATTATTAGTTATCCTAACTGAAATTCATTTTCAAAAATCTTATATTATGTTCTGTAACTTAAATATCGATACATGATATAGATAGGGATGTTTTTTTATTATTTGCATTATTCATTAATATCCGATATATCTATCTCTAATAATTTAATTGCAGAATTCTGAGACTTGCAGAAGTCCGACTATTAGTTCTAGACGCTACTAGTACTAAGTATCCAAACATTTTCTGTAGAATTTGCATCTGGCAACTGTGACAAAAATACCTATATACAATATCAATAATACTCTCTTGTTTTTAGAAAGCACAAATCTTATTCTAATCCTTCTTCATTATTATTATATTTATTATTATTATTTATATACATTCTGAGCAGATTTTACAAAAGCATTTTAGCAATTTTAAATTTATTTGGATTATCTTTAAAACCAAATAATTATTTTGATAAAGAGTGTTCATTTAGCATTCATATAGTTTTTCCTCATGTGGCCTAACATTGTGATGTTCCGAAATAGAACTCATCAATAGATGTTTTAAAATTAAAGAACCTTCCCGCAATAGACTACCTTCGGCAGCAGTATTTTTAAAATAAACACTACAATTAAGAAAAATAATATCGTAAATTGAAAGTGTTTATTTTATGTAAATGTTGCAACCATTGAATATAACAGTTATGTTGGTTGTTTAATATTTATTTACATTGATACATATATTGCATTGGAAAATATATGCAAGCACCTAACACTATTTTTATAACTAATTTATCTAACTAAAATTATTTTATTATTAACTGAATTACAGCTCAAACTGTATTATTAACAAATATAGCTTAAATACTTACCTAATACATATATAACACATACTAAACATATTATTCGTCCACATTTTTCATTATTTGCGAAATTTTGAATATCCACATTGTAGTATGTCGATGGTCAAGACACACGTGCTTTAACATCATAACGTTTTGGCAGATCACGTATGGTTTGGACGTTATTGTCGAGAGATACGGCGGAATGTGCACGCACAAAATTATACACCGAGCGAGATGTACGGAGCAGTATCTTATCTTAGTACCATCGTCGCGCTGGACCGTTTTTGAATCGTTAACGTGTAATTTAAAATGAAAGAGATTTCCCACACGAAGCAATTTCGTATTTTCGAAAGCACTGTCGAGCATTTCAAGTACACGTTCGCATCGAACTCACATGTACGGGACCGAGCAATAAAGACCGGTTAAATTTTGCGTGTATTCGCGAAACAACATTGAGAAATTTGAATCCGACGTTTAATGTTCAAACGATATGTATTTCAAACCAAACTGATATTTTTTCGATATAAATTTACCATTTAGTATATATGTATATGGATTTTAGTCACGTCAACTTCTGGGATATTTTATTTACTACTACTGAACTGGGTTTTCAATTATACCACACGGAGTGAATATTATCCTAAGCAATTCGTGAAGGTTGCTGATTAGTGAGTGACTGATGGAATATTACCTCAGCCCACGATACAGAGGCTATGAGTATTTTGTGTTCGATTGTTTTGTGATAATCCAAGTCTACAGAGGCATTCGAACCCGAAAAATTTTTGGCAACAAGGGAAATGGTTTGAACGCTTAGTTGTGTTACCATTGTTGTCGACGAAATAAATATTTTAAGAAATATTTGAATATTATATATACAAAAAGAACTGTATTATAATTTAATGTACATTTTTACAATTATGGCTTGTCTTAAATAACAGTGCAGATTGTAAATTTGTTTTAAAGTCAGACAGTATTTTTTCTTC
The DNA here is from genome assembly GCF_030347505.1 of Rhynchophorus ferrugineus. NCBI lineage: Eukaryota > Metazoa > Arthropoda > Insecta > Coleoptera > Curculionidae > Rhynchophorus > Rhynchophorus ferrugineus. Next base: position 57,937,278 of record NW_027472580.1, on the reverse strand, counting down.
TCACTTTATACTAGTTAAAAAGAGATATAAATCTGTATGACGATTCCGAACATGTAACAGAATCAGTTTATTAAACTCGCCACTCGAATTTCCGCAAAATTCTTCAAAATATTAGTGTTAGTAATTGGAGGTTATAAACCGACAAGCGTCGTTTTGGCGCTTTGCTTGTTTTAATACATTTCAAATTATTGTCTATTAATGTATTATTGAGTCAGAAGCATATAGCTTCTCTAATCAGTTAGTTCGAACGGTAGCAAAATTATTACCAGTAAAATGTGTTAGAGTGTTAAGTGTTGATACCATTAAATATTAAGTTATTGGGGTTTTTATGAAAATATTTTTGGCGTGCGCTGAATATTACTAGTATAATGTTAGATTCACCAAAGAGAAGCCATCCACATGTGAAGCGGGTCACATTAATGTTGTCTTAATATAATCATAATTTAATACAATTATTTCAGAAGAAACTTTTGGTCTGGGAAGTATCCTTAGAAAACTCATGAATATGCGACTCTTTGAGGGAGAACTATTTCAAATTGTCATTCGGTAAACATATATTAAAAGCTTGTGTTTTTATGTAGTTAACTTTTTTTACTATTCTGTAGTAGAAACATGATCGCAGAATATTATGCTTTCCTTCCTATCATTACGTCTTTAATCGTATAGAGCTGATATGGGGGATGGCAAAAAATTACTAAAATTGACTTGCTTGTCGGGAGGCTTGACAATAAAAAATTTTAAACAATAACATCTTCGGTTTGGATGAACTTCGTCAGACACACAGAAGAAGAAAGTGACCAATGGCATAATCATGAACAAGAGTTCGATTGATTAGAAATTAGCAATTTGCTAATTGACTTAATCAAAGGTTTTTATAGTGAAAGTGACAGTGACTTAATTAAACTTTCTTGATATGGACTGATGGTCCAATTCTGACAATTAACAAGACAGAGTGATATGAGCGGAAACAACTAGAGACTAATATATAATTTATATGGGATAATTGTAGAAAATCGTATTATGTGCAATTTATTCCTAATAGGCATGAAGGGGAACAAATATGTTAAGGAGAATTCTACTGCATATTAGTCCTATCACTATTAAATTAGAAGATATAGAAGGAGTAGGTAGATCTTTGCACTAATATTTGTAGGTAGTAATAGAAGAAAATAAGAAAAAATATTAAAATGGCTTGACAAGGAAATGGGAGATTGCAACCCAATAACGAAGGAAGGACTAAATATAAAAAGGTAAATATGTTCTTCAATGAAAATAGATAATTGGATATAAAATTGTTAATTAGGTGGATCAAGTTTCCAGCAGATATTACTGCATAAAAATGCGCCTAGTAAATATAATAAAGCAACCTTACACTAAACATTATTTTGGCTGTTTAATACTATTTAACTGTACTTTATTTAACTTATTTAACTGTACTTTAAATCCTTCGATAATATATACATTAGATATATTATAATGTTAAAATAAATTGTATTTGATAAAATTAATTTTGTTTTATTATTATGTTTATATTTTAATTTTGTTTTATGTTAAAAACATCATCAATAATGATATAATTGATTTCTTGAGTTTACTGTTATTTTGGCCTGACAAATGGAAATTTACTTACTAACTATTCTTTTTTTTAATTAATACACTGTTATTAGCCGTTGCAGACTTACCTAATATTTAGTCCCTATGGCAATAATGTTCACGTATTATTTAACACTGCTTTTTTTCTGTTATATACCCTTCACTGTATAACAAGATCAAATTGTTTTATTCTGTATCCATCATAAATGATATCCAAGAGTATTTTATTTATATCACTTTTCACAGAACATCTCCATAAATATATTCCATATTGGTTTTAGAATTGGTACAAGCACAGTAACATAACTGTGTAATTCATTGAGTAAAAACCTAACGCTAAAAAGAGAAAAATGAAATATTTTTAACAAAAAAATTGATCCGACTTCAAAAAATTAATAAGGAGAAGCTCACTAAAATGTAAAAATAATCAAATTCTGATCCTTAACAAAAAAAAAGTTTCAAAATAATATAACCGTTCTAATAACTAAATAAAAATAAACAAAAAACTTAATTAACCTATCTACTACACGTATCTTAGATTTTACTATATACACACAATTTAGCTTAATACCTACCTAAACCTATTTATCTATTTATAATATTATTTTAAGTAGTACCAACTGATCAGTTTAAAATCGGTGTCGAGCCTGAAAAATACAAAAATAATAATAAAATTTTGTGACATATACACAAAATTAAATTACGAACAAAACAAATCTAATTTGTTGCTGTGCACCGACTTTAGATGTTTGGTGGTTTTCTGTCAGCGAACAGTCTGTATCCTTGTTATTTATTAGATCTCGCAGATATTTGCTGTTTTTTCTAAACTTCCAATATTTATATTTTCAGCTTCTGTGTTATATTGTTTAAGACATTTTTATATTGATGTGTTGTTTGATATTTGATATTTTTCTTTGATATAATTATTTCCTCTAATTCTTCTCCTCATTTCTGTGGTATCATTTCAAGTAGGTTGCCAGATATCTACGACGAGTTTTTTAGGTTCTATATTTAATTGTTCAGTTTGTTTAATTGTTTTACTTGTTTAATTTAAGGGAAACATTTAGCTGAATTATTCAATTATTCTGTAAATTCAGGCCAGTCCATTCGTGCATTTTTGTTTTGCTGCATTTTTGCATATTTTGATATTGTTTATTTTTTCTGTATCCTTTGTATTATGTCTTCACTTAGGGTAGAATCACTTGATGAGAGAGTTGAGCTCAGGTCAAATATTCATCAACTTCTATATAATTTAATGATATGTTTCTTGATATCAAGAAATTTAATAGATTTGGGGTTTTAGTTGGATGAGTCGGTCAATAAGTTGATTTTCCATATTATCTTTAGTTTTCATTTTAGAGAATCATTCCAATTCTTCCAAAATCTGTCTAAGTATATAATTAGAAGTAAATATTGATAACAATGATTCTGTATTTATTGACAAGTCATCTTATTAAGACACTACTTATTTTATCTTAAAAACTTTTTATATGCACTCTGTATTATGGAAATTAACATTTACAACAAACTGATTCACTTCGACAGAGAGGAAAAAACAACTTCGATTCTTCCATTCCCGATGGTGGTACAAAAGCGGCAGGAACTGCAACCGAAAAAATCACCACGAGAACAAGAATAGAAGGTGTGGCCATCCTAGAGAAGTCCAAAAGACCACCTCGCGGTCAGCCACACATATAAATTTAATTAGTTCTAAATGACTTGCCGATCCGTTAAGGCCGACTAATCATTTAATCATTTCAATTGTGAAGAATTCAATTATAAAATACAATAAACATGCATGTATGCTGCAACAGGTCCGTCGTCTTTTGCTTTTATTGCCACCTCCCGTCCGTACGATCGGATAAATAGAGAATTGAAAAATAGAAGTGAAGAAAAAAAAACGTATTTACGTCGAGCTGTTGTTTTTTTTCCTCTTCCTTTGGCAGCGGGTCTTTCTTTGTGCACGATGCCATTTGAAAGAGTGGGTGGAGTGAAACATTTGTTTTGTAAGGTTTCTTTTTGTTATTTGTTAATAAGTTTTAATTTCAGATCGATGTTACGTCACACAGTGGGAACTTGAATTTTGAATGGTAATTTGCGAAATGAGATGAGCTTCCTGATATTATTTGATTGTAGAAATGCATACAATTATAATGCATTTCTTATTCACAATAACAAATGTCGGTTTTAAGCAAATGTTTTACTTATGCTGCTTTTTATAATAGTAGTCCAAATTGAATATCACCTATATTTTTCTATTTTAAAATCTATACTACACAAAAGTATAAGTCTATTCTGGGAAATACTACTCACTACTATGCAAACCCTTCGTCCTGCTTTCGGGTAACATGCGAATATCGCTTCAATAAAAGCTTCCTTTAGAGACAATCTAAGAAGATTTAGGCTTTTAATTAATTTTAATATACTAAGATAAAAAAGTCGAACTATAAATAGACCTATAAATAAAAGAGTAAAATAATACAGAGAAGTAATTCAAAAGATAAAATAATAAAAGTAATAATATAATAATAATAAATAATATAAAGTATAGTAATTAATACTACTAAAAGCTTTCCTAATACTCATTCCATAAATTAAATTTATAATTAAACATTACTTGTATTTCAGATTATATTCAATAATAAAATATATTTAAGATATTACATTTGAAATTTGGCGTATTAATTTAAAAATGTATCCACAATTCCTCATCATTACCATTTAACAATTAGACACAAAGCAATATACGTTTAAGTGAGTTTTAGTCTTCACATTACTGGATCTGATCCCAAAAAGAGCCATTTGCGGGAAATATTGCTTCTTGTCTATAATTGAAAAAATAGTGCACAAATGGTTAGCGAAATAACGCGCTTGGTGCATGGTTCCAGAGTTTGAAATCAGATGGTTTCAGCATGAAAAAGGAATTGAGGAGATGAGTAAATCGCCTTTTTAATTAATTTTTAATAAATTACTTTTTTTTCTATAAAGGAACTTCATTCGAGTTCTAAGGCTTTAATTAATATAGCAGAAATATGCCTTTCTTCTTGAATCATTTTCAAGGCTTTAAAATGATGGGAAATACCTTGTTGATTAACATTGGAGTAATGAATGGGTGTCTTTTTGGTCATTTCACCAGTCATCAACACACGCCATCTTCTTCTACAAGAAGCGTCTTGCACCGACCATTTCTCGTCATAAAATCGAGAACGCCGAAATCCCATGGTCAGAAGAGGCCACCTATCTCGGTCTTGTCTTCGATCTCAAGTTTAGGTGGAATTCCCACATTCAAAGATCCCTCCATAAAGGTCAAGGTATTGTTACTTTGCTGTTTCCGCTTATAAACTGGACCAGCAGGCTTTCTCTCTCAACAAAATCTCTCCTGTACAACATGCTGGTTCGATCAGTCGTTCTATACGGCTCCAGTGTCTATCTAAAATACGTTTCACCTAGCCAGGTGGAACGTCTTCAAGTTTTTCAAATCAAAATTCTCAGGAGAATAATCAATGCCCCGTGGTTCGTTAGGAACAATCAAATTCATAGAGACATCCCCCAAGTTCATGATTTTAAATGCGAGCTCTACTCGAGATATTTCTCTACTCTTCTTCTCTCGTACAATAGATATATTACCGCGTTGGCCGATATGTTATTCGGCTCTTCGTGGCGTTACTCTATCACAGCCGACACTTCCCCGTCCTGCTCTAACTCCAAATTGTCTCGACCTTCTCCGGCGAGCGATTAACTCATGTACCGTAAGCTGCGTGCTGTGATAACGACGCCACGTCCTTGCCTGGCCTTTGTGCCTCTTAACGGTGTTAGCGGTTACGGGCCCCGGGGGGTAAGGAAGTTAGTAAGGAGTTACTAACAGTAAGAAGTGTCAGTTAGGGTCATTAGATCAGCTAATAGGGTGGGGTTTAGTGGGTAGCTCAGAGTCAGTCTCCACATAACCAGTCCAACTCGCTTATTCCTGCCGGTCTTCCCAATCAGGTATCCGTAACAGGATTCCCCTTCCTGGTTCCAGGCCAAAAAAAGGTGTTGCTCTTGAAAATTATCCATTTTTGTCCATGTATAATATGTTTAGTTGTGGCGAGCATCTAAAATTTAGAAGATAATGATTTATTTGGCATGGAGAGGGGTGTTGTAATAGTTATATATATTTATTTAGATATCGTACGATAGGTCCTCTGAAAGGAAACAACTGTAGTGTCTTTTCTATTTTAGAGTTTCTTTTTTATCAATTAGAGATAATATAGACTGGACGTACTGCTCAAAGTGGGTTCCAAACCACGGTCCTCAACACCAAGCTTACCGACTGGCTAGTGAACAACTTAGAGATCGTTGCAGAATACATCCGGTCTTACACAGCTTGATTACTGGCGTGACTGGGATGACATCTAGAGTCGCGTTTATCGCAAATGTTGAATTCAATTCAATAGATTTAAATTCAACTACTCGGCAGTGTCAACTTTCTCCTATTTTAAATGAATTTTTTTCTAGTAATTTGTTTCACTTACATTATTTACTGATACACAGTGAGTGTAGCAACTTCAATAATTTTATAACAAACATTTTTCAATTATGATAAAAATCTAAATTTGTCCCTCCAGATCTTAAAATATTGCGTCCTGTATATGATATATACTGGATGGATGTCCAAAAAAAGAATATTTGGAAAAATAGCTACATATTAATAAATTTCAATAACATACATTATAACAGTGTTATTTATGCCTTAATGGTCCATTTTGTGATTATTTCTTCTGTTCTTATTAATTCTTTAAAACAACAAGCTTTAAATTCTTAAGTGACAACAGCTAAACATTTTAAGTAGAATTTTATATTGAATAATAAAATTAAACCAAATTATCACAATATTCATCATGTTGTTAAAATGTAATATTACTATGACCTCAGTTGTTCATAGGTTAGATTAAAAAATGATATACAATAGACACATATACAATTACACTATAAAAGTCTAACATCGTAATAACATCATGTTCTCATAATAAACTACAGTTCTTAAACGACACAATAATGCCTTTTATAAAAAAATGGTCTGATGATCTAAAGAGATCGTAAGAAACTCGAATTAAATACAATTTTATTCCCATTTTTGTCTCGTTAGATATTCGGATAAATTTAACGGTAAAAATAAATTTTATTCGATTAAATTAATTTTTTTTCAATCTCCAACCGTCGTGAAATCTTATACTGTGATTGAATCTGTGGGATAGTTTTAAAGCGTTTTCCGGTATGCTCTATGTTTCGTTTGTTATGTTTTTTTCTTAGCTGCTCCTTTTTAGTTATGCCTCCAATGACCATTGACGTGTCACGTTAATTTTTTTTCTATTTATAATTTCAATTATGACCGCTGGGGTTTTGGCCGCGTATTATGAATACTAATTGTTTTGGTTTGGAACTGTTTTATTTCATTTTTTTCTTAGTTGTGAATAATAGCTTTAATTTTTGATGGACTATACGCATATTAGAGCAAATCATTTCTAATTCTAGTATTCATAATTTTTCGGTACTTTGTAAATGGACCGAATTAGTTACGTAGAAAATATTTATCAATATAGGAACTGCTCTGGTTTATTTACCAAAAACATTGAAATAAAATTGATTGGTCAAATGTATATTAGTTTTATGAAGGGTGTCTAAAGTTAGGATATGTGTAGGCTACAAAAACTTGTTTGTTTGTTTTAAAACAATTTTAATTGACGGAAAGAAGTGACGACTTATAGGTCACCATGATACTGCTGACTTAGCACTTCAGGACATCTGACTCTCACTCACCACATCTCCCAGTTTGAGATAAAAATATCTCAACGATACAGTCTCCGATCTATATAGATAGTTCAAAAGCTAATGAGAAAGTTGGTGTGGTTGTTCTAGGTGCCTCCACATCCTAAGCACACTTCGGTATCCATTGCAATCTATTGCAATATGGAAATCTTGTCTCTCAAATAGATTTTGAATGGAGACCCTGGTGAAGTGGAGTGGCATTGATATCATCCAATAATTGTTAGTATAAATACAAAGCTCATTCCAGGAAATCACTATATCAAACCGGATGATTTATCATGGTCAGATGGCGGACGTCATGGCCAACGACAATGTTTAAAAATCTATGTTTGATTTTTTAAACTTCTTAGTGAGCTTCTTATTTATTTTTTGAAGTTGGTTCAATTTTTTTATTGAGAATATTTTTTAAGACTTACTATTCATACTATTTATAAGTATATCTGAATTGTAATAATATTTTAAGAAGCCTATTTATTTTTTATGGAAAATGATGACAGTGATGAATATTAGGTTTAAATACGAGAATTATATATGTAAAAAGTATTCAGTTCTTGTCAGACAGCTTTGCAGATCGATACTAAAACCAGTACTCTTGCGAATATAGGGAGTTGAACTCGACAAAAGTGGTCAGACGGTGAGTACAGCTAATAATTGAATGAACTAAGCAAGTAACTTGATCTGGAAATGCAGTTTACTGATGCAGTATTAGTCACGCTATCTGCTACTTCCATCCCAATGAAACGACCAAAGAGGAATATGTGGTCGTTGTCCCGCCTGGACAGCTCTGGGTTATAGTAAAATTATTTGTTAGTACCAGTGTGCATTTTAAATTATCTGAGCTGTGCTATTTTTATTTAAATTTTCACATGATAGCTAGTTTGTAGTAGTTTCTCAGGTTTTGATATCCCTAAACTCCAACGCTATTGCCACCCGTGTTTGGATTCCAGATTAGGGATGCCGAAAATATATCGATATATCAATATAATGATATAACGGTATTTTTTGCAAAAATATCAATATTTTTAGCCGATATTTTTTTGATCGATATATCGATATATCTATATCTTTCCCGCCCGATATATTTCGATACTTAAAAAAAAATTAAAGATATTTCTTAAACATTATAAAAACATTATAAAATTGGCATTTTATTTTAAACGTATAGTGAATTTCGTACTTAAAGGTTTATTTTTTAAAATATCGATATATCGAAATATCGATATTTTTAGATGATTCTTTTTTGACCGATATATTGATATATCTATATATTTCCCACCCGATATATTTCGATACTTAAAAAAAATTGAAGATATTTCTAAACATTATAAAAACATTATAAAATTGGTATTTAATTTTAAACGTATAGTGAATTTCGTACTTAAAGGTTTATTTTTTAAAATATCGATATATCGAAATATCGATATTTTTAGATGATTCTTTTTTGACCGATATATTGATATATCTCTATATTTCCCGCCCGATATATTTCGATACTTAAAAAAAAATTAAAGATATTTCTTAAACATTATAAAAACATTATAAAATTTTTATTTAATTTTAAACGTATAGTGAATTTCGTACTTAAAGGTTTATTTTGTAAAATATCGATATATCGTAATATCGATATATCGAAATATCGATATTTTTAGCCGATTTTTTTTTGACCGATATATCGATATATCTATATCTTTCCCGCCCGATATATTTCGATACTTTAAAAAAAATTAAAGATATTTCTTAAACATTATAAAAACATTATAAAATTGGTATTTAATTTTAAAGGTATAGTGAATTTCATACTTAAAGGTTTATTTTTTACAATATCGATATATCGAAATATCGATATATCGAAATATCGATATTTTTCTTGCCGGTCCGCACCCCTAATCCAGTTAGTTTGGAATGAGTAATGATATGCAATGAATATTTTATTCCAAAAATATACGAGATAGATAATAGAAGAAATTTATGCGAAAGTTATCTAAAATGCAACACTACCACGAACATCTTCTTCAAAAGGAATATATAATTCAGTGAAACAGCCACCATCGCCACCGTTATTTGTTTATAATATACACTTTCTATTATGTTAAACTAAGATTGAAGAACATATATCTATTATAGCACTGTTGCTCTAACAAGAACCTCACCTATAGAATTTAACCACTTATAATTGCCGCAGATATGGCTGCACACCAATGCACTAATAAATATTGGGTTCTTTTAGCAACTGATTCGTTTTATTGATGAATACAGCATTATCTATAAATGCATTTGTGTTATTTTGACTTTATTGCACTGTTAAAACTCTTTAGAACTATCAAAGTAATCAATTTTATATTGGTGTATGTTTAATATTATTTTATATAGAGCAACTTGTGCATTCAATAGTTCAGTGTTTCAAGCTGCATATATGGCTAAATGTTATTGTTTGGCTGAATATTGACAATTATGTTAAAGTGGACCCCTTTATAAATTTCTTTTTATTTGCATTAGGTGGTTTATGATTTTAAACTATTATTGAGTGAGTAATAATTAGAATTGAACATGAGACCGAATACTTTCTGTTATGAATATCCTGTTAAGTATTTAACAAAATTGCTTTCAAATCGAACTGTAAAGGTAATTTATGCATATTGTTTTTATATTTAAATATTGTTAGTAGGGGATGGTTACAAAAGTAATATATTTTGTCGTTGAGATTCGACGAATTAATTTTCAGTTTTTATAACTGGTATCATGAATGGATCTACAGAATACATAAATTCGATTAAATATATCATAAAATATCACATATATCTCGCTTTATTCAAAAATTTGTTTTAATACTAATTGTAAGATTGGGCCATTTTTAGCGTTTTCTTGGAGAAGTTATGCTAGGCTGTTGAACTTAAAAAGTTGGACTTGAAAATTCAACAGTGTCACCACATTTTATATATATATATTTATATATATATATTTATATATATATATTTATATATATATATATATATTTATATATATATATATATATTTATATATATATATATTTATATATATATATTTATATATATATATTTATATATATATATTTATATATATATATATATTTATATATATATATATATTTATATATATATATATTTATATATATATATTTATATATATATATTTATATATATATATATTTATATATATATATATATATATATATATATATATATATATATATATATATATATATATATATATAATTAAATTAACTGGTACATCTTTACAAAATCGTGTGCATCTTTTCTACCTAGAACATTTCTGACACCGTCATTCCCTCGTCTCGTGTCCGTAGTAAACGTTTAACGCTATTAGTGTTGTAATTAATTTATTTACCTGCCAGAGGTACTGCCAATAAACGATTACATTTTCGAGGAACATGTTTGTAGACGCCCGGCATCCTGCTTGACGTCCTGCTGAAGTCTCCATCGGCGCGGGGCGAGGCCTCCGTTCGCTGTTCAGGCTTAATAAGCAATTTGTAGCAGGATGACCGGTGGGTAGCCGATTTAATTCCTTGTTATTTTTCGTCGATACAAAGTAGTGACGGGTGTTGTTGACGTTGTTCGTCTTGCGGCGAAAAACTGTTCAGTTATTAAGTACATATTTGAAGATCGGTTTGTTTTTTTTTTGTTTAATGAATGACTTAATTAAGGTCTAAATACGTGCATTTTACACATTTTTCTTCTGTGTAAACTACATTTAATAGATATAATCTAAAAATAAGCGTCTTTATGTATTGAGTAACCATCTTTAATGGTTTTAGAATTAATTATTTTTATTATACTAGGTTGCTCAGTAAGTAGGAAAATTTAAGTAATATAATAACTTTTTAAATAACCATTAGGTTCTTGTATATATTTTGATTGGTAATATTTATTGATGAAAATGTGAAATATTAATGCAAACAACCTAACATATCTGTTAAATTCTATGGGTTTGATATTTCTCTGCATAAAACAATATTTTTTCCGTCAGTATTTTTGAATTATTCAGTGTATATAGATATGTTCTTATGGGAAACTCTGGCGCATTTGGTATACTCTGGCGTTGCACCGTCTGATCACCACTTGCTCAGATCGATACAGAATGACTTGACTGTTTTCAAAATGCTGAAGAAATATGAAAAAGGATCAATGATTGAATAATTATCAAACCAACATCGTTCTTTCGACATGGTATCGCTACGTTGTCAGAAAGGTGGGGAAGATAGTAAAAACATATATTGTACCGCTTCTTCTCAACGAAAGCATTTTTAAAGTAAAAAAATTATCAATATATTCATACATGAAAGCAAGATACAATTCCATCAATATCAATTCGTTTATTATTATGAGCGTCCTACATATAGAATAGAATATTGTTATTATTTTCTAAATAATGCCGACTTAAAATAAAGTAATTTTGGAGATATTTTTAAGGTGAGAACAATTATATAAGTTTATATCTTTCACCAATTTGGAAGTAATCATTGAACATTTTTTTCTTCTTAAAATCTGAACACCTCGTCGGGTAGTAAATTCATAGTGAGCACATAATATTTTTAAAAATTTTTTTGCGATATAGAGTTTGCCATTTTGCATACAGTTTGCAATCTTGTTAAGTGTAAATTACAATGAAATTATGATTGTATTTGTATAAAAGATAATTTTTTAATTAATTACATGTTACATAAAATATGCTCAGTACAATCCTAGTAATTTACAAATTATTTTATTAGTACATCAATGCACATAAGTAAGGGTTAGTATATCAGTATATATTTTTCAAAGTAAAATAAAACCAAAATTTAAGCTAAAATTAACAGTAGAACTTAGAAAAAACTTACTTAAAATTCACTGTAGAAGTTCGTGAGTTTTAGTTCGCTCAATCTTTTGATATTATGCATTGTTGAAGTAATCTTATTTCATATTTTAATGTTGAATCTGAGATAATTTCATAAATTAATTTGATTTTGAGGTCATTACACAGTTTGTTACGTAGCGATGAACATTAGTAAGTAATTAAGTATTAGTGCAACTCCATATTTGCGCCATAGGTTCCATAGGTCCATAGGTTCAAATTGGCTTTTTAATTGATTGATAAATCAATCCCTTTGATTTCAGGTCAAGTTCAACGTCCCAATAAGTAGTAGAGTTGTTTGATTTTGAGATTGATCTGCTCTGATTTTTATCTAGTATTTTTTTTGTTATTTTTTATAACATCTTTATTAGATACGCTTGGTACAATCTTAATTATAAATTAATTTATTACAACATTTCATTTGTACTTGGATTAATTCACAAGCAAGGCGAATGCGAAAAAATACATATTCATAATCAATATGTATTCCTCAATTATACAATTATAATATCTTATAGCTATAGTTTACACTAAAGGTATACACTTTAAATAAGTTGGTATGGTTTGGTTCACTTCAATCTCCTGACATACTGCGCGCTTCCAGTAGTTGTGGTTCCACGTTAGTATGATTTCGCAATCTTCTTTCGTGTTTCAAGGCCAAATCTTGGATAACTTCAGAAATCCATTTGATTTCCAGATTATCGTGCAGTTCTTCGTTGGTTACATAGCGATAGGCATTGGTAATCAAACAAATAACCTTGTTTTAACAGCGTTGAATGACTATTTGATTTGATCAAGTTGAGAGTAACTTCCGACTAACCAGTATAGTTGTTTTATTTTGGTTCTAATGTGTTTTGCTTTTTGCCTAACATGATATATTTTGTCTAATATGATGAGAAATATTTAAATGATATCAAATTTGTAGTTCTTCTGAGTATACATAAATGGTATTTGGTAGAGATTGAAGTTTTTGTTGTTGCTATTAGTTAACTTATATGATTTGTAGAAGATAGAACATGATTAGAGTTATAAAATAACATTATAAATATATTGGAATGTCTTTTAAATAAGAATTTAATATAACATTGTCGTGCGTAATTTTGTAATGGGATAATAACTTTGTTTTAAAGAGATCAAATCACATCTTCTAATGGAATCTAATGTAGCGCCTATGTAGTAAGTTCTTTTATATTTCCATTATAGTCTATTTTATTTAAAACTAGTTAAAGGATTTAAATATTCGACGAGTTTCGATCATTTCAACTAGAGGTCGGATATGTGAGTACCTTAGGTACTTTTTTTTAATTGAGAATAAATGACTATTTATTCTGTGGTTAACCGATGACTTACAAAGTTACACATTTGTTTGTAAGTTACGTCAATATTATATAAAACTTAAATAAATTCTGTAATATAGGAAGTCCATATTTGGGAACCTTTTCAAAAACTTCAAATGTATTTAAAATTCATATATTATATAATATATAACTTTTTATTTCCTTCAACCAGAGATATTTAAACTAACACGTAACATAATTAGTTTTACAACATACCAGCGATCAAGTTAAACCAACCCCTTTTAAGTGTAGCGTTGGGTAACACTCATAACTGTAAATTATAATGTTATAAATCAATTTGCATTATAAATTGTTAAGGCTAATTTTTACTGTTCTTATAGGAGCGTCAATGTAATAGGTGGAGATTAGAAGGTCAAAATATGCATGAATCCTACCATATTTTTCAACTATATAATATATAGCTTACTGATAAAAAATAGACTAGTTATAAAATAAAAATATTTCCTTGTAAATTCAAGGCTTAATTTTTAAAAAATGCATACATTAATCTTTTTCAAAGTATCTTTAAATCCATCGCTAGTTACTATTTCTCTCATTCTCGTCTCGTCACAACTTTGATTGTTTACACATAATAGGCTCCTTTAACTAGATAATATTAAAGCAGTTGATAAGATGATGGGTATGACCCAAATTCGTGCTACATTTTCTTAATTCATCTCTTTAGTATTTATCTAAAAATTAAATAATTACTTTTTAAACAGAAAGGGGAATTAAACCGAATTTCTCTAATTTTGTAATCGAATTATATCTTTATAATCTAATTGTAGTAATTGTAACTATGGTGTTCTAATTGGAAATACTGTACCCTGTTTATCGACAATGAGCAGCTGATAAAAATTGTAAAGGTTGTTGTGTTTTTCTGTTCAGTGAAAAAATGTAATATTCATATAATGTAAGTGATCAAAAGTTTCTTCTTTATTTTTCGGCTAGCAAATCCGCTGGTCAGATATGGTTTATGGCGCTCTGCTGTAAAATTATTAAGTATATTTAACTTAAATCTTAAAGACATTCATTATTCACTGTGTATATGTTCTTATTTATTCCTATTTAGTTTTTATCTAGGATTACTGGTATATGTTGGTGTACTAATTTATAATACGTCTTATATCCTTAGATGTTGAAATCTATTGAACTTTTATAGCTTTTTATGAAGTATACTATTTAGTATATTCAGAATATAGTTCTAGTACACTTCACATAACGGTATTAAAGCACTATAAAAACACTACAGACACTGGTATTTTTTAATTCAATTTATACTCATGGACCGATGTGCCTGAATTAATTGAATGAGTACTTAAGTCTCATCAAAATACTTGTATGTTAGTGGCATCACATTAGAATATTATTTCAGTTACTGTTATTTTTGTCGATATATAATGTATAAGGGGTGTATATTTTGGCCAGCGATATTTTTTGGTGAAAATGCAATCAATTAATTAATGTGAATAACTGTAAAACAAATTAAACTTACTCTTCATATCTATATTACCGAAGTCTATTCAGAAACTTTCGACCTTTAGAAACTTGGTGATACTGTTTCATCATATTGCAATTGTGCGTCTTCTTTTCAACGATTTAAAAATAGCTATTTTTTGTTAATGATCACCAGAAGCTGTTTGGAGAACTATAAACCTTCGAATATAACGAATTGCAAGACTTATTCGACGAAAACCTAATTCAAACCGTCATAGAACTTTCAAAGAACTTAGCTAGATAAATAAACTTTACATGCAATGGGAAAGTTTTCTGTGCTGTATTGTTAGTCCGGGTTATCAAAAAGTCATGGGTTAGTCCAGGAGAGACTAATATATAAACATTTTTATCAACATCGATTGGAATATTCATAGCAATAAATTCTTGCTGCGCATATGGTGACATTAGTAAAAGTGCGTAACAATTTGCTATCTTTGAATGAAACTTTTAGTGTAGATGTCTGTTGACGTCAAATGAACAACTTGAACGACCGAATGTTGCATAAAAGAGCAGCAATAGCAACTAACAAATGCAAATTCATTCATCTGCATGGCAACGCACTACCTTATGTTGCAAGGGTTGTGAACAGAATATTGCAGCATACTCGGCAGACATACTATCCTCTGATTACGATTATTCAGATCGATGCAACATGGTTCAGCTGCCACGCAGTTTCAAGATTTTGTGCGAAGTGAGAAAATAAATCTATGATTAGATTGTCGTCAAACCAGCATCCTTCTTTGAAGACGCTATCACCATATTACCAGAAAGATGAGAATAACTTGTAGAATATGATAAAAAATGATTCCTTTCGAAAATGAAAATGAATTAAACCTTTTTCAAGAATTCAAAACCTTGTAGCCTTTGTAACCTTGCAGCCTTTTCCACTATAGCCTTCAAATTATTTACAACTTAGTTATTTATAGATCAATAGGTAGCAAATACCGAAGAAATTTAAGGGTTGGTATTCCTGAAATAATATTTGATAATAATTCCTTTTAAACCGTCGCATGAAAATCGTCTTATGTTTACTTAAATAATTATCGTTGAATAAACTCTGACTATAGCTAGTAATTAGTTAGGAAAAGGAAATTTTAATGTCCCGTTCCATGCAATTCATGATCTAACCCTAACCTAAAAAAATCACCCATTGATTGGCGGATGTCAGGGCGGCCTAAAGCGTTCTCGGCCGGTAAACGTCATTTTCTCATGGCCGTCCGCGATCTGATCGAACTATATTAATGAGCAACGATGCACGAACGATTCCAACATACACAATCATTAGTAACAAATAGCAATAATAATGGCCGCAATGATATATGCTCGGTCTCCTGATCGTAATCATATCGTGCTTTAAACTAGACTCATTTGCCCCCACTATCGTGTTTTAACGTTGACTGCGTTCTTGAACGGTTCGGCTGATATTTTATTTTATCTATTTTTTTCTTATTCTCCATTGTATCGACTTTGTTCTTGGATTACTTTCTTTGTATGTTTTCGATTTACAGACACATATTCACATTTTAAAATCAAATGTTAGAACTAGCGAACATCCGTAAAAATTCATTATAATCAACAAAGCTGTTTTTATGAAGAGAAAGCGTTAGTCAGTTTACTTATCAACATTAACCAATAAGATTGTCTTGATATTGTTTAGATGTTGTCAAAAATACATGTCTATATAATTTATTAGTTTTGGATTTATTAGTTTAGGCTTTTGAAAAACCTATTTTTTACTAAGCACCTGCTAGAGATTTTTTTCTCTGCGTTCTGCGCCATGACGATCTGTTTCAGAACAATAAGCCACTGTGTTGTCAATTTTCTAAGCTGTTTGTTTATTTTTAAAATAGAGTATCAATCTATAGGCGCAGCTCCAATCCCTCTACATGGATTTGTTGCTGAGGCTCGATGTGTTGCACCTCCTGAGCCTCATATGCTCCTATTTCACTCAGCACCAATGCCAGCTCCTTTGTATGTTGCGCAAAGTCTCTTCTGATACTTTATGCTACTATTGATTGACTTATTTCCTACCTTTACTGTTCGCGTACCGATATCCAGACACATATACCAGTTGCTGTAAGTACTTTAGCTGTAATTGCTTAAATGGAAGCGGCGACCTTGGTTAACAATTCACACTATGGAGCCTGCTGTCGAGTTGTTTACGCTTGGTCTAGATGTTCTTCTGTCAAGTTAATCTACGGTCCAAGTGAACGCCTAACGCGAAGTATTTTGCATGATCCTCTTGTAGGGTGCTTTCTTTATGTACTTTTAACAGCGAACGGGGTATATATTCTCAGAGTGTAAGTAATGTGAGTTTACTTGGTTTGGATTACCATTATTCTTCATTAGTTAATAAATCTATAAATCTATAATCATTAAATTATTATTATTAAATATTAATTTAAATGTACAACCCAAATGTTCGAATATATTTTGGATGGCCCGATTTTACATGAAATAATCAATGCATGTAGTATTGTAATATTATGAATAATATTTGATTAAGAATATTTTTATATTTTAATAAAATTGTTATTATTAACCGGAATACCAAAAGTTGCCGATTCCTAAAGAAATTGGAGAATGGATAAAAAAAGACGCAAGGAGGAGGAATTATCTGCCAAGAAACTTGTAAACAGCCTATATCAACTTCAATACCTAATAATACTTTAACTAATCTAAATGAAAATGAAGATAGAGTTGTAAATCCAATAACTCCGAAGGAATTTCGCAGTGAAATTCAGAACATTTTCAGTATTAAAAATCTTGTAGCATAGTATCTAATAAGCACTGCAATCTGGAATTATCTAATAATATCTGCCAGGAAAGGACATCATAAAACTTCTACACCTATCTAACGCTACACTGCTATTGTAATATGATCTTATGTAGTGGAAAATTTATTAAATTATTATGATCCCTAAAATAGATAAATTGTTCAACTATAAAACATCATATCGGTGATATCAAGATATTTTTTGAAGAAAATAAAGTTATCCTGGCTCCCGAATTTTTATTTGGATATAAGCATTCGACAATTGATCGTATGATATCATATCACCGACATTACTTTCAAAACTTTTCAACAAAACATATTTTTGTTCAGTTATATTTTTAGACGTAGCCCAAGCCTTTCATAAAGTATGGCATGTGAGCCTCGAATGCAGTTTAGCAAACAACTTACATATCAAGATGAGCTAGAATCTCAATCCTGCTTTTTGTTCGTCACTTGAACTTTATCTTTGCGAGTTTACCATGAGCCAGTGTTATCCGACCAATATTGGTCTCGATCTCCTTAATTGTGTACTCGTTACAAGTGACAACATTAAAACATCTGTAAATAGATTACGAGCCGCTGTCAGCAACAATAGTGATTGGCCCAAGATATGAAGACCAAAATTAAATGCCATGATAGATAGACAGTATTGCGAGTATAGCAAAATACTTAACGCCAAGCTCAAGTGGAAAGAGCATGTTAGGAAGAAACTAGCAGAACTTGGTATGAGATTCAAACAATTTTGGCGATAGTTTGGATTACATCTGAATTATTACGTCATAATGAATTGTTATACACCATAAAAACAATATAAAAAATTAAGTTAGTGTGGATCTATGGAGTTGCCCAAAGAATCCTAATATAAATATAATCCAAACTTATCAAAACAAAGTTCGTCTCAATATATTTAATGCCATATGGTATATTATAAATAAAAACATCTTCAAACAGCTAAGGATACTAACGGTAAGGCAGCAAATTATACCAAATACAAAAAAATAACAACAACATAACTACTCGATGACAGTCGGAGATTGAACAGAAAAAAACCCTTTGAATTGGTACAATAAAGCTGTTTGTGAATGCTTCGCCATTTATTAAACTTACTTGAGTCCATACTTCAAACATTAATTAAATTTTGATGTGGAATATTAGATTTTATACCAGTATTAGAGAAAAATTATAGTCATAAGTAATAGTGTAGTTATAAAAATATAGTCATAAGTGATAGTCAATAAGTAATTTTTAAATAAATTTTAAAATGTATATGTTTATTTTTGGCCTAAACCCTTATACTAAATGGTTATTTTGTACTTGAAATATATGATATTACGGAGATAAGAGATTAATTTTTTAATACCATAATTTATTTTATTAACAAGACACGTATTGGTATATTAAGAACAGAATAACACAGAAATATTGTGTGAAGGAAACAAGGCCTGAAATCGATAACGTACTATAGTTCTGCTTATCTCGACGGAAAAATGACTGTTGTTCTTGTTTTTTTACGTGACGGTTCTCTTTTCTGTGTGCCGCCAATGCCGCCATCGAACCAACGATTGTGACCATCTGATGGCTCTAATGAGATCTCTAGCGGGTACCATCGGTACTCGTATAATATAGTCTTTCATGTCTCTGATATTGCCACGATTTCGTTTTGTATTTCTACGTGTATATGCACCTCGGATATTGCGCACATTTTTCCTCTGATTTAGATAATAAATTAATAGATTGCAGTAATAAGCCGATATTGCTCTAGCTGCGTGCATGAGCTAACATTTTTTTTATTTTTGGCCTTTCATCAAACTATAGTCCGAGAGCAAATTTAATTATTTTGTCATAATAAAAAATACCAATATCAGTATTTGTCTAGTATTTCTTATGTATTATAAATCAAATTTAATACTGTCGAATAATTATTGGATTAAAAATTAATTAAGTGATTTTTTTAAAAATATTCTAAAATCTTCTTTTACCAATGAGGGTTTATCTGATCTGGACTCTATCTACTCTGATCGATCTGACTGGTTTATCTGATATCTACTCTTTAACGTGGGTTCCGAACCACGGTCCTCGGCACTAAGCCTATCGACTGGCAAGTGACCAACTTAGAAATCATCCCAGAAAACATGCGGTCTTACCCAGCCTGGTTACTGGCGTGACTGGGACCATTTCCTTTCTCGGATTTTGCACTCTTACTTAGGACAATCACAAATATTAAACAATTACAAACATAAATTATACGACCATGCTCCAGCATGAATCGAACCCGCAACTATCACAATAGTAGTTGGACCGTCCTGTCGCCTTTGCCACTGTTCCACCCAAGCCGGCATAAATTGATTTTGAGAGCAATTTTACTTAATTACTCAGTTTTTTTGATAGTGCAGAAAATTATTTTAGTATAAGTTATGAAAAGTGCAGGGTCTAAAAACAAAAACTTTTATTTTACGGAAATAATAGAGAGAAAAGCAATTGTAAAAAATTATGCTCAGCTATATTCTTAGATGTAGCACAAGCATTCGATAAGGTTTGCCATGAAGGCCTTGTTCATAAACTACAGAAAATGCTACCAAAACAACCCACCGAACTATTAAAATCATATATTACAACCAGAATGTTTTAGAGTCAAACAAGAAGAAGCTTACTCTACAATAAAAGACGCTAAAGCAGGTGTACCACAAGGAAATGAACTGGCACCAATGCTTTATCTACTCTACACTTGTGATATACCACAAATGGAAAATATTACGACGGCTACATTTGCTGATGATACTGCGATTATAGCTGTCGGAGACAATAGTGAAAAAGCCTAACAAAAATTACAACAGGCAAGTGACAATATAAATAATTGGACACTAGCTTGGAAAATAAAAATTAATAAAAGCAAATCTGTACATAGTTCACCTATAAACAGACCATACAAGCACCAATAACATTAAATAATACTATCATTTCATATAGGAATAACGCTAAATATCTCGGAATGAATCTCGATGCAAAACTTCGCTGGAAGGAACATATAAGAAAAGAACTGTAATTGAAATATAGGAAAATGTACTGGCTAATTGGAAAAAAAATCACAATTATTAGTTCTGCAAAGAGTAACAAAAATAAAATACAAATTTCGCAGAACAAAGTCCTGAGAGGTATTGTGGGTGCACCCAAATACTATAGGACTGATTAACTACATCGAGACCTTCAGATACCCACAGTCAGTCCAGAAATCAGGAGAATAGCAAGGGGGCATGAGGAAAGACTCCTTTCTCATACGAATATTGAAATATTGCAACTTTTGGATACCACCTGAACAGGACACAGACTCAAAAGAATCAAACCATCTGATCTTGTGTAGTGTTGTGTATTGAGGCGCATATATTAAAAAATTCAGCAGTGACATGTATAAACATTACTTCACCAGAGACTGAGATAGGGCCGATGGGCCCCCCTAGTTATATACCTAAATTTAAGTTATCATAAAGACAAATTGTAGGTTAGACGGAAACGGCTAGTAACAATAAATTAATTAAATAATTTTAAAAAAATACGGAAAGAAATAGTATCTTATTGGAACAAGCAATACTGTCAGTTCAATCTTATTCTAAGACAAACCATGTCCGATCCATGATAAATCATGCAAACCGCATTTGGTGGAGTTTCAATAGCTAAAAGAAATTTGAAAGAAAGCTTTTCATTTTTCACTTCCAGTTTAACGCACCATAAAAATATATGCTTCTTACTTGTTAGAATCCAAAATGGTGACTTTCCTTAGTTGCTATTATTATTACCGATATATATATATATATATATATATATATATATATATATATGTATATCGATAAGGGATATAGTTAGTCTATCTAAAATAGTTTCTATCCAATTCAGTTTATTTTGGCTTCGACGGATAAGAAAATTCTGATTTAAAAAAATAAGGAAACAAAATGTTACGAAGTTATCAAATATAATTTATTTTAACATTATAGTATGTCTAATGCATATATTATCAAAGAACTTAAACTACAATTATACAGCTAATACTATACAAAATAGTACTGATAAAATTAGATTTAATCACTGTATTCCCCCTAATGCATTTACCACATCTACAAAATAGACCAAATGCTACCTAGACCTACCTAATGCTCACATAAAATTCCCTAGATTCTGCAATACAATTTTCTACTCTCCCTACAATACGATTTTCTATAGTTTTCTATTATATACACACCTTTAGTTGTTTCCACTCTCACAACCCTCTCATCTGATGTGATAATTATCAGCATTGCATCATAATCACATATCCCGAAAGATTCATTTAATCACTCTCATTTTTTGAGTCACTGTTCATCACTGATTTTGCCTTTTCTCAATTTAATTATGTGTGTGTCTGATGGAGTTCATCCAAACCGAAGGTATTTCGTAAACAGTGTTTCTTTCCTCATATTCAAACAGTTTTTGCTTATATATCCTTCTCGAACTACATGTCCATTGTAATAATGCTTTGCCACTCCCCATATCAACTCGATTGTATTGAATATTTAATCATAGTTTTTAACCATATTGTTCAGCCATCTGACCCACTGGGTATCTTTTTTCGAGTTCAAAACATGCAATTAAACATTTCACTTATATTTACCAAGTATCAATTTTAAATAGTTTATTGTGACTGTAGTCTCTTCAAATCTTAATTAATGTTTTGCAAGCAGATTCTTCATTAAAGCTTTTGTCGGTGAACTTGGAGGAAAACACTGAGTCTACCCCAGGAATGAAACTATTCCTTTTTCAGTATGAAGAACAATATATTGCCAATTAATTATTTTTAAAAAATTGTGACTAATAAAACCTAATCAAATGTTATTCCAACTTTTGCATTTTTCCATCAACTTTTATTGTCCTTTATATTCTCTTTTTATTAGGCTCTTGCGAAAAGTGGCCCAAAGTACCAATTGAAAACATCCAAGTATCAGACGCAATAAATTTCTGACCTTGACTATCTATTGCTTTCGGCATTTACAATCAGAGTAATATATTATATTAAGAGGCGATTTGAAATTTATTAAAACAAGCAAAGCGCCAAAACAACGTTTTCAGGTTTATAATCCTAACCGCTCTCATCAAGTTCAGTTCTACCTATCGGACAGATCCTTACAGGTCAAATTCAGGAAAGTACTGTCGAGTCGAAAACAAATAGAACGATGGCATACCTCAAGGTTCCCCGCTGACCCCAGCTTTATTTAACCTTTAGAATACAGCACATTGACGTTGCGTTTTATACGATGACACTGCTTTCTTCAAGGCCTTCGAGGTTACAATTCAAAAACATTTATAGAAGCAGCTCGATAATGCTGTCAAGTAGTTCAAATTCTGAAGCTTGAAAATCAACCTTCTGAAAGTCCAGGCCATCATTTTCCATAAGAAGCGTTACGCACGGCGCGTTTCGCAACCAAACAAAAGATTGATACCGCAATAATTTCATGGCTGGATAACGTTACTTACCTAGGCCTCCAATTCGACCGACGGTTAGGTTGGCATTCCCAAATCCAGAAAGCAATTCAGAAAGGTTCGGTTATAGCAAACCTGCTATCTTTCCTGATCTGCCCTTCTAGCAGACTTCCCATCTCCACCAAATGCTTATTTTATAAGATGTTAATTCGGTCCGTATTTATCTACGGCTCTAATGTCTACTTCAAGTTTGTTACACCCAACCAGGTGAAACCGCTTCAAGTTTTCCAAAATAAGTTCCTCAGGAGAATCTTAAATGCCCCATGGTTTGTCAGAAAACAAATCAAATCCATAGGGAAATTGACACTTCAGAAATCAAGCACTTTATATCTCAATCATTCCACAAACAACTACTCTGTTAAGTTCTTCTGAAAATGCGCTTGTTCTCAAGCTGGTCGACATGCTGGGAGCTTAGACAACCGTCACCGCTAAAATTCGCTTTTCCAGGCTGAAACGACTTCATACGCCGTTACAGTCATAACTTTTGCCTCCGTACGACAGTTGTGTGTTAACTCAAGTTCGCGAATCAATAGTTAGTTTCACTATCTGTTATTTCACCGGATCTTCCTGCCCAATAACGGGTGCCCGATTAGCATGGTACCCGCTCATCCCCAAATATAAGGCAGTAGCAGTAGCGACCCACAAGGGTCAACTATGAGGCGGTTTCGTTTTAGTGTATTGGTAAGCCCAGAGGCAGTCCCACATAACCCTGTCTAACCTGTCACTCCATGGCAAGTCTTCGCGATCAGGTATGCGTCATGCATTCCACCGCCTGCTTACTAGAAACAATGAGAAGGAAAATGTTGTCTGATATTAAAACGAATTGACAAAGTGCCATAGGCGATATATTATACATATTGAAGACGGAAGTTCGGTGCTATTTTGGATAGACTATATTAGTGAACATATGTGACTTTGTGTCAAAACCACTTGTTTGTTAAATTCGATAGACCTGACATTATTATTTAAAATAACTGTTTTCCATTAAATTAACTAGTATGAACAGAAGTTAACTATGCAGTTTCGAGATTGCATTTTCAATTTTCCTTGCTTTGCTTGTTTGATTTTAAATTATCGGATGTAGGTTTAAGTGATTTGAAATTTGTTGAAATTTTAACGACCTAAGAGTAAAATAAATTTATGTAAGCGGTTTTTGAAATGAATTTTAATACCAACGACAAAGAACGGCCTGGAGGCCCAACAAAGAAAGAAGTCAATGAAATGCAAGACTTATATAATGAATTCCCTATTCAGACTCATATTGTTTTCGACATGTTTTCAGACAGTATAACAGAAGCAATTCATGAATTAAGTGTTTCTTGACGATTACATGTCTTCGCAGAAATCATCGAATTAAACAGTTTGCTTAGGGTTTTTAACAATTGTTTATATTAATACTTCGCATTTTCACCATTAATAAAAATATATGCAATTAACTATTAACTTATATCTTGGAGACAAATATAAATGAATTCTGTTCAAGAACACTTTTCGGGGTATTTTTGGGTAGTTTAAACAAAACCATTAGCATTACTAGAATACTATAATTAAAATTTAATTTACTCTATTTATTTAATATTGCTATCTTGACAATTAATTGTGATTTAATAGTTCTATCTTAAGGGTCTTCATTATGGACTTCATAAGGATGAATTTTGTAGTAAACTTCATTTCGTTACTTAATTAAAAAGTTATTGCCTTCATTTATTATTTTTATTGGTGAACGTTATTCTGATGATATATTTATACATATATCTGATATAGTTATTGCGTGTTATTCCCATAGAACAGATATTTAATCTGAGTCATTGTCGATGTTGCAATTGCCCATGATCCTATTGTGGAAATAATTCGAAGCATGAAGAATAAATAAAATGAATGGCCGAGAAGATCGAGTACTATTGACAAATTTCCGTGGGAAAAACCGAACAATATATCCATTAATTACTCACGAATCTATAATTTTACACTGGAAAAAACTGGAGTTGTTATTTTACTAGTTATTGAGAATAACTATTCAATAGTATTGTCTGTTGTACATCAATTATAACTGTATAGTGCACTAAACGGTATATAGCTAGAGCAAAACCAATCAGATATTAATCAATATAACATTATATTGAAGCTATATTTGAAAAATAGTAAAAAAGGACCTATTGTAAGATACTAGCGGTTATGCCTATTTATTTTAGATATTTTACAAGTGATCTTTATTATAATATAGCGCAGTACCCCAGATTTGCCAGCTATTATTATTCATATTTCTGTTGATGGAATCATTCTCATATTTTGCAGCGTCTTACATATTGTACAATCTTCAACATTGTAACATAATATTTTAACACGTTATATAAATTTTAATATATTTAATAAACAAACTTCCATCACTCGGAGAAGTTAAAAATATTAATACATAGATATACATTGGTTGAAACATGTCTTTATAGAGTATTTTATTATATTATGTTATATAGAGTTTTTATTAATTTTTGAATGAACCTTTATCAAGTTTGTTTATTCATTTTTATTATAAAACCATTATGTATATAATTGTTGTTTGTAATTAGTACGCATGGTTTATAATTATTTTATTTACACAAGATGTACTGCTAAGGTTTAGTTTGGTATTAAAATATAACAGGTTAATTGAAAAATCCCCTGCCTACCATAGCAAAACACATTTTTGGGCAAAATTAGTTTTTTTTATTCAATATAATTTCCTTCAAGGGTGATACACTGATTATAACGAGCCTCCAACATTTCGATACCATTTTTGTACTACGATTAATAATTGATATATAATTGTTGTTTGTAATTAGTATCCTTTGCTTCAAAATAGGCCTCAGTTTCCGCGATCACCACTTCATTCGACGAAAATTTCTTCCCAGCGAGCATTCTTTTGAGATTTGAGAACAGGAAATAGTCGTTGGGGGCCAGATCTGGAGAATACGGTGGATGAGGAAGCAATTCGAAGCACAATTCATGGACTTGGGAAACGGTGCATAGCCTTGCTGAACCAGCACTTTCCTTTTCTTCAAATGCGGCCGTTTTTCGGCGATTTCGTCTTTCAAACGGTCCAATAAATTTTCCACTTCTTTTTTCAAGGTAGTCAATTAAAATTATTCCATGCGCATCCCAAAACACAGACGCCATAACCTTGCCAGCCGACTGTTGCGTTTTCTCACGCTTTGGAGCGGGTTCATCTTGTGCAGTCTTCTTGTACCCAAATATTCGTGAATTACATGATGTACACCTTTAGTTGATATCTTTAGAGTGTCTGCTATTTCACTCAATTTCAATTTACGGTTATTCAAAATCATTTTGTGGATCTTTTAAATGTTTGCTTCAGTAATAAACTTTTTGGGCGTCCACTGCGCTCACCGTCTTCGGTGCTCATTTCACCATGTCTAAACTCAGCATACCAATTCTTAATAGTTAATTTTCCTGGGGCAGTCCGGAAACTAGACCTTAATTTAAAAAAAAATAAATCAAGCCAAGTTTTTGCTTCAACTGTATTTTTTCCTTTCAAAAAGCAATATTTTATCAACACGCGAAACTCTTTATTGAATTTTTTTTTCACTATAACAAAAGTTGCTTCACTCAAAATGCTATAAGTCACAAACTAATGATCCGACAACTCTCAAATTTATACACGCATCTTTTGTGGGTTAGGGCTAAATAAAAAATATGGATATAATTATAGTAGCGCCATCTATGTGTCAGGCCGGGGACTTTTCAAGTTGACCTGTTAAAATTAAATCGCATCGGATATCTTATAACTACATGAATGTTAAAATGTTGTGTTGTGTTGAAGAAATATACAGCTAATGGGCTTTGAGCTAGGAGAATGAGACCCCATATACGTCAATAAACATATATGAGTACTGATTCTGATTATAATGTTCTAAAAAATGTAATTTTTGATACCAGTGTTAACAAAAATCTGCGAACAAATTATCCAAATAAATACACATAGAGGACGATATCTTCTATATTAAGTCTTGCGTGTCTGTGTCACTAGAAGGCATCAATAGTAAATATTTAAAGCTGAAAATTAAAAAAAGGATTTAAACCTAAAAACATTTCAATACTAGTTAACATTTTAACACATAAACACTATCTAATTGATAATTGCTACGCTTAACAAATCTCAATTTTAATTAAATCATATATTCTTCATTCAAAAATTGCATTTTGATCGACGTCTGACTTGGAAAATATATATAGTGACAAAACGCAAACAGCTTGGGCTCAAACTAAACCAAATGTATTGGCTAACAGGGCGTAAATCTAAATTATCATTAGATAACAAGGTTTCGCTGTATAAGTCAATACTTAGGCCCATCTGGACCTATGGTATTGAACTGTGGGGTACTACTAGCAAATCTAACATAGATATCCTCCAGAGGTTTCAGAGTAAAGTATTGCGAGTCATCGTCGATGCCCCATATTACGTGTCCAACAAACTGATTCAACGCGATATCCCCATAGAGTCCATAACGAGTGTGATTCGAAGTGCTAGTGCGAAGTACTCTGAAAGACTATTAGTGCACCCTAATGCACTCGCCAAACAGTTAAATGTGCACGATGACGGTGATGTGCGTAGGCTCAAACGCAAACTACCATACGAACTGGTTAATAGACACATAGAGTGAAATTTAATAATTTCTAGAATAAGTTAGAATACGTTAATATAGAATAAGTTAGGATAGACTTTAAAATAAGTTAGAATAGTATCTAGAATAAGATATAGATTATAAATTGTACAGCAGATCACTTACTGAATTGATCTTCTACATACAATAATACGTTCCAAGAGATTAATAAAAAAAATTCAATATTAATAAAAGTTGAACGTCTATAACAACATTTAATATGAAAATATACATCAACTAGTGCTTTGAAACTCTATTGATTGTTTTTATCCATCAAAACAAATAACACTGAATTGATGTTTTTCTTATTGAAATGTTCTGTTGAGGTTGAGTATTAAAAAATACCAGGATTTGATGCAATAAAAAATTATTGAAAATTCTAGTTAAATTAGTTCTACATAGTCTTGGTAGTTAGAAAAATTAAGATATAGATAACATTTAGATAATATTATGTAACAATTATTGCTTGCAATATTACCACATATACATTGAGCATTCTTGGTCTTTTTGGTATTGCATTGCCTAGTTCCTACCTATATGTAGTTGAAAGTACAAATGTATCTTTTCCAAGACAATCTGTGGAGAAATACATGTTATTATTTTTAGTTTAAAAACCTATGAAATTACCTCCTTTGGCAAAAAATATTTATAATTAGTTCTGATGCTTTCTGGGGATTTTATGTGGACGGAACAGCTTCTACAGATACCCATATTGAACTTGTGGTTATTTTTTCCATTTCGACAGGTTAAGGTAAAGGTTCAGTGAATGGAATATACATATGTTATTTATTTAATTATATAAAGCAATGGTAATGACTTTATTGTTTAAATTATAATTAGGAATTGCTTGTCAGTTGAGTAATGCTCTTACAAATTTGGGTTTTTATCTATTAGGACTGCTATGCACAGAACAGATCTTCTTCTGCTTATTTAGGGACCCATAAGAGATTCGCTTTAGTTTATCATTGTTTGCTTTTATAAACCATTTCTGGGTTAGAGCAAGGCGTTTTGTAAAAGTATACACCGTATATGAACCTTCAAATCCTGGAACACAAGATAATTGACATTTCGATTTTACATAATAACAAGTTTCCTTAAGATTATGAACAAATATAATCTAATATGTCCTATATAATTTCAGAAAAAAGCGTTCGAACTATGAAATTAAATATATTAGTTGTTCTTGCTTATATACTTATACCTCAGGCCCTCTGTTGAACTAGATGTACAATAAAAATATAGTTACAATTGACCCTTTTTACTGCCCATCGATGTCTCTATATTTTGTGTTAGTACTGTTTGAAAATTAAAATACATGCCATACTTATAAATGCAGAGCCTTGGGATTAACTTGCTGAAGCCATTACCCACCGTCTCAAGAAAATGGTTATGGTACAAGAAAAGGAAAATTGGGTTCCGCATGAATTAAACTTATTTTCTCCGTTTACGGCTTTATTATTACACCTATTTAAAGTGTGTGCTACTCTTTTAAAATCGATAACATCTTTGTCGTTCACCATATATCCATAGACAAATCGAATGCTATTATGAAGATGTTAATACAGTGATGAGGTCAGGTCGAGTTGCTTATTGTACTGAGAAACTCTCATCTAATTAAACTGGGGAATATTGAAGCTCCAAAACCCACAATATACCCATAGTCACAAAAAAGTTATACTTTAGTTGACAACGCTCGATCACATGTCACAAAAATGGCCAGGAAATCATTGTGCAAGGTAAATCAAATGTTCGACTAAATTCGTATATTCACTAGATATTGCTCCTTCCGGTTTTGGCATTTGGTTTGAGGCTTGGACCTGAGTAGTATCTTAGAAAGATGATGAAACAGTTTCCTTGTATTAAGTCTTAAAAGAACCTCAATGGTTTTGTAGTTTACCATATAATAGCAATATTTGAATAATCATTAACGTAGTTCAGCGTAATTACAATATTTTGTTCTTGCAACTTGTTGGTGGTCGGACGAATTTTGGTGATGAGACAAATGATAATGGACGCACACATCGTAAAATTTTACGAAACAAGATTGCGAAAACGAATTACAGTCGGAACAGTCGACGATCAGATAACTCGTCCCACAGCCTCCTCTGTGAATAATAGATAAAAGCCATAATGCATGGCAAAATGTTAAGACGGTTCTTTTTTCAGGTGGTGCGCGGTGTGGGTGAGCCGTACACAATGAAAGGGCGTATGCCGGCGCTGTGGCCAATGTTTTCTGCTAGGAGAGAACGGTTTTTGCGAACGGCGGCAGACATGGCTGGAGGACGCGCGCTGTTGTTAATGGCAAGTGCATTTTTGCGTCATACATATTCATGCTTTTATGTATGATATATGCACCTGTGGGGTTTTACAGGGTGAACAATGCGATTACGAGGTCAAAGCTGACACCGACCAGAACAATATTTATTTTATTCTGGTTGTGTGATGGGTTTTGTGGGTGGTGGAGTAATATTTGGGCGTCAGTGGCCGTAATGAATCAAGAAACATTTTATAAGAAGACATGAAACTATTTTGCAACTATAGGTATACTTAAAATTACGACAAAAATAATTACACAAGTGTCATTAAAAAATAGCACGAGATATACGAATAAGAGTTAGAAGATAACAATTGTGGAGTTATTCAATACAACAAGGTCTCTCTTTACACACCAATATCTCTTGTTGATCTTTTCGTAAAAAAAATCATATCATTCCGCAACTGACTTATTTGCCTAACTGCTCGTTGGACTTTGGTACTGCTCAAACTCAGAGAAAACTATTGGTTACATGCATTCTGTATAAGAGAAATTATTTTGAAATAACGTTTATTTTGAAACTCTTATTATTTTGATTTATTATCATATCTTATCATAGTAGAAATATATTAGAAAAATGACAATTAAGTGTTTTTGTTCAGAGTAATTAACTCAAACTAGTGATTGAAGTTCGATCACGATTGATTGAGTTGACCATGTTTCTCACAAAATAGAGTAAAGAGTATCATTTAAAAATGATATGTTACTAAACTGAATATTTTCAACAAAATAAATATATGTCTGTATATTAAAAAATAATAAAATATATGCGAGATAACTAAACTTCAGTAATTTTTTAAAATTGTATTTAATTAAATCTAATTTTCATTCAGTTTCAGTAATCAACAAAGTATTAATAAATTTAAATTACTACACTACTGAACGTTAAAGAAAAAGTGTCACAAGTGAGATTATTTTCAGAAGTCTAGCAACTTCAGAGCATCAAATATGACTATACATCTTTCTTTACTTTTATATACTAAACACAAAATATGGAATAATAAATGAATACATGTTACTAATGTTTGTAACTATTGACTATTCTAAACTTAGGTTTATAAAGTAAATAACTAAAATAATTGAAACAAGGTTCAAAGAATAAAATGTTATATAGTTATATATCTTATTAATAATTCAACACCTTAATATTTATCAACGCTTTAAAACGCTTACAAGATCACTGTCATTAATTCATAATTTCTTCTAATTTTCCTATTTGTTCTAATTATGCAAGTTATATAGTTATTTACATTTTAACTTGGGACATAACATAGAGACTTGGGACCATTTCTATATCTGCTCTATACTGCTGATTCCCGAACAACAAAAGAAACAGTATTTTGGACATTTGCTGACGACACTGTAATAATTGCAAAATATGTATCTCTACCTAAGGCTATATAACAAGTACAAGTAGCGGTCAACAAGATCTACAGATTTACAGATTTACTAGAGACTGAAAATACAACTTAATAGCTACAAATCTGTCCATGTTAATTTTGCGTTGCGATGAATTAACAAATACTTCATTATATCCCTTGACGGATATCCGATTGATTCCTCAATCATCAGCTAAATACCTCGGAATATATCTCGATGGTAGGTTAAACGGGAAACATCATGTGAGACAAAAAACAGAGCAGATTAGACTCAAAGTCAAGCAACTCTACTGGTTAGTCCGAAGATTTCAACGACTTTCAACTAGATCTAAAATCAAACATATTGGTTTATCATAAAGCCTAGTTGGACCTATGGGTTGCAAATACGTGGTTGTGCTAAAACATCAAACCTAATAAAACTAGTAATCCAACGCACCCAAAACAAATTTCTACGATTAATTACCAATGCTTATCGCTACGTAACCAACGAGCTGCATCATGATCGGAATTAAATGGATACACGAAGTGATCCAAGATTTCGCCCTAAAACGTGAAATAATGTGAAATAACAGCAACGTGGAAGAAATACAGCTACTGGACCAACACGCAAGAAATCAGAAGATTGAAGCGAACCAAACCATACGATCTAGTTTAGTGTATAAGTGTATTTTTAACTTTAGCTTAAGTAGATTAGTTTTATTCTAGTTTGTGAAATATATATTGATGTATTAATCCCGTACACACCTTGCTTGTATATTATTGCAAGCACTGATGAATTGATTGAATTAATTATACTAAGCATATCGAATGTAAGAAGTAATTAATAAAAACAATATATTTTATAAAAATTAAATTTTGCATATTTTCATTACTTCTTTCAAATAATTTTTATATTTTATCCGTATTTCTCACCTAAAATATATGTATGGGGATATATTTTTATTCCCTGTCAGTAGATGTATTTATTTTAAGTTATTAATTTATATAAATCTGGAAGCTAGTTGACTTCTATGGCTTCGGTTATTCTACTGCTTTCTCCTCCTCTCTCTCTTTTCTTTAAAAAAGGTCAATAACATCCTAACTAATAAAACAACAGCTTTTAGAGTGATATATTTTCATCGCTTATCTAATTTTTAAACCATTTTCGTTTAATTTGTTTTATTAGAATCTGTCTGAAGAATTTTGCATCGGAATGGCTCGGATGCTTGGATTGCTAGGTGAGTCTTAAGAAGGTTGGGAGGTGACCTTATATATTTATGATATAAAATACAAAAATGAGAATTATTTTTGTCAGTCCAATATATTATATATCATAGAAAAAATTATTAAAATTATTCGGGAAGCCGAATTATTGGTAACAGTCTTTATTGAGGACTATTATTGACCTACAGAAGCTAACTAGTTTGGTTATATTACATAAAAAACTTGTCAAGTAATCTTGATCGTGTGGAGGAACCTTCAAATTCATTGCTAGCGTTGTATAAAGTAGTTAGTGATGTTTTTAAGACAAACATTAATATTAATGACAAATGTGAACTCA
Organism: Rhynchophorus ferrugineus; assembly: GCF_030347505.1. NCBI lineage: Eukaryota > Metazoa > Arthropoda > Insecta > Coleoptera > Curculionidae > Rhynchophorus > Rhynchophorus ferrugineus. The sequence continues at coordinate 57,904,008 of NW_027472580.1, read as the reverse complement.
CTTATAAAAAATATTTTAACTAAAAAAGCACTACGTTGTATTTTGAAAATTATTATAGCTATTAAGTTAAGTAATATATCTTTTACATATTAGTTCACTGTGACAACAATCCTTTAACTTCCAAAGCGGTTTGATACAGAAGGGAATTTAATTACTTAAGAATATCCGCAACATCCTAAATCTAAAAATAAATTGGACGAATATCTCAAGTCGAAACGTTCGAAGATTCGTCCGGAGACAATAACTTTTGTTTGATAAGTTGTAAGCTAAAATAATTACATGTAATATTTTACGTCTTTCTTTGTAATTGTGGTATAATTCTAAGCATTAGGAATTTGAAAATCTAAAATCCTTTCTCATTTCGTATTTAATTCGGCTAAACCCCAATGGAAATCAGAATTAAAACGCAGTTTTCTTCCTAAGTGCATAAATTCGACTTTTCCGCCAGCGGTAAAATTAAAATATTTCTTTTATAATTTCTTAATTTATTAATTTGTATATGAAAATTACAACAATAATCATTGTTTTATATGCGTGTTACTTATATTAGAGTTATTGGAAAATAGTTAACTTACCAAGTGTCAATATCATATTCATCAAACAGTATTTAATAATTTATTTTGTAAATTTTATAAAAATATAATATAAATTATAACGTAATAATTTAGTTGAACACTTTATATAAAACTTTTTAATTGCCGGCTTGGTTGACGTAGTAGTAAAAGCGACACCACGGTCCACCTACTGTTGCGATAGTCGCGGGTTGGAAGCCGTTTAATATTTGTGATCGTCCTAGTCAAGAGTGCAAAATACGACAAGGTATATGATCCCAGTCAGGCCAGTAACCCTTCTGGGTAAGACCGGATGTTTTCTGGGACTATTTCTAAGTTGGCCCCTCTCCAGTCGGTATGCTTAATGCCGAGGACCGTAGTTCGGAGCACACGTTAAACTGTAGGTACAGTACAGATAAACCCCTAGTTGGTAAAAGGAGACTTCAAAATATATACGCGAGAGGAGTAACGCATAGTGACTACAATATCTACCATATGGATTAAATGTCTAAATGATATAAGAATATTAAAAAATATAAGATAATCTTTAATTAATTTTGTATATTCCATTTTAAAATTTTATAAAGTTTAATATTTCTTGTAGTTATTTCAACGATAATTGTAGGCACCAAAATTCTACAGATATAAATTATCACATGTTTTGTAGAATCATTTTGTAATGACTATAAGACACAAACTTAGAACGGAAAAAATGCCAAACAAAATATTTAAATAACCGATGGCGGAAATGGATCTCCCCCTCCTTCAGATTTTCCTCTCTGACTCTTTCTCCTATTTAAATATCTCACTTGTTTTATAATCTATCTCTGTCCCTTATTCTTAAATCTATCACAATTCTGCGTGAGTTTTATCGCAGCGACTCCAACAAATTACTCCCAGGTTGCGCGCGGGGGGAGTCTGAAGGGGTACATCCACCGTTCTCGGCCCCGTCTTTTTCCCTCAGACCACCTCCGAAGCCCACCCCGCTCATAACCCCTCCCGCCCCACCTTCCGTTCGTCGACGTTCTCCTCGCTAGATAGAAGAGTTGGAGAGAATTTTACGAAATTAATGTTTATAATTGCACTGTTTCTCTGTGCTCGGAAAATAATGGAATACATTGATTAAGTTTCTTAAGTCACTAATGAGTATTTTCTGAAACTAAGATATACAAATTGAATTTCCTCCGACTGCGAGGAAAAGTTTTAAATAATTAAAAATGCCCAGACGATGCAGGGATTTTGCATACTTTAATCCAAAGCTTCGGGAAATATCTCGAACTTTGTGCGAGGCCACAAATAATTTCTGCGAGAGGAGATTTATTCTAATTGTTTAATTATGATTCGTTTCATTATGGTCAATGTAATATCATCAAAAATATTGGCTAGTTTGGACTATTTCCTGCCGCTTTTCGAAGAAGAACGTGATTTTACTAACGTTTATTCTATTGAATCTGTGTATCTCTATATCAAGCGGCTTAGCGAGAAGATTGCCTCCCTTTTTGAAGAAAACGGAGGCGCGAAATTTGGCACGATTTAACCTTATATTGAGGAAGCATTTTTAGGCCTAATATTTTTGTGTAATACGCGCTACAAATAAATATATTCCTATAAAATGATATACGCTCAAATGAAGGAACCAGTACAGTCAGATCGATGGCACGAAATGTATTAACTAGCGTTGAGAATTATCGATTGAAATTGAAAATCGACTGTTTAGTAATTGACTACTTTTTACTATCGACCGTTTCAGTCGCTATTTTTGATTCGACTGTTTTTGCTACTTTTTACTAGTGACTGTTTCTGTCGACTGTTTTCAGTTGCTATTTTCGGTCTGATTTTATTACTATTTTGTCAGTCGTGTACTTTTAGTTATTATTTTTGAGTCTACTAGTTTCATTCGACTGATTTTTAACAATATGGATCTCGTCCTAGCCGCGACCTTGACAAGAATATGCCGAACTTAGGCTTATATAGATTTATATGTAATATATATAGTTTTATGATTTTTTTGGTCTTGTAAATAACAATATATTATATATTAATATAGCAGCATTTTGGAACGATATATTTCAAGATTGTCGATGTAATAGGCTAAAAAGATTAGAATTGTGAATGATAAATAGTAAAATACCTTCGACTGTTTTATGGAAATAACAGGTAATTTCTTTTTTTTGATTGCCTTCCTGGTTTCGATCCAACGCTCTCGATTTTTGTTCAAGTCTTTTGATTGTCAAAACTTCATTAGAAAATCTTAAGATAAAATTTAGATTTGAAAGGTTACAGAAATTGAATGGATTCGAATAAATTTGAAGAAATTTTTACAGTAGCAGTTAAATTTCGTAAAAAATATTAACCGTAAAGAGGTGATAAATTATATTCAATATTTATACTAAATATTTCTAATAAATACATTTTCTTATAGGAAAACTTATTAATATTGAACAATTTATTTTCTTGGCTATTAAAAAATACAAAAAAATAATGGTGGTCGCGAAACTTTTTAGATAAGATTTGATATATTAACCGGTAAGGCAGAGAAATCTCTTTTACAATCTATCTTTATTATTTCATAACTTTTCAGTTGAATTATGCATTGAGCTAAACATTCTATGCTTAAAGAATATTTTGCAAGAGAATCCGCAACTTCTGCTCCCTGTAAACCTCGATTTAAAGAATCAGTAAAGGCAAATAATGCTGAGGAATTATCACAGAAGAAATAGATTCCATCCTAATTTCAAAAAATACAAATGCTGTACTAGGATTTGAAATTCAATATGTATTTTTGTGTGACAAAGAATCTATTTCATATGAAGACCTTTGGATAAAAAACTAGTTAGAATGAAAGAAATAATTACATCAGGTTCTACAACAGCTTTACAAATTGAACAGTATTTAGAAATGCCACTTAATGAGCGTTAAGAAAACTCATTAGATTTTTGGCATGCTCATAAAATGATATTACTTGATTTATATCAGTTACATTAAAAATATTCTGATATACCTGCAACATCTATCCCCTCGGAATGTTTTTTTAAAAATCTGGCCAAATTATTAACAAACAAAGACATCTCATCACGGGAGAAAAGTTGAACATTTATATTATATTTTTAATAGTAATTAAAAAATACTTTCGTTCAGTAATAAATAAAGCAGTTATTCTATTTAAAAAAGCATTAGTAGTTATTATTCGATCATTTTTAATTATATCACGGATTAGTTTTTCCTATTATTGGGTATATGCACAAAATATTGAGAACTCCTCTGTATTTTGCGGGTATATGTTTAATTTTTATTTAGTATTTATGGTTATCGTACATTTTTAGTACTTAGGTTTTGTTTAACTTCTATTGTATTATCTATATTTGTTGTAGTATGTTATTTAAAAATAACAATCAACATATTAAAATACGATAAAATATTTGTGGGGTTATTATTATGTTCCGTTCCACAGGACATTCAAATATAATTAATTAGTAATTCTACTTCCTTTAAAATGAAATTATACATTGCATATCAATTGTATTCAGTAATAAGTTTTTAAAGTTAGTACGTGAAGGAATATGTGTACATCTCCGTTTCACTTATACTACCATTGGAAAATATAAGCACATTAAAAATTAACTGCTTCAAGCAATAATCTCTGTCCTTTCCGTTCTCACAATTTATACAGGAAAGAATTCGCACATCTTCGTCTGACATTTTTAATTTTTCATTCGTGATGAAAAAAAAACAGTCGAACCGTGCATTTGACTGAAAATAGTAATCTAAGAATAGTAATTACTATTTTAAATCGCTACTTGTTTAACTATCGACTATTTCGACTGTTTTTAATCTATAGTTCCTAACGCTAATTTAAACAAATATTTTAGGCTCTGGAAGATGCGATGCGAATTCCAACTTTTTTACGGTAGATTTTTCGCCGTTTCTCTAGTATGTAAATCAACTATGGCCGCGTAATTTTTAAAATAAAAAAGTGGCATCGTTGTGTAACAAAATGTCGGCAGGAAGTTTTGAATCGGAAGACAAATCCCTAAGTTTTACATTTGAAGCGATATTAAAATGGAAAGTAAGTAAAGAAATTAAACGAAGTTATTTAATTTTAAGCAGTGTTGTTTAAGATTTTGTGTTACTTTCGGTTATTCGCATATTGTTGGAACTATTAAAGAGCTATGACAAGTTTAGGTAAAAACGGTTAAGGATAGTGTAATCAAATAAAGTTAAATTTTACATTTTTTGTACAGGGAATAAATTGATGTATTCGCTTTTTCCGGAGGTGTATACAGCTGAGCCAGAATATATGACATGTTCTCTTTGCTTACATGATATTTAGATTTTCGAAATCGGCTTACTTTTATTATGTTTAATCCTATCTGTTGAACAGAGAAGAGCTAAAAGAATTATTTTTTTTGCTTAAGGACTGTTAATAATTAATATGGTTTTGGAAGCATAGTATATAATTGTACAGAGGTAATTCTAAAGGTTCATAAGATTTTTCTGTAAATTTTAGAGGTATTAGGTTCTAATTTATTTCAGGTTTCATTATTAAATGCATTTCTTAACAAAGCACTAACCGAATATTGCAGGTAATAAATATATTAGTTTGTGCATGAAGAGTTAAAACAAATTTTTCAAAGAATATTAACAGTTATAAAATAAATTCATAGAATTTTAATTCCTCATTTATTGGTGAGTTATTATTTTAAAAATATAAAACGTAAAATATTAGACAAACTAGAAGGTAGAAGGTAAAGGAAAATTAGAGAAAACAAATTAAAGACGAATTTTATTTAAAAATTTACGTAAAAATATAATTCTTTTAATCAGGCTGGAGTATTTATTATTTTTTGCAATATATATTTTACATATGTAAATATACAGCTATAACATATTTGACAAATATGTTATCATTTAAATATTTTATCGATGTACGTATTCCTACATATATATGAAATATAAACAATGTATTAAATGGCAAGAGTCAAGAAGTTATCTTCAATGTTTAGTATGCCAACAATAGTCGGTAATTTTATTCAGTATTCATCAGTTTAGTCACAAAATACATTTTCGAATATACCGCTAAATATATGTGATGTGATAACAGTGAAACTATTAATGATGGCGACAGTGATTGACAAAACTGTTGTATTTATTATTTTCCTTGCAAATATTCCATATTTTCTCGCTATAAAAACCTTCCCTGGACTGTCAAATTTATTGCAAGATAGTAGGAAGCAACATTACTACTGTATGAACCATATCTGATTCTCTGGTTTTCTAACATTCACAGGCTTCCAGATCGCTAGAAATGAATTTACCTGATGAGTGCGTCGAGCATGCAACCAATCCTTGGTAGAATCTACACAAACAACTTCATTGTTTTGGCTTTAAATTAAGCCCAAAAATAATTACGAGAGACGTTTACGCTTTTGACTGCAGTTATCGTTTAGGTCCCACTTAATGAATATGAATTATATATATTAAATGAAGACTTATCTGTTTTCTGTCTTGAATTTAGATTCAATGCCTTAAGCTGATAATGTCAAGGTTTGTATTAAGGCATCTGAACAAATTCCCCACATATTTCTATAGCGAAATCAACCTTTAGGGTGGAAGGCGCAACAAGCAGCTCTAAAAGGACATGGATCAAAATCATACGAAGTGATCTGAAAATGAGAAACCAACGATATTCGACAACAGAGTGTTTTCTTCGAGCGTTGGCTATAATAACAAGTCAATTGAAATATCCCCGGCCTAACGCATAGATGGCGCTACTAGAATTAAATCTATATGTTTTTTAGTTAGCCTAACCCTCGAAAGATACGTGTATAAATTAGACAGCTGTCGGATCATTAGTTTGTGAATTATATCATTTTGAGTGAAGCAACTTTTGTTATTGTGAAAAAAATTGATAAAAAGGAATTTCGCATGTTGATAAAATATTGCTTTTTGAAGGGAAAAAATACAGTTGAAGCAAATACTTGGCTTGATGCCGAGTTTCCGGATACTGCCCTAGGAAAATCAACCATCAAGGATTGGTATGTTAAGTTTAGCCGTGGTGAAATGAGCACCGAAGACGGTGAACGCAGTAGACGCCCAAAAGAGGTTGTTACCGACGAAAACATTTAAAAAATCTACAAAATGATTTTGACTTATTATTTTCATTCACAAATATTTGGATATGAGAAAGCTCTGTGCAAAGTGGGTGCCGCGCGAGCTCACTTTTGATCAAAAACAACGAGTTGACGATTCGGAGCAGTATTCGAAGATGATCTAGCGTAATAATCGATATATGACAATGGATGAAACAAACAAGCCTCCATTATTTCACCCTAAAGTCCACCCGATAGTCATCCGAGTGGATTGAATACGATGAACTCGTTCCAAAGCGTGAGAAAACGAAACAGTCGACTGGCAAAGTTATGGCGCCTGTATTTTGGGATGCGCATGGAATAATATTTTCATTGACTACCTTGAAAAAGGAAGGACCATCGACACGACTATTACGTAGCGTTATTGGACCATTTGAAGGACGAAATCGCCAAAAAACGGCCGCATTTGAAGAAAAAGAAAGTGAAAGACTATGCACCATGTCACAATTCAGTGAAAACGATGGCAAAAATCCATGAATTGGGCTTCGAATTGCTTTCCGTATTCCGTATTCTCCAGATCTGACCTTCACCGACAATATCCTGTTCTCAGATCCCAAAAGAATGCTGGCTGGGAAGAAATGTTCGTCGAATGAAGAGGTGATCGCCGAGGCCTACTTTGAAGCAAAGGACAAATCGTACTACAAGAATGGTATCGAAATGTTGGAGGGTCGCTATAATCAGTGTATCACTCTTGAAGCGAATTATATTGAATAAGATATCCAATGTTGCCAAAATAACCTGTTTTACTATGGTAGGCCGGGGAGTTTTCAATTTGAGCTGTTAGATATAGGATTATTCTGCTCTTGCTCTATAATTGAAGATTGATGATTGATGATGGCAGATTGTTCTTATATAAATATTTATATTATTACAAATTTCCTGTTTATATCTTAGGAATTTGCTCTTGCCGATCACCTTATGAAACTGCTCTTATATAAAGTTTGGCATCATATTGAAAGGATATTATCTGTACAGTATTGTCCTAAGAGGACTACGATATTGATGTGCATTCCTTTCCATTATGGGATCTGGAAAAATGTATAAATTGTTGGCCCGTATAGATAACTTGATGGGAAAGTCAAGGCTAGATTTCTTGAGTGACCATAGCTTCAGTGAATGATTCTTCAGTACTTGATCATTTTTACTATCTTATCGTATTATTATTTAGTAAGCATTTCTTATATTTTGACATAAATCCTGGAAATTTTCGGTAAATATTACGTTTTACTTGATTTCAAAAAATTGCTTTCATTTATATTTTTAGAACATATTCTGAGCATTCTAAAATACTTGGTAATGAAAACCATATATATAGTTAATATAGCTAAATAATTCATATATATTAATGAACATTTTTATAGTTTATTAGCTTTTTATTCAAAGAACCACTTTAATGGTATATTGTCTTGTTTTAATACCTCAAAGCTGTATAACAGTATATGTTATTACCACATATGTCTCCAAGAGACGCTGCAAAAACTGCATGAATATGTATGATGTTGATTAAATTCGAAAGTCATTTAAAAGTTTACTGAAAGTTTTATGCTCATGTTTATAAATACATGTTTTATGCAAAAAGTATTTCACAGGTAAGTACATTATTGTTTTATTTTATATTTTCTAAGAATAGATTTTAAAAAGTGTATTTAAAAGCTAAATAAAGAGTTAGATTATCAAGAATAATTAATTAATAGTATTGAAAACTAATTAAATCACCATGGTCTTAGATAATATTACTAAATTTTTCTTAACAGACCTTTTCTTTGTGGCTTGCGCTTTTTCGGATCTAATTTTACATCTTTCGCTTTAGCTCTGCAGAAGTATTTGAGGAAGTGTGTAATTCCTGATTTAGCCGGCTTGGTTGGCCGCGTGGTAAAGGCGACAAGACAGACCACCTACTGTTGCGATAGTTGCGTGTTCGAATCCTGCTGGGACGTAAATTCATGTTTATGATTGTTTTAATATTTGTAATTGTCCTAGGCAAGAGTGCAAAATCCAACAAGGAAAATGATTGCAACACGCTAGTAAGCGGGATGGGTAGGACCGGATATTTTCTGAGATGATTTCTAAATTGGTCACTCGCCAGTCGGTAAGCTTAATTCCGAGGACCGTGGTTCGGAGCTCACATTAAACTGCAGGTCTACTCCAGATAAACGTTCGTTGGTAAAAAGGAAAGCTTAAAATACATTTAGTTTAATTTGCCCCAACGGTTTTACATTAATACTGACACGCTAAAACTTTTACAATGCTTATGTTATTTATACATGTTGCTTATGTTATCTATATATTAGTTGTTTATACGTATGTCTGGAGCCAGTAATTGTTGTTGGTTGAATATCAATAAGATTTGGTAATCAATAGAAGTGTTGACAAATTAATGTTGACGGCATTATAATACGATGGTTTGAAGACAACAGAAGTTGATTAATGAATTAAAATAACTACTTTTTTCACACATTTCATATATTTGATTCCGAAAAGAGTTAATATCTAGATGATGCGAATTCATTACCCGCTTCGCCAATGGACGGTTTCTCTTTGGTGAATCAACATTATATTGTTCTTCAATTTTTGACAGATTTTAGTTAGAGTATCCATACTAATATTCACTGTAGTTGCAACATGCTAAATGTATTTACAATCGAAACTCCAGTAACTTAATATTTAATGGTATCAACACTTATATCTGTAATGTATTTTACTGGCAAGAGGGGACTTACGTTATCTCGTTCCTATCCCAAGTAAGTTTTGGAAGTTATATGGCTAGGTGAATAGAAGTAAGACGAAATAAAACAGTTTACATGATGCGACTTTTATTTATTGACGTTATATTAAACACAGAAAATACAATAAATGAAAGCGCGCAGCGCAGTTTTACCGAAAGTGACTTTTGGGCAGTCGATGTTGACACGTCTGAATTTGATCATGGGCCATGAACGATGGCCCATGACTGAATCACCCCCTTCAATAATATCCGAAATCAACGTCTCGTGGTTGTCAGATCTTCGTTATAGTTTACTGGGCTTCGCTGCTGGACATCGCACGTGTTCAACATCCGGGAAAATATTTTCTGGGTATTTTCTAGGCCGCTATTCGTAATATGTAAAATTGACATGGCTCAAGGTAGCTACAAACTGATTAGAGACGCATTCTGCTTCTGATTCTGACTATCAATTTTGTCAATTAGAATAATCAGAAATATAAAGCAGCAACTTGACATTTATCAAAACAAGCAAAGGGTCAAACAATGTTTACCGGTTTATAATATCTGATTATCTTAATATTTTGAAAGTGTTTACAGAGATTTGAGGGCCAGACAAATTTAATAGGCTGAATAAATTACATATTCTGGTACATCAGACAACATTATATCTTATATTAACTAGAATAAAATGGAAAGGACGTTATTTGACTGTTGTTTCGGATGGACTAGTCGAAAGCAATATCAATGCGCTCTGTCCACATCTAATATGTTTCTCAATAAACTGATGGAGCGCGAAAATCTATCTATTTGGTAGAAATGCTTAGTCCTCTTCACGACTTATTTCTTCATGAGTTCCTTGAAGACTAATTTTTATAATTTTCATAAGTTCTTTGTTGACAATTGGTAGTAGACTTATTCCTCGATAGACTTTACATTATTTATTATCTCTTTTTTTCAATATTAGAACAATTTATAGAAATATGGAGAAATAACAGGTCAATTGAAAAGTCCCCGGCCTACCATAGTAAAACACATATTTTTGGCAACTTCTTTCCTTCAAAGGTGATACACTGATTATAGCGACCCTCCAACCTTTCGATACCATTTTTGTAGTACGATTACAGTCCTTTGCTTCAAAATAGGCCTAAGTTTCGGCGTTCACCTCTTCATTCAAAGAAAACTTCTTCCCAACGAGTATTCCTTTGAGATCTGAGAACAGGAAATTGTCGCGGAGGGCCACATCTGGAGAATACGGTGGGCGATGAAGCAATTCGAAGCCCAATTCATGAATTTTTGCCATCGTGTTCACTAAGTTGTGACACGGTGCATTGTCTTGGTAAAGCAGCACTTTAATTTCCTTCCTTTTTCAAGGTAGTCAATGAAAATTATTCCATGCGCATCCCAAATTGGACTTTGGATTGAAATGATGGAGCCATGTTTCATCCATTGTAACATATCGACGCAAATACTCGGGCTTATTACGCTTGATCATCATCAAACACTGCTCCGAATCATCAACTCGTCGTTGTTTTTGGTCAATAGTGAGTTCGCGCGGCAGTCACTTTGCACATCAGAATCCTTGATGATTGATTTTCCTGGGGCAGTGTCTGGAAACTCAGCATCAAGCCAAGATCTTGCTTCTACTCAATTTTTTTCCTTCAAAAAGCAATATTCTATCAACACGCGTAATTCCTTTTTATACATTTTCACTATAACAAAGGTTGCCTGACTCAAAATGCTATAATTCACAAACTAAGAATCCGACAGCTGTCAAATTTATACACGCATCTTTTGAGGTTAGGGCTAACTAAAAACATATTGATTTAATTCTAGTAGCGCAATCTATGTGTCGGGCCGGAACATAATAAGCCGACCGCTTTATATTATATAATTATCAAGCGTCTTTAAATCTTGATTGAAATTTGATAAAATAATATAACTTCTAACTAAAATAATATAAAGAGCGACGAAGAGAGAAACAAGTTCTTTGTCTTACTTATCCGATTCCGTTTATTAAAATATATGTACTCATGTCACAAATGTTAAAGCGGTCATAAACCAACAACGACAATGGGTTATGAAATAATGAAATCGGGTAATCTCATGCATCGATCTTGAAGATTCCTTTCGTAGAGCACATATTCTTATTATTGACGTCGTTAATGAGTCCGTGCGGTCTCCTGCTGGCACCAGCAACCTCGAATATACGGCGGAAATATCGACCATTGTTACAGATGAGGCTGATGGTGATGTGTGGTCTACTTTGTACTTACCGGTGAAACATTTGATATAATATTGAGCTTTTTTTCAGCTAATCATTATGTTTTATTTGCAGCTGCGAATGTAATAAATAAGATAATGAAAGTGTGTGAATTGGGCATTCGAGTTTTATTTAGTTTTTAAATTAGTTTCATAATACAAATATTTACGCACATGAAATAAATATCTAAGTAACTTTGTAGCGACCTTGAGAATTTTACATAGCGGAATAACGGTCTACAAAATACCCAGAAATATAATCCCAGATGTTGAAAACGGGTTGAAAGCGCCAACTAGAACCCGATAACGAATAGCTGGCAACCCTGAGACGTTTATCTGAGATGTTACTGAAGGGTATTTCCATTCATTCAGTAACTGACCATCGTTTGGTTTAGACGTGCCACCATCGACTGCCCAAGCCTCGTCTCCAGGTAACACCGCTGCCATCCATTTTGTCTAATTTGTATTTTCCACATTCCATTAACGAAGGTCGTTGCTCGGAGCCCACGTAACAGTAGATTCAGTCTACATAAGCCTTAAACAACAATAGATTATTATACCTTAAACAATGAAAAGAAATTGGGAATACAGTGAAGACTTTTATTTGAAGCTATGGATATTGTAATATATTGTAATCCTTCTTACTTACTAAATAGAGAAGAGAGGAATTCTCTAAATATCTTTGTAATATTTATCAACCAATTTTTGACCGATGACAGTGACTAATGAATTGATAATAATAAACACGTGTCAAATATTTAACAACTCTGAAACATATTCATTTGTTATACGATATTCAAGAGATTAATGGCCGTGATGATGAAATTTTTGTTGATGCAATTTATTTTGTAGGGATTAGTGATTAGTTTGTTTTAACAAGTGAACTTGATCGGCATTGAACTCATTTTAAAATATTTATTATATTATCCTTAGATATGTTATAAAAGTAGTGTGGTTTGTTAGTATTTAAGTATTCTAGGGTTATATATTTTAAATTATTAAATTATATATTAGTAATAGTTGGTAATGGCTGTTAATAATAATGTTGTTTCTAATTACGTAATATATTTATATTTAATTTTAATTTCGGGAATTTCGTATATTAAATTCAAATATCCAAATGTGTTATTAGGGTATCCCTATTTGAGTGACCTTGCTCAACGCCAGCTCTAGTTCTCTCATTTAATTTTTCGTAGATAAATAATATCCCAAATAGAGTTCTTTCAGGATTTAAATTTCTGTATCTTATTTTCACTTACTTGTTTGTAGAGGTTGTTGAAAATAACTAATGTACATTTTACAGTTACATAACTAATGGACATATATATGCTAAATAACACTGTTTAAAATTGTTAATATTGAGCTTAAAATACGATACAGGAATGTTATTATTATATTTATCAAAGCTTATTTGTCTGTTTTATGTTAACTGTATATTGTAAATATGTGTACTTACTGTAGATAAGTAACCTACAGTTTATACATTAGTATGTTAGAAACAAAAACTTCATAACTTCGATACAGAAATAATTCGTTAAATACAGGGAACGGAAAAAATAATATAAACAACTGACCTATACAACATATTTATTTACTAATAGGGTTTTGAGTCCTATTGAATTGAATAGTCTTTAATGGAATGTTGTCCCGTTCTTGAATCCAAACTTCCTTTAATTGCACCAATTATGTTGGAGATCGAAATTTAGCACATGATATCTTGCACTGAGGATGTCGAGATAATTATTCGCAGTATTTGGGCCAATTTGAGGAGCAGCTGACTGCAGGAAGCTGGCAGTCCGATTTCTTTTGGGGTTCTCCACTTCTTTCGCAGCTTTACGTGGGCTTCTGTCATAAAGGATTTCGGAACACAGCCATACAAAGAATGCTTTCTAGAGCTTTCACCCATACTGTATTTATCGAAACAGTATTACTATTTTGTCACTTTTGCCGCGATATTTTGTGTTATTTGATCAAAATTCTTTTTAACGTTCATTAAATTGGTCTCTGTCATTTACCCCATGGATGATGCTTCACCATGTTTTATGTAGCTTTCATTTCTCTGGATACTGGAAGCGTTAAATAATTCCGCTGTTCTTGAAACACACATTTTTGTTAACCGAGTAACTAAGCTCAAAAGATCACACGTAGCACCAATTGATAATTTTAACCGTCACATAACACACTGAAATATAACTTAAAAGACTTGGCATGGATACTGAGCAAAACATACGCGTCGCTTTATTTACACGGAAGCAGTGTTACCAACATGCACTATATGTTCTATATTGCTACTATTATGTTCTATATTCATACTACTGCCACGTTCCAAGATATAATTATAATTATAATTTGCCCATACACACCGCCAAAAAGGTTCAGCTTTGGTTTGAAGAGCATCAGAATATTATTAAACATCTTGCTTGACCAGCAAAATCGCCATATAGCAAATAGTGAGGAGCAAATTTCCATCTTCAACAATATTCAAGGAATTTGCGGATGTTGCGATGGACTGCCATTCCATTAGAAACAATTAAGATATTCAAAAAATCTATTTCGTGGAGAATTTTAGCTCTTTTTAAAATCAAATAATGGCTCGTCAAAACTCTATAATATATACTGACCCAAATGTTCTATGGGTCGCTTTTTACTAATTTGTTTCTTCTTTATTACTGAATATTGAAAACAAACAAAAACTTGCAGGTAAAGAAATTACTGGCTGGGAGTTGCTACAAGTCAATTATATTTAGTATATGAGAGTATGTAATATGTCCAAACAAGTTAATACGCCAAGAATACGAAAGATGTCATTCCTGTATCTGTTGATGGTGTTACAAAAGAATCTCAGCTAGCATTTGCTACAACAGAATTAATAGTATTAGTCAAAAAGGAACAGTCCCTGACTGAAACGATATTTCAAATTTATTACAAAGCTGGGAATTTGTGATAAGAAGCACATACAGAATCTTAAATAGTAAGACACAATAACGAATAGCTGACCAATTCTTCTACTTCTTCTTCCCATGACGTTAGAGCCCATACCGGGCTTTGGCCTGCTTTATCTTCTACTTATATGCCTATCTAGTTCCTGCCACTCTCATCCACATTCGGATACCCAGAAGCTCGCATGCATCTTTCTGAGTTTAATCTTCCCAGCGTTTCCGTAGTTTGCTCACTAGCCTTTTTACTGTCTAAATTTTTTTTGGTAACCTTTTGTCTTCCATCCTTATCATATGCCGTGTCCATTGGAACTGTTGTAGTCTGTTGAATTCTTTAACCAGATTATATAATTACTAATTAGATCTAGTTCTGTAGAAGTCATTGTCTGTTATTGGCCCCCTTGTCTTTTTCAATACCTTTCTTGCGAATACATTGAGTATATTGTTTGTTATTTTCATCTGTTTGCGCAGGAATATGTCAGAGAGATAAATTAGTACAATTGTTAAATATGTTTATAAAATTCTTCATTAACATCCCGCTTAATTTAATGTTCACGATAAGTTCATCAAATCCATCCATCCTTATGATCAAATATAGTTGCGTCAATCACTGATATCCTTTAGAATGACTTATTTATTGATTCTATTGAACCAGAGTTCCGAATATTATTTAGTGAATTACACTATTAAGCAATTCAACAGACGACTAGAAAGTTTTCTTCGACCTCTGGTCATTTCTGATCTATACTTTTTAGTTCAATAAATGGCCGTTAATGGCAGAAATAATAAAATAATATTTACAAGTTTACAAATTAGAGTCAACTTTTGAATACGGAAAGACGAGACCGATTCTTAATGTTAATCGATGCCTTCAACTTCAAATCAAGATTATGTGTCAAGATTGGTTCTATTTTTCGAGGTCGCGTTTCGTGGCAGCAGTGCCCTCTTATAATGCTTATCAAGGGATGACGTTGCATTAAATATCATTTGGAACTGGTTACGTTTGCGTATGTTACTATATGCGGTAAAAGTGAATAAATCATGAAAAATTCACACAAAGATGCGTGTTTGCATTACTTTGGTTTTGCTGTAGTAAATCCTGAAATAAATACTTCGGCTAAGAATACCGAAATTGTTTTATAACATTTGTTGAACAAATCTGGATGCAAATTTTACAAAATATTTCACTACTAATGCAGCACCAGCATAGGCATCGTTGCAAAGTGTTGTTCATAACTCAGTAATCAGAAACAACAGGATTATAAGCAAGTAATCAACAATTTTCTGCTTTCACTTATTGAGTTTTTCCCGCAAAACATGGGTGGCACTGGTGATGAGCAAAGAGAAGGACTACACCAAGACAACGAATTGAAAGACGATACCAAGGATTTTGGGACGAAGACATGACGAGCGATTACTGTTGGATCCCAATGCGTGAAACAGATCCCAATCACTATAAAAGACTCATTTCGACCTCTGTTCATTTATGATTTATACTTCTTTATATAATTAAATAAATGGCCGTTAATGGCAAAACTAGAAATATAATGTATTTATCGTATATTTCAGTAACTAACAGGAATTTTAAAAGGCGGGGTCGCTGATCAGTATTCAGCCCCTCAATTCACCTTATGAACAGCTTTTCAAGTTCAAAAACTTATATAAATATGTAATTAGTCTAAATGAAAAACCAAAGATTAAATGAATTGTTAATTAAAATATATTCACTAAAAATACTGCAACATGAAGTAAACTGAAAAGCTATGTATTTTTATTGTTTCAAGAACAACTTATTACTAGTAGTATTTTAATGTATTTTGAGGTATATATTTTTGAAGTATTGCATATCAACTTTAATTAAACATTACGATATAAAGTCAAATTTCATTGATTCATGACTACAGATAGACATGTTTACATGTGAGTCATACTTTAAATTGAATAAATATGATATATTAAACCGATAAATGACAGATACTAATGTATGTATACTTTTAATACCGTAAAGCGGAGTATATTTAAAATATGTAGAACGCTGAGCTCCCTACTGTTTCCTTCGACGTTAGAAAGTAAATAGTGGACGACAGTCGGACATGTTCACATGGTTGTTTCGCGAGAATCACGTACCAGCCGAGAACGTGATAGATCCCGACCCATATTAGATTACACATCATAGATATTTGTCCGAGTGTCCGCTAATTACTGATCGTCCCGCCTTTATAATACGTCCTACGACTCAAATAATAATCCGACAGAAGGCGGAGGCTAGGACGAGGTGACCGAGCAGCATTAGAGAGCGGGACGAGGAGGAACGGACGGACGAGAAAGGGTCGGGGTACTGGTCAGAATGTGAAATTCGGAAGTTTGAAATCTAATTTGTCGGAGGAGTTCTGAGGTCAGTTGCTTGGTACCGGTCTTATTTGTGTTTTGGGTAAAGCCGAAAGTCTGCAAGATTTCTGTCGGTGGGGTTTGGAATGTTAATTTTAATTACAGCTTACACAGGAGATAATATAACCCACGAGTTTCTTTTAAATCAAGTCTTATTTAATCAATGGCAAAATAAGCTTATTATGAAAATATGGCGAGTACAATTTAAAATGACAATTATTATTGTCTATATTCAAATTTCAAATTCAACTATCTCTCTGAGAAAAACAATCTACTAACAATCAATCTAGGGAAGTAAAACGAACAATAATTAATAAATATTTCCAAAAAATCTGCCGGATTTGATGTAGTAATAGGAAGAATTTTACTAGAACTCTCAGAAAAGGGCTCGCTATGTGTAAACTAACTCCCTAGAACTAATCATTACGATTCTTATGACGGGAAAAAAGTCAGGAGACGTTTCCTTCTATCATCCTACAAGCTTGTTACCTGTGATATTCAAGATTTTCGAGGAACTCTACATCAAGAGGCTCGAAGTAATCACAGAAGAAAGAAATATTATTCCAGAACAGCAATTTGGTTTCCATAACAAAAACGGAAAAAAATAGAGCAAGTTCACAGATTGCTAAATCAAGTAAATAAAAACTTAATCCAAAAATAATATTGCTGGCTTCATTCCTCGATATATCTCAAGCTTTTGATATGGTCTGGCACAATGGATTTCAAGTTAAGATGAAAATTTTTCTGCCCCATCCGCAACCACTTCAACTATTTAAGTCATATCTTGCAGACATACATTTCATTGGGAAAAACGTTACGAATATACTGGACTACTTCCAATATATTCAGGTATTCCGCAGCCCATTTTTATATCTCCTGCATACAGCTGTTGTACCGTCCTCAAGCATCACTATTGTGGCAACATATGTTGACGAAATAGCAATGTTATCATGTTACTAGGATCCAATATCAACTACAAAGAGCCTCCAACTTCATCTCAACAAAATTCATTTGTGGCTGAAAACATGGCTTATCAAGGCGAATGAGACAAATTAACCTGCTTAGAAGGACTTGTGCTCCGGTATATTTTAATAATCTTGAACACTCGCAAAGATATATTGTTAAATATCTGGGAACGTATCTGGATCTGGGCTTGAAGTTGAGGAAGTATGTACCAATAAAGCGTAAGAAACTTGGATTTAAGGTGATCCAGATGTATTAGCTCATAGGGCATATCGAACTTATCTTTGGATAATATGATATTACTGTATAAGTCAATTCTTAAACACATATAGACGTATGATGATGAACTATGAAGTACTGCTAACAAATCCAACATAGTTATCCCTTAAAGATTACAAAGTAAAGTGTTACGTGCCATCGTTGACACTCCATGTTATGCCACTAACAACCTAACTCAGCGCGATATCCCTCTGGAAACTATAACGAGTGTGGACCGAAGTGCAAATAACCAAACAAATTATATATATTTATATATATATATATATATATATATATATATATATATATATTATATTTAGTGTTAATTCTTTAGTAACACCACAGCGACTAGATTGAATTAGCTTTAAATACAGCAACAGTGAAAATGACAAAATAAAATGTGACCATATGGTCCAGGAAGGAGTAGCTTTCCATTACTATCCGGAAATAGATTATTGTGTGAACAAATCAATGACAATTGGAGAAATGACAATGGTTTGTCAACATTGTAAGGCATTAAAATACAGTTAAGAGTCTATTGGTTTATATCCGAAATCACACCCGGTGATACCTCAAACCATGTCAATTCCATGTTTTGGAGTATTGTGATAAACAAAATATTATTTTTGTTGTCAGAATCTTAGTTAATATATTATACTCCCTATATTATACATACATTTAAAATATTAAGGGGGACCCTAGGTATACCAATTACTATATTATAAGAAGTATAATAAATAAAATGTAATATAACTAGAGAACAAAATATAAAATACTACATAGAGCTGAGTTGTGCCAGTTCAAGTGACATGTTTTAAATGCGAGAATATACACCCCAAGGCATCGTTTAGGCACAGCACAAAGGTTTTGATATTTGTACATAAGGCATATGGGAAGAGCATCCTTTTAAAGATGGCCATAGACTTCGATTGTCCCTGGCTCACTCTCGTAAGTTGAACAAAGAACAAAGTTTACTAACGACACCATAAAGGGAATCTGCTTTATGGTGTCGTTAGTAAAATATATTTTTGATTTACTTGAATACATATTGGCAATTTTACATATTCTCAAATTACATATTTCTCCAAAAGGGTACGATTTAGCTGGTCTATTAGACTGGATATCTTGCTATATATCATCAAATTACTAATCTGCTTGAAGTGCTTTTCATCAATAGATATTGAGAACAAATCGACATGTTCATCGTCCTCAATCTGGTTTGTACCTTCTTTAGAAAATGTATGCCGATCGACAAACTTGTTTTGTATAGAGCTTTTATTATTAAATGACATCTTTATCATTTAAAACGTTCCGAAATACGATAAAACTTTTTTAAAATAAAATGAAACTCTCCTGGTTTTGAAATTTATGTTCAAAATTAAAGGACGATATTCTATTATTAAGAATTTGATATAGCCAGTTAAGATACTAACAATCAATAAAAAAATTACCCAATTTAGAAATGTTCAGTCCTATTATTTAAATAAATAATTTTTGAATCATGTTTTAATCATAATTGCACATATCTGCGGTGAAATAGATATCTATTTATCATAAATATGTTGTTCGTCTAAACAATATTTCACCAAACTCTGCTATAACTATTGATTACGGTAATTCTATGTATTTTCCGTAATTTGAACTTTCCATTTAACAGTTTTAGACGCAGACATTTTTAAGGCTGTTGATACCTCCCTGGACATGCTATTCTGATCTATTTTCTGCTAGTTGATTCAAGATCTGAATCTGAAATAGTTTGAGTTTTATCTTCATTTTTATTAAATAAATTATCGAAAATAATTTGATAGTTAAGAAAATGTATATATATATATATATATATATATATATATATATATATATATATATATATATATATATATATAATGACTAAGTGTATCCGTTTATATATGCATTTGAATACTCTATTAAATCATTTCAGTTGAATGTATTACATGAGTTAAAAAATCCTAAACGTTGCTGTTCGAATGTTGCAATTTAACATTGTCAATGTCAAAAAGATTAATAATTTTATTTATCTAAAATAATGTACGACCACAAAAACCCTCATTAATTGTTTAAAACGAACATTTATATACATGTTACATGTTTATTCATCGGTGGGTGACCTTTAGCAAGATTAATGCCTTTGTATTCATTGAACATTCCGAAAAATGAGCTGTGCAGCCACGAAATAAAGCACTACCCATTCGAAATCGTCGAATCTCATGCCTTCGTACCAGAACAATCTCGCGCTCGTGTTGTTCCGTTGCAAAACCGTCACACCTATAATTTTACTTATGCACTCACTTCGTACACCTTGTCCATTGACCCAGATCTGTGTAATTGCACCTCCACTACAAACAACAACAGAAAACCGTCTTTTGCCGATCAGCCACAACAAATTAATTACGTTTTAATCGACAATTTGAAACAATAAAACAATAAGTTATGTCATAGTAGTGACAGGTTGCCTTCAGGTGTTTCTATAGGGTCTTTTCAAAAACTACTCTTCAGAAGCAATTTTATTCTCTCTTCTCAATTTAATTATATATATATATATATATATATATATATATATATATATATATATATATATATATATATATATATATATAAGCATTACGCAAATAATTATATGTGTTGCGTTAATTATTATACTATATTTATTATGTATTATATTATTTTTATATATTATATAAAACATATTTAATAATATTAAATATTATAAAGAAAATAGTATGTTAATAGCAAGAAAAGTTTGGAATCATGGAAACAAACATTCAAAAAGAAAGAAAAAAACAACATGGATTAAAACTTTTTGCCTTGACTACTGGACCAAACAAGACGATAAGAATAACATTTAATAAATGATTACTGCGAGGTATATGCCATAAATTATGCATTATCTCGTACTTAAATTTTTAGTTCCTTATTAATTTTTTGAACTCGGTTCAATAATTTTCTTAAAAGTGTTTTATTCTACAGTATTCATAGTATTTAACTAAAAAATTTCTAAGTTATTGTTAGCTTAGTCAGATCTCTTACGACGTAGACATATTATGTCAAAATAGTTGAAGTTGATTGACATCAAGGTTGAGTAGATTTTTAAGTACTAAAGTTCAACTATAAGAGTTGCTCCAATTTTCTTTTCGATATAATCAAACTTTACCATAGATTAGCTAATTTAGTGAAACTACTGTATGTCTACTACTGTATAAACAATTTCATTAATGAAAGCTTTGAGCTTTTTTAAAACTTCTTAAGCATTTGGGGGTTGCTATATGACAATATAACATTGTTGTCAACACTAATAATTGTGCTAAAAACTTAATATCATTAAATTGCTTAATTGTTAAGATTCTTTATCCTCACTTCAAATCCTTATATATCCTTATAATCACTTCAACAACTATATCGATACACAGATAAGGCATGAGAACATAAACTCTTGTAATTAAGAAATTAATAAAAATAGTATATACATAAGTAAAAAGAAAAATATATTAAAAGAAGGTAAACAAATAGCATAGATATAAAACTAGAATTGACATCATTTTAGCTTAAAGCTAATAGTGAATAATACATAAGTTTTCTTATATTTTGGTTGATTAATCGACTTTGTGTATCCAATAATTTCAAATTAATCAGTAAATAAAGCAAAATAACTTTATGAAGATTGAGAAGTTTTATATCAGTATAGATATAGATTAACAGGAAAGTTATATTTTATAGAAGTTCGGTTTTCCTAATAAATTGTTTTAAAGTTGCAGTTATCTAGTAATAATTACTGAATGGAAGTATATGATAGTCCATAGAAGATAGCGTAATTCATTTATTCAGCTAAAAGTCTTTGAGAATGCAGATTCCCGAAGTTAATTTTCAACTATTTTGTTATAGCGGTTCAATTTTAAAAAACCCGAAAGTCTTGACACAAAACCCTCTTAATGCTCTGAATCTGACTTAAGAAGAGGCTTGTGAATCATTTAGTTTAGCTTTTCGCTCGCAAGATCTTACAGTGGGTGGTGGTTTTAAGAAAATTATGATTTTACCAGAAAAGTCAGCATATATCACTGGTTAGTTTTTGAAATTTTTACGAATAAATTCGCTTTAAAGATCATGAAATAAACCGAAATTATTTTTCCCCAAGTCACTTTATAAATGTTGACGAATTTTTACGACAGCTGTTCAAAAATGTCTGTAATATTTTGATTGAAAGTAAGAGAGGTCGGTCCAAATAATGGGTGTATCTTGATATTTTATGTCCGTTTATTCCATTATTTGACTGAAAGTAAAATTCAATTAACCGTCCAAGGCAATAACGCGCGTATATATTTGAATATTTGTAAAATGGCTATGTCGAATTACGTTGTAGTTTTGTAACAATGTACCGTTGGTAAAATTCGTGTTCGAACCATTGTTGGAAAACAGGAAATGTTTTTGTAAGCCATTGGCTATTTTTTTGAATTTATATTTGATCGTGATAAATGAATTTCAGCATAAAATTAGAGATGGCATATAAAATAAAATAATTTAAAATTGGGTAACATATGAATATGTTAATGAATAAAATTGGATGATAATATGATGTATTAATAATTACATTAAGGATCCTTATCACTTAACAGAATGACTCATAAATATGTGTAGTTTTAGAAAAATGTGTGATATATTTCATAATAAATATAGCTTGTGATTTATAAATTATGGACTGAGTATGGTTTGCCTCTCTACTGATTTTCAACATACTAGTAAATACAAAATTGCGAAAAACTTCAATCAGACATGACAATCAATATGATTCTAAAACTCTTGGACCTGTCTGATTCGATTCTGATTCCAATGACTGTATTCTGATTCGAGGAGAATTGCCGGATCGCCTGGTGTTATAAATCTCAACAGGATTCAGTTGGAGCTATAGGAGATATTGCTTCTTCTAGATGGTGCATGTGGAAGAGAGGAAATATTACAATCAAGACTAGAATCCCCTGCTTTCGGACGTAATCCTTCTGTATGGATCCGAGATTGGACTCTGTTAAACATCATCTGTACGTTTCACTCCCAAATCGTATTAGAAATGAAGTTATTCGTGTAAGATGCAACTAACACACAGCAATCACTACACAATTCAGAGACGCAGTTTGTAATATATCGGACATGTCTGTCGAATGTGAAACGTAAAAAATGAATGAATTCTAAATCAAAATGTAACCTTTTGGTAAGCTACATGTGGATAATTACATAAAATAATTGTTTACTAAATAAATTTTTTCAATAAGATAACGCTTTCCATTATATTCAAAAACAATTTTGGGACCTGTGAACATTTTGGCAATACTGACTCTATTTGTCAGATTTGTCTCTCTCTGTAACAGCACCCATGGGTCATAGTTTGATTATATTTATAAATGAATTTTAATATGTTCTAAAATGTGTTTATTTCAGATAATAAAATTGTATGTCTTTTGGAATGTTAAAACCTATAAAACCACATAGAATTAACAAATAATTACAATACATTTTTAAGATTCATAAGAATCTCAATTGGTTTTTGTGAATGGGCTTAATGGGGAAACTTCCATAGGCTAATCACAATTAACAGTGGTTGATAGCATCGTCAACCATTACCATACCACTTTTCATCTCATTTGTCTATAATGCATTTTAATATGACTCTTTCTCTGATGACTCTCTAATGGTAAACCTTAGTAATCCAGGTTAAACTATTTAAATTTTCTGATGTTGAATATATGCAAATGGTTTTGCAAAAGTATTGTCAGCAGCAAATACCGTAAGCAATTCTTGTGGCAACCCATTTCTGTGCTTTTGAATCATTCCAGTGGCTTTCACATATGGATATTTATCTAGCAATGTCTCCAATTTTTCTTATTTCTTAATTTTGTGGTCCATCTTCTCTTTATTTTATTTTTTATGTTAAAATAAACACCATAAATAAGAGATTTTTTCCCATAAAATTCTACTATCTGAAAATTCAGTTTTCTGCAGTACTTTACCTTATAAAATGATAATAGAGCTGATAATGATAATAAAATTCCTAGACAACGTAATTTTTCAGAAACTTAATTTTACCTGTTTATCACATTAAAGAGTTAATTTTTCAAATATTTTTTAAACCAAATATTAACACATTGATTTTTTTAATAGCCGATATTGCATTATTGCTGACGATTATCACCTCCTCTAAGTGCAGAGTTACCATTCATAAAACTTTATGTTTATACCAATACAACATGTTTAAGATTCATTGTCGGAAGTAACAACACTACCATTGACTTCCGTGTTTTAGAAGTATTCGACTACTTGTTTAAATATTTTGCTTATTGTGCTCTTACTAAAATTCGTTTAGGATACATTTCGAATTAGTAAACTTTAAAATTCTGGAAGCTTAGATATATTAATTCAACTACTTGTTCGGTATAACCTTAACCTGTATAACCTTAACCTTATCTTTTCAAAATTAGAAAATACCGCGAAAATTGTTATATTTAAAACATAATTTTAAGCTCGAAGGAGAAATCTGTAAAAATATATTTAATAATGATTATATAACTGAAAGAATTGAAAAATTACCACCCAGTGGTCAATTACCGTCTTCTGTATCCGGACCGTGTGGGAACATACATCTCCGACGGTATACTGGTAGTTGTTTTTCTTTCGCGGCACACCATCAGACGTTATTGGTTCCGCACTTTTTTCCGGAACTTTTCGTTTGTGAATGAAGCGGTCTCACGAGTGGTACCGACAACAACGTCTTTTTTTCAGTACGTCGTTCCAGATGCGATTGGTCGCACTTGACAGCAAAAGGATTCAGTAATGTCCGACGAGCCACCGTAAATCTAATTTAGAGTAAACACGTCTTTGCGGCGTTCACACACGACACGGTTTGTCGTATTAGGAGATCCTTTACGAAATGACAAAAAAGCACATCGACAGGTAGGGAATGAGGTTTCAAAATGTCGGTGAATCGTCTTTGTCGTTTACTGTTGGACTTTTATAATATGAAGTAGAAAAAATAAGACTCATTTTCGATTTATACTTTAAATAAACCAGTTACTATAAGAACTAGTGATCGCCCTGTGGTCGAAATTCGACCACCTTTTATAATTATTAGTTAATTATTATAGTCAATCATGTGCTTCTCATAACAGAGTAAAGTTAATAATCTGTTTCTTATGTTTTTGTTAAATTATGTGTTACTGAATCTTGCTTTCACACTATATTCAATTTGATAACAGAAATATATTTGATATATACATCAATTAAAATCAAAAATGTCTGTTCACTAAAATTAAAATTTCAACAACGAGCACTCACTAATCGTTTTTAAATGGCGTTTAAGTAAATATAATTGATATTAAGTTTTAATAATCAAAAAAGTATTGATAACTTTTTAATATATCTCTGAATATTATAATAAGGTATCAAAAGTAATATTATTTTCACAACTGTAACAACTTCAAATCTTCAGATATAAATATATATAACCTTTCTTTACTTATATGTTTGTTTGCTTTATTATAAAAATAAATATGGAATAATATACAAAGTAATAAATGTATATTAAAACAATAATGAACACAATTAGGTAATTTATTTTTTACATTTTGTATTTACAATCATTTATTTATATAATATATATATTTGTAACTATTTATTTTTCAACAGGTAGGCCTATAAAGTAAAAATAAAGTAATTGACGCAAAGTTCATTCAATATAATGTCATATATCTTATAACATTAATCGTCAAACACTTTAATATTTATCAATGCCTTAAAATGTTTACAAATATACAGTTAGTAATTCATAATTTCTTTAATTTACCCTCTGTGGTCCCTTTATGCAAATTATGTAGTTAATATCATTTTAACTGCTGTATTTTTTTCATTATTTCATTTATGTATTCTTAGAGAATTTATTTTTATCAGTATATCTCACTTAAAATATAAATTGCAAAAATACTGAATACACCTAGCGGATTAAAAGAACAATTTCCTAACCTAAATTAAAAAAAAAGGATTGATCTTTACTTATTTATTCTACTATTTGATTTCACCGTTACAGTTAGCTCATCTTAAATTTGCCTTCTATGTCTTTCATTCATCTATTGATTTCTATTTTGTCTTATGTTCTACCTGGGAACTAACAACTTACAAACATAGAATTAAGATTTAGGAAACTATTCTATAATTGTTAATATACTTTGCAATATTCCGTTTAACCCTTGATGCACAATTTAACCTATTTATTACCTGTAATATATGGCTGGTGTTTTATTAAGAAATGCATTTACTAAAGATACCTAAAATGGATAAGAATAACCTTTAGAATTACCTCTAATACAATGGTATAATACGTCTCCAGAACCATATTAATTACCATCAGTCCTTGCAAGAACAATTTTTCTTAATTATTCTCTGTTCACCACACATCAATTATTGTAAGTTGACAACCCTGCACCTGTACTGTACGTCAAATTATCAAGTATCTTGTCTATTGTCATTTTTATTCTTAAACGGTTATTTTAACAGAACGTATTTGTATTAATTAAGCTTATTAGTCGGATTGTTGATAATAGTTATGGCAACAATTGTTACTATGGCAAACGTCTGCCTACTTTAATGCCTGTAAGAACCAGATTAAATCGGTTTAGGGATTACATTTTGAGGCATTTTACTGTTATTGCATTACATCTAAAAGAGAGGTTAGAAAGAAAATTGGTATATAATTTTAAATGTCACATGAAATAAATGGAGCCATATTGCCCTAGCTCTATTTACAAAATGCGATAGTTGGCAGAAAGCATCACGACAGATGAGACGCAAAGAATTTTGAATCTTGTAATTCATGCTTTATAGACAAAATACATGAAATATTACCTAAAAGTAATAGGAATGGCAGTACCAGTTAAATGATAATAATTTTACTGACACAAATCCAGAAGTCAAAAATTTAGCTAGAGTTCTTTGTTAGAGTTAGAGCTTCCTAAACAAGCACTGCAAAAATCTTACCATTCCTGAACGTTATCCAAATATAAAAAAATGTATTCATAGATAATATAAGTTTGGGCTAATCAGGACCTATAGAACGAAGTTTTATTCATACTCAACAAGTGGCTGTTTGCCTGATAGTACGTTTAAAAAAATTTGTATATTATATTTTAAATACATGCGAGACAGTATTTTGTTATTCGTATCTTAAATAAAGCCAATCATGTTTTTTGTCTAGCTCTGCATAACAACTTCGAATTACTTGTCCATATCGATTTAGCATGGTTTGGATGGCACATGATTTCGAGTTGCTGAAGAAGTGGGAAAATGCATTGGATTGGATTGGATCTCTTCCAACCCAATCTCGATCTTTGGACGCGTTACTGCCATGTTGCCAGAAAGATGGGAAATAGGTATAGAAGACGGTCCAGATTTTCTCCATAAATACCTTTTTAAATTAATATATTGATCAGAATTAAATAAAAGCAACATTAATCATACAAAAATAGTTCGAAATTAAACACAATAGAACTATGCCAAAGTTGTTTCCAGATACCGAAAAATTTATGAAAATGGATTATTGAAATGGTCTTAAATAATAAAATAATGACGCAAGAGTATAAGTAGTGTATATACAATTTAAAAATTAACACAAATACAGGACGACAAAGACAACCATGACGAAGTAGAGGTTCTAACCAGATAGCACACATCGGCACTCATTCGGAAGTGGTAATGGTTATTTGAACAATAACACTAAACTTAGCATAGGCTAGATTCTATGGAGAAAATCGATTTCTCGTAGAAATCCGAGGAGCTTGTATTTTCTGCTGTTAAGGCATTTCTTAAATTTTGCAGTCTATACTTAGTTCTAATCTGGGTGAGCTGTGGACAGTCTTTCAATGTGGTAGACTGAAATAGTGGCACTGTGACAAAACTCACGCAGTTGATTCAAAGCTACGGCATGGTGACGAAGACAGGAGAAAAAATCAGCTTTAACCTCAAAGGGCCTGTTATGGTTAGTCATGGGGCCAACGATGTTGTACCTCCTTATTTGTGAAACATGAAACGAATGGGATAAGGTCGGTATGGACCCAAACATCCGTGATGTGGAGGGGAAATGAGGCTACCGATTTATCCGCACTATCCGCGCGCTCATTTCCCGGTATACCAACGTGAGGAGGGATCCACAGTAAACTTGTCCTGATCCCTAGAGGGTACGGATAAGATAGAGGGTATGGATAATTGACAGGGAGTCGGTGACCAGGGGATGGTTGAACTTCTGTTGGTCTTTACACAATTCAATGGTTATGTTTTAAGGTGGCCAATTAACTGAAAACTGTTGACCATTTAACCAGACAGTATATATAAATAATAAGAGTTGTTGTTTAATTACAGAGTGTGTTATCTTTATGAAGTAAATAGCACATATATTTACTAAGTAATGTAATGCACACTAAGAATCTGATATTTAGTAATATTGAACAAAATAAATGTTATCTAACAACAGACCAACTTAGGCTATTAAATATTTCCTCTAACATTTCTTTCTTAAAATAACGAATCCTGCATACAATACATATCTATTTCAATTGAATATATCCACAACAATAGAAAACAATGATATCGAAGAATTTCGAAAGCGAACGGTTATTTCCGATTTTTCGCAGCCTATCTGCGCCCCCATAAGAAACAAAAACTGTTTAATTATAGTTGACTTTGATGAACAATTGAAAATAAGGCACATTGTTGCTTTCGTGGATCGAGGTGGCCTCGGGCCAAAGCCACCTACTACAAACATTTGATGAGTTCGCGGCGCACTAAATCGAGTCGGCCGGGGCGAGGCCGGAGCGAAACAAAAAGCGATCGTGCCGATTTGTTCACGCGTGCATGTAAAGCCGGAACGATCCTTTTCGAAATTAGTTTCGAAGGGGATTCGGGAAGGTGTTTGGAGCATGATGCAGCGCGATGTGATAGCGACGACAAACAAATTTGTTTGGGGAGGAATTTCTGATTTTGGAAGTTCTTTCTGTCCAATAAAAAATATTCCAAATATAATATTTGTTAGAGTTTTTGTTTATGTTTATGTTTAATTAATTAAAAAGCTTAAATAAACTCATATCACATAATAGATGACTGTAATAAATAATCACTAAAATATTGATTTATAATAATAATATATTACAGAGAGATTATTAAAAAGATACATTGATTTTCAGTTACATTTACATTTCAGTTACATTTCAGTTACATTGATTCAGAGTTAAAAAGTTGGTTTTGAGCAGCCAATGGAAAGAAAATATAAATAAAAAAATTGAGCTGGAATTTTTCAAGGCAAATAACCTAAATTTGGCCACAATCAATTCGTCGATAATGACTATGCTGTGGGTAATAATTTTTAAAAGAATACATAATTCAGTGAACATTCCAGATATATTTAACCATGAAATAAAGTAGTCTATTGAAGAGTATATAAAATAGTAAAAAGAGTAAGTAAAAATGCTATCAGTATAACACTTAAATTAATATGTGCAGGTTATAACTCTAAAGAGTATCCACTAATAGCATAATTGCTAAGTGTCATATATGCTATTTGTAAATCAAGATTGTATCGATGACAAATCTACTGAAAATTGTATTGAACATAATTAGAAAATACTGATGCAAATGTACTTAACAGCGCTACCAAAATATTAATTTTACATAGTTGATAGAAACTACAACACAAAAAAGGTTCAAATTATTTATTTAATGATGTTTGATTTTCTTAGTAGCTCTCTAGGTGTATCTACGTAAAGGTGTTTACGGTATTGCATCAAATTTGAATGAATTTTTTTTAATTAATTACATCTTACATTAAATATGCTCAGTGCAGTCGTAATTTAATAATTAATTTATTACTACTGCTCTGTTGTAGTCACACTAATACATAAGCAAGGCGAGTACGTATATTTCCCAAATTAAAATAAAACTAATCTACTTAAGCTAAATTTAAGGGTACACTTATACATTAAAGTAGTTTATGTGCTTTGGTTCGCTTCAATCAACTGATTTCCATCGTGTTATCCAGCAGCTGAATTGCTCCCACCTTGCTGTGATTTAGCAAGTTTATTTCATGTTTTAAGGCGAAATCTTGGATCACTTCATATATCCGTTTGATTTCGAGGTCATCATGTATCTCTTCGTTGGTTACGTAGCGATAAGCATTGGTAATTAATCGTAGAACTTTTTTTGGGTGATTACTATTTGGTTTGATGTTTTAGTGCAACCCCATAATTGCACCCACAGATCCAACTTGGCTTTATGATAAACCAATATCGTTGAATTCAGGTCAAGTTGAGAGTATCTTCCGACAAACTAGTACAGTTGCTTGAGTCTGAGTCTAATCTGCTCTGATTTTACCTAACACGATGTTTCCAATTTAACCTACCATCGAGATATATTTCGAGGTATTTAGCAGATTCGTCTTGAGGAATCCAGTATCGGTCAAGTAATATAAATAGGTTTTTGTCATTTCACCGGAACGCAAAATTAATATCCACAGATTTAGAGCTATTAAGCTGTATTTTCCAGTCTCTAGTCCATTTGTAGATTATGTTGACCGCTACTTGTACTTGTTTCATAGCCTTAGACTGAGATTCATCTTTTGCCATTATAACTATCTCATCAGCAAATATTCCAAGTAGTGTTTATCTTGTTGTATAGAGCAGATGCAGGAGTGGTCCCAACGCACTACCCTGTTGAACTCCAGCCGAAATAGATTTAAGTGTTGAGAATGCCGCTTCGTGTCAGACTCAAAATATAAACATTTGTGAGACATCCAGAAGAATTGTAGGCAGTATTTCTTTTCTTCAAATTTCTTTTCAGCAACCGCTTTGTTCATACTTGTGTTACTCAATGCACTTGGTCGATTATCGAGTGGAAATTTCAATATGTAAAATCGGTTTGAAATTTTTTATATTTTATGTAATATGATCTGGTGAATATGAAGGGTGATACAGTGATTATAGCGAACCTCCAACTTTTCGATAACATTTCTGTAGTACGATTTGTCATTTGCTACAAAATAGGTCTCAATTTCGGCCTTCATTAGACGAAATTTTCTTTCCAGCGAGCTTTCTTTTGAGATCTGAGAACAGAAAATGGTCACTGGGGACGAGATTTGGAGAAAACGGTGGATGAGGAAGCAATTCGACGCCCAATTCATTGATTTTTGCGATAATTTTCACTGACTTGTGACACGGTGCATTGTCTTGGTGAGGCAACACTTTCTTTTTCTTCAAATTCTGCCGTTTTCGGCGATTTTGTCCTTCAAACTGTGCAATAACGCTATGTATGCCGGCTGTTACGTTTTCCCACGCTTTGGAGCGGGTTCATCGTGTGCAGTCCACTCGGATGACTGTCGATTGAACTTCGGATTAAAATGATGGAGCCATGTTTCATCCATTGTCACATATCGACGCAAAGACTCGAGTTTATTACGCTTGATCATCAAACATTTCTCCGAATCATCAACTAGTCGTTGTTTTTGATGAAAAGTGAGCTAGCGAAGCACCCACTTTCCAAAGAGCTTTCTCATACCCAAATATTCGTGAATGATATTATGTACACGTTCAGTTGATATGTGTAAAGTGTCTGCTATTTCATTTAATTTCAATTTACGATCATTCAAAATCATATTTTGAATTTTTTAAATGTTTTCGTCGGTAACAACCTTTTTTGGGCGTCCACTGTGTTCACCGTCTTCGGTTCTCATTTCACCACATCTAAACTTAGCATACCAATCCTTGATTTTTCTGGGCCAGTGTCCGGAAACTCGGCATCAAGTCAAGTTTTTGCTTCAACTGTATTTTTTCCGTTCAAAAAACGATATTTTATCAACACGCGGAATTACTTTTTATCCTTTTTTTTCACAATAACAAAAGTCGCTTCACTCAAGCTATAATTCATATATTAATGACTCGACGCCTGCCAAATTTATACATGCATGTTTTGAGGGTTAGGGCTAACTAAAAAACATATGAATTTAGTTCTAGTAGCGCTATCTATGTATCAGGCGGGGGATTTTTGATTAAACTTATTATAACAAATATATTCGTTTGTTACCCTTTATCAATGTAATTGAAATTATGACTTTTAAAATGTCAAAATTTCGTTAATTTTTATCGATCGATGTATATCTAGTAAATTTAATATGACAAATAAAATAAATATTCAAAACTGTGGTATATACGTTGCCATACTACACCATCACCATAATAGCATAACAAAAACATCTTATATTAATAGCTTATTGGCATGAACATAGTTACAGATGCATCTGATATGATATAACATAAGTTACATATCTAAAGATAAGTAGTTATATATCGAAAGAATTCGGCAATCGGCTCGTCAATCAGAGGTATAAAAGTGCCGATGAATCGAAGATAATATCATGCATTAAGTTTTTATTTCGGATCACATTTAATTTGTTTAATGCTTTTCTTCGGATTCATTATTAAAAAAAATACGGCAATGAAAGATCGAACCATCTAGCTCATTAAAGGGTATGAAACAGCATGTCTTTGTTTTTCTTTTCTTCATGATGTCATCGTGTGTGATCAGGTGTGATGTGTATGGAATGATATTAATGGAATTTAAAAGGTGGTGAGTGTTTATTGGTATTTTTTTAATATAATAAAAAATCAATATTGAATTTTCATTTAGTCATTGAGATTAAAAGTATATTTTATTATTTTAAAAAATTAGTTATTTAATTTTAATACTATAAAATAATTAGTAATAAAATATATTTTATTGCATTTATATTATAACATTAATATTTATAACCTACTTGTAACTTATTGTAAACATTGAACTCAAATGGTTTAAAATTTAGATTTAGAAGCTTGGTTCTTGACTTACGAACATTTGACTAAAATCGTACCTTATAAAGTTTGGTTTGAGAAATTATGTAATAAATAATAAAAAACTTAATTAAAATTTAATAATTTTACTCAGCTGTTAATTTATTATTGGATTGCATTTTGCTATTCCACTGTGTTAAACGTTTTTCTAATGGAACATACCTTGTCAATATATTTAAATAATGGGCCAGGGATGTTTCTCAAAGTAAGTTTATTTATTTTTCAATTTCAAACGCTATTCAGTGATATATATATGCCGTTTTGATCAATTATAATCACTCAACTTCTGAGTTTTTTTGTGCCAAAAAGTGAACCAAGTGATTTTTACAACTCCCTTTTGCACCATTGGGGGATTATTGTAGTTGGATTGGATTATTATTGTTATCCAAACAAATGGTAGATACGGGACAAGGTCCAGACTATAAGGTAAATGCTCCACAATTTCCTAGCCAATATCTGTCAATTGTTATCGAGTTAGAAAAATTATGTGTGGTCTAGCCTTAGCACGATGGAATAACATAACTTATCCCACTGCCGCTGTTTCAACAACCTTATTTACTTAGAGCAGAAGTCCTTAAGTATCATGTTAAACATATTAATTTGTGAATCTTCCCCTGTGAGCTTAATTCACGGATTTTTGTTGCAAGTTATTATCTTATGTGATTCAATTTTTATAAAATCTAATCATTAATTTAAAATATAGTTCATATTCACTTCTTTTTAGCTCAACTATTCACAAATAGAACTCGATACATTAAATCACTCACTTTTAATTCATGTGCAGTCGTTTTTAGGCCTAATATTTTTGTGTAATATGCGCTACAAATAAATATATTCCAATAAATCAAAAAGCGCCTAAATCAAGCTAGCTGGAATAGCCGTTAGATCGGCGACACAAAATATATAAACAACAAACCCAGTGGATAACCGTGCGGGCTAAGAGTTTACCTCGCCAACTAGGGTCGCATACTAGGGTCGAATATAGCTGGGAATAAAGGTATTCTTTTAGGTTTATAAAATAAAATAGGGCATAGTATTCGTCAAAATTATGTCTATGTTGGTTTTTACATTTGAAATGATATTAAAAAGGAAAATGGGTGAATAAACATTATTAAACCAAATTTGGCTTTAATTTTAAGCAATGGTTTGTTTACTTTCGGTTATTTTCGTGTTTTAGGAATTAATAAAGAGTTATGACAAGTTTGGGTAAAAACGATTAAGACTAGTATGGTCCCGTAAAGTTATATTTCACATATTTTCAGAAAAAAAAATTAATGTGCCCGCTTTATTGGACGGTATGTCCAATTGGACGGTGTAATACCTGTGAAAATTTCATTCCAATAGAGATTAAAAAAATTCCAGAATAACAAGAATCGTGTGTTCGAATTTGATTTGCTACACAATCCCTAGTGAAGGAATATGATATCTAGTGAAGGAAAGGAAATAAAGAAAAAAATTCTTGGTTAAGGGCTCTTATTAATTGATATGGTACTGAAGACATGCTATGTCTCATCATTGTATTAAAATTTATACTATAGATTGTTAACATTTCTCTGTACAATTTAGCGGTGACCTGTGATTAATTTTAGATTTCATTAGTAAACGCATTTGATTACAATGCACTAATTGAACAATGTAATTTTATTTAAAAATGTATTTAAAGAAATTATTCTTTTATTCAGCCTGGTGTATTTATTTTCTTTGTAATATATAATTTAAGTGAGAAATATGGATAAAAAAAGGTTAATACATAAATAACGTAATGAAAATATGTAGCAGTTAAAATGTAAATAACTATAGAACCGGCATAGCTGGAACACATAGGAAAATTAAAACAAATTATTTAATAATTTATTGATTATTGAAAATTAATGGAAATTAGATAATTTACCTAACTGTGCTCATTATTATTTAATACACATGCTAAAGTCCAATATCAATATCAAAATTGTTTTAGTCATAACATAAAAGTAAAAAAAAATCATGTATACATATATTTAATGCTTTGAGGTTGTTACAGTTCTGAAAATACTCTCACTTATGATGCTTTGTTACAATGTCCAGTGGCGTAGTAATTTACACTTATTAATAATTTGTTGACTATTGAAAGTTAATGGAAATTAGATTTAATTAAATGCAATTTAAAAATGTTTGCTAATGTTGGTTCTTGAGATAGTTCTGATCTGTATCATTTTCAATAGAAAATACTGTATAAACATGTTTTATAATACCTTGCGGTCGAATTTCGACCACACAGTAATCACTAGTGAACCTCATTTTACGAATTTTAACATCTGAAAATATCCTCATTTATAAGATAATCATTGATTGACATATGTTTAAAAGATGTGTCGATCTTCAGTCAAACCTAGGATATATATCGAAATAAGATCAACAAACTTATATCGGCGTTCGTTCATCAAGCGATTCCGATCATGATCATGATTTCGTCGTCACAAACGTGGAACGTATTCAAAGGTACCTATCCGGATCTCGGTCTCTTTTTCCTCCGCTCTAATCTCGATCTGTGTATATAAATCAGCGTTCGATTGCACAAAGGCCGACAGAGGGCGGACGATGCGCGTATGGTCTTAACAGTCACACACGGCCGACAGCTGACTGTCACTCGCTCGAGGAAACGGTGTGAATTTTTGTTTTGGGTAATTGGATGTCAGAATAGGTGATGGCAGATCGTAGAGAAGAATGGTGATCGTTTCGCGAGATAAAAGGGATCGTTTTACTTTCAATTTAGATCGATCTGGATCGGAATAGTTATTTTTCATGGGCGTACTTTGTTTTCCTTTTTAGATATATGACTTTTGGATACACTAGTGATCGCCTAGTGGTCGAAATTCGACAAAAACTTATTAAGTTAATCATGTGTCTCATATAATATCATAGAGTAAATAAAATAGTTTAAAAATGATATGCTATGCTACTAGAACTTACTTTAGCGATATTTTCAAAATATGTGTAAACTATTAGAATATGTGTAAACCTAAGTCACTAGTTTTTCAAATTGCATTTAATTAAATCCGTCAAATTTCAATAATCAACAAAGATCAATTTAAACAACAACACCACTGGACATTACAAATAAAGTATCATAAGTTTTTATTTTAAGAACTGAAACAACTTAAGATTATCGAATATTCGTATATATGATTTTTCTTTACTTTCATATTATAAAAGTAAATATGGAATAATAAATGAAGTAAAATAACTTTGTACATTACAACAGCGAAAACAATTTTGAAAATAATATTTGACTTAACAATAACGAACACTAGGCAATTTATTTTTTACAATTTGGAAATGTACATTAAATTAATGTATCTAAAATAATTAAGTGAACTATTAACTTTTCAAACCTTAGGTCTATAAAATAAATAATCAAAATAATTAATACAATGTTTAAAGAATAAAATGACATATATCTATATAATTAATAGTTATACACCTTTATATTTATGTGCGTATTGAGTGCGTTCTAATGTTTACAAAATAATTGTTAATAATACATAATTTCTTCTATTTGTCCTATGTGTCCACCTTTGTAAATTACATATTTTTATTACTTCATTTGTATAGTTATATAATGTTTATCTTTAATTTATATTTCTGACCTAAAATTTATATTGAAAACAATAAATACACCAGGCTGATTAAAAGAATAATTTCTTTACCAAAAATTTTAAATAAAATTGTATCATTTTTTGCTTATCTATACGTCTCCTCGAACTTTACAACAGTAGCTGTATTTTTTTTCATATCATTAGATATTATTATTATGATTATTATTATATTATCATATTTCGAGCTATTATTTTTTATAATTCTGGAATATCGCCTTTATAGATAGCTTATCTTTAATTTGGCTTCTATGGCTTTGATTAAATTACAGCTTTCTATTTTGTCTTATGCCCCACGTGATAATTAACAACTCAACTCTGCAAAAAATAAGGAATTAAAATTCTATAAAGCTATTTAATAACTATTAATATATTTTGCGATATTAACTCTTGATGTACAAATGAATGTGTTATTTACCTACAATATTTGGTTAGTGTTTGTTAGGAAATGCATTTAGATATAAATAAATAATAAAACCTGAAATGTATTAGGAGTTACTATCAGAAAGTAGAGAAAAATCTTAATAACCTTTACAATAACTCCTGTAAAATTATATACTGTGCCAGTTCTTAAGCAACAACACTTTTTCAAGCTGTTCTGTATTCACCATCTGATATCTATTAAATTAAATCAAAAGCTGATTGCGAAATTTTCGAATAAAAGCTTTCTTCATAGCTCGTGATATAACGGATACATTATTTGTTCTCTCTACAAAAACTGCAAAATGTACTTGTAACTACATAACCATAATACTCTTAATCGCTTTTTATTAAAACTTGCCATAACTCTAATAGTTGCACCAATATGGGTGTTGAGATGTAGAAGAGAAAACAAGGTTGTAAATTTAATAAAATTTATTTTCTCTCTTCTTTGAGTAAATTGATAAACAAAGACGAATTGTTTATATATGCTCTTGCCTAATGTCTTATTGCGGTCATTAATAGAGTTTGAAGTATCCAATCAATGCAATACTTCACCATGTTTTGCGGCTGATACCACTGAAACTTTGGTTTTCTGTCTTTCAATCTCCTGTGAGAAATAGTTCTCTTTAATTGTTGGTTCGCTGAACAGCTACTATATCTTACAAGTTTTTCAGCATTGTAAAAGCAGTCACAATACAGATCTCGGAAGTCTGGACGTTCAGCTATTTCCGCGTCAATATCTTGTTGTAACTCTTTTTAAGTATACTAAATCGTATCACAGTATCAGATATTCGACTCCAAGATGTTGGTCGAATTCATCAATCTCTTATTTAAGCCTTGTTGATAGGACTTTTATTCCTTTTCATTTATTCACTAAACCAGCTAACAACTGTTCGTTAGTCATTTTGAAGCAATTTTATAATGCAAAAGGACCAGATACCCGCAGTCACTGATTCGGCTATATGTTTAGACGTGGGACAGAAAACAAGATTGTAAATGAAATACAATTTATTTTCCCTCTTCTTTGAGTAAATTAATACTCAAAGTCTAATTGTTATTTATATATTTATATTTGCAAATATTAATTAATATATTATGGGAAAAGGATTACGATTTAGATCAAATGTACTTACTAAGAACTAAAGTCTGATTTTAGATACTACTGACAGAAGTCCTATTGGATTTAGTCTTCTGGTTCAATTCTTCTAACAATATTTTCTTCAATTCTTCTTTCCCAATGCTGTTAACAATTCTTTCGTTAATGCTGCCTGAATATATATAATTAAAGTTGGGTCGCAAGGCGGGAAATAACTGAAAGTAACATAGAATTTTAAATAACACTGCTTAAAATTAAATAAGCTTGTTTAATAATATTTCAACACACTCATTTTCCGATTTAGAATCGTTTCAAATAGAAAACATAGTGATTTGTCTTCCGTTTTTAAATTTCTCTACCGCAATTTTGCGGTAGAGTGCTGCCATGTAGTTAATTTGCGTACATCGGAAACTAAGAATAGAAGTACGGTAGAAATACCCTATAATAGTTAGAGCTGGTAGTGCGTCGGCCTCAAAATAGAGCCTAAAATATTTGTTTATATGTGTCACCGATCTGACAGCTGCTTCTGATTGCTTGATTTGGGCGTATTTCGTTTAATTGAAATTTACTTATTGCTAGCGCATATTGCACGAAAATTTTAGACCTAAAATTTTTCCACTAAGCTTAGTCGTTTCAAATTTCACGTTTCCAAGTAGAAATTTTTTCGCTAAGTTTATTGATATCTTAGATTTATTCCTGTTCGTTAATTATAGTTATTATTACTGTTTTAATGTCTCAGCACGTCTCATATTTACAATTCAGAAAGTAAATTAGTTAGAAATAAGATCAATTATAAGTCGTTATATTAGTACCGCGTATATATTATTTCAAGAAATAGGTTACTTTATCTGCAAATCATTGAATCCTAATTTATATCGTATTAATAAAAGAAACCGGTTAAATTGTTGTATTAAATTATACAAGGCAGATAAATCCTTTACAATCCTTGAAGTGTAAAACACACGATATTATATATGAAATAATATAATTGTTATAGTTTGTAAAGATCTTGCGTATCATTTTGTTTTGTTAGGATCAGAGGTCGTGGTTTTAATATTGTCAGTCTTAACAATAAGTTAAATTCGATAATTATATTATTTGTCTATTATGACTTATATTTTAATTTACGGTTCAATTATGTTGCGGTCGGGTGATTGTGGTGGACATGGAAAATGTTTAATGATATTCTGAAGATCCTCAAACCAAGATTGCTGTTTTTATGAGATCATAATCATATTGGAATATAGTAGTATTTAGGAACAATATGCTAGTCGTAGTAAGGATTTTATCATTGAGAATGTCGATATGAATACATATCGACATAATACATTGAATATATTGATTCTGTGAGTGAGAGGATCAGCTGAATATCAGTATTGCCGCTCAAATTATAACAAAACCTTCTCTGTGCTTATCTGTGGGTATCAGGCAATCCGGATCAATGCTTCTTTTGAGGTTCTCTTTACATAAACATAGTCGTTGTATAAAACAATTTAAAGAATTTTTCATCGGACCCTATCACATTCTTCCAGCAATTAAGTGTCTAGATTTTATAATGGTTGCACCACCTCTTTCACAGAACAAAACTTATAATGCATTGGAATATAACCTACAAGACTTATTTACACGAAAGCAGTATTGCCAACCTACAACAAGATGTACGATATTGAATGGTGTTCTAATCATTTTCTCTATCCCCTTTAGCTGCTCAAATGTACAAAAATGTTGTGACTGAGCTGGAACAATTAGTCAACATTTCTAAGGCTAAGCAAAGATCGACGAAGAAGTATGTAAAAATCAAAAAACCTAGTTCCGTAGAGTTATCGACATTCCAATCAAATTCAAATAACCATATTTTTGTATATATACTTTCAACTTAATGAGATTAACGACTGGTGTGTTAAGAGCAATTAAATAATTTGGTTAAATCATCTATTATAAAAATGAGTAGCGGTAGGGAGTAAAGAATGCAAAATTATATTTCGGTATTTCACCGTCACGCATTTTATTTAGTTGATTTGCAGATTTTCAAGATTACAAAGTTTCAAAAGGCAGTATTGCATATTTTCAAAGCCAGTACATGCATCTAAAAGAATTTGAATTTCACTAATTGATGAGTTTGTGGTAAACAAAACCTACCGTGCCACTGAAATTCGAATGAGAAGTTACAAAAATTAAGGTCGTTAAAATGACGAAGAAGTTTCTTAATGAAGATTATCAAAATGGCCATTGTCATAGACATAAATAACATCCAAACGGATATCTTTATAACGTCTTCAAGAAAGATATATAGAAAAAAAGTCATAGAGAATGATTAATGTCTAAATCAGGATGGGAATGAACCAGTACATTATTTTCATTAAATGTCAAAGCCCAAAAAAGTAAAAGTAATGTAAAAAAGTAAATGTATGTAAAATAAATGTTGAAGCAAAAAAAGGATTAAAAGAGTGAATATCTGAATATAATATTTGTAGCGATTTCTATATTTCTCTATTAAATTAATCTTCTTCAACCTATTTTTTCACCTCTTTGGGCGAAGATGTATATGTAAAGATGAACTCTATTAACTAAATGTAGAAGTAGCTAGATGGAACAATGATTGGTGAATGCTATCTTCTTTATAATGTTTCTAAAAATATTTTCGAAATAATACTTGATATCGACAATCTCTTCTTTTTAGTAGTGCCGTTTCCATTGTAAGGAGTAGTATTTTAAGGAAGAGGTTATACTGTAATTTTCTCTTCAGCTAAATGTTATGTAGTTGCTATATGACATATTTTTTAACATTTACAGAAAAATAATTCTCCTATGTTCTCCTACAACGAATAGTGTCAGATTTGAATTATGATAGGACATTGATGACTTTTAAATCCTAAAATTCTTTAGGATTTTAAAGTCATCATTTAGGGAGACTTTAACATATAACAGAAACACAATTTATATCTTTTTATATATATTACAAGTTAAAATATTATATAAAATACTAGGAGACCTAAGAGACATTGTCTTGATCAAACGTCATTTTTCATACCAGTTGATGTGTAATCAGGTTTATCAAGGATTTTAATTTGTTTAAAGAAACGCGCAGAGATTTCATGGAAATGCATTGATGTTCGATCTGGCAATAATACTTTAATTTCATCCAAGTTTGGATTGCACTTAAGTGAAATGAACAACTAGTCGACCGTATGCACACACAAAAAGCATGGCGTCTTGAATATATTCTTGCATATGATGCGGATTACCCACATATAATGACGGAAAAATATAGCTAAAAAATATAAATAAATATATATATTGTAGCTTTCAATGTAACCGATGATGTTGATATCAGTTGTTCCATTCACGTTACTAATGATAGCATCAGGCAAATGTATAAGTTCATCGTGTTAACTTTCTTATTAATTTCTGCGCCTGAACAATACAAATATAAATAAGATACAAGGAACTTACTTATGAATAATAATGATATCCGTCTTTTCTTTTCTAAATTATCAATGGACATTAAGCATTGTAAGAGAGATGATTGTTTTGGATGATCTGCATTATCTCTATGTTGTATACGTATAACTCGACGTTTAAATGGATGCCCAGCCATAACAATTACAACCTTATTAACTGTTGGCATATTGTATCTTCATAAGTACTTTCCATATGTTACGTTGTCTGGTTTAATCATGATAACGTATTAAACGTTTTGTAATCTATTGGAAACGATATTGAATAACATGACCAATTGGTTACGATCTTGTAAAAACGTTTCCAAAGTTACCAGAATATCTCTTTCCTACATCTGCTTAATATGGTTGTATAAAAAAGAAATTTTGGATCGACATCAGGAATTAAAAACCAAGAGCCAATTTGATGTTACACTTGGCCCTCAATCGGTAGCTTCCTCATTCTGAACGATTTTAGTTGCTTCAAATGATATAGTTTGAAAGTAAAAATTAAATATTCTAATTTTACACAACGTAATTTCGATTGAGATTCACATCTGTACTCACGTACAGCAATAGTGTGTTCGAGATATGTTTTAATAGAAGTGAAACTTTTCCTGATGCGCAGCAAAGATAGACCCGATTCACCTTTGTACTTAAATGTATGACACTGTCTGCATTTTTTCCATATCGACGATGACGATTTGTGCTAGTCTAGTTTGGCGTCTTATTCCAACATTAAGTGACTGTGGTTGTTTCAACCTATTAGCTCGAAGATATTTTTCGTGTTGCTCCAGACTTTACACGTGTGCTTACAATCTAATATTTTAAATACACATTATCCAAGTGCCCTTCTGTAATTCTATCCAACTGATATTTACGGATTATCTATACATAATTCTGAAAAATTCCTGAAACTAACTAATTGCCGTTTTTAACCATTTTTAAATCCACATAAACGCATACAAAAAATTTCACCAAAATCAGTCCATCATCTTTTAGAAAGAGTTCAATTTCGTACACATGAACAGAATACTTATACCTATATACATACATACACACATATATATATATATATATATATACATATATATATATATATATACATATATATATATATATATATATATATATATATATATATATATATATATATATATATATATATATATATATATATATATATGCTTCATTAATAATAACTATATCTGCGTAAAATTAATGCGACTTTTGTTTTTCTACATTTCTTTAAATTTTAATCTAAAAATATTTTAAAATACACGTCTAATCATACAGACATTTGGGTATTTCTATTTGAAGTGTGTCTTAAATCAGTGGAACAAAACTTTATAATTAGAAAATCTGTAAAAAACGTTCAAATATAAGAGAATAATGAAGGCGCAGTTCCGCGAGGACGGGCTCCCTTTCTTCGGCCGACACATTCAACTTTTGAACTGCTAATTATCGTTCGGGGGGGCTCTCGAACTTCCTTTTAAAACGTAAAATATGCATTAATTCCTCTTTCGGCCAAAGTTTTATGGAGTCGTCGCGATAAAATCAAAGCAAATAATAAAATAACGTCGCCCGATTTCGGAAGGACTTTATATATAATATACGGGGACGGATTTTTGTGCGTGCCTCTTAATTTCCTCCCGGAATACGTGAAGACGGTCCAAAATGGCGCCGTAATGAAACGAAGGGGTAAAGTTGTGCGGTATCTTCGAATGCCGACTGGAAGAAATTAAGTGTTTCGCGTGTATAACGCGTACCGCATATTTCTACATTTATTTGCATCGTCAGAATGAAATTAAAGCGACATTTTTAGGTTAGGTGAGGGCGAACTTTCTAGAAATTTAATTTGCATTTGTTCCACGGTCCGCTTGTTTTAAAATTTAATATTACCTAATAATTGTTTTGCATTTTTGGGATAGGAAATATAAGTGGTTGATTCTATATTTATTTCGCTGTTAATAATTGGTTGTTTCGAAATAAATATAGTATTTTTGGCTTTGCTAAACTTACAGGTAGCGGATTTTTCGCTATTAATTATTTTTACCATATATTAATAGTATGTTAGTTGAAATTATATTAATTTTAGACTTCAATTATATTTGTCTTGCTTAAGGTTAATGGTCATTGCACAAATTACTTTCAATTTATTCAAACGCGATAGCTGCAAACATAGATATATTATACACTGTGCATATTAACAACTTTAGTTGCAAATACTCTTCAATTTGTCATTAGCTTTGTGGTAGTCATTGCCCTTATTCCTTGCAGTATTTATAAAGACAGGCATTTGGAAAGTCACAGAAAACAAAAGTAGCAACTTACTTTTCGATAAAAATTTTTGACAATGGATGTATTATAATCATTTTACTATTTAAGAAAAACGCTTTTAATAAATATTGGTACACTATATATTAAACACAGTATTTTCTATAATCTTCTACTGCATCCCATTTTGCTAACGACATATTTCGAAAGAGTAATGTTGACCAATAACGACCGATTAATTTTTCGCCCCATTTTGTAGTAATATTTTATACTATCAATGTTGGTAGACATTTCCAGTAGCGGTTCATTCGGTCTTAGAAGTAATACACTAATTTTGCTGATCCCACCATATGCTCGCAATTGTTTCGGATTGTCATAGTTGATTGACTTTTCATCACCAGTTGCAATATGCCAAAGAAAAATCGTTTTTTAAGGTTTGTGGGATAGCTATATCCTCTATTTTTGCTATTCCTTACTGCATGTAGGCATCTTGAAATGCTTCTTCGAAAATTCCCAATTATTTAGGTAATTAAACTAAATATTCGGGATATGATCGGGCAACATCACCATATGTTTCTAAATTTAGCATTGGGATTTGGTAGCAGATTTCGTCAAATCAAGCAACAAAATTAATAAATATCGAAAACTCAACTTTGAGCACTTCATGATTAGCGCCTCTCTACCAGGATAAATGAATAATATAGAAAAGAAAACTATAATTTTATGTAGAAGAATATTAAGACCATTGAATTTTTAGTTATATATTACTGTATATAAATCACTGACCAAAATACATGCACTTAATTTTGTATCTTGAATATAACATAAAATAATATGGGTAATTAAGGTCTGTTACAGTCTTAAATTAATTTGTCCTAATTTCAGTTACATTTAATATTGAGCTACGTTTGAATAAAGACGAGCTCCACATTATAGAAAAGGTACTGATGGTTTAGTTA
Source organism: Rhynchophorus ferrugineus (assembly GCF_030347505.1). Classification (NCBI taxonomy): domain Eukaryota; kingdom Metazoa; phylum Arthropoda; class Insecta; order Coleoptera; family Curculionidae; genus Rhynchophorus; species Rhynchophorus ferrugineus. Next base: position 57,859,061 of record NW_027472580.1, on the reverse strand, counting down.
GTCTGCTTGCCCACATGACCTAGCTGAAAGCGCAAAGTGTCAGAAGAGGGGTGTGAAAAAATGGTTCTTCCTAATGCAGAGACAAAATAAATACAAAAAGGTATATGTTAGGAACGTATACGAAAAAAGACAAAAAGTTGTTAGTATACTGAAACTTCTCAAAATAGCCATAAATATAAAATATTTCTGACGTTTTTTCCTATTATAATTGTTAATATTGAAATTTAATTGATATATTTCACTTAATATCAAAATGCCCTTAACTATTTAAAAAATAAAATTCACTCACTGTTTTAAAAAATATATATCTTATATATTGTCTCTCTTTGAGGAAAAATAGATTCAAACCGATTCACATTATACCTTATTTCGAATTCTTTATAATTTAGAAAATATTCCTATATGAAATGTTAATTTTGCACTTACATATGCTATATTTACCCCATGCATTTTGTTTTATTTAACCAAAAACCACAGAGTATTAGCTAACAAGTATGTCAGAATATATCAATTTTATATAACCCTGACTTTTGTAAAACTAATTGTAAAAGGATGATGGGAATCAGTATTGCTTTTATAATAAAATGAAATGAATATGTTATATGATAACTTGATAAGAAATTCTGGGAATTTGTGTTTCGTAAATATTTCTTAATCAATTAAACATTCCTTTATAATACCGAATATCAATTATTACTGCAAGGTAGTATTCTTATTCTTTGATTATTCTTATATATTCTTTGATATTATATATTATATTATATACATCTAACCTGGGCTGTCTAGACGAAGCTATACTAAACTTGAGACATAATTGTATGGATCTGACTAGAGATTAGTTTATCGATATTTTCGACCCAGGGGAAAGCCTACTTTTGCTGATAGTTAGGGTATAGTTTCTTTGAGAATTGTTTATTGAATGTACATAGTAAATGGTATAAACCGATATATGTAATTTTCTATAGCCAAGAGATGTTTATTTTCAATTGACAGCTTGAAAGGTAAGATGTCCCATTTCCGTTGCAAGACGTTTGCTTGGGCTTTGTTTGAACTGACCTGATGTTTCTAGAAACTGAGCTATTTGATTGTATCATTTAGCTGAGCTGAAGCTGCAGCTGGTTCCTAGTGCCTGAAAATTGTCGGTTGATAAAATAGTACGCGGTATCGTCGGAGAACAGTGATCTATTAGATCTACTGAGAATGTTATTAATTTGGCTGCTATTAACATATGGGTATATATGAGCAGAGCCGGTAGTAATAGAGAGCCCTGCGGAACCCTAGGTTTTGATTACTTCTTGATTGATAATTTTCTTTGAACTTAATTTGGAAATTTCTGGTTTAGTCCCAGTAAAACTTCATTATTGCTACTGTATCAGGCGGTCTATGAAGTTTACGGTAGTTGCTTTTGAAAGCAATCCTTCATACCAGAACTTATCAAAACCCTTGGAAAGGTTGAAAGACATATTTAGAATTGAAGCCTAACCCTTCGTTTGAATTTTTTTGCTGCGATGCTAATTAGATGGTTGAATGAGCTTTTATTCTAAATGCTTCTCCCTTATATTTTTATATGCTATTCTACTGAGTAGATAACTCTATACTCTATATTATATATTATATAGATATAACTCTTTACTATATACCACATTTGGGAAACATGTTTTTGGTCCGTTAGAGTACTATATACCCACTGACTTCCAGGTAGCAGAATACTTTCATTTAATTCAATTTAAGGGACAGTTTTAATATATGTGTTAAACCCTTATAAAACTAACCTTAATATAAGACTAATGCATATGCGTATTAATAAGAATAAAACTGTAAATAAGTTGCTATTACGTTATCACAACAATTATATCTATATCTTTTTGTCATACTATTCGTTATTTTATTTTATTACTAAAGATCGTTTACAGCATTTTCTAAATAGAATTGTTGGCTCAACAAGGAACTATTCCCATTTTCTAGCCAAAAGATCAATGTACGATAAATATTTCTCATATAAAAATTGAATTTCTCGTAGGATGTGATGCGGTAATAGACCCAATGTCTTCTTCGTAGGAAATAAGATGGAACAGGTGAAGGTCGAAAGAAGTTTCTGAATAGAATAGGTGGGTTAGAGTCTTCCATCTATACATTTTCATGCGAATTTTTCACAAATTTTATAAAATATTACCGAACGATCCAAATTTCCAAATCTTGTTATTTTTAATCCTACGAATTTAATTATTGACACAAATTTATCTATTTCAGTGTACTCTTTTGTCCAGCAACTCTTCTTTTGATTTCAATATCTTTAACTATTAATTGTTTTAAGCTTTTTATCATGTGCATCTTTAATTCATTAAAAACTAAAATGAAATCGTATTAATTAATAAAAATGTAATTATAATTTCCAGGCTAGTTCACCTCAAAACACAAAACAGATAAACTATCATTGGTCAAAAGGATTTCTATCAAATGTTAAATAATGTAAAAAAACGAATTTTAAAATGAGAATTTTTTAAAAATAAAACGAAAGTAAAAAGAAAATATAATTGAAAAATCTAATATTACTGTAAATTTTAATATTGTGAGGAAATAATGCTTTTCATTCACTAAATGATTTCTTAATTAATTCTTTATATAAACCATCAAAAGCCATACAATAAAATTAATAGAATTGAATCCATTGTAATCCAATGGCTAATATATTACCAATCTTCCGATAGAAATATCGATGATCTTTCAAGATTCAATTAGATGCAACCCGAACTATAATTGGTACTCTCATAAATGGCCGTCGTGGCCGCCATCTTCATAGAGACGTTACATTAGGAGGTCCCCTCAAACGCACCTAACCTATTCGTTGACCCAGATAATATTACGTTCTTCATCGGATCCGTAATTAATATCAGACATCGGACGGTGTAAATTGTCCAATTAACGAACTAAGATATATCTCTTGTTATTTTCACGCTCCAAAATACGTTTTCTCTTGACTTGTTTCTAATTACAGGTGCTATAATGTGGATCTGTGGAAGAAAAATGTAAAGGTAGAATGTTTCAAAATAAAAGTCATACATTCAATATAATATGTAGAAAGAACTCAAAATCGTTGAGATGTATAGAAGTTCATATTTCTTGATAGCTTAACATTTTTTCTTATTTTTACTCAAAAATTTTTCTAAAGTAGTTTATATTTAAAATTGTTTTTCGTTTAATCTATTATTTCTTTTCTTCTTTCTGGTAAAACCTGATAATGTTATCGATCAATTAATCAAGGTTAAAGTGAGGAAAAATGATAAATACTTTAAAGCTGTTTGAATATATTCATGAAATTTCTTTTAAACTCAGATAAGTGATAATTAACATAAGCAATTTAATGTGAATTCTGCGAATAATGTAAATTATTTTCACACTGATGCTTGATTTTTCAGACCTGATTTAAATCTTGGTTATGAGTGATACGGATGCGGACATTAAATGTCGAAATCCACTTACAGACCAACGACATTTTATCCTCTTCATAGAACCCTGTTTATTTTTGTACAGTTTAGGATATCAAAATATTTAAAGCACACTATTTTCTTCTTAAATCCATATTAATTGCATCATGATATATGATTGCAACAATCATAAAAGTTTATTTTGTATATTCAAAATTGAACTTTCAATCAATTATACGTCTCACCCACTTTGTTCCCTCTAATCTAGACTTTAATAGACTTGCTCATAGTTTGTTTCTACCGCTTTTAATCAACTTTGGCTAGGGGTTTTATTGTTTCATATACGTGTCGTTTAAGGAAAAATGCTTGAAGAAGCAATTAAATGACTTATAGCGACCTTGAGGAATGTATAATTTTATATTTTGCCATAGTCGAGATGTTAAACGGGGCTGCCTGGAACGTCGACCAGTAAACAATAACGAATATTTGGCAACTCCAAGACTTAGCTCTCGAACATTATTGAAGGGTGTTTATTCAATCACTGACATTCAGTTAGTTCAGACGTATCACCATCGGCTGCCTGAGCGTCTTTTCAGGTAACAATGCATTGCTCAATTTATTACTATTATATTTTTTATATTTTAGAAAACGTCTACAAATCACGATCACATCTTGTAGCCATCACTGTTTCATTTCATCTTACCTCTATTAATTGATAAACTATAAACCTCCAAAGAGGCAAAATATACCGCTTCATTCAATACTTTCTGAGTGACCGTTCATTTAGGGTTAGAATAAATCGAGTCCTGTCATCCACATTTTCCCAGACTAACGGAATACCGCAAGGGTCAAGCATTAGCCCAACCCTATTCCGTATAGCTTTCAATTCGATCAATATAATAATACCAAAGCAGATCAAGATTCGACTTTTTGCGGATGGTATTGTCATCTACCACACTATCGAAGACCATAAGTTAAGTCAAAGGCTACTGCAAAAATGTCTCTATACCCTACCATCATGGGCCGAAATCAACGGATTATTGTTCTCGTACGATAAATGGCCAGTGTTCATTTCTGCAGAATGGGATTACCTTAAAGCTAGCACCCTGACGACTGGCGGATACCATAAGCAATAAGCTTGACCATACATTTTTGGGACTCTCGCCTCAGCTGACCCCCGCATATTAACTGTTAGAAATAAATGATTGGCAGATATAAGTTTCCTACTCACTTTGATCAATTTTCACTGGGGCGCCCATAGGGTCACATTATTATCTTATATATAAAAATGAATCGCAAAATGTGATGGTAAGCGCATAACTCAACAACGCCTGGACCAATTTGGCCAAATCTTTTTTTAAAATGTTCGTTGAAGTTCAAGGATGGTTTCTACGGCGAGAAAAATTAGAATTATTGCTGGAAAAACCCTAAAAAAAGCCCATTTTGTTTGAATTTGTTTCGTGTATCAGTTGACAATTCATCTGTCATCTGTCAAAAGTCATCTGTAACAGACAACTTTTTTTTTAAATTTGATATGACTTGAACTCAAATCCTTTTAAGCCGTACGAATTGTTTTATTTATTTAAAATTTTTTATTTATTTAAAATTTAATTCAAATTTTAAATAAATAAAACAATTCGTACGGCTTAAAAGGATTTGAGTTCAAGTCATATCAAATTTAAAAAAAAAAGTTGTCTGTTACAGATGACTTTTGACAGATGACAGATGAATTGTCAACTGATACACGAAACAAATTCGTATATCGTGTTTTGTGCAGAGTGTTTAGTTAGTTAGTGTTTGTTTAGTTCGTGATTAGTGAAAAAATAATTTATATTTGATATGCCTCCTATAAGACGAAGCAATTTAGGTAGAAGAACCAGAAATGCTATAAACCAAGCTAATTACCGATATAATCGTATTGCAAAAGAACGTGACGACGGAAATGGACGTGAAAGAATTCGGATATCACAAACGCGTGAACCGCGAGCGCGACGTTCAACTAATAATCGCGCAAGTTTGAATCGAGCTGCTTTCAGTTACGATGTGTCAATTGACTACAGTAACTACCAATGTGTTGTTATTGGTTCTATGAACTTGGTTTGCTCACACTGTAAGGCATTAAAATACAAAAACGAAGCCAATGGATTGTGTTGCGCAAATGGTAAAGTGAAATTGATACCATTGGATCCACCACCAGAACCATTGTACTCATTGGTTTCAGGAATAGGAACAGATTCTATACACTTTTTGACACATATCCAACAATATAACAATTGCTTTCAAATGACTTCATTTGGGGCAACAAATGCAGTTCGGGAAAATTTTATGCCAACTTTCAAGGTATGTATTATAGCAGTTAATCATAATTATTTTAGCGAACAAAATTTTCTGTCACCAAAGTTAAGATGTGTTACTAATCTTCAATTTCTTAATCATTACGAAATATATCACTTAGTCATCATATTATATGGTGATTCAGTTTCAGTGACACTTTTATTATATTTTATAATTGATAGATATTAGTTAAAACTAAATATATACTTTTTAAGATCAAATATTATTTAAGTTTGATCACTGACAATCCATTAATTTATACCACACCATAATATTTTTTTTATTTACAGATACAAGGGCAAATATATCACAGAGCAGGTTCACTGTTACCAGTGTCAGATAGCGACAACAAATTCCTGCAAATTTATTTTATGGGCAATTCACCACAAGAAATTGATCTGCGTTGTGCACATAACAATTTAGTAAAAAGGTCTATTGTAGAACAATTACAAAATTTATTTCATCAACGCAATCAATTGATTATATTGTTTAAAACTGCCCTGGATCTGATGCCATCCGATAATCACAAAATTGTAATCAGAGCTGATAAAACACCTGCAGGTCAACATACAAGACGTTTTAATGCACCAACTATTGATGAAGTTGCTATCGTTGTAGTTGGAGAAAATTTGGAATCCCGTGATATTGTTTTACATCGTCGGAATGATCAATTACAACGTATAAAGGAAACACACCGCTCATATGATGCACTGCAATATCCCATTATATTTTGGCAAGGTGAAGATGGCTACGATTTCTCAATAAAAATGATAAATCCCATTACAGGTAACTAAAATATTAGTTTATCCATGGCGATAATATCTCAGTCACTATATTATGTATTTTAATTTTATATTTGAATGTTATTAAAACAAAATCTGTTTACAGGTTCTGAAACCAACAAAAAAGTCAGTTCAATGAACTATTATTCATACCGCCTAATGATTCGGGAAAATGAAGATAATCACATATTGAAATGTCGCCGATTATATCACAAATATGTTGTTGACATGTATGTTAAAATTGAAACGGAGAGATTAACATTCATCAGGTTGAATCAAACCAAACTCCGATCTGAAGAGTATATTCACCTTCGAGATGCGATTAATACTGATGGAAATGCACAGAATGTCGGTCGGATGACTATTCTTCCAGCAACATACATCGGAAGCCCTCGGCATATGCACGAATATGCTCAAGATGCCATGTCGTATGTTCGTCATTATGGTACAGCAGATTTGTTCATCACATTTACATGCAATCCGCAATGGATAGAAATTAAGCAGGAGTTATTCCCTGGGCAATCACCCATTGATCGTCATGATATTACAGCCAGAGTCTTTAGACAAAAGTTGAAATCTTTAATGAATTTCATCGTAAAACATAATGTGTTTGGTGAGACACGCTGCTGGATGTATTCTGTGGAGTGGCAGAAACGAGGATTGCCACATGCACACATTTTGATTTGGTTGGTTGAAAAGATAAGGCCAAATGAAGTTGATGCAGTGATATCAGCTGAAATCCCTAATGTACAAGTAGATCCTGGATTGCATGAGGTAGTTATCAAAAACATGATACATGGTCCCTGTGGAACTCTTAATCAAAATTCACCGTGTATGATGGATGGTAAATGTTCAAAACGATATCCACGGACATTAATATCGGAAACAATTACTGGTAATGACGGTTATCCATTGTATCGTCGCAGATCCACAGCAGACAATGGAAAATCAACAATTGTCAAATTAAATCAACAAGATATTGAAATAGATAATCGTTGGATTGTTCCATATTCACCCATTTTATCAAAGACATTCAAAGCACACATCAACGTTGAATCTTGCCATTCAGTGAAATCGATTAAATACATTTGCAAATATGTAACCAAAGGGAGTGATATGGCTGTGATTGGAATTGGTGCAGAGAATTCTAATGATGAAGTTACCCAATACCAAATGGGCCGCTATGTTAGCAGTAATGAAGCAGTTTGGCGAATATTTTCTTTTCCTATTCATGAGAGACACCCTTCTGTTGTTCACTTAGCTGTACATTTAGAAAATGGACAAAGAGTGTATTTTACAGCACAGAACGCAGTACAAAGAGCTGCTCAGCCACCATCTACTACATTAACCAGTTTTTTTGAGACATGCCAAAACGATGATTTCGCACAAACATTGCTATATTCTGAAATGCCAAAATATTATACCTGGAATCAATCCTCAAGGAGATTTATACGACGGAAACAAGGAAAACCAGTTCCAGGATATACAGATGTATATTCCACCGATGCGATTGGCCGGATTTATTCAGTACATCCAAGCAATGATGAATGTTTTTATTTACGACTGCTATTAGTCAATGTACGTGGCCCAACATCATTCCAACAGTTACGAACTGTTGATGGTGAATTGTGTGGATCCTACAGAGAAGCCTGTCAACGTTTGCAATTGCTTGAAAATGACGCTCATTGGGATCAAACTCTCAATGATGCTGTAATATCATCACACACTCATCAAATACGAACATTGTTTTCTATAATCATATCTACATGCTTCCCATCAAACCCAATTGATTTGTGGATGAAGTACAAAGATTATATGTGTGATGATATTTTGTATCAAATACGGAATAGAATGGGAAATCCAAATATACAAATCAGTGAAGAAATTTACAATGAAGCATTGATTTCAATTGAGGACATGTGCTTGATAATGTCAAACAAACTATTAATTCAATTAGGCCTGACCGCGCCCAATCGTCCAATGCATGACGCTTTTAACCAAGAGTTGCATCGAGAAAGACTGTATGATCTCAACGCTTTGAAAGAATTAATTCAAACAAATCTTCCACTGTTAAATGAACAACAGAAGTATGTATTTGAAACTCTTATGAAAGTAACAAATGATGAAACTGGAGGGATTTATTTCTTAGATGCACCTGGTGGTACAGGAAAAACTTTTTTGTATTTCATTAATATTAGCAACAATTCGCTCACAAAATAAAATTGCACTTGCACTCGCTTCGTCGGGAATCGCAGCAACTTTGCTTGAAGGTGGTCGAACAGCCCATTCAGCACTAAAATTGCCATTAAATATGCAAAGCAATGAAACTCCAACCTGCAACGTTTCGAAGAACTCTGCAATGGCAAAGGTTTTGCAGCAATGTAAATTGATTGTTTGGGATGAATGCACGATGGCACATAAAAAATCTTTGGAGGCTTTAGACAGAACCTTAAAAGATCTACGTAGCAATAATAACCGATTTGGTGGTGCAATGCTTTTATTAGCAGGAGATTTTCGTCAAACATTGCCAGTGATTCCACGATCAACGCCAGCTGATGAACTCAATGCATGTCTAAAGTCCTCCAATTTGTGGAAACATGTTAAAGTACTTCATTTAAGCAAGAATATGCGTGTCGAGTTGCAAAATGACCAATCTGGAAACATATTCTCTAAACAACTCATTGACATTGGTAATGGCAAATTTCCTATAGACATGTTGACTGGCTGCATTAACTTTCCTCAAAGTTTTTGTCAGTTAACTCGATCAAAAGATGAACTTATTCAGAAGGTGTTTCCAGATGTTTCTCAAAATTACAGAAACCATGATTGGTTGAGCGAACGAGCTATACTGGCTGCAAAAAACATAGATGTAAATGAATTAAATTTCAAAATTCAAGAACAAATTACAGGCGAATTGAGGATATATAAATCAGTTGATTCGGCTACTAATCAAGATGATGTAGTCAACTATCCACCGGAATTTTTAAACTCGCTGGATTTGCCAGGATTGCCACCTCACAATCTTCAATTAAAGGTTGGATCGGTGGTTATAATGTTGCGAAATATCAACCAACCGCGTCTTTGCAACGGTACACGGTTAGCGATAAAAAAATTACTAAACAATGTGATAGAAGCAACTATACTCAAAGGAAAGTATAAAGGAGAAGATGTTCTCATACCGCGCATCCCAATGATTCCGACTGATGTGCCATTTGAGTTTAAACGACTACAGTTTCCAGTGCGGCTTGCTTTTGCTATGACTATAAACAAGTCCCAGGGGCAAACATTAAGTGTTTGTGGTATTAATCTAGAAAACCCATGTTTCTCACATGGTCAATTGTATGTTGCCTGTTCCCGTGTTGGAAAACCATCAGATTTGTTTATCTATGCGCCAGGTAATCAAACAAAGAACATCGTATACCACAAAGCACTACAATGATAATAATAATAATAATTATGATTCACATGATTAACAATAAAGCGATTACTTACTTTTCAATCCTTATATATGTTTTATTTAATTATTTTTTATTCACAACGCCCTATCACCAGGGTGATGGTTCTGTTCAGGAGAATTTTTTAAAATACGTAGGCACAAAAACTGCCACATTACAAATCTTTTTGACAGGACGAAGTCTGTCGGGTCAGCTAGTATATTTATAAAGCATTAACGCTAAGTAAATTGGAGTGTGGCTGCCTATGCTTCAACTCCGCTGTCCCCTCTTACTTAAATAGATTGAAACCAATCCACAACTCAGCTTTAAAATCGCTCTGGGTGCCTTTCACACCAGCCCAGTAGGCAGCTTGCTTTGCGAATCAAAAATCCCTTCTCTAGAAACCTTAAGTGATTTGCTTTCGCTTAAACATGGCAGCTGCTTGAGATTGAAACCAAGACTGTCTCATTGCAGACATATCTTTCCATCAAGCACCAAACTCAACCGCTCTAGAGATCAAGACAAGGGCTCTTCTCATAGATTCCATGCACTTTGTAGTCGCTTATCGCTGGGTTTTCCACCGATATACACCTCATTGCCTGTATGTCGATCTTTTCATGAGGAGTCTACCAAGGGATAATTATGCCTCTAAAAATATCAGCACATTCAATCAATATAAAACTGAGTGGGGACAGCATTTATATTCGTGATGTCGGAAGGGCACTTCAGGGTCCCCGTTTCGTCCAGTGTATTGATGGTTTAACTGTTTGCCATGTATTGGGCCCTGATCTCAGTACAAGATGTGCCAAATAAATGACTTAAGAATGAGTGACTGAATTAAGAGTGCTTATACATAAAACTAACCCCTAAATTGAGAGGGAGCCTTAAAATATCACCTGTATGTGGCTCTCTTCTCACTCTGGGATTATTGCAAATGAAAAAGCGGATTACTTAGCCTAGAAGAGGGAGGGACCACTTACGGAAAATTTCCTCTTATGGAGTAGATATATGAAGCACCACTCTGCTAAAATCTTTAGACATCTAGACCAATTCAGAAGGGATCTAACGGAAAACAACAGGCTTTGGGACGTGAAAAAAGAGTATTATCAGGGCCTTAACACCACTAACATCAGCAGGCGCAACTTAAGTTTATTCGCGTCTCAGAATAGGTCACTGCAAACTGACCCATGAGCTTCTCATTAAGGGAATAAGTCCACCACTGTGCGTCAAATATGGTTCCTCACTGTCTATCAGACACATACTAACTGAATGCCGAAGATACCAGGACCAGATACCATGGACCAATGTCCCAAACTGGAGAACCTGGACAAGCTGATTAAATTTCTAACCGTAACAGGAGTACTACGAGAAATTAAATGGTGTGCATCTATGTAATATCATGCCTGTTCGTTTACATTTTTTGTATCTTGTATCCTTATCATGTTATGGGTTGTGCGATCATTGTTCTGTAGCATTCATATATTCATGCATCTGTATGCTTTTACATATATTACTTGTCATCTTGCAATATATACCCTTTATCCTACACGTTTAGCTCTAGATTTTATATTCCGACCATGTATTTTTATTGCTCTTTGCATTCTATACTTGTAATAACATTGTATACTTTAACTGATGTAAATGTGTTGTATATTGTAGGCTGATGGGTCTATAATATGTAAATAAAATAAAAATAAACCTTCAAAGACTAATATAGTCGTCGAGGTGCTGTTTTTGCCTTTATGTGGCTTTGCGCACTGTAGCAGTAACAGCGAGTGAGTTGCTTCTGGGGAGGGTAAGCAAGTATTAGAACTTGAATAGTATATTGTGATTGTTCTTTTATTTTAAAAAGATATTTACAGACAAATTGGTGCAATATAGATTAAGCCATACAGCATTAATATTAAAAACTAATAATCAGAAGGTTTCCAATTCCAGCTGTAACAGTTTATCCATCACAACTTCTGCTACAAGCAACAAACAATGGTTGTTATGCAACAAAATTACTTTGCGACTGTTAGTCGCTATTGCTAGATTATAAATAAGCAGCAATACAACAATTATTTACAACAAAAACATTGAATGGTTTGTTCTCTTAGTCCGTATAAATTAATCAGAATTTGACTCAATCAATAAAAGTCTCTTATTTTAATTCCACTTTTCCATACATGTTAAAATTTACCATATATGATCATCCAGATGGATTATCTAAATAAAATTTCAATTACAATGCAAAATATGTTTTTATTTGTGGTAATAATATTCAAATATACCGGAAATAGAAATTTCACATTGTGGTTTCCTGTACCATTAAAGCTACAGTAAAACTTTCCATTTGTCGAGAAGAACCACAAATCCGTTCTCGCTTAATTTTCATTATGGTAGATTCCAGATATTAGCTAATCAGTATGTTCTACAAGAACACTTGACAACTGTGTTTGTGGCAAAATTCAATTTAGCAATAATAAATCCTATAAAGGTATAAATCTATTTGTGGAATGGGTTTTTTAATAATTAGGTTGAAATCGATTTAATAGTAATAGTACCTGATATAAATTAAAAATTATTAGTTCTTGATTCATTTCGTGTTTTGTCTTCATTTTACCAGTTTTTGCGTGATATATAAGGATAACATATTAACCGCTAAAAAGGATAACATTGAACTTTAACAATGAGATATTTATGATATAATTATTAACGGCATATTAGATAGTAGCGGTATATTTATGCTTAAAGTTTTAATTTAGCACACACATTTAATAATAAGTTTAATTATAATATTTTATTATGTTGATGTCTAATAATACACTTACTGTAAAATTAATTAAACGAAAAATGTAATTGGAGACAATATTAACCACAATAATTAACAAGAAAAACTTATATTGCGATTAATAACATCGATAAATAATAAATATGTTAATATAATAATTAAAATGCAATGTAAACTCAATAACATGTAATATTTGTAAACCAAAGTTAGTTTTTGCAACCATAAAAAATATATTCTAAATATTACTAAAATTCAATATATTCAAAAGAGTCAGTTTTTAAAAATATCATGCGTAGACTCCACTAATAGAAACAAATATGTGTAATTATAGCTATATTTGTAATTTGTTGTTCTGTGGTTATGTATGAGTTACTTTTTGGTTATTTATGATTGTAGAAATCTGGTGACAACAAGAAAAATCATTTAAAGCAGCAATGAATCAATGACTATTAAAATATGTAACTCAAACTCAATATATTAGTACTATTTTAATAAAAGCATCTTGATGTATAATAATTAGTATAAACTGCTATATAAATTATGTCGGAACTAATGCAATTTTTACTATTGAATTATTCAAAATTATGCCTAAATGCTACAAATATAATTAACACGTTCCTATTGTGGAATAATTCCTGTGAGCAACTATAAAATAGTATAAATAATCATCAGTAAAACTAGCTGCTATAAAACATGTATTATTCTAAATATTCAACGACACAATATCAACATTTCCAGGATAGGGTAAGTAGGGTCGAACACTACTTTATATAGTATGCCAAATATGTATATATATATATATATATATATATATATATATATATATATATATATATCAAGTCGCTTACTACGTACAGTGAAAATAGATTTGAAACATACGGACATTGATAGATAATATTGTAAATTGTTGGAGTTTGCAAAAAAAAGATGGAGGCTATTTCATCAATTTTCATTAATGTTTTTTTATATGTATTTGAAAGTCTCCTTTTACCAACTATGGGTTTATCTGGACTGGGCCTAAAGTTTAACGTGGGCTCCGAACCACGGTCTTAAGCATTAAGCCTACCGACTGGCGAGTTACCAACTTTAGAAATCATTCCAGAAAACATCCGGTCTTACCCAGCCTGGTTACTGGCGTGACTGGGGTCATTTTCCTTGTCGGATTTTACACTCCTGCCTAGAACAGTCACAAATATTAAACAATCCCCAACATAAATTTACGACCATACCCCAGCAGGATTCGAACCCGCGGCTGTCGCCACCAAGCCGGCTTCATTAATATTTTGACTACATTAGTCGAGATAGTTATTATTTAAATGTTCATATTGTTCATATATAAGACTAATATCAAGGAGCCAATCATATATCATTAGTAGAACTTATCCTTGGAAGCACATATAATATACCAACAAATTAAAAGTTTATGGTTTATAAATTTAATTTTCTTTGTAACATTATATTATATCTGTCATATGGATATTGCTAAATTTGTGAATTAAGTAATGTTTTGACAAAAAGATATCCAAATGGTAGGAAAATATGCAATCCAATTTATATATTACCAGCATTGTAAATTTATATATGTTATATGAATATTAACGCAATCTAGGGGTATTTAACTATGGGGCACAACAAACAACAGTAATATTGAAATATTGGAAAGGTTCCAGAGCAAGTTAGTTAATATTAAATTATTTTAATGCTTATTTTAAATCGCATCCGAATACACCTTTTGTACAACATCTTTGAAGGCACCTATTGTGTACATAACTTGCTGCGACTTTTCTCAAGCTAGATTTAATTTAAATGTGAAACGGATGTCGAATTTTTAGTTCTTCAGTTGAATAAACAAGAACTTTTTGAACAGACTAACAACGTGACTGACTAACGAAGTAGATGACTCGGTGAACATCGTATCACCTATATCTATCTTGCAAATGTTTCCCGAAAATAATCACTTGTTCTATAGCCACCAGGTGCTTTGTCAGGTGACTAAACCTTTATTATGATTAAGAAGCGTTTGTACTTATTGGATAATAGTATGTTTCATTGTTGCATTGTTAGCATAGCGTCTATCAATTTCCGTATTCGGATTGCGCGTAAATTAAATTTGTAGTAATTAATAATCTGTATTTGGTAGTGATGAAAACCCTCCTAGTAAGTGGTAGTTTGTCTTTGTGTCCGAAACGATTTTGTTAATTTATACAAATCTTAATTCTGATACAAATTTTATTGCCACCAAAACCCTTTTATTGTATAATACCTTGACAATGGGCAAGAAATTAGCCTTTACAATATGCGTTGCGCTCCACTCCGTTATTTAGCAAAAACTATTATATTTTTGAACGTTGCCTAAGAAGTTTCTAGAATAATTTACCATCCTAAAAACCTAAAAGCATAACAGAACATTAGTAGATTCACCGCGATAAATCAATGCCTTACAATATGGACACATGATTATATCAATTGCCCACTTGTAACTGATTTGTTTGCATTATAATATATTCCCGAATCGTTGTGGAATACCTCTCGTTCCTGGATTACAGGAAAATTGCCTCTGAAAATTCTCTCAATTTAGTTGCATCGTATTCGCTGTTGTAGTGCTATCTAAGTCTATCCACGTCACTTTCAGTATCTCTGAAGGTTGAGAACAATTATGATATGCCAATACGACTATTTAATTTTCTGTCTCTCGCTGGTTATCACTGTGGTTAGCACGTGGGGTAGCTCGTCGCACCTTTGACATACTTCCACGACCTAAGTCTTCTCTTTGGCATTGTTAATAATAAGAGCAAATAAAGTTCTCGCACACTAAATTTGTGACCTAATAATGACAAATGTGAAATACATTTATAAAGTATTCTTTACCATAAACAGTCATTTTATATTTTAACTCTCGGTATATTAATCGGAAAATTCTCGGTTAAAAGTTCGGTACAAAATTAAATCATATTTGACATACAGGTTATTATTTTTGTCTTTATTTTCACTTTATCGAATCGATATACCTATCAAAATTGTACATTTGTACCATACAATAGACAGATTTACATGACAGATGCGACATCCCCTGTATAAATTTGTAACCAAGTTTTGTTAGTAGGAGCCACACGAGGGCACAAAAAGCGTTATTATTTGCTAGAGAGGGAAATTTAAAAAAAATTAAAATATAATTCATTTTACAGCAGCAAAATAAGAAATAAAATTTTTATAAAATATTATATTTAAATACCAGTTAACATTTGTATAAAACATTTTTAAAATACATTAACAAACAATATATACTCGGACAATTAATAACTTATTTTCTAATTGTACATTGTTGTTGCCTTAAAAATTATAAAGTAGCAGTATAACCTACCAATTGAAAAATTATTTGTCCAAAATATACTTAAAATTACAATATTTGAATTTGCTGCTATATTCCGTTAAACATATAACAGTTTTGAATGGGACACTATCCATATTATATTTAGCTATGCAACATTTTTAATTGCTGCTCTTTGCAATCCTATTTATTTTTTCCATTAACCACAAAAAGCAACATCTAATATTATTGTTTTTGTTACATTAGCTTTACTCAGTATGCCGTACACAATTAATAATTTTGAAAACGATCGCAGTTTGCTGACAATATCTGAATTAATTTTGTTATATTTAGTTAATATAAATAATAATATTCGTATAAATGTCAATAAAAGTCTAGAGATAGCTTCCCACACAAACGAATTAAAATAAGGTGTTACCGTTAAATAACATTTAGATAGCATAAGATAGTAACAGATTCATATAAATACATATAATTGTATAAAAAGTCATAATTCTTGCTTGCAATATTACCTGTATATGTGGTAGTCTTTTTGGCCTTTTCTCTGATCTTTCATCTTTATCAGCATAAAGTTGAAGGCACAGATTCGTCTGTTTCAAAAGCGTCTGTAGAGAAACATGTGTTTTCAAACCTCTCAATTTATTTCGTTTGGAAAAAACATTATATTTGTTCTTACTTCTAATTCTTTTTGAAGATTCCAATATAGTCAGAGCAACTGCTTATTCCAATATTTAACTTTTAGCTATATTATACTTTCCGATATTTTACGGGACATGGTCTATGAAGATTATGTACTCCATTCAATTATCGATGTAGATATTAAAGAAACACTTACTATTAAAATTACAATTAGGAGTTACATTTTGTTTAAGCCATGATATTTTACATTTGGATCCATAATCAAATAGGTGGTCTGAAATGCTTCCTATTCGTAAATTTCATTTAGGTTTTCTGAAATTTATCATTATTTACTTTAAAAAATCATTTCTGCGTTATAGCAGAACCCTTTGGAAAATAATTAGAACGTATTAAAATTTTACATATAAACAAATAATTTTTACCTTAAATTATAGAAATATAACGTAACAACAACTTTCCTTAGAATTAAACATAAAAATAGGAAAAAACAATATATCTTGTTACAAAGATAGCAAAATTTAAAATCGAAAGATGATCGAAAATAAGAAAAGAAATCTGTAATCTTTTTACATCCGGCCATCTAGTGATTCGGACGCGCAAAACCTACGGTTACGGGTTTTCCGATTTAAGTTCCCATTCTATATTTCTAACTGTTGCGATTTGTATGAAATATAAATCATGATAAAGTACTATACGGTCAGTGGCAAAAAATCATCTTCAATGTTTAAAAATTATATATTCTAATCGCGATTGGATAATAGTGGCCAGCATTCTATAATTTGAAAATGCAACTATAAATATTTAGCAACTAACAATATCAATTTTTTATTACATTGAATGTATTGATAACTGTGATAGCGACACCTTGTATGGGATAATATAATTGTTGTTTTTACTATTTTCCCTGCGATTATTCGATATTTCCTCTCAATATAAACCTTCCCTGGACTTTACAGGTATTGTAAAATCAAAATTAGCTCAATTGGTTTAGCCGTTATGAGTTTTTAGCGAAACTAACGAGCAGCAATTAATTTTTATACAATACATTAAGATTATAACATATTTTTAACAAAAAAACTTGAACCGACTTGACGATTTTTTTAAGTCGGTTCATTTTCTTCGTTAAAAATATTTTATTTTTCTCATTTTAGTGTTAGATATGCACTCAATAATAAAGAAAAATAGGAATAAATAAACTATGATTGAAAATAACGAACGCTTCAGGTCACGGGGTTCGCTATCTGGTCTAGGTAATTCGACAAATATTCAAACTAAACAACAACAAAAAGTTATTCTCCCCTCTGGAAATCGAACCCGCGACCTCTGTTTGGGAGTTAAACTCTTTAACAATTATACTATAGAAGCAGTTGTCTGCGGTTTTTCTACGATGTTATATGCTATAGTTAGTGCTTAAAAATATGTGAAAACTTTGTACGTAACTTTTAAATTTGAGTATTTCCATCGATTTCCCCTCCTTCACCCCAAGAGATCCTGATTTCGTTCCAATGTGACCACCTCCGAAGGGCACTCTTTCAAATAAAAAAGAATTTTGAAAATCGACCAGCAACGGACGGAGAAATCGGCGAACATACATTAAATTAAAAAATATACAGCCAAACATAGAACCTCCTCCTTTTTCGAAGTCAGTTGAAAATTAAAACTATTTTATCGTTTTTGAATTATGATTTTTAATTCCTTTTTAAAATTGCCGCCGATAGTACTTTTGCCTATCGAATCCATTAAAAAAGCTGCAACGAGTTCGTCACGTTCTAATCGATAAATGAGCGAAGTGCTTCGCCGACTGCGCCGTGATTAGCATTTCTTTCGGGGATTTGACTGTCCGTCGAACGAGGGCTTCCACCTTGCCGCGTCCCCACGCTCCTTATTCTTTTCCCAAGGCGGGAATGATGCGGTGATATGGTTTTGTACACGGAGAAATCTAAATCTTCTATGGTATTTTATTATTCAATATATCATGTTTTATTTTGTTTTGTTAATTACTTTATGATTATACAACTTAGCTTAAGTAACATTAATGATGTTGATTATTGTGGTTTATTTAATATATAGTTACTAGCAGACCCGATAGATGCGGTCCTGTCATTTTTCATATTTCGAATGTGTAATATGTGTAATCAAGTTTATCAACGAATTTAATTTTTGTTTGTACACACTTGTACAAATCAAATCAATCAAGGCAATGCTTTGATATTTGACCTGGTAACAACACAACTTAAATTTCAACCAAGTTTGGATTGCACGTAAAAATGATGAACAGATCCGGTCGACCGTATAAACAAAGGTCATGGCGTTTTGTATATGACGCGAACTACCAATATGTGATGATGGAAGCATATATGCGGTACCAATGTTGTCGATGTCAGTTGATCCATCTACGCCACTGATGATAGCATCAGGCAAATATATCTAATCTTTAGAACGAAGCTTCGCTTGATTAAACTTAGTGTAACGTGATTACTCAGTTCCAATTTTCGTACACATATCAACAAACCATTGATGAAATAGCTGGCGCTTCGGAGAATGTCATTATCTCGATTGGCATGAATCATCAATCTGTATGCGTAGAAGTTCACCGCATAATGTATTTTCTTAAGTGCTTGGTATTATATATTATGTGGTATATGTGCTTGGCATATGGTAGTTTGTCTGATTTAATCACAATAACGTAGTTGTTTTTTTTTGTAGTCTATTGGGAACGGTATTGAAAAACTAGATCAATTGGTTACAGTTTTGGAAAAACCTACCTAAAGTTGTCACAATTCCTCTATACTCCATCTGGTCGATGTGGTTGTATAGACAGTGTATGCTCATTTGATGTTTCTCGTCAGTCATAAAATAGATTTTAAAACATTTTGAATGTTAAATGTTGATTCAAAATTTCGACCATCATAATTGTGACGGATTTCTCTTTCTCTACAAATGATATCATTTGGAAGTAAGAATTTAATTTAAGTCATGCGGTTGGTTGAAGAATGATTTGAGTAAAGTTTTAGTAACAAGGCTGTGAGGAATGAACGTTGTGAACTGCATAGTATCGTGATATCAGTATCGTGAATCACATACTTCATTCAGATCACATGATTTGTTGACTTTGATAATGAATAACATAATTGGGTCAGTGGTAAAAAATAGCACTATAATTTTCGGACCCTTATATGTTTTGATCACAATAGGACTATATTATTGGTTTGTAAAGAAAATAATTCAGTATTTACAGGGTTTTGAGACTATATTGAATATATTTTTTTGTTCTTTTTCATTAATTTAAATTTCACCCTTTTAGTATTTAACATAAGCACACCACAATCTTTCTAACCAAGAAAATATTTTTTTTTAAAGTTTCAACTTAATTAGTAGCATAAAAGTCTTTTTTAATTGTCAGTCATTTGTCATTTTTTTTAGGGGCCTATATTGGCCAGAACTAACCGCAGATATATTATTTTCTCGCAAAACTATTATTGATATATACAATTTTTTTATAATGTTGTTCACCTATTGAAAATTAGCTTTCGTTCATCTTTTCTCAACTGGAAATTCCAAAAAGTTTTCTTTAGTCATTTATTTTGAAACAAAATAGTTAACTGATTTGATTGGCGCAGCGGTAAATACGACATGACGGTCCTCCTGCTGTTGCGATAGTCGCGAGTTCAAATCCTGCTGGTGGGGTATGGTCGTAAATTTATGTTTATGACTGTTTAATATTTGTAATTGTTAAATTAACGACCATGTCCCAGCAGGATTCGAACCCGCGACTATCGCAATAGTAGAAGAACCGCCCTGTTACCTTTACCACTGCGCCACTAAACCGGTTATTATATTAGATTTGCAAAATATTTGAATAAATATTTTATTTGAATAATTTGTGTAATATATATTAATGAAATTACACTTAATAATTATCAATAACTTGTTCCCATCTTTCTGTCAATATAGCGGTACCTTGTTGAAGGGACAAGTTGGACACGACATTGCATTATTAGTGATCCAATCAACAGCTCATACTCGAACTTCTTCAGCATTTCGTAACCGTGTGTTCATCATGTCACACTACATCGACCTGAGCCAGTGGTAATTATAAGGTGATATGGATGTGGCGAATCGGAACTTCCCATTCGAGCTCCAATAGTGTATCCTTCCAATTTTTTTTGTGTTACTCGGTACTGCTGGTCCTTATTGCAACAATAAGTCGTTCAATTTGTTCAACTACTGGGTAGATATCTGTAATAACAATTTTATTTGATTTTAACAGCTCGCTACACTACACGTTGCTGATTCCAGTATAGGTATAGAAATGCTTTATCCCATAAATATTACGTTTTGTTGTCCATCTGGAAAGCTTTCCTGACCTAATTTATGATTCCTATAATCTATTGTGTTTGGGATTGTGGTCTTATATTGCTAGTCATAATAGGTTCCAGAAAACTTTTGGATATTTACCATCGCATGTGAACGCCTGGTAACAGTAAATTTATACATTTCTACTGCTATGCTGTCTGAAAGTTGCTTGAGAGGTTTTCGTCCAATAAGTCTTGCAATGCATTATCTTCGAAATATTATGATAATCCAGACCGTTCTTTGTTGTTGGCCGACTGACTAAACCGACAATTGGGATATTAAACAATTTAAACAACAACAGTGCAATTTTCAGAGTTTTATTAGGAAACATACACTGAATGCCCCATTAATGCTAAATGGCATACTTATTTGATATAGGGAGATTTTCAAAATTAGATTTTAAATTTCCACAAATAAAAATAATTGATCAAAATACTTATAAGGACCTAACGGGAAATGTCATTAAAAATTATTGGATTATACATAATTATCAACAATTGTTTAACGTATGCCTAACGCACATTGTGTAATATAATACAATACATAAATATTAAACAATAGAAATAATTTCCTAAATTCCCCCAAAACTAATATATCATGGTATCGTTTAAAAAAACCCTCAGGAAATAGGGAAAGAAATCACGGTCGCCCCTATTGTTGATGGCATCCACTTAGGGCGAGTGGTCACGCCTCTTTTTATATGGTCACTTATTGAAGAATAATACACTTTAGTAGGATATACAAGCTGTCACTGAGTAGCGTTATATTGATATAAATGGGTGGTTTCATCAGTTATGTGGCTGTCAACAAATGTTATGTGTATAATACTTGTTTGGGTTATATTTTCTATTGGATATATCGAGTCAGAATAATCTTTGTTAATGTTTGCGCTACTGTGGAATGAAACATATTACAAACAATTTAACTTTATTTGAAGAAATATTATCAATTTTTGTAGATTATTTTATATCGATATAACTTGTGGCAATTTGTTTACAGTAGGCTTGAGCGATAAGTGGCGGCTAATTTAAATATAAAAATCTCTATATAAAGCTCAACATGTAAAGTATATTGTGAAATATAAGTTCAACTTATGGTAACTTGCAAAATGTTTCGATATCATTTAATAATAATTACACTTTTAGTTTGTTTGTTTCAATATGAATAGATATATGTTACTCGCAATTATGGAATGATGAAAAAATTTCGATACATCGATATTTTTCGTTATTTTTTCAAAAGAATTATTTTATAATTTAGGGTAAATTAGATGGCTCGGTGAATGGAGGTAAAACGAAATGAAACTGTGGTGTTTACATTATGTGACCATTATTTATTGAAGTAATATAAAAATGTGGAAAATACAAAATAGGTAAAAGGGCACGTCTAAACCAAACTATGGTCGAGTACTCAGTGAATCGAAATACCCTTCAATAACATCCCAGATAAACGTCTCGGCATCCCGACATCCTCAAGGTCGCTACAATAATATATTTTTTCCATAAATCTTCTAAATTGGTACTTGGCTTTGGTACTTAATTTTAAATCTTTCGTATATTTTGGGACTTAATTAGTATTTAATAAGTGTTTATTAAAAGTATCAATATATATTGCAAATAAATATACATATTTTTCCTGGTGGCAGACACCCCTACCTTAAGGTCTTCAAAAATCTTCAGCAAATCTTGTAACCGTTTTGGCCTCAGGTAATATTAGTATTATATTCTGTTCTTTTCAGTTCACTCATTGTGATCTTGATCTGTGCCTTTTTGAATCTGCCCTCTGCTGCGTTTTAATGTATTATTCATTTAATACTGTTATTATCAGCATATGAGGAATCCAACAGAATTAGAAATAAATTGAAATCAGGTTTTATCAGCTCAAAATTGTACAAAATCTCTAATATGTATCTGTTAATTATTCTGCATTACTGCATTAAAATCACAAGGTAGCAGGAAAGGCAATCATCATAAAAATGTATGTGTGCTGTATAAGGAAGGCAGGGTAATTGTAGATTGCTGCACCGATAGTAGATATCACTGTTGGAAATATTTTTTAATAAACCTTTACATTACACAAAGCCTCTCTAATGTTCCCAATTTAGTATATTATATTTGTATAGTTTCTGCAGCTTTTGATGTGTACTGCCTTGGTTCAATATCTTCTTTATATTGAGTTTTTTTAATCCATATTTCTGCAAATGACCTTTTTCTTATAAACAGCGAAATGTATCAACATTCCATTCAAAAAGTGGTATCTCAAAATGCCATTGTCTTTTAAAGTATGATATATAAAATCGAAATTAAATTTATATATTTAAAATTTTGTTTCAATATATATTGATAAATATTTTCATAAATATCAAATATGTTCATGATAAACGATAATTCATGAAAATTCTTCATAATATTATTGCACTAGAATATTTGGATTAAGCGTAAAAAATATATAAATTAAGTAAATATTATGAGAAAGAAAATGTATTATTAAAAAGGCAGTAAAATAGATAAACCACATAATTAAAATCGTAATCCCCTCTCTCATATATATGATGATTTTATTTACTGACATTCCCAAATATTACATAGACAATTATTAAGTATTAAAATAATTTTAAAGTATATTAAAAACAGTTTTATTTTGTACTATATTCTAATTTCTGCATGAATCTAAACTAAATAATGATTGTTTAATTTGAAACTTAATTGCAATTTAACAATTGGTTATGTTTTTATTAACATTTTTAAGTTTGTGTATCTTTGTTTGAGATTGCAATTTTTTTTGAGTTTAATTTTCTGGTCTGTGTATACTTACTAAGTACTTCTCTGATAGCCGAATTAATTTAACATATCTTCTTATGTATGTTTCTTGAATCAGTGGTGTCCTATGTATCGCCAATTTGTGAAGAAATCACTTCTTCATTTTATATGCCCAAGTAGTTAGGGCGCCTAAACAGCAGACTTATGATTAACTCTTTATGCTTAACTAATTTGGATTATATGAATTAATTGTCATATATAGTTCAATCAGAATTAATTTAAAAGGAACGTACCTATATTCTATAATGTTAAAATATTTTTATATTATAAAATTATAACATATCACCTAATATTATCGGAAAAAGTAATGTGTATGCCCATAAGTAATATAAGCTTTAATTAAGTTGGAAGGAATACGGATAGGAATTTATAGTTTTCTGAAGGCTAATCTAGCAGAAGAAAGCAATATTTGTTCCTACGTATCGTCTAATTTCGAAAATACAACGCTTCCCCTTACCTAGTTGCTTTGTTTCGGATAAAGTTCGTTTTCAAGTTTATTTTCGCCTCATTTGCTCGCTCATCTAAGAAAATATTAATGCACTATAGGGGTCATTCTGCAAAATATATACTTTAATTTTTAAAAGTTTTCTTGAGCTATTTCCTTATTCCTTTTATTTTTTGTACATACAGTTTCAACGTATTGTGAATAGCTATAGGAAAGTATTTTATTTATGAAGAAAAATAGTAAGGATTATCATAAATAATAGATAGTGCTAATAATGAAAATTGAGATAACGAAACCACACCACAAGCAAACAATAATGTGTCTCTAATCAAACCAACTGAAAAGGATGACTGAATACATTGACGTTGAACTCGGACCACTTTCTAGGTTTCTGGAGACTTCATCGATGAATGCTATGTATAGACGTGCCTCAATCGTCAGACTATATATAATATAAACATAACAAATACTTATTGCCCTCTGGGTAGATTGTGGTACTACTAAGAGTATTAAAAAAATCGCCACGCTAAGCATTTCCCAAATTATTATGTCATATATTCTCTTTAGAGATATGTTTTATAGATCTATTTATGGAAACATAAAGTTAAACATCAAAATGGCCAAGCCCGAAGAAACTTAAGTATCTTCATCATAAGATATTTTATATGTATATATTTTATATGACTTAAAGGACATTACAAAACACTGAAGAAGACTTTAGACTAATATGAGAGGCACATTTCAAATATAAAACAAACGTATAAAACAAAAGCAAAGAGGGTACTTTCTAAAGAATAGCACGAAAATAATTTTATATTAGTTAATATTGCTCTATCATAAATTTTGATATAGTAACCTGATAGAAACTCACATTTTCAAGGAATGACCCATATTAGTGCATGAGCTCAAAAATAATACGAGATATGCAAGCGAGGCTCTTAATCGTCTGCCGTAGCCCAGCTTCAGTGTCATTAAATCTCGTTGCAGATCCATTATTTAGAAGTTTTGCTCGCGCGATTTAAAAAATTCTTATTTGAAGCGTCGTAATGTCGTTAAAATTTAGTCTACATCAAAATGAACAAAATTGTAATTAGAATGAAAAATATTCTACAATAGTTCAAGTTATATTATATATAAAATGAATCTATTTTAAAATCACAAGTTAATTAGCACGTTATATAAATGTGATTGCAAGTTTGTTTTGTCTTTCGGTTAGAATTATTGAAATAATTCTATATATAGTATAGAATTATTCTACAAAATTCATTATTCTATCTGCATTTTCTTAGTATTGCTAATGTATTTCTTACGTTAAAATTTTTCTTAAGAAACTGATATGCATGTTTCTCTACTTTTTTTTTATAATATCTTTCTTAGATACGCTTAGTACAATCTTAATTTACAATTAATTTATTACTACTTTTCCTATGTACTTGGATTAATTAACAAGCAAGACGAGTGCGAGAAAATACATCAATATGTATTCCTCAATTATAAAATTATAGTTATTTATTAATTATTAACTCATAGCTATAGTTTACACTAATATTACACACTAAATGTTCACACAAGTTCGTATGGTTTTGTTCGTTTCAATATCCTGACATCCTGCGCGCTATCCAGCAGTTGTATTGCTTCCACGTTAGTATGATTTAGTAATCTTCTTTCGTGTTTTAAGGCTAGATCCTGCACAACTTCGCAAATCCATTTGATTTCCAGGTCATCGTGCAGTTCTTTATTGGTTACATAGCGATAGGCATTGGTAATCAATCGAAGAACCTTGTTTTGACAGCGCTGTATGACTAACTGATTTGAATTTTTAGTGCAACCCCATATTTACACCCCATAGGTCCAAATTGGCTTTATAATTGTATTATAGATCAACCTCTTTGATTTTAGATCAAGTTGAGAGTATCTTCCGACTAACCAGTATAGTTGTTTTATTTTCGTTCTAATGTGTTTTTCTTTTTGTCTAACGTTATGCTTCCAATTTAATCTACCGTCTAAGATGGATTCCAAGGTATTTTGCTGATTCTGCTTGAGGAATCGGGCATCCATTGAGTGATATAATTAAGATTTTATTGTTTCGCCTTAATGCAAAATTAACGTGGACAGATTTGGAGCTATTAATTTGCATTTTCCAATCTTTCGTCCGTTTGTAGATTTTGTTGACTGCCACCTGCACTTTTTCCATTGCCCTAGGCAGAGATATATCTTTTGCCATAATAACTGTGTCATTAGCAAAGGTCCCAAGAAGTGTTTCTTTTGTTGTTGGAATGTCAGCAGTGTAGAGCAGATACAGGAGAGTTCCTAAGGCTACTTTGTGGAACTCCAGCCGAGATATTTTTAAATCTCGAGAACGCCATTTCGTGTGATACTCTAAATTTTCTTCCGAATAAATATGACTCCAGCAATTGACAATAGTTACGCGATAACAATTTGCTCATCTTACAGATTAATCCCAAATGCCAAACCCTATCAAAAGCTTGTGAGACATCCAGGAATATTGCAGGGCAGTATTTCGTTTCTTCAAACGCTCTTTCAATAGCCGCAGTTACTCTGTGCACTTGATCGATTGTTGCATGGTGATTTCGAAAACCAAACTGGAAATCTGGTATTGTTA
The DNA here is from genome assembly GCF_030347505.1 of Rhynchophorus ferrugineus. Classification (NCBI taxonomy): domain Eukaryota; kingdom Metazoa; phylum Arthropoda; class Insecta; order Coleoptera; family Curculionidae; genus Rhynchophorus; species Rhynchophorus ferrugineus. The sequence continues at coordinate 57,832,103 of NW_027472580.1, read as the reverse complement.
CCAAATGTTTAACACGTTTAAACATCAGTTTCTCAAGTAGCTTTGATATTGCAGGTAGTAGCGAAATAGGCCTATAAGATTCGACTTGTTCTGCAGGTTTGTCAGGTTTTTTCAGCATAATTATTTGTGAAACTTTAAAGCATTCCGGGACATGCTTCAGCCTTAAACAGGCATTAAATATATATGTCAACATGATGATTGCTTTTCGTGGCTTTCTCTACTTTTTCATTTACAAATTAATTTGCATACAGATAAAATTTTAATTATACCTACAATAGGAGAGTTGATATTTAATTTTCTCACCTTGGTAACACTAACTGCTGTAAGGTGCTTTCTGACGTTTTTATTGGAAAACCATTGTTAAACATAACCATCTTCTGAACATTTCGGAATTTGAGCGCAACTGGTGTTATTTAATATAATTTAGAAAATTATCTAGGGCACAATATTAAAATTAACCGGCGAAATTTTTCAATAAAACAGTATATCGATAAATGTAATTCTTTATACGAAGATAAGGCACCATCTTACTATACCGCTCTCATTATTATCATCAATCTGTAGGTCCCATTCTAGGAGAGTGTTTAGTTATTAACCAATATGCTGCTGTTGGTGCCGCAATATCAGTCGCTGCTAATCTGACGTAGGACAAAGTTAGTCTCTTATTTTTCAGATTATTTTAAATGACCTTGATCCATATTTTTTCATCCCAACTGTTTTTCAACCAAAAGATCGAATTTTCCTCAGAAATCTGCGAGAAATTCTTTCGGCCTACATACCCAAACCATTGCAATCTGCATATCAGGATCTTATGGCCAACTGTACTCTGACGTATCTTAAAAGAATTACTTCATTTCTAATATAATATCGGGAATTTGCATCAAGCATCCCATTTGAAAAATTTTAAGCTTACGTATGTTAAACTCTAACAGAGTACAAGTCTCGGGAAGCCATATGAAAAATTGACAATATAATCGTTTGAAAAAGACGGATTTTAGTCCGGATTGTAATATTTCTTCTTTCCATACGAACCATGTGAAAGAACCTACTGTATCTTGGTCGGCTTGTTATCTCTTGAGCTCCTGCACTTGCTTTAACTGGATCCCGTTGAGATTTGCAATTGCAGGCGATCCGTCAGTTGTCTTAATATCTCTGCTGTGATTGATATTATATAAGAAAATTATCTTATGACACACTGTGAGATTGAGGGATCGAATTTGAGCATTAGAATGACAGGCACCATTAACATATTTTTGGTCGTAAAACAGATTTGTTCGACTGCTGTGAAGCAAATGATTGGTATGTTAAGTTTAGATGTGCTGAAATGACCACCGAAGACGGTAGACGCAGTGGGCGCCCAAAAGAAGTTGTTACCAACGAAAATATTAAAAAAGTCCACAAAATTATTTTGAATGACCGTAAATTGAAATTGAATGAAATAACAGACACTCTAAAGATATGAACTGAACGTGTACATCATATTATTCACTAATATTTGGGTATGAGAAAGCTCTGTGCAAAGTGGGTGCCGCGCGAGCTCAATTTTGACCAAAAACAACGACAAGTTGATGATTCGGAGCAGTGTTTGAAGATGATCAAGCGTAATAAATACGAGTTCTTGCGTCGATAGGTGACAATAGATGAAACATGGCTCCATCATTTCACTCCGAAGTCCAATCGACAGTCTTACGAGTGGGCTGCACCCGATGAACCCACTCCAAAGCGCTAGAAAACGCAACAGTCGGCTGGCAAGGTTATGGCATATGTATTTTGGGATGCGCATGGAATAATTTTCATTGACTACCTTGGAATAGGAAGGACTATCAACAGCGACTACTATATAGCGTTATTAGACCGTTTAAAAGAGGAAATCACTGAAAAAACGGCCGCATTTGAAGAAAAGAAAGTGCTGATTCACCGAGACATTGCACCGTGTCACAAGTCAGTAAAAACGATGACAAAAATCCATGAATTGGACTTCGAATTGCTTCTTCATCCACCGTATTTTCCAGATATGGCCCCCAGCGATTATTTCCCGTTCTCAGATCTTAAAAGAATGCTCGCTGGGAATACATTTTCGTCGAATGAAGATGTGATCGAAGAAACTGAGGCCTAACAAAATTGGTATCGAAAAGGTGGAGGGTCTCTATAAAGAGTGTATCATCCTTGAAGTGAATTATGTTGAATAAAAAAAAATTGTCAAAAAAATGTGTTTTACTATGGTAGGCCGGAGATTTTTCAATTAACCTGTTATATAATGTAAATAAGATAAATGGGAGAATTAGTCAAAGACTGAATTAATAATTTTATTTGATGGTTCAAAAACAAAAGTCCTAAAAGATACAAATATATTTTTATATAGCTTATTTTACCTGTCGGTAGATAAAAAGCAATTCATTTATATTAAGTGAGATTAGTAGAAGTTAAAATTATTGTGCTCATAGAGTAAATAGCTATTATTAAATTAGTTAAAAATATGTTATAATAAACAACAAAAATATTTTACCAAGTAAACTATCTACCAAATTTCGACTTGTTATTAGGTATTTAATGAATATTAATTGATCCTGATTGTTGCCTTGGTTTGCTCAAAAGTTTCACGAATATATCAGAAATTGCGATAATACTACTAATTATTTTTTGTTTTTTTAGTTGATACTATTTTCTGAGGATGTTGATAATTCTGTATATTATTTTTTATTGCACATATCTTGTATATCTTGTGCCTTAAATTCCCTTTTTATCATGTACCACATGTATATCAACAAAGTATGCTTAATTAACACTTTACCTAAAATGAATTAATTAATTTGCTGTCAAAGATTTTTTTATTGTCAGTGTTTGCAATATTCCTTTTTATGATTGATATGTAAAACATACATTTACTATATGGAACGTTTGGTTAGTTCTTTGCGTATTTTTACTTTAGAAACGTGAGATGAATTTGAAACTCGTTTTAACAAAAATACAGATAGTCTTAATAACCTATGGCATTTCTTTAAACACAATAATATAATCTCTAGAACCATTTCGATTCAGTTACAGGTTCGAATCCCACCATAAGATGTTTGTAATTATTTGTAATTATGTTTATATACATTCAAGCGTAAAAATAAAAGGGTGGGTGATGTTTTGAGATGGTCTGAAAGTTGGTCACTCGGTAGTCGGTAGGCGCAATATCAAGGATCATGGTTCGCAACATTACTACATAGGTTCAGTCCATATAAACCCTAGTTGGCAAAAGAAAGACTCTGACATATAAAATAAGTTAGAGGAGAACATTTTTCTTAGCGTGTAGCAACAGTAACAGCAAGTGACATAAAGTGCCAGTAATGTTTGTTGGTTCCTCTATGTAATCTGATGTGAATAAAAATGTGACCCATAATCATATTAATCAATATTTAAGAAACAAATAATACTATTGTTATTAATATACGAACTTGCTTCATTATTAGAGGTTAAGTAATTGAGTATATTGTTTATAACTATAGTGCGGAGAGGAAATGTTTTTAAAACATTTTTACTTATATAGTACTTATACTTATTATAAGGCAAGATTAAAAAAGAAACATATTGATTTTGTGATCTGTGTTCTGGTTTGTTCCTATAATAAAATACTAATAAAAAATACTCAGTATGTTCACGATATTCTCATTCCATAACAGCATGGTATTTCCAACAAAATATGCCATGTCATTAGAGTTCATTTTTTTCATTTCTTTGCGTAATTTTTCTGTTACTCCATAGATTCATATCACGCAATAGAATCGAATGACTCATATATCAAAATCGTGATTTTTTCCTCTAATACATCAACTAAACGAGTTCAGTACACACACACACAACCTTGCTGGTTTATTACTAAAGCACCAAGCACGAGCTGTGCGTAAAATGATGACGCGCTAGAAACCATGAAGAAAAAAAAGCACATGGACCGGAAATTAACTGGCAAATATATACATTTCGTTGATTATTCATTATTGTTCCACGTAATGTGGTGGATGGGTGGGGGAGGCCTATCGATTCACAATTCCAGATGGCAATGGTGTGTGTGTGTGTGTGTGTGCAAGCGTGTGTTAGGATTGTTTTAGTTGGGGATGGAGGACTTTTACACCACCCCTCGACCACCCGTTTAAAATACCCTTTGAATTTTGGAGTTCCGTTGGACCATGGCTACGAATAGAAGGTTTTAACAAATTGTTTTTAAAGCCTGCATTAGAAAAATATAGTTTCAATTCATTATATATTTGATTATTTTTTGTCTTTCAAGTTAACGGATAAATTCTCAGTCTAATTAACAGAAAAATGTTTTTCGATATCTATTTAATTATTTAATGTATTACAGGTATGAATTGAAATGCCGTTGTTTTTCAAGTTTTAAAAGTTCATTACTCAATAACTATTAAATATTTATTCGGTGGAAAACTAAGCATCTTCATCACTATCAGGTTACATTCTGAATAATTAATCCAATATTTAATACCCTGAAAGGACCAAACTGCTGTTTAGGCAGACAGTGTGCCATTGATCGAAATATTTGATGATTCAAAGTATCATCAATCTGGAAAATATGGCAAGTGTGGGAATATGTCCCATTTTTGCGCTCTAAGATAAGTCTTAATCTCTTGAGCCACTTGCGAACGTGCATTGTCTTGAAATAAGATTATTCTTTTTTGCTTATTTTGATATAACGGTCATTATTATATATCTGTCTTAATATACACAACAAGATCTTTGCGTTATGAATATGTGACTTTGTCATGGATGTGAAAACGTAAAAACACCATATAACATAATATATCGGTCTTTAAGCTCTAGTGATACGAAACAAAAATAAAAATAAATGAAACATGGGATTTTCCATGGTTTGTTCTTATATATTGTGTTGTTTTATTACCTTCCTATTTATGATACAAAAAAAAGATAAATACAACAGGATAAAAAAAACACCCTGATCATATTGATGGAATACAATGAAATAATAAATATATGAATTATTTTACTTATTAAATTATATTCATATTAAAATTTATACTATTATATTTAACAATCCTTAAATATAGATATTAGAGTTTTTACCCATATTAGACCCTTCCTTAGAATTATTTATGAGTTTTATACTATTATAATTGTGTAAACATTAATATTTGTATATGTAAATTCTGTATTTGTATATAGCTTCTAAAACATGTATAAACTAGTTACATTTAAATAATGAAAATATTGATATTTCATATGTGGTTATTTCTTATTGAAGGTTGGAAAAGCATTTACAGGGGAAAATATAAACCCCCAATTTGTGCTATAGATTTTAGTCTATGGTCCAACAAACGCAAGTTCTCAAGAACATCGAAAACTAGATCAAGTAGTTTGTGTTGTTTCCTTATAAGGGTTGCACAGGAGATGCTGGCCTGCGGTTAGTACGCACGTGCTGCCCGTCCACTCTAACCCCTTCCCATTATCGAGAAACCGTGGCAGACCGACGTATGGGAGACATTCTTTTGCTGGTTTATTTTCTATTGGCAAGGTTTCTAGCAACCGCTATGTCTACAGATGTAAATGTATGTCTTAATAAATGAAAACAATAAACAACTTTGCTAACAAAAATACATCAGATAAATCTTTATTTAGGGAAATAAAATTTAATTCTTGGTTAAAACTAATAGAATAAACTTGTTCTAAGAAATATTGTATGCCAAATATTAGATCCCACTGTTTCATCCTATTTTTCAGCTACTATGTTTATTTAATACGTGTTTATTGAAATTTTATTAAAAGTTAATACCCCAAACTGCGGTATTGTAGTATAGAACTAATACGAGCTTAAAATCAATAAAAAGTGCGTATATTATTATATTTTAATACCTAATTCAATTGTGCTTCCTATCAAAAAAAAAGGCATGCCCTTGTAGGATATCAAGGAAGGCAAGAATCATTTTAAAATCATCAAATCGGAATTACAAGTCAGATCATGATTTGTCTAAATTTACCATAAATATAACAATGTTCGGGGATAACTGTCGAGTGTTTTTCTTTCAAGAACGTCCATAAATTGTGTTTTATTAAATTGACACTGCTCCACATTAGGAGAACACGTTGGCTAAGATAAGCGTATATCTGTACATACGGATTTATCAGACAAATTGTTCTAGTTCAAAAAGTTCTAATCATTATATAATCACATTATTTGGTTTACTGATATTTATTTCCTGCATTTTCACTTTATATTACTTAATCGATACTATAAGTGATCGAAAACTCTCATCTCCATGACATCATCACGTATAACCAATCAATTGAAAAGTCCCCGTCCTACCATAGTAAAACACATTTTTTTTGCCAAATTATTTTTTTTTATTCAACATAAGTCCCTTTAAGGGTGATATACCGATTATAGCAACCCTCCAACTTTTCGATACTAGTTTTGTAGTACGATTTGTTCTTTACTTCAAAATAGGCCCCAGTTCGGCGATCACCTCCTCATTCGACGAACATTTCTTTGCAGCGAGCACGCTTTTAAGATGGACAATACGGTGGATGAGGAAGCAATTCCAAGCCCAATTCATGGGTTTTTACCACCGTTTTCATTGACTTGTGACACGGTACATTGTCTTGGTGAAGCAGCACTTTCTTTTTTCAAATATAGCCGTTTGTCGTCGATTTCGTTCTTCAAACGATCCACTAATGCTATGTAATAGTCGCTGTTGATGGTCCTTTCTTTTTCAAGGTAACCCCAAAACACAGATACCTTGCCAGCCGAATGTTGCGTTTTCCCACGCTTTCGGAGAGAAATGATGGATGCAAAAATTCGGCTTTATTACGCTTGATGATCTTCAAACACTGCTTCGAGTCATCAACTCGTCGTTGTTTTTGGTTAAAAGTGAGCTCGCGCGGCACCCACTTTGCACAGAGTTTTCTCATTCCCAAATATTCGTGAATATCTTTAGAGTGCTGTTTCATTCAATTTCAATTTACGGTCATTCAAAACCATACTGTGGATTTTTTTAATGTGTTCGTTGTTCGTAACAACTTCTTTTGGGCGCCCACTGCGTCCTCCGTCTTCGGTTCTCATTTCACTACGTCTAAACTTAGCATACCAATCCTTGATGATTGATTTTCCTGGTGTAGTATCTGTAAACTCGGCATCGAGCCAAGTTTTTCCTTCAACTGTATTTTTTCCCTTTTCAAAAAATCAATATTTTATCAATACTCGAAATTCCATTTCTTCCATTTTTTTCACAGTAACAAGAATTGTTTTACTCAAAATGCTATAATTCTCAAATTAATGATCCGACAGCTGTGAAATTTATACACGCATCTTTTGAGGGTTAGAGCTGACTGAAAGACATATGAATTTAGTTCTAGTAGGGCCATCTATATGTCATGCTCGGACTTTTCAATTAAGTTATTTAGTATAAGAAAATAGTGAAAGTGGGAAAATGATTTAGAGAGGGAATATTTTATAAATTTGTTGAAAAATTGTATAGATATATTCTTTTTCTGATTGAAAATTTTCAAAAAAATTGACTTATTGGGATTATTGTACTTACTGGGAAAATATGTATTTCTACTAGCGCAATACTACAATACTACAGTAATATATTATATAGAAAATTATATTATATAGAGGATTATATTATATAGAGTGCTATATTATACTACTATATTATATTGAGTATTATAATCAGCTGTCTACTACCGTCAAGTGATGGAAGCTGCTTGGATGGGTTTCGAGCCCAAGTTTTTTTTCTAAGAAGCTTTCCTGGTGCGAATGCAGGTTATTACTTCTTAAGATGTCATGAATTGGGAATCCTGGGATGCTGGAAACTTCAACCACAAGAGAATTCACAGGATTGTTAAGTCCAGGAATAATAGAACACTCGGTAAATACATAATATTCCTTAAAATATGATAAATCTTTATGGTAAATGGCCGATGTAAACGCTATTGTTTTATATTACATTGAATCACCTTTTCTGGCCTTCAAGATCGCAGAACGCAATTTCTCCCCTAATTCGATATATTCATTATCAAATCAGATTAAAAGGGTTAAGACCTAAAATGCAAATCGGAAACCGAACGGCTGGTGGTCAGCATATCCCGTCGTCGCAATCGTGCCCACACCGTTCGCAGAGAATGTCTTTGTAGCGGCAGCGCCTTTGTCCGACACCCGGAGCCTTTCTTGGACGGCTGCTGGGCGGCAAAGGGGAAGGACGCGTCCCGTTGATCCGACAGAGGGCGAGGTGGTGGAGATGGTAGAAGGGGGACGGTCTAAAGTCGTCTAATGTATTCCGGATCTTGGCCAGTGGCCTGTACATGACATAATGTATTCCAATTATACAGGAACAACGTTTACCGGACTGACATGTCGGCGGAGTCCGAAATGGTCGAGGAGCTGCGGCAAGATATGCAAATTCGGATCAATATTTATAAAGAATAGAGCGCTAATTTATGGGCGGGATGGCAAGGTTCTCGCAAGCTTGGTAAATATGAGATTTCAAAATATCTCAACCGTTTTCTGAACCGCATTGTTACATAATGTTAATGTATTATTAAAAGTCTAAATTTAGAAATATTCCTTAACGAAAATCGTGCAATAATTATTATCTATAAAAAAAATCAATTCAAAATCTCTTACACAATAAATTTAGGGCCTAGGTATTGAGAAACCACTTTAAGTAAACTACAATTCTATTCATCAAGATACTGTCCTTTGAGATAATAATTTAGTGTTATATGTTTAGTCTAATGCTCATCTAATTTTCCATACGTTCTTGTTGCTTTTAAAACAGTAAAAACTTGACAACAGCTATTATTTTGAAGTCTGCAAACAGCCAATAGTCTCTGGGAGCAGATATTAATTATGCGGTGAGTGGAAAAGCACAATTTGCTCACTTTGGTCGTCGTTTTGATTAGCTTGAAAGTCTTTGTCCAATTTTGACTACAGTCTAAAATACGTATTTACTTATAATAGCATGACTTTTTCTAAAGTAGATACATCAAATGATCATGTCCGCTCTACAAAGTTATTCGTCTTAAACCACCCCTTATAATTGGCTGATTATTGAGCCTCTCGGTGACTTTTCACTCTCCAGTACCCTTCATGCTATCTCTCTTTTTATTTAGTTTATCTAACTTAATCGGACGCCAGTGACATAAAGCGGTATAGTTTTTTATTTTATGTTATATTATTTTATGGTTATATATGTTTTGTACTTTATTCAAGAAAATGCGGTCATGCTCCAAGTGCTCGCATTAGGATCCAATGGTATAGTGAGTCAAATATTCTTAAACAGACGTCGTCGAGATAGGGTTGGATTTATGTGGGAACAGATAAAAGCCATTAGTGTTTTCTCGGTATTCAAAAATTTGTCTCTTTTTTCAAAAATTAAAATAGTATAAATTTTAACCAAAATTTAAATTGTTTTAAACACTTCTTATTTCGTAATTGGTGCATTCGGTAGAATTCCAGGGATATCATATGGCTTTTTAATTAAAATTAATTATGATGAAAAGAAGGCAGACTAACGTCAGACTAGAAAACTTTACTCAGTCACTCGAAGCATTCCTTGGTGTAGTTCGGGCATAACTATTGCATCTGAAGCTGTAAGGTCGCAAGAGGTGGATTGATGCTCAAAGACCCTTGCCATAAAGGCTCAAGCTTTAAAGAACACCCCTAATTTGCAGATTTCCAGCACAAGAATCACAGGTCAAGGTGTAAGGCCAATAAACGCGAACTAAAGTTGCTATGAAGTAACACATATTATTGGTATTTGGATAAAAGCTTGCAATTCGAGGCACACAGCCATCAATGGCCGATTGCAATAGTTCCCAAACTATTGGAATTTAGAGTCACCAGAAATTGGGAAACTATTCCATGGAAGGATGCCATAAAAATTTACATAGAAAGAATCGTGTAATGTGTGAGACATTTACAGATGTGAGTTTGGTTTGTTTAGAACAGATTTAAACGCTTAGTTTTTTATCCTTGTTCAACAAGCCTTTCCATAAAAAAGAATAGTATTTTGCAAAAATAATATATGTTTTCTAATGGATTATATACATTTATTATGTAGTCCTATCTTTTTCTGAATGAATAATGACAAAAACATAGTTCTGACGGAAACGTCTGTCATGTTGGTCATCCACGTTTCCGTATTTTCAAAGAATTAAGTTATCATAATTAAGTTATATAATCAGTGACTAATAAACTAATGATTGATATAATTTCATATCAAATAAATAACATAATTTTTTGTCTAATAAGAAGTCTAACAAGGATATAAGGCATAGTGAGTATGTAAAGAACTGGAAATCAAATGGTTTTTTATAAATACAAAAATTAGCAAGACGTAAAATTTGTTGTGTTCTTTATCATTGATTTCTTCTGCTACTTCAAACAGTCAACATGTTCAATATTGTATATACTTCGTCTGAAATTATGACCTGCTAAATTTTGTATTTTTCATCACAATCATAGGCTGTCATATTTACCTTATTTAGATACGTCGTAACTCTGAATATTTTTTAAACCTAGAAACTATTTTGAGGTTTATTTTACTTCGACTGAAGCGTTTAGAATCGCATTGAAGAATATTTTAAATGCTTTACCATATATTTCTCATCTTTATCATAATATCAGATATATCAGTCGTCTAACTTTATTGGTCAACAAGAGACATTATTCGGCTGCCTTTTATAACTTCTGAGAAACTATTCTTCTAAAGAGGCGAAATTATGAAGTGACAATTCTCGTTTTACTTTCATATCACGATATTGGTTTATATGCACTTACAATAGTTTTTGGTTTGGCAACCCTCATCGACCAATTTTTGCTTTACCTCACCATTTCAAAACCGGGGGTCAAGCAAGCCATGCTGTATCGATTTGAACAAGTGGTAATCAGAAGGCGCTATGTCAACTACCTACAGAACAACTTCATATTCGAGCTGCAACAGTGTACCTTTGCCTTGGCCGTGCCTTATCATTGCAAACGTGTGATTTTGTGCCTTTTGGTGGTCTTTTTGGGATAATCAAGAACAAGGTAAAACACTACAACTTGCTTTATGATTTATTAAGACGTTATGGCCATTAATAACTTACTAATATTTTTTTGTGCTTGGAATTTTCGCAGTAGGTGCACTTTCTTTCTCCAGTCATAATACACTATAGAAAATTCTTGATTTTGAGAGGTCAGTGATATTAAAACCGTTCGAGAAACCATTTTTGGTCAATACATGTGGTAGCCATTGTCCCTCTTTTGGATCTTTTCTATCACGTATACACGTCTGAAAATAGTTGATATTACTTCTAAACTTTCTGAAAGCTCTTTGAGAGTCCGGGATGGATTTGTGTCCAGTAACTCTTGCTATTCATTGTATTCGAACAACAAAAATTGTTCCAGGTTGCTGTTTATCATTGATATCAAAATCGCACTTCTAATTAAATTTTCTTTTTTTTATTACTCTTCGTGAGTCCACAATCTGCCCTATTGGCAATAAGTATTTCTTCTGTTTATATTATATATACATGGCATGTAGAAAATCACTTCATTAAGCAATCTTCTGTATAAAATATTATCTTAATTAATTAGTCTTATTCTAATGCTTATTCTAAACTCTACATATGTCCAGTAATCAGATCAGGTGGTGTTAAACGTTTTAGTCCACGCACTTCACTATCACGTCGCATATTAGCTGATTAGCAAGTACATTGGGATGCACTGACACTCTTTCGAAGTACTTCACACAAACACGTTGGATTACACTCGTTATAGGTTCTAGAGGAATATCGCGTTGTATCACTTTATTTGAAATATAGTACGGAGCATCAACAATGGCACGCAACACCTTATTTTGGAACCGTTGAATAATGGATATATTAGATTTGCTAGCGGTACCCCATAGTTGAATTCCATATGTCCAAATGGGCTTGAGTATAGACTCATACAGCAATACCTTGTTATCTAATGATAACTTGGATTTGCGCCCAATGAGCCAATACATTTGATATAATTTTAGTCCTAGTTGTTTCCGTTTAGAGAGTATGTACTTCTTCCAGGTTAGGCGTCGATCTAAATGCATACCAAGATATTTAACATGCTCTGCTTGGGGGAGTTGACGATGATTAATATTTACTGGTGGACATGTTCTTCTACGCAGGGTAAACGTTATATGCGTGGATTTTGATTCATTGGCTTTAATGCGCCATGTCTTCAACCATAATTGTATTTGCTCCAGGTGGGTTTGTAGGTTTATTGATGCTGTAACTGGATCTTCATGGGATGCTAAGATTGCTGTATCGTCTGCATATGTTGCCACAGTAGTTATTTTTGTGGTGGGCAGATCAGCCGTATACAGAAGATACAGTACTGGACCCAGTACACTACCTTGCGGAACTCCTGAATATATGGGATTTAATTCGGTATGTTCATCGCCTTGATTTACAATAAAATGTCTGTCAGTGAGATACGATTTTAGTAGCTGATAGTCCGGATGAGGGAGAAGTTTCTTTAGTTTAACCTGCAAGCCCGTATGCCATACTTTGTCAAAAGCCTGAAATATGTCTAGGAAAGCAGCCGAACAATATCTTTTGGCATTTAGGTCAGCGTTTATTTGGTTTACAAGTCTATGCACTTGTTCTATAGTCCCATGCTTATTGCGAAAGCCAAACTGATGTTCTGGAATAATTTTTCTTTTTTCTATTATATAGTTTAGTTTTTATGTATAATTTCTCGAAAACTTTCGAGATTATTGGTAATAAACTTATAGGTCGGTAGGAGGTCACATCTTCTGGTATTTTTCCTGGTTTAAGTATCATTAATATTTTAGCTACTTTCCAGATACTAGGGAAGTAATTAATTCGTAGCATAGCATTAAATATATATGTTAATAGTTTTATAGCCTTTTCTGATAGTTCTTTTAAAATTTTGCCAGTAATTAAGTCATAACCAGGAGCTTTTTTAATATTAATCTCTCTCATTATTGTATGTTTTAACTTTTTTGACCGTTAATTTCTCGTGCGGTAAATCCATTTGAAATGGCGAATCTAGAAAGCTAGTAATTTTATTTTCGTCATCGTTATGTAAGTGAGACTGGAAAGGTTTAAAAACATTTTTTAAGTATTTTGAGAAAATGTCAGCCTTCTCTTTATTGCTTCTCGCCCAATTATTTTCGCTTGTTTTAATAGGTGGGTTATGCTGCTGGGATCTCCTAAGCTTTTTTGTTGCTTTCCTCAACGAATAGTCTGTAGCCTCAGTTCATGTCAAGTTTTCTAGGTATTCTTGAATGCCTTGGTTTTGTTCAATTTGGATTAGATCTCTCAGCTCTTTTATGGCCCTATTAAATTTTCTTTTATTCTCTTCAGTCCTTTGCTGTTGCCAATTTCGTCGTAGCTTTCTTTTTTCTGCTATCTTTTTCTGTATTGTACATGATATATGTGTATTTTTTCTTGGAAATGTTTCACTGTTGGGAGTCGCGGAATATGCTGCCTCCTGTATATTTTTTGTAAGATTTATTGCTGCTATTTTAGAGAGATATTTTGGTCTAAGTTTTCTCTAAATGAGGGCCAGTTAGTTCTATTATTGCACAGAGAAGGGGGTTTATCTTTGATGGTAATTTTTGAAGAAATTGTTACTATTATTGGTGAATGATCAGAAGACAGGTGGAAACATGATTCTGCCTGACACTTTTTTGGATCAATATTTTTTGTAATACAGAAATCTATTGTATCTGGTTTTTTATTTCTGTCTGAAGGCTCTAATTAAATGAAACGAAAACAGACAATTCATATATGACGCACAAGCATCATCATAAGATTCTAAAAGTATTTAATGTGTTTTGGTGGCAGCTTTTTCAAATAAAAATTTAAATATTGAATGATCTAAATCTTATTCTGGATACTAATCTAACTCATTTTAAAGTCGATCTTAACTTATTTTAAAATCTATTCTATCCTATTCTAGAGATTATTAAATCTCACTCTATGTGTCTATTAATTAGTTCGTATAGCAGTTTGCGTTTGAGCCTGCGCGATTCACTGTCATCGCGCATATTTAACTGTTTGGGAGTGCGTTGGGATGCATTAATAGTTTTTCAGAGTTCTTCGCACTAACACATCACACTCGTTATGGGTTCTATGGGGACATCGCGCTGAATCAGTTTGTGGGACACGTAATATGGCGTATCGATGGACGATGACTCGCAACACTTTATTCTGGAAGTACCCCACTGTTCAATACCATAGATCCAAATGGTCCTAAGAATTGACTTATACAGTAAAATTAATGAATGATCAAAATGTAATTTTGACGGTCCCATGATTGGCGCCTGCATACTGTTTATAGTATATTAGGTTATTTAATAGTTGTTTACATTGATATTTCACATTTTCAGCAAGATATATCGCTGATCAAAACAGACAGCAGTATGTGATGCCTATTAGAGGATCCTATTTTAGTTATTACTCTAATTAGTGAATAAAAATCAGATGTATTGATATTAAACATTGAGGAAACGTTGCATGAAACACTATGAACGATGAGAAATTTCATTATTTCTGTACTCTGTTTTATATATGAAAATTGTCTAACAAACAATTGATTATAAATTAACTTATACATAAGCGTAAATTTCATAATATCAAATACTAATTTATTATTTTTTCTCGATCATAGTAAAACTTTTCTAAAAAAATTTTATTAAAATTATTTTTGGTATTTTTAATTCTACTGTAATTCTGTCCCTGTAATGAGACAGAAAACGTACACAAACATGATGATATTTTATTCTTATCTTTACTATAATCTTAAAATTAGTTCGGTTTTTGTATTATGTAACATATAAATATATCCTTTGTTCCATAAAAATCTACAAAATTAGTGTTATAAAATGATAATATTTTACTAATAATTCATACCTTATACACTAATTTTCGCATCATCTGCCAATAATTTTGCTTATGAAATAATTATATGACCGTTGAGGTAAATACAAAAATGTAAATACAAAATTAACCTAAAAATTATTTCTAGCCACAACTGTGGTGAACAATAAGGCGTATATAGAAAAGGAAGCGTAGTTGTGAAAACTCTCAGGTTAGATTAGATCAAGAGTGCATGTGCATTTCTAGCCAATCGAAACTTGTATAGGCATGAATGTATATGTTTTTTAACGTCGTTTCCTGTAAAATGCCAAAAAGGAAAACAGTTATATTTGAGCGTATAGATATTTATGCGATAATGTTGGGCTACCATCATCATTATGTATGGTAGTAAATTGAATATATTTTTCTCTTCCATCCGATGATTTTAAAAGTTTTTCTAAACCAATATAGAGTCGAACAAGAAAAGAACTACGATAGACATAGTTGCGCGATACAATACGACACTAACTGCTTATTACGGCGTGTTTGCGGAAAACACACTGCCCGTAACATATCATCACATTCCCCATTATCCGTTTACCTTCGTTTAAGGAAAATATTAGAATGGGACCCGGTTGAAAAATTCGCGTAAAACACCGGCCGTAACGTACCATTTTCTGAGCAATTGATTTCGAATTGATTTTACGACGTAGACATTTTCGATGACGGTAAACATCATCGTTACGTCACGGCAATGAACAGCCAGTATGATAAAAGCTAATGTTGGCAGGTGTTAAGTACCTGAATGGGGTCACCCAGTTGATTCACTGTCATGCGCTGAGCAATATAACTTGAAATGTGTTGCATTGAGATTACCGTAGGTCGCCACTGGACATAGTTTTTCGGTAAATTGATTGACAGTACGTAAACTTAAAGACTATGACACTTATATTAAGTAACTTAAAGTTTTAAAACGGCTTCTATAAAATAAATAATGTTCGCCGATTTCTCGAAAATAAAAAAAAAATTAACTTTTTTATATTTCAAAGTTTCCTTTTACCAACTGGGGGTTTATTTGGATTGGACCTACAGTTTAACGTGGGCTCTGAACAACGGTCCTCGACATTAATCCTACCGACTGGCGAGTGACCAACTTAGAAATCATCCCAGAAGACATCCGGTCTGACCCCGCCTGGTTTGTGGCGTGACTGAAATCATTTTCCTTGTCAGACTTTCACTATTGACTAGGATAATCACAAATATTAAACAATCACAATCATTCGCCTTTACCACAGCGTCAACCAAGCCGGCCGTGTACTTTTTGTATAAAAGTCGCTAGATTTTGATCGCAATAATTTATTAGGTTACTCATTTATTGAGAAACATTTGTACAGTATATATTAATAAAACTATTCTCCATCATAATTTATAACTTTTCCTATCTTTCTTATTATATTAAAATATGGCGAAAAAATTATATTAGTCTCACCTGGCATATTGCTTAATTCACATCAGTAGACACTTATAACAGCAGTTTCTACCATATCTACATTAAGACTTTATATGGTCACTTCGGTATACATGTGGATGAGCAATGGAAATGCTGCGAAAACGAATTTTCAATAATTTCATTTCGTGCCATTTTTTAGTCTTTCCAATCGTATCTAAACGCCTGGAAACAGTTGATTCATTAGATCTTTAACTGTTTCGAAATGCTTTCAGAGTCTAAATTGGGTTTCCATTAAATAAGTCTTACAATTACTATCTTTTCCATTTACATCAATAAAACGCTACTATTAAATCGTTAACCAAAACTAACAATAGAGTGGAACCGTATGACTGTAAGTTCTAAAAATGTGATTTTAGCCTAATACTTGCCTCAGTTTAATTGAATGTATTTTCATTCTATATTCAGGGAACTTTCATCACCTATAGCATGCAATATGCTAGAACAACTCATTTTTCTGACGCTGCAACATATTGATTTTGTAAAATCAGCTTCTCAGTGTCTCTTAACTTCTGTTCTTTTCTAAACCAATAATATCCTTGCTTCGAATTACTTTAATGGATTTCAAACGTCTGAATATAGTTATCTGATCAATATGTAATGACTGTTTTACATCATGGCTTTATCATAAATTAGAGAACTTGCAACATAGTAAAGAGATAAATTGCATTCTTCTTTATGTTCATTATCCATGCCCCTTCCAGATCCATTTTTGTTCCTTAACACTTATATAGGAGCTTACTGATTATAGTCAGTTTCACCTTTTACCTTGCAACCGAATTTTCGTAGACAAATTAAGTTTATATTGAAGATTTTAAAGACAAAATAAACTATGTGCAGAATGGGTAGCACATTCGTTAATAATAGTACAAAATAAATTCGGGTGTGATTTTGAAGAGATCTTGATGAATTTTCTGTATTGTCCATCGTTATGAAGTGGACTTGAGTCTACTTTCAACTCGTCGTCTACTAGTTTTATACTTTTATACTTTTTTACGAAGTGAGTTTGAATAGAAAAGTGCACATATATTGGCTAAAAAAGCGCTAGAGTTAATTTTTTGTTATTTAAAAGAATTTTGCATGTTATGTAAAATGATAATCGCTGCAATTTTTTACGTGAATTCAAAGTTCATGGAAAAAATTAGAGAAGAATAATCAGTTCCCTAAAGATAATGACTAAATTTACACATCTCACAAAACCATCGTTAAAATTAAGTAATTGAGAGTACGAATTGTCACAAAATCTAGCTTATACGCTAGTTGGAGCTCTGGCTCCAAATTTCTCTTAATCTTAAAATAGTTTTCATTAAAAATGATTTTCAACAAATGAAGAGGTAATGGCTGCCACAGGGGAGCGATTTGCAGGACTTTCGTGAAGTCACTACGGTGATAGGACCGATAAATTTAAAAATCTTTGAAATAAATAAATATCAAATTGAGGAAAATCTGCACACTCCTCTAAAACATTTGTTCTATTCTTGGCGTCCGCGTTTGGTGGCAGTACCGCGGTCTTAAAATGTCTGTCAGCATAAACGTGTAAAAATGACAAGTTTTTGTTAACTGGTCGAATGTTGCATCTCGATTTTTTCCCACAAAACTTGGGCGATATGAGTACGAGAGAGTGCTTCATCAAGTTATAGTGAAAACTGAAAGGCGATACGAAGGATTTTAGGACGAAGGCATGGTGAGTGATTATTGTTGGACCCTAATACCTGAAACAGATGCTCAACAATATAAAAGACTCAGCTCATCCTCTGTTCATTTTAGTTTATATTTTGCAATTCAATAAATGGCCGTTAATAGATAAAAATAGTAAAATAATAAATTTGTTAAATATTTCGAAAACTAGGACCAATTTCAAAAAAGCCGGCTACTGATTTGGATGCATCCCTCTAATTTAATTTATAACCTTATAAAAGGCTTTTGGTTGCTCAGGTCCAAAACCGTGTATACTTGTGTTACGTTAATTATTGTCATTTTTAGAACCCCAAATATATTTTCACATTTCATACTCCATAAATTTCCCTTTCATATCCGCGATATATTGGATAAGCTAATATATGATTATCTATATAGCCAATCAAAACAATAATTAACTCTCACAGTGAACAATTTATTAGAAGTATAGTCATCTGTTGCCAAACAACTAGAACTTAAACATATATCAAATATATAAGCTCTTGAATAGTAAACACTTTTAAGATTCAGTTGTAGAAGCTGCTGGTACTATTAACTTTAGCCGAGACATAATACAAATAACACCTGGAACACTTCCGACAATTCAATATTATTCAGTCCCATTGTACTCTCAAATCGATAGTATTCCTTTCATATTTTTTTCGCACTTTTTCTCAGCAATCCACCATCGGAAACCCATTCTCCACAGTCGGCGCGAAAATTCCATCGAGGTTAACACACCCAGCGACTATCTCGCCAGGCCCGGGGTTAACTCGCGCCTCGTCAGCGAACCATTATTACCGCTCCGACCACAGCTCGTCACTTTATTTCATTTAAGATAAATCAATTTTTCTGTTGGTTTTCATGCCAATGTTTACCGATACTTTTCAGCCGATAAGACAACCTGCCTGCCATCAGATCCCGTTCTTGACTGCCTTCATGGTCCGTCTAGAGTAGGTACGTAATCGTCGTCTTTCACGTTTTGCAGCAAAATTGTTCACTTCTTGTTGGTATGCCGCTTTTGGTGTCCGAGCAATCCCAAGAGAAAAAAAAGTATATCATACGTTGTATCTTGAAATGCGGTAGGGAATATTGGTTTGAAATATTTCATAGACTTCCTTATTAATGATTCCTCTTAAACATATCCTGTATAGAATAAATATCTACGATTTGTGGATTCACTGATTCGTCTGAAATTTAATTTAACTCACTTGATTTCCCATGTTAATAAATAAGAACCATGTGAAAGTGTTTATAGAGCTTTTCAATAAGATGACAGCAATGTTGAAATTAATTTGCTTTTAAAATTTGTTTATTACATTGTTACTAGCCGTTGCCGGGTAACCTTGTAATATATTTAGAAGGATCCATTCGTTCTATCTTAGTTTCTAGTGTAATAATGTTTACGTATTTAAACTACTGTTTTTCTATTAAATGCATCTCAATACACTACACAGAACAAGATAAAATGGTTTTATTCTGTGTTACATTTTGGTGCTATCCAACAGTTTTAATACTTCGATATTGACGTCATGTCTTCTGTTCTTTTGATTTCCTGATTGAGAGTCGGTATTTGAAGGTATAGGTGCAAGTAATTAATCCTGTAGTATCTGGGTGTGCCTACAATACTTCTCAGGACTTTGTTCTGGAACACTTGTATTGTCTCTAGGTTACTTTTCATTGAACACCCCCGTAATTGAATTAGGTATGTCCATGTAGCTTTAATACTTCATTGTATAATCACAATTCATTATGTACGCATAATTGTAATATTCTTCCAATTAACCAATACATTTTCTCATATTTTAAATCAATTCTTTCCTTTTCTTTTTTACATGTTCCTTCCAGTGAAGTTTGGCATCACGATTCATTCCGAGATACTTAGCGCTGTGATACGCGAACAACAATTATTAATTTTTATATAAGCATGTGACAGCCAGTCCTAATGTTCGTGTCGATTCCTTGCATTGTTATCAACAGAAAGAATCGCAATAGCATCAACAAATATAGTCATGGGATATTTTCAATTTGTGGTATACCATATGTATAGAGTAAGTAAATAATTAATCCCAAAACACTTCATTATGGTATTCCCGCTTTAGCTTCTTTTATTATAGAGTATGAGTATCTTTTTATTGACTCTAAACATTCCGGCTATAATGTAGGATTTTAATAGTGTAGTGTGTTGTTTTGGTAACATTTTCTGTAGCTTATGAATAAGTCCATTATGCCTCATCGTATTGGAAGCTTGTGCTACATTTGCAGTGAGTTGATTTACAGAGCACCAGTCAATTTTGGGATATTTTAGTAGTTATAATAATAGCTGATTTACATTTGTGCAAATTATGCCAGTCATTAAATTATGAGAAATATCCCTACCTCTATTAGAAATATCCCACATCCCCCTAATTTTCAGAGTTTCAGTTGTAGTGATCTACAGCTGAAACCTGTAGAACCTCGTGTAGGTTGGTAGCGTTTCATATACTGCAATTATACTTTTTAAAATAACCATGTAACCAAAAATTCACATTCTCGTTGAAGATAACTTCTCTAACAAGATATGTCAAAAGCTCATTTTGTTAATAAATTTATTCACTTCGATGTGCTGCTCAATAGTGCAATTTGCTATGTTGATTTGGCATCAGTGAGTGACTAAGGATATCTTGCCCCTTTCGCTCTATCAAGAATATGAGAATTTTATCGAGCTTTAATATTGAGTCCCATGTTAATTAAATAAAATTAATAGAAATAAAATAGAATGATAACATTATACTAAATTCTTTACCTATTATGTGATATTAGATATATATCTATCCAATATCTATGAGGATTGTTGTTTATATTTCTGATATTACCGGTTATAAATATTATCAGACGCCACTTGTTATTTTCAGAACATTTTGTAGCTTGAGCAGTATTTGGACAATGACAAGCATTAAGATTACATGATATGTTGTCAGTAAAGATGATTTATTTGCGTAGGATATCATACAATAAATATTCAAAAAGCAGTTCTTATCCATTGGTATGAGAAAATATTGATAACCACATTTAAGATGCATCAAATGTGTAACATCTACAAAGGTGCATATCAGCCTGAAATAAATCGACCTTATGGTCCAAAATGATGTAAAAAATGTTTCCGAAAAACCAAATCGAAACAAATGCCTGCCCATTTTGACAGTTGCATTACAGCACCATAGGACGGTTAATTTTGAATGGTGTGCGACTATTTATCTGATTTTATATTAAAATAGCAGCATTTTGGAACGATATTTTTCAAGATTGTTAGTGTAATAGGGTAAAAAGGTTAAAATTGCGAATGATAAATAGTAAAATACATTTGACTGCTTTTATGGTATTAATAGGTAATATCAATATTTATTCAATAATAAATAAAGCATTTATTTTATTTAAAATAGTTCTAGTAGTTATTGTGCGATCATTTTTAATTACGTCATAGATTAGTTTTTTCTATAATCAGGTACATGTTTTATTTTTATTCAGTATTTATGGTTATTGTAAATCATTAGTTATTTGGTTTTGTTTAACTTCTATTGTATTGTTAATATTTATTATAGTATATTATCTAAAAATAACAATTAACATATTAAAATACGATAAAACATTTATGGGGTATTATTCCATTTCATAAAAAAGTTCCATTCCTTTTTATTAGTGTTGGGAACAATCGACTGAAATCGACTATCGACTGTTTAGTATTTAACTCCTTTTTACTATCGACTGTTTCATTCGCTATCTTTGGTTCGACTGTTTTTACTAGTAACTGTTTTCAGTCGCTATTTTCGGTCCGACTGATTTTATTACTATTTACTATCGACTGTTTCAGTCGTTTACTTTTAATTACTATTTTCGGTTCTGCTAGTTCATTCGACTGATTTTTAACGTTCTGGCCTTGTCAACCTAGCCGCGACCTTAAAAGTAATGTGCCGAATTTATTCTCATATAGATTTATAATTTATATGTAATATATGTGGTGTTATATGTTTTTTTTTGTATTTTGCTTGTGACTAACTATATATTGTAAATTAATCTAGCAGCATTTTGGAACGCTAGTTTTCGAGGGCAAAAAAAAAATTAAATTGTAAATGGTAAATAGTAAGATACTTTTGACTGTCATAATAGGTAATATTTTGAACTGGTATAATAGGTAATACTTTTTTGATGAACTTTCACGATTTTTGTCCAAGCCTCCTGTTTGTCAAAACTTTTTTCCTAAAATTCTGAAAACTAAAATTAGGTTCCAAAGGTTTCAGAAATTGCATCGATCCAAAAGATTTGAAGAATTTTTTGCTGCAGCAGTTTTTAAATTTCTTTTAAAAATATTAACCGTAAAGAGGTGCATAAAGTACATTAAATATTTGTAATAAATACATTTCCTGATAGGAAAACTCTACTTTAATATTCTACAATTTATTTTGTTGGCTATTAAGAAGAGCACCACAGTTTTTATTTGTTAACGAACGGACTATCTTAACAGAATGTGTTCAACCTTTAAAGCCCATTGAGATAATGACCACTGAATTATCTGTTGAAAGATATCCCAACGATGTCTTTAATTATACCGTTAATAAGAGGACTGCAATTCCATCAAATCCAGAATTTTAACAAGTGAATGGGGAAAAAATGACAAAATTCTCTATTAGATGTCATCAATAAAAGACTGGCAATTTTAGAAATGAATACGATATCCGGGAAATCCACATTTTTAGATCCTAGATTTAAAAAAGCAGGATTTGGTATTGCAAATAATGCTGAGGCGATACAAAAAGTTATTACAAAACAGGTATCTTCCATTCTAACTTAAAAAAATACAAATATAGTTCCGCAACTCGAAATTCAAGACGCAACTACTGACCAAGAAGGTATTGACATCTGGAGATATTTTGATCAAAAAAATGGCTAGAATGAAAGAAGTAATTACTCCAAGTACTGCAGCAACTTTACAGATTTAGCAGTATTTGGAAATTCCATTTTTTGGGCGTTTAGAAAACGCTTTGGATTTTTGGCAAGCCCATAAAATAAAACTACCTGAATTATATCAGTTACATCATCTGTTCCCTCGGAACGAGTTTTTTCAAAATCTGGGCAAATAATTAACGATCGAAGAATTATATATTAAAAAATATTAAAAGACCATAAAACATTTGTGGTGTTATTATTCCATTCCTTGATACACATCCACAGAACATTCAGTGAAATAGTAATACTACTTCCTATAAAATTACATTATTTATTACATGTTAATAGAAATTAGTATTTTTTGTTTTCCTTTTCTTTTTTAAAGTTATCACGTGAATGAATATATATACATCTTTGTCTCGCTTATACTACCATTGGGGAATATAACCACATTTAAAATTAACTGCTTCAAACATATATCTCAGTCCTTTCCTATCTCACATTTTATACAGACAAGAATTCGTACATCATCGTCTGACATCACGAATGGAAAAAAAACATTCGAACCGTGCATTTGACTGAAAATAGTAATTAATATTTTCAGTCGCTATTTTTTTGACTATCGACTCTTTCGACTGTTTTGCGACTATTGACTGTTTCGACTGTTTTCAGTCGATAGTTCCCAACGCTACTTTTTATTGATCCACAGAACATTCAAATATAAAAGTAATTCCACTTCACTTAAAATTAATTTATTAATTGTATGTTATTAACTTTCTGTAATTATTATTTTCCTTTTCTTTTTGAAACCTAGTACGTGAAGGAATATGTACACCTCTATCTCGCTTATACTATCGTTGGAAAATATAAGCACATATAAAATTAACTGCCCCAAGTAATTATCTCCGCCCTTTTCTCTCTCACAATTTACACAGGAAAGGATTCGTACATCCTCGTCTGACATTGACGAAAACATGAATTGAAAAAAACAGTCGAACCATGCATTTGACTCTAGTTTTCTTTCTTTCTCTAGTCTCTAGTTTTTTGGCTATCGACTGTATCGACTGTTTAGTGACCATCGATTGTTTCGACTATTTTCAGTTGATAGTTCCCAACGCTAGTAATAAGAATTAAAATGCTTCTAAGGCAGTTTATGTCCAAAATTCCGATCCAACAATATTTTTATACATTTGTGTACATTTGCACAGGTATTTATATTGTATTGAATGGACGCTATGTTTATGTTAGTTGCGAAATAAATGTATTACAAAAAGTTCGCATTTTGGAAAGCGATAGCGTTGGAAATAAATAAAAAATTAAATAACGAAAAAAATCGTCATGTAACAAATTTATTTTAACACAATTGTTTTAATTTAGTAATGAAACAAGATGACATTTCCAAGCAATTTAATTTATAATAAAATATTTTTGGTAAGTACAGTGGTTTCAATACAATTAATGATTAATTATAATAATTATTAGCTGCAATGCTAGAAATTTGATGTTTTTAGGAAAACTAACATCAGGTTTAATATTTCTCCATTCTTCAGCCACCCAGAAAGTATTCAATAAGAAGTTTGATTTCATAGGCAATTAATATAAATAATGACAATCTATGAATTTAGATTTCTGTTTTATCAAATAGAGGATTATATGCACAAAAATGATATGCTTTGAAAGACATTTTTTTATATTAGAAAGGAACAGAAAGACGGACTCGTTTAAACTTTACAATAATGCAGTAAAATTTGGATTTATTCCTAGAAGTCATAAGCGAGAACAATTTTGATTGTTGAATGAGATGAGAATCATCAAATCATATGTCTAAAAACATACCGGTGGCGTTGTTCTGGCTTAGATATATTTCTCTAGCGATGGAGTGTTATGGATTGTAAAAGGCGAGCATCCATAATAACATTTCATTATATTGATCATTATTATTTACATCTTAATCAATACCTCCTTCAGATTTAGATTAAAATACAACAATCATTTAGATTTCCAGGCATTTGGAAGATGGCGGAAATTATAATGATCCTAAAACTTGGAAAGTCATCAAACGAAATAAAAACCCAAAGACCTATATCACTGCTGCCAGTAACATCTAAGGTTTTTGAAAAATTCCTGTTGGAAAGAATAACACCGATCATAGAGAGAAAAGACCTAATATCAACACAATAGTTTGGGTTTATTAACAAGCATTCAACAATTGACCAGGTCCACAGAATGACAGATGTTATTGAAAAAACCTACGAAAATAAAAAAGTATGCTCAGTCATATTCTTAGATGTAGCACAAGCCTTCGATAAGGTTTGGCATGAAGGCCCTGTTCATAAATTACAGAAAATGTTACCAAAACAACACATCGAACTATTAAAATCGTACATTACAGCCAGAATGTTTAAAGTTAAACAAGAAGACGCTTACTCTGTAATAAAAGAAGCTAAAGCAGGTGTACCACAAGGAAGTGTACTGGGGCCAATGCTCTATCTACTCTACACTTGTGATATATTACAAATGGAGAATATTACTATGGCTATATTTGCTGACGATACTGCGATTGTAGCTGTTGTAAACAATAGTGAAGAAGCCACACGAAAATTACAACAGGCAAGTGACAATATAAAAAATTCGACATAAGCTTGGAAAATAAAAACGATGGCAAATCTGTGCATGTGCAGAGCAGCTACAATCGGACCATGCAAGCACAAATAACATTAAATAATTTCTTAAAGAATATGGAAGGAACATATGATGAAGAAAAGAAAATAACTGGAACAGAAATATAGGAAAATTTATTGGCTAATTGGAAGAAAATTATAATTATCAGTACATAATAAATTACTATTATATAGGCAAAAACTGAAGCCGATATGGACATACGGAGTTCAGTTATGAGGATGTTCTGCAAAGAGTAACATAAACAAAATAAAAAAAATTCAGAACAAAGTCCTTAGAAGTATTGTGGGCGCATCCAAATACTACAGGACTGACTACCTACATCTAGACCTTCAGATTCCCACAGTCCATGGTTTCCATGGTATAGCCCGTATGATATTCGATCCAGTTTTCACGTGTCTTCAAATTTCAATAGCCTAGGGCCGAACAGCTGAACTACTGTGATCTGCTTGTCGTAGTCGTACACTCTGAACTGAAATCTTCTGTACAAATTTCAATTAACTACGCCAATTAAATTCGTTTTCAGTCGTCTTACACACTCAATTGTAATACTTGTATCAGAAATTCACGGAATAGGCATGCTTTCCGATTTTGGATTTTTGCTAATTCTAACAATTTATGACTTGGGGACTTTAAAATAAAAAACTTTTATTTTAATTTATAACTATTTTATTATAGCGTAAGTTAAGTGAAGTTAAGTGAAGGATAAGGAAGACTTATTGAATCGACTGCATTAATGACACTATCAAATACAGACAAAACCCATATAATGTAAACACTCATCACCATCTCACATCATCAGACAACACATCGATTTCTTAGAATTGTCTTGGAATATTCGGTATCGTATTAGTTACGCTATATAACACGAGACCTCTATTGATGTACACACAGCAAATGAAGTTAAGATAGTCAAGGGTCTACATTTATGACCAATACTGTATATGTACCCAGATATTTTAATATAAACTGAAATGCATTTTTTATATCATTTAGAAATTTAAAACAGTTAAATATACTATTTAAAGTGCTCTCAAAATGTCAGCATATTTGATGAGAATCTCGATAGCAACGAATTGTCTTCGAACATTCGAACATATGAAGACCTGCGTCGGGTGAAAGTAACCCAATTTGTTTATCTATCCATGAATGTGAAAGGGAAGATGGCCATGTCGAACAATTAGACTAAAAATAAAAGTTGATAGCCTAGTGATGTGTCGTAGTGGCAGACAAAATATTAAATGGAGTTTTTAAGAATAACGTTTACAGGACCGGTACGTTCATATAATCTTTTTGTTGCTTTAATTTAACGAATATTTTAAAATAAATAATCATCAATTATATCGGATATATATTTTCTCATATTTAATGACAAGCGATTTTAGTAGACAATAAAGTCGTGTACATATTGTTTTAGCTTGGAATTCCCGATTATATAATTGTTGACTCCAGGAGCTAAACTTGAACACATGCGACTAATAACCAAGACAAATTGCATTAACCTGCCTTATTGATTTATGAACTGTTTTGTTAAATAATTGGATTATTAAATCAAAGAAATCAAACCCGATAACATTCTACACGTTATCTCCCAGACTGAGTCATTTAACATATAACAATGTCAGAGTTTGTTTGTCTTTCATCATCTGTAGGCAAATCCGGGTAGTGTTACTTAAGTATTTATGTTCCTTGATTAACTAACTTTTTTAGTATTCCAAGTACAAATAATTTTTGTACATCAATAACGGATACCGTTACTTATGGAACATTTTGTATATTTATATATACAGATATATATAGATAATGTGTACCAATTGCTTTCAAAAATATTTGATAAAACTGTTTTAAAGCCTGAAGATGTGTAGAGTGTTAAAGCTAAAATGATGTGAGTGGTTTGCAGCCGTTGTTGTCCGCCAGCGTTGACAATCTTTGAACATCATGTAGATGTAATAGTGGTGGCCTAAAGCGTTGTAGCGATCGCTACATCATTCCCCTCCTAGTGAAGCTGCCGTGGAACATACCTCCATGTGGTGCAAGTTTCTGAGTACACAATCACGCAATCAATCGCACAGGGACTGATTATGAGATGGGGATCCAACCGTAGTCAGGAGTTTTAAGGGATCAGCTGCCATCGAAGGAGTGGCTGGACGTAGTTTTCCTTGAAGCGTCCCGATTTCTTTTAGGGTACCTATAAGTGTGGTGCCTTACGTGTCCCGTTTCGTGATGCAAGGGTGTTCATGCGTTACTATCATGCATAATGGGCTTCTGTGGTCTTCGTCCATCGCGCTTGTCTCGTGGGATAAAGTCGACCATGCGACGGTGATGGGTTCCTCGCGCTATCCTTGCATGAATGTGTCGAGTACCTGGCGAGTGGATCATGTTGAGCTGGTTTATCCGTTAGGTTCTTCGATCAAGTCGGGGTCACCGATTGTTGGAATGTTCATCTTGACGGTCGGAATGCATGGCTGTCGACGCGGTCATTTATCGGAAGCCTCACTACTACTTTTGTGGAAGGAATTCGAACGGAAACTGAAACCTACTGGTTGAACAAAAACTTGTTTATTTTATGTGTTAAATACTACATGTGCTCAATGGGAGGATGGACAGGATATTAGGTTAGGTTCAGGAAGTACGAAGGCGCTATGGAAGTGGTACTCTTACAATGGGTAAAGAAAAAAGAAAGAGACATCGTCGTGGTGGTTTCTTATAGCCGAGAAATGCTTGGTACCAATCCGCCAGCGTTGCTATCCTTTGAACTCAATGTAGATATAATAGTGGTATCCTAAAGGGTTGCAGCGGTCGCTACAGTAATTTTGATTCAAATAGGTAGAGTTATTTTAAACATTTTTAATATCAATTGTTGAAAAAATATAAATCAGACTCATAGAAATCGCGCTCTAATGAGCTTGCGAATAATCGGGGTTGTCTAGAAAACATTTTCGTACTTCTTTTCGCAATGTAGAATTTCATATTAGATGAGGAATGGGTGCAATTGTTATTTTTACTAAGATTCGCTCTGCTTTCTACTATATACAATGGCTTTTATTTTGGATAGCTTTGGAAGCTGAACTTGTTCCTCTATAAACTTCTCCAAGTATCTTACGCTGGTTCCTTTAACTACGTGCGAGTAAAATTAATTTAAGATGTCGTTTCTCTGCAGCTTTTCAATATGAATTTCAATTCAATTTTCAATGTGAATAACACAAAAAGTGTTTATGATAAAATCAGCGTTCAGTATGATGTTACAAATGAAGTTCTTGGTGAGATGCTGAAGGTTCTAACATTGTTCTGCTCTGCTATAACCATATGTAGCACACGTCCAAATCGTTCAACTTTGACAAAAATTATCATACTGTAATATTCATAATGTTGGCAGGATAACAAAATATGAACCAATGGGCCGATGAAGGAATGAATCTCATTCTTAAATATGAATTTATAAGAAAATAATTTTCCAAGCGGCGTCAGGCCCAGTTATCGAACAAACTGCGTTGTCTATTAATTCATTTTGAGCCATTAGGTCAACTTGAGTGGATTTGGCACGAGTATACAGGCAAACCCTGATACAATGTTCGCCAAGTTGAAGTCTGCGAAGACCAAGCTTCACACTTTCATGGATAATGGCAATATTCCTAGTCTAACAAATCAGTTGAACAATCAAATGCTCAATCGTATACTTCCCTTGTAACATGATGAATATAATATAACCAATCAAATTTTGCAAAAACGCAACAATTTTTATTATTATTATACTATTTTTACAACATAAAGATCTTTGATGTTTACCAAATAATAAATTAAACCGAAAGCATGGTATGTAAGTTCCCCACTACACGTTTTAATAAGATGAAAATGTGAATGAACTACCAGTTTACACCAAACCCGAAGAGTGTTTTAAGGCAAGAAAAAAGACCGTCTATTATTATTCAAACGACTGATCTCATTCAGATAGGCAAAAAAGTGACGAAAGATGTAAAAACCAATTTTCCTCGGTAAATTTGTTTATGATTTTTGTATGGAATGTTGCCTTGTTAATATTTTATTTAAGCGTGAATGTTGGTTGTGGTCTTTTTTTAGAATTTCCGCCGAAAAGTGTTATGGAACGTATAAAA
This sequence comes from Rhynchophorus ferrugineus, assembly GCF_030347505.1. Taxonomy (NCBI): domain Eukaryota; kingdom Metazoa; phylum Arthropoda; class Insecta; order Coleoptera; family Curculionidae; genus Rhynchophorus; species Rhynchophorus ferrugineus. The sequence goes on along the minus strand of NW_027472580.1, from coordinate 57,802,343 downwards.
TACGAACGATCTTTTTATTTTCTCTTTTTTTGCGTTAATATAAAATCATTTGCATTATATTTAATAGAAATGTTATTAGTAATTGAAACCGGTATTGTTCAATCTAAAAACGTTTTCTGGTGAATTGGTGAAATTAACACTATTACGTTGGTGTAGTATTAAATTATACGGTTTATTTTATAATAATGCGGTAAATCCACATTAATATAATAATATAGAAAATAAAACATAAATATTAGATAATTGATTGCTAACTAACTAGACAACTGTCTAGTGATATGTAATATATCATAATTTATATAATAATTTTATTATTTTTCTAATTAGTTAGTTATGAGTATTTCGACATTTTATAGCCGCAGCGGTTAAGGTGGTGGGACTCTTCCTCCAATAGTCGCGGGTTTGAATCACTCCATGACATGGATGGTACTTTATGCTTATGATTATTTATAATTATTATTATCCATAGAAATAGTAATCGCAGTTTACGCTAATAACCAGGCTGGGTAAGACCACATGTCTTTTAAAGTGACCTTTACGTAGGGCTCTGTAGAATTCCTGGGCAAATTATTGAGGACGGGGATTTAAATAAACCCCAATTGGTAAACAGAAGACATCCGATGAACTTAACCTCAACGTCCTAATAAAATTGATACAATCTTGTAATTATGAAATAATAGATAATAGAGGCATATAAAACATTGGATTGTTCCAGGACCACTATGAGTCAATAGTAAATTAAAAAATTAACGCAAGCACATAACCTAAATATCATTAAATTGATTTAATTATATTAGAACCTTTTAGACACAACAACAAAACCGTATCTTTCATTAATAATGCAATAATATGTTACACGTATAAATTTTACTTCATGAGAAAATATTAAGTTTATAGAACAAACATTTCATTTTCATCAAGATAATGTACCAGTTCCTACAGATTAGAAAACCATCATTAATATCAAACGAACTAACTGCCGCAGATTGGTATTTTGAAGGCATATAGCGATCGAACCCGCAAATTGAAAGATCTTTTTTATAAATATTGTACGTCCAGTCCAACTTAGCTGGAAAAAAGGAGATTCTAAAATATGGTATTATAAAATTTCTGGGAATTAAGAAAATAATTGAGTAGAAAAATTAGCATTTGCTATATTAGTATATTAGTACATTCTGAGTTTAAGTTTGAACTAAAAATATCTTAAAAATCAACAGAAAAATGTAAGAAATAAATTTTTATTTGATTGACGTGTTTAACCAAGTTTACTTTTATTTAATTACATAAGACATACCTTATCCCATAAATTATAGTATATAGTCAAACAGTATCATATATTTTCAGGTAAACTGCCAATAAATATACAAGCATTCAAAATTCTCTAAGTTAGATCACTTGGAATAGTGGATATAATTGGCATAATACTATAAGGCTCCCTCTAAAGTCGCGGATGGAACTGTCTTTATCCAGAATGATAAGGCGATTTTACTTCCCATTCCAAGTTGATCCTTTACGATGGATGTGACAGGGTACTATGACGTTCTCATTGTCTATAGTGTTCTCTCATGAGAAACTGCCTAAAAATAAAGGTTATGTGCGAAGCTGTGATTATTGTCCTATTATATTGCCTTGAATTAAGATCCAAATGTTCACGATCTTCTAACTAACACGGTCAATCTTTTCATGTGATAGTGTAAGAAAAGATGAGGGCTTTAATTTATTGCAACATTCATAAATGCTGACTGTGTTGAGTCCTGCAATACATCTTTTCGCATATGCAAAGTCTTAGTGTCGTGTTTTTTGTTTAATTTGATAGCGATTCACCAAAACTAAACTCCGCAAGTGCTGAATACTTTTGTGTGATTTGTCATACATGAAATGCCGCCCTTTCTTCAGAAATGGATGAGAAGCGTTAGCTGATAGCCCCCGCATCTTTTATCATCACTTGTTGCAGCTTGCTACTCCCTTTAGTACACTAGGAAAACAATCTTTTGAGCCATGTTCTGTATATATTATTTGTGATATTTATATATTTATGATGAAATCGCTGCATATTAGGTGTGGTATTTCTTAAAATAATTTAATTTACTGCATATGTTTTAAGGCTTGAAAACTTTAGGAATACTGAATTATCTAATAAATTAATTATTTTAAATGGACACCAAAACAAATATTAATTTTCTAATTGTAAACAAGACAAATTAATACTAAATATAATTATTAAATAATTAAAATTGTTCCATCTATTATAAATAATACTAATAATAATATGAAGTAAAACTGTACGGTATAAGTTAATAACTCAACAGACAAATTCAACTTTTATTCACATTCTAAGAAGTTCTCATTACGTAAGACGCTAAAAATAACTGTAGAGTTATTTTCATTCTTGAGAAAAAAACTAAGTATTTTTACGTTATATAAATATTGTCATGCTTATTTAATTTCATGTTATATAAAATGAGTTGAACATTTTTTTTCAAAATTTATTAGCTGGTAATAATTACATACAGTTCTTTTAATGAAATATATTTCCTAAAACAGAAATAAAATCTCCGAAGGAAGTTATATTTTATAATTATCTATTATTATAATATTAGTATCCATATTGAAAAATAAATTTTAAATTCTCTTTTCTTTTTATGATAGTTCTTGTACAGTAAGTTACGCAAGACTCCAGCTAAAAAGAGAAATATACATTAAAAAAAAACACAACCGTTTTCTATGAAACAAATTCAAAATAATTGACATTTCACACACAGTATACCCCGTTAAAATAATACTTATAGTAGTATCAGTTTTTTCTTTTGTTTGAAATCTGCTCGAAAACTGGCATAAGTGGCACATTTTTTATCGGTGTCTTATCTTCCAGTGTGACTTGTATTTCCTCATCTATACTTATTTATACTTTCCTAGCGAGTGAAATCGTCAAAAGGAAGGAATGTAATGTTGTTCAAATTTGTTATCCCACCTATGAATATCAGCTAATGATGATACGAGACCTCTAAATGCGGATATTTAAAGGATGTATTCTAGTTTAGGAATTTGAAAAAATTAATTTGTCATATTTCAAATTTCTATTCTAAAATACCGCTTAAAATTATCTTTTAAATTAATTCGGTAAATTTTATAGCGTGAGTTTTAATTATTTAGTCATAACCTTCTTCCATTATTTTGTTTTTATAGATGGGTTTCATATAAAAATCATATCCGCCATGCTTGACATTTGGTTCGTTGTATTTTTTAAATTTAACCAAATATGCGGTAAGCAAGCATTTCAAATCAGTTAATAATATAAGATCGCCATACTAAACTATATTGTATTAACACAATTTAATAAACAAATAAATAAATGAAAATTTAATTTTATGATAGATCAGATAATTTATATATGATAAATTAAAATGTAATTTGACATAAAACAAGCCCAAATAATATTAAAATTATCTGAAAATACCATATCGCAATAGTGGTTATATGTAAGACATATCTATAATATAACCAATATAATATTTGTCCTCTATAATTTTAAAGAATTATCTCAAGACGTATAGCAGTGAACTGCAGAAGCAGCTGTGAAGAGTGAGTCACTGTTGAGCATTGAATGCACTTTCCTTTTCCATCATTTAGTAGAGTCGCGACCAAGTTGTTGTTTGGCTATATATTGCAAAAACCTCTAGAAGTATAGCTTCAAAAGATAAAGCATGACATGATGTAGTAGTCGCAGACCGACATAGTGATTGGCAATATTTTGACTCAAAGTAAAGCTTCTTTTACAATAGTGTTTAATTATTGATAAAGAAAGGGCTAATTCTTATTTGTAATTTCAATGCGTTATAAATAAATATATTGTAACATAAAACGATCTGTCAAGAGTATAATTGCTATTTTTCAAAGGCAGTCATAATGTGAAAATATATTATATATTACTGTCTGAAATTATAACAAAAGTAATACAAGTAGCAATCAATATAATACAAAAAAATGGCCCAGTTGAGACACCACTTGAAGTGTGCCCAAAGTCCCAAAGGTAAAATACATCGTAAAATACCTTCCGTTCATCTCGATGATAAGTTAAATGACGTCTCCATTACGTTAAATGAAAAGTTCACCAGGCAAAATTCACCAGTTGTACTAGTTAGACGGAAGATATTCCCAACTTGACCTAAAACTAGAGACGTTAGTTTGTTAGTAAAATATAGAGTCTATTTGGACTTGTAGAGTACTAATATAAGGTTTTGTTAAAATATCAAACCGGCTAGTAATCTAATGCTGCCAAAACAAAGATTCGATCAACGAATGGCTCTACGAAGTTATCCATAATATCGCCTTAATATACGAAGGACGGTCACTGTACGACAGCAGTGGAAAACAAAACAATTGCTGAACCACATGTAGGAGATTAGAAGATTGAAGCGAACCAAACCAAATGAACTTGCATGGGATTAAGTGTTACTCTTAATTTAATAATAATTTGTGAAATTAATATTACTGATGATAAAAGTAAATGCATGTATAACGGTCTAGTAGTAATAAATTAATTTTTAAGTTAAAATTGGACTAATCATATCTAATGTAATATATAATAAAAAAAAACAATTAACAAAATTATTTTCGCCTAATACTTTCTATTATAAAATGCATTTTTGTCAATAAATTTTTAATACTCTATAGTACGCCAATGAAAACAATTGTATTTGACCGAAGCCATTACCATAAATTATCTTGCTTTTCCTACAGTTTTTGTAAAAAGTTTCAAATTGTTTTTCTAGGCATAACCGCTCGTCCATTCAACATACTGTTTAGCACCGTTAAATTGAATCTTCAATGTTCCAGTCCGCCTCGGAAATTAGTTAATTCAAGATGCTCGTACGGCTTTTGTAATTCAAAAATGATATCACGTATTGGTCCAGGTATTATTGTAGACAGGTACGACGATCAGCAGGACTTGAGACTAAAAAAAAAACAACAACTGATTTAAACTGTGTTTCATAGAGCTATTGTTGTTCACATAAATAGTTAAACGGATTTTCTAGCTAATTATTTATTTAAATGCGGACTCACTTTTTCTGCGTCAATGAACTGGTTACATGAGACGGGTATCTACAGGTGTAAATTAAATAGTTCTATTACACCCAATAAAACACATTTATCTATTATAAATCTGACAATATAATATACTATCAATTCAAGTATCAGAAATAATGGTAAGCTGCTAATCTTGTTTTAAGATTTTAATCTAGACAAAGCTGTTATTATGTACTGGTAAGTTACTTGGTTACCAAATACATTTTTATTTGATGTATTTAACTTTTGGTGATTAAAAAACAAACTATTTTAAATACGTATCAAAAGGAAATTATTAATACAAATATACTTTAAAATTATGTGTATGTAAAAATATATATCTTTTAAGATATTTAACAAAAAGGGTTTATATGAACTTACTGCCTAAAGCTCTGAACCATGATCTTCGCCTTGAAATATATCGATTGGTGGGCAACCAAAATAAAGATTATTTAAGAAGCTCTCGCTTCAAGAAACAATACTTATAAAACTGTCAACAGAGCATAAAGAGCTGTCAATGCTTCGATGGTATTGATAATGGGTTCTAGAGAAGTAAGTAAGAGTAATTCCGTTTGTAGTAACAAAAATTTGAGCAAGACAATGGACGCTACGCTCAAGTGGCATGTTAAAAAGAAATGGGAAGACTCTTGAATGAAACTCAAAAATGTGATAATTACTTGGACGACAATCCCATTTAAAAATCCACAACACGATGTGTAATTATGGGGTGGCACAAAGAAATCTATTACTAAAAAACTTGCTAAAACAATGTTCTTTTTTAATATCGTTAACACCCCATGGTACATTAGAAATGAGGACGTCGGTCAGTAAATAGGCTGCTTGCGAAAACCACCAAGAGAGATTGTGTGAACAAAAGACGTTGAAGCACTACAACCGCTTGGCACAGTGAACACAAAATACTTATCTCCCTCCTGTTTCACTGGTCATTAACAGCAACCCAACTTCTAATGTTGGAGACTAATAATTGAAGAACATATGAAACATGAAAAGTCGTTATGGTTCTGATGCTCTAACAGTCCATTAAGTGTAGTTTTTGTTTCGTCCATTCAATTATAGTAATGTCGATGTCAAAGTGGAACCACGTTCTGGAAAGTCACGGAAAATATTTATATTTCCCAAGAACTGAATATTGGACAAATGGGTTTGGAGAACCATTTGGAAAAAGCCGACAATACGGAAATAAAAAGCTGGATGTATAGATACCACAAGAGTAAAACCAAAAAAACCTCTACCTCTAACCTGTGCGCTAAGCTGTAGTAAACGGTAGCCAAGACGGGATTAACGCTCAGGACGGCTTTGCTGTGTATTTCGCGGAGTTGTAAAATAATCATATACTATAAGCTGCTTTCTTACGGTTCAATTTTCAATTCGAACCTGTACCGTGATCAATTGGATCGTCTGAAAGAAGCAATCGCCTATAAGCGACCAACTTTGAACATAAACTGTGATTCATCAAGACAACTGCAGGCCATATATAATACTAGCAACTCGACAGGTGTTCCGGGAGTTTGTTTGGAAGGTTTCTATTCATCCACCTCATGGTCTGGACCCGCGAAATCTCTTTGTACCAGTAGGTGGAATTACCTTCAAAACGAAAACAAGTAATCGAATGACACGGTGCATATTTAATGTATAAGTATGTTAAAATAAAGCAAACAATTTCAGTTTTACGCAAAATGAATGGATTTATATTTACAACTATTATTATATTAAATGAGGCAATGAATAGTAGGTTTATATAATAAACATAAAGATAAATATTGTTATTACGATAAAGATAGACACTGCACGAAATGGTATCGAGGAATGTATTCTAGATTGGCCAAAATCATTCTTTTGTCATTTTTGCCAAAGTTAAAAAGGGTAAGGGTCAGCTCAACTAGCAGGGAAAAAATCAACAGGATTTTTATATTTAATTTGTTAAATTTGTTGAATTATCGGGAATGTAACAACTTCTTAACACATCCTTTTAAAATAATGATGAAAACATAATTTCGTTATAGCGTTTCATTTTTTCATTCATCTTAGTTTTCTATTCTCCAAAAGTAAATTTAAAATAACTTATCCGCCATAAATCCTCTTAAGGACATATTCTTTAAAATTTATTATAGTTTTATTTTACTAAAAGAATTTTTTCAACAGTTTAAATTCATTCAACATATTTATAGTGTGAGATACAATGTTAAGTATACAATAGTAAGTATCTACAAGTATTCAGTATCACATATATTTTCTATCATCTAGCATTCAGCATGGCAATACATGGTTTTTATGTACAAATCGATGCATTTTACCATCTTCCTTAACATTTTATTTTATAACTTTTTTTATAACTTTTTTACACATTTTTTAACCATAACTGGAGGGTTAATAGGGATAAGAAATTCAAACCAATTAATAACATACGATTTCCATATCAAATTATATGTTGTTATTGCCAAATTCAATTAATATTAAATTTACTCAATTTTCTGGAGTCTAACAACTTCTTAAAAAAATACTGTTTGATGAGGGGAGGTACTTTAATAAAATTCGAATAGAAGCATAGCAGTTGAACACCACTAAAGGCGAACTGAAGAACGAAATGCTTCGTTTCGAAGTTGTTTACTATTGGAATTTAGACTTACTTTGTAGAGCTTTTACTTCATGATTTTAAATCTTCCAAAATGGTGAAAACTTATTTTTTATTAAAATTGAACACTAAAGGTTGAAACAGCATTTGAAATAAACTGAATTAACTAAAATTTAAAATATGTCAGTTATGTTGAAACAATAATATTGAGAAAAAGCTAAAAAGCCCTTGAGACTGTAATACTGTAAACCAGTATATAAAAAAAATTGTGAAATAGGATGTATTATTTTAATATTTAAAAATGCACATTTAGAGTGAATTTTATTAGAGCAGAAGACTATTTAGCTACAGTAAAATATAAGAAACATTTTTACATACAGTATTCCAATTTAAATTAGAAGTATCTATATATATATCTATATGTACATTACTTTTCGTTTAGCCCCTCTAAGTACGCTTCAACGAAATAAACTAAAAATAGTGTAATGATGACGTTGGAGTTTGAAAATAATGGTGAAAAGAAGTTGGACCGCGGTTTTGTTGACGATGTAAGAGGGAATAAAAAGGAACTGGTATTAGACGGAAATGTTAGAAACCATAATTGATTGGTCGGTTATATGTTTTTATTGTTCGAGTCAAAATAATTTCAACATAATTTCACAACGTTAAGATACCGACATATAATTTATTCCCGTGTATCGAATTTTTAATAATTAATGAAATATTATCAGTTTTAAGTTTGTTATTGTTTAAATACGGTTAAAATATTATTATTTACCTAACGACTTCTAAAACGCCCATAAGCTTTCTTAAATTAGATGGGATTAAACAAACACGCCTACATATTTTAAATATTGTTTTAATTGAAATCTTTGCTTTTACTTTCACTTTAATATTATATTTTGATTAAACTTCGATATATAAAAAGTAAATTTACATAATAATTGATAGATTTAAATTAGCTATTGATTCATTATATTTTACATATTATGAATATATCAATATTAAAAGGGTTATATCACATATTATATAAAACGATAAAATATAATATAATGATTGAATATTAATTCTAATGCTATTATTAATATATTTATGAATGTCAGGAATTTATTTTTTCATCTTTAAAGTTAATATTTTTTTGCAGATCGACTGATCCTCTTCTTATTAGTGAGGTGTTAATAAAAAACGAGAGCATCTCCGACGAAGTGATTTCAAGTAGAAATATCTGAGTGTCGTGTCTGGTGAGTATGGTGTTTTATTCATTTCATTATATTTGTTTTAATTTTTCTTCTTTATTCTCAAATTGCCAATATTAATGGCTCCAAAATCATATTCTTTATATACCGTTTGATTGTTTAAAAGAATTTCGAAAAATTTAATTAATTGAAAATAATATATATATTCGTTTTGACTCTGACATTTTTTGGGTTGTCGCAGTATTCTCAAGTGTCAACTTTTTAATAAAATCATAAACTTATTTATTGTCATCTGTTATAAGGTATTTTGCAAAAGTGGAATTTATAGAATTGACAGTTATATTTTCAGCCTGCTTTTACGCTTGTTGTGTATAAAATGAATATGTTTTAAGATGGTCAGAAAGCAATGAATGAGTTTTAAGCTAAATTTAATGGAATAAAAGATATGTCCACCTATTAAGCAAACTTTCTAGAATATAGATTGTTAATTTTGGAAGGCCATTTTTGTTCCTATTAAAATAGCATAAAACGGTTGGTTATTAAAAACCATCTATTCTTCATCATCTTCATCTTAAAAACCATCCGATGTGAGAAAGTAATTGCTTATACAATATTTTTGGAATATTTTATATTAATCATACATTTGTCTTATCAGAAATACATGCACGGTTGAAACACCACAGGAACAATATTTAAAATAACTTTTAATTTTAATTTAAATGCACTTTAACCATTTGCTTTTAAACATACGAAATTCTTCACGGAATAGATTCATGGAATGTCTGAATAGTTTCCCACGGTATATTAATCCATTCTTGTACCAACAATCTGCCAATTGCTTCATTGCTGTTGAGCATGAAAATTTACCCTTTATTCTCTGCTCAAAAAATAACTATAATGGTTCAATTATCTTGAGGTCTGGATATTGTGTTAGCCAGGTACGATATCCGATGATATTCTGATGTTGTGTCTATGCTTATGGGAGCATTATCGTGTTGGAATATGGCAGTGTCTGGCAAGCCGTAGTAAGAATTTCAACGCTTTGGATGTAGATATTCATTCGCTGTAATTCGGTTAACTATGTGAATGAAATGACCAGCTGATCATTACGATATTGCCGCTAAAATATTGTACAGGTTAATAATGTCTGATCGTAAAATGAATTTACAACTTTAGACAGACATATATTGATACACGATTCACTACTGTTTTGAATTGACTATATGTATTTGGTCAGTGTTAATAAGTTATATGAATGGATTTTCTGTGAAAAACATGCAAATAAAATATATCTCAAAAAGCCAATCTAAATCAATATGTCCTGGAAAATGACAACTTTTCTTACGATATTTGATGTATAAATATTTATATATAATTATGTTTATAAATATTGTATTTTAATTATGTAATGAAGACATTTTATTGCGAAAATATAATCATATGTTATTAAATATATTATCAAAGTATTATTAAAGCATAGTATTGTTTACGTTTAATTTGGACGATTTTCCGTCAGCATTTCACGGATTTACGTTTCCTCAAAGTGTAGTCCATCGCCTGGAACTATGCATTTGCTATAGAACAATAAAGCGCGCACTAATAAACGTCTTGAACTTGTCAAGTGTGTCTCGTTTAGGACCACCGTCATAGCCGAGCCAAAGGTACACTTAAATGAGCGATTATTATACAGATCTAATGGTAATTACTGACGCGCAACGATGCCACAGGTGCTCCGAGCCGGGGCAACTCTACATACAACCAGTATGAAGTTAATTATCGGGTGGGAAAAGGGGGGCACGCGGTCGTGGCGGGGGTCCAAGAGGATCAAATCGCGGTGCTGGGGCTAATGTCGTGCAAAAGAGGAGGTGAAAGAAGTGGGTACGTCAGCGATGACGTCTTCATCAGTCCGCGGAAAGTTGTGTGAACCAGTTATGTAAAAAGGGTTTTTAGTCACGACGATGCTCGTTCTGCTTACGGCCATTATTTTAATATGGTGATTAATTATTTTTTATATGGTTTGTTTATATTTTATTGTACATTAAACTCAGTTATGTTAACTATGTTTAATCAAATAAATAACCTTATTTAACTATAAATCATAAGGATCTATTTATTAATCGCATAAAAACGCTGTTTAATAACCAAATAATTGAAATGCTATTGTTGAATTTTAATCTAATGTGATAATTTTTAATACAATATTGGGCAATCCCATTTGAAATGCTTATGATATATTATAATGTTGGTCTATAGGCTGTAATAATTGGCTGTAAAATCAGGAATCAGTAAATAGCTTGAGCGATTGATTTTGTTGATTTAGCCATAAATACCACTTTCTTTTCCTGCCTTACTGATCCAAGTACTTACTTTGTAGAAGTTCTTACACTTCCTCTAATTGGATGTCGTGTGGACTTACAATATCAGATGATCTGTTAGTTATCAGTACTTTTTAATTAGAATCAATCAAATCGTTAAAATCTATCTCAGTGAATGTAGTGTTATATATAGATAAAAAGTATTTTTAATTACTCGCGACTTAATTATTCGAGCAGTGGAGTGATGACATCAGTTTGGCGAACACCGGCTCGGATCTCAAACCAATTAATTTATTTAGCAAATTACTCGCACACAACTAAAATAGACCAAACTTCTTCGAATAAAAATTCCACCCATCATCAAACGCTCTAATGGCCTTAACAGTGTCCGGCCTACCATAGTAAAACACAAAGTTCTAACAAATTTTTTTTTATTCAATATAATTCCGTTCAAGGGTGAAACACTGATTATAGCGAGACTCCAACTTTTCGATACCATTTTTGTAGTACGATTTGTTCTCTGCTTCAAAATAGGCCTCAGTTTCGTTGATCACCTCTTCATTCGACGAAAATTTCTTCGCAGCGAGCATTCTTTTGAGATCTGAGAACAGGATATAGCCAGATCTGGAGAATACGGTGGATGAGGAAGCAATTCAAAGCCTATTTCAGCGATTTCGTCCTTCAAACGATCCAATAACACTATGTAACTGGTGATGGTCCTTCCATTTTCAAGGTAGTCAGTGAAAATTATTCGAAGCGCATTCCAAAATTGAGACGCCATAAACTTGCTAGCCGACTGTTTTCCCACGCTTTCGAGCGGGTTCATCGCGTGCAGTCCACTTGATGCTAAAACCCGGATTTATTACGCTTGATCATTTTTAAACACTGCTCCGAATCATCAAATCGTCGTTGTTTTTGGTTAAAAATGAGATCGCGAGGCACCCACTTTGCACAGAGCTTTCTCATACACAAATATTCTTGAATGATATGATGTACACATTCAGTTGATATCTTTAGAGTGTCTGCTATTTCATTCAATCTCAATTTACGGTCATTCAAAGTCAGGTTGTGGATTTTTAAAATGTTTTCGTCGGTAACAACCGGTTTTGGGCGTCCACTGCGTTCACCGTCTTCGGTGCTCATTTCACCACGTCTAAACTTAGCATACTAATCGTTGATGGTTAATTTTCCTGGGGCAGTTTCCAAAAACTCGGCATCAAGCCAAGTTTTTGCTTCAACTGTATTTTTTCCCTTAAAAAGCAATATTTTAACAACACGCGAAATTACTTTTTATCCATTTGTGTCACATTAACAAAATTTCCTTCACTCAAAATGCTATAATTCACAAATTAATGATCTGACAGATGTCAAATTTATACACGCATCTTTTGAGAGTTAGGGATAACTAAAAAACTTATGGATTTAATTCTAGTAGCGCTATCTATATGTCAGACCGGAGACTTTTCATATGACCCGTTATTCAACTTCGTCGAACCTGTAGCTAAACCACAACCTCAAAAAATTGTTTCTAGGATATTCCTCCAGGTCGATTAAGGGAACTAAAATTGTATTGAAGGAGGCTTTAGAGATCAGCTGTTTCTAATGCCAGAAAAAATCAAGTAGAAAATATGGTTGCAATTTGAAGACAATTATGCTGAAGTGAAGGGAATACATTTGGAAGACTGAATTACTTATCAGCTTTTTGCCTTCTATTCTTAATGTGAATTACTTGCATTGCAATTATTCATATTAAGGTTAATGTTATTATTGGTTAATACTGGGAATTATTTTATAAGATGGATTTTAATCAGGATATCTCTTTCTTGATTATTTTGTGACTGAACCTACTGCTTAATGTAAACTATGAAGGCAGCATTAAGACTACCGACTAAGTAGTATCCAACTGAGATACTATCCCTGATCTTACATACTCTGAATACCCGCATGATAGTGATGGTTGCTCCTTGTCAGTTTTTATGCACTTGCTACAACTAACACAACCATAAATCCATGCTTTGGCATGATTCAAACCTGCTACTATCGCAGCATTAGGATGATCATCACACCTGTTTGGCCACTGTGACAACAAAACCAGCAATATTAAATATAAATACACTTGATGAAGATTATATCGGTTTAAATATTTAGGTATATAGGTATTTTACTTATTAAATATGTCATTTGATTTGATTAGAGAGTTGTTGTTTTTTTATCAGAAAATACATGGATTCACTCTTATATTTGGAGAAACTTCAAATAGATATATTATAGGATCTATTCAAATTTTGCACCTCCACTGACTTTTGCAATTCTATATCGTATTTATTAATGTTTTATTATTTACATTTTGTAAGTACTAAAATATTCTCATAAAAAGTAAAATATTACTTTGTATAGAGCTAAAATATTTTTAAAGTTATACTTGTGTGAAATTTACCGCTTCCTAAAATATGCTGGCCTATGCTCAAGCCTACTCAGACTGCAGATAAAGCTGTCTCTGATTATTGAGCAAAAAATTTATTACTTGCTTGCATATGTTTCGATCAGCCATACCTTAATATAAATGGGAAGTATCAATGTAATCAGTGTTAAACAACCTAACCTAACTCGATTGCATTGATATTTTTCTACACAAAATAATAGTCTTTCGATGAGTTATTTGGCGTATAGAAACGCTAATCGACATCTTATAGCGTCTTATAGCGTATAATGATGATGTTGCTTCACAATATCAATAATTAAGAATGGCCTCGAGCACCAAGAAAGTTCGAATATAATGAATTCCAAACCTTTCTAAGGCAAGATCTAGCTCAAGCTCTCAAATAACATCTTAGCAGTTAAATAATAAATTGTGTCTAGACATTTACATGCTATTAAAAAGACCTAAAAGAACTGAACGAATTGATTGGATATGCCATGTCCAACTGTTCCGGAATCGAGACTTCATTACTTGCCAAGCAAAAAAATAAGAGTTTTCAGAGTCCTATTGTGACTGGAGTTGACAAGTGCTAGGTCAATTTTAGGTCAAATAGTCATGAGTTATTCTAAAATATTCTATGAGTTTTGTTCTGCATGATTAACTTTTTCAGCTCTAATGGTAGTTCTGCTACACCCAGCGTACTTGGTTGATATAGTGGCCTCTTGTTGCCACATTTTAAAGTCGATGCTGCATGTAGGAAAATGGATTAAACGACGAAAATGAACCTTTGTTTCGGCCTCTGTCAAACAATTACCGTTCTTTCTATAAAGTTTCGCTATTTTTCCAGAAATATGAAAAAAGCTAATAAGAAATAGTGGAAAATTATCATTTAACACATATTTTAATATAATATATATTATTTCTCAAAAAAAAATCCTTTTTATGATGAAAAAAAAATATCTGAAAACATTCAAGCATCTAATATCCTACGAAGTAACAAGAAAATACATATTTTTCAGATAATTCTCTATTATTATACTACTTATGAAACCATGATTATTTACAGATTTTCGAATTATTCTTAACAGTGTTTAAATTGTCGGAATATGAGATAAAATAAATTATGACGCGTCATTATCGTCTACATTGAAACAATACGCATCCTAAATAATTATTTTTGAAAAAAAAAACATATGTTGAAATGCAAACATAATTTGTTCATCATTCCAAACATAAAAATGTTATCGTTAGAGAAACATTTGTTACTTAAGCAATGAAAAGTGCTCTGCATAAGACAACTTCAATATAAATTTGTTAGTCCCCGTCATTACTGTTAATAAATCACATGATGAAATGCAACAAACACAATTTGTTCATTACTGCAAGATAAAAATTTTATTATCAAGAAAGAAGCATTTGTTTTATAGATTACTTATTAGGTACATATGCAATAAAAAGTGATTTGAATATAACAACTGCAATATAAATTTGTTAGTCCCCGTCATTACTGTTAATAAATCACATGATGAAACACAATTTGTTCATTACTGCAAGATAAAAATTTTATTATCAAGATAGAAGCATTGTTTTATAGATTACTTATTAGGTACATATGCAATAAAAAGTGATTTGAATATGACAACTGCAATACAAATTTGTTAGTCCCCGTCATTACTGTTAATAAATCACATGATGAAACACAATTTGTTCATTACTCCAAGATAAAAATTTTATTATCAAGATAGAAGCATTGTTTTATAGATTACTTATTAGGTACATATGCAATAAAAAGTGATTTGAATATGACAACTGAAATATAAATTTGGTAGTCTCCGTCATTACTGTTAATAAATCACATGATGAAATGCAAACACAATTTGTTCATTACTGCAAGATAAAAATTTTATTATCAAGAAAGGAGCATTTGTTTTATAGATTACTTATTAGGTACATTTGCAATAAAAAGTGATTTGAATATGACAACTGCAATATAAATTTGTTAGTCCCCGTCATTACTGTTAATAAATCACATGATGAAATGCAAACACAATTTGTTCATTACTGCAAGATAAAAATTTTATTATCAAGAAAGAAGCATTTGTTTTATAGATTACTTATTAGGTACATTTGCAATAAAAAGTGATTTGAATATGACAACTGCAATATAAATTTGTTAGTCCCCGTCATTACTGTTAATAAATCACGTGATGAAATGCAAACACAATTTGTTCATTACTGCAAGATAAAAATTTTATTATCAAGAAAGAAGCATTTGTTTTATAGATTACTTATTAGGTACATTTGCAATAAAAAGTGATTTGAATATGACAACTGCAATATAAATTTGGTAGTCCCCGTCATTACTGTTAATAAATCACATGATGAAATGCAAACACAATTTGTTCATTACTGCAAGATAAAAATTTTATTATCAAGAAAGGAGCATTTGTTTTATAGATTACCTATTAGGTACATATGCAATAAAAAGTGATTTGAATATGACAACTGCAATATAAATTTGTTAGTCCCCGTCATTACTGTTAATAAATCACATGATGAAATGCAAAAACACAATTTGTTCATTACTGCAAGATAAAAATTTTATTATCAAGAAAGGAGCATTTGTTTTATAGATTACCTATTAGGTACATATGCAATAAAAAGTGATTTGAATATGACAACTGCAATATAAATTTGGTAGTCCCCGTCATTACTGTTAATAAATCACATGATGAAATGCAAACACAATTTGTTCATTACTGCAAGATAAAAATTTTATTATCAAGAAAGAAGCATTTGTTTTATAGATTACCTATTAGGTACATTTGCAATAAAAAGTGATTTGAATATGACAACTGCAATACAAATTTGTTAGTCCCCGTCATTACTGTTAATAAATCACATGATGAAATGCAAACACAATTTGTTCATTACTGCAAGATAAAAATTTTATTATCAAGAAAGGAGCATTTGTTTTATAGATTACTTATTAGGTACATTTGCAATAAAAAGTGATTTGAATATGACAACTGCAATATAAATTTGTTAGTCCCCGTCATTACTGTTAATAAATCACATGATGAAATGCAAACACAATTTGTTCATTACTGCAAGATAAAAATTTTATTATCAAGAAAGAAGCATTTGTTTTATAGATTACCTATTAGGTACATTTGCAATAAAAAGTGATTTGAATATGACAACTGCAATATAAATTTGTTAGTCCCCGTCATTACTGTTAATAAATCACATGATGAAATGCAAACACAATTTGTTCATTACTGCAAGATAAAAATTTTATTATCAAGAAAGAAGCATTTGTTTTATAGATTACCTATTAGGTACATATGCAATAAAAAGTGATTTGAATATGACAACTGCAATATAAATTTGTTAGTCCCCGTCATTATTGTTAATAAATCACATGATGAAATGCAAACACAATTTGTTCATTACTGCAAGATAAAAATTTTATTATCAAGAAAGAAGCATTTGTTTTATAGATTACCTATTAGGTACATTTGCAATAAAAAGTGATTTGAATATGACAACTGCAATATAAATTTGTTAGTCCCCGTCATTACTGTTAATAAATCACATGATGAAATGCAAACACAATTTGTTCATTACTGCAAGATAAAAATTTTATTATCAAGAAAGAAGCATTTGTTTTATAGATTACCTATTAGGTACATTTGCAATAAAAAGTGATTTGAATATGACAACTGCAATACAAATTTGTTAGTCCCCGTCATTACTGTTAATAAATCACATGATGAAACACAATTTGTTCATTACTCCAAGATAAAAATTTTATTATCAAGATAGAAGCATTGTTTTATAGATTACTTATTAGGTACATATTCAATAAAAAGTGATTTGAATATGACAACTGCAATATAAATTTGGTAGTCCCCGTCATTACTGTTAATAAATCACATGATGAAATGCAAACACAATTTGTTCATTACTGCAAGATAAAAATTTTATTATCAAGAAAGGAGCATTTGTTTTATAGATTACTTATTAGGTACATTTGCAATAAAAAGTGATTTGAATATGACAAGTGCAATATAAAATTGTTAGTCCCCGTCATTACTGTTAATAAATCACATGATGAAATGCAAACACAATTTGTTCATTACTGCAAGATAAAAATTTTATTATCAAGAAAGAAGCATTTGTTTT
This sequence comes from Rhynchophorus ferrugineus, assembly GCF_030347505.1. Classification (NCBI taxonomy): domain Eukaryota; kingdom Metazoa; phylum Arthropoda; class Insecta; order Coleoptera; family Curculionidae; genus Rhynchophorus; species Rhynchophorus ferrugineus. Next base: position 57,784,565 of record NW_027472580.1, on the reverse strand, counting down.
ATAGATTACTTATTAGGTACATTTGCAATAAAAAGTGATTTGAATATGACAACTGCAATATAAATTTGTTAGTCTCCGTCATTACTGTTAATAAATCACATGATGAAATGCAAACACAATTTGTTCATTACTGCAAGATAAAAATTTTATTATCAAGAAAGAAGCATTTGTTTTATAGATTACTTATTAGGTACATTTGCAATAAAAAGTGATTTGAATATGACAACTGCAATATAAATTTGTTAGTCCCCGTCATTACTGTTAATAAATCACATGATGAAATGCAAACACAATTTGTTCATTACTGCAAGATAAAAATTTTATTATCAAGAAAGAAGCATTTGTTTTATAGATTACCTATTAGGTACATACGCAATAAAAAGTGATTTGAATATGAAAACTGCAATATAAATTTGTTAGTCCCCGTCATTACTGTTAATAAATCACATGATGAAATGCAAACACAATTTGTTCATTACTGCAAGATAAAAATTTTATTATCAAGAAAGAAGCATTTGTTTTATAGATTACTTATTAGGTACATTTGCAATAAAAAGTGATTTGAATATGACAACTGCAATATAAATTTGTTAGTCCCCGTTCTTACTGTTAATAAATCACATGATGAAATGCAAACACAATTTGTTCATTACTGCAAGATAAAAATTTTATTATCAAGAAAGGAGCATTTGTTTTATAGATTACTTATTAGGTACATTTGCAATAAAAAGTGATTTGAATATGACAACTGCAATATAAATTTGTTAGTCCCCGTCATTACTGTTAATAAATCACATGATGAAATGCAAACACAATTTGTTCATTACTGCAAGATAAAAATTTTATTATCAAGAAAGAAGCATTTGTTTTATAGATTACTTATTAGGTACATTTGCAATAAAAAGTGATTTGAATATGACAACTGCAATATAAATTTGTTAGTCCCCGTCATTACTGTTAATAAATCACATGATGAAATGCAAACACAATTTGTTCATTACTGCAAGATAAAAATTTTATTATCAAGAAAGAAGCATTTGTTTTATAGATTACCTATTAGGTACATATGCAATAAAAAGTGATTTGAATATGAAAACTGCAATATAAATTTGTTAGTCCCCGTCATTACTGTTAATAAATCACATGATGAAATGCAAACACAATTTGTTCATTACTGCAAGATAAAAATTTTATTATCAAGAAAGAAGCATTTGTTTTATAGATTACTTATTAGGTACATTTGCAATAAAAAGTGATTTGAATATGACAACTGCAATATAAATTTGTTAGTCCCCGTTATTACTGTTAATAAATCACATGATGAAATGCAAACACAATTTGTTCATTACTGCAAGATAAAAATTTTATTATCAAGAAAGGAGCATTTCTTTTATAGATTACTTATTAGGTACATTTGCAATAAAAAGTGATTTGAATATGACAACTGCAATATAAATTTGTTAGTCCCCGTCATTACTGTTAATAAATCACATGATGAAATGCAAACACAATTTGTTCATTACTGCAAGATAAAAATTTTATTATCAAGAAAGAAGCATTTGTTTTATAGATTACTTATTAGGTACATTTGCAATAAAAAGTGATTTGAATATGACAACTGCAATATAAATTTGTTAGTCCCCGTCATTACTGTTAATAAATCACATGATGAAATGCAAACACAATTTGTTCATTACTGCAAGATAAAAATTTTATTATCAAGAAAGAAGCATTTGTTTTATAGATTACTTATTAGGTACATTTGCAATAAAAAGTGATTTGAATATGACAACTGCAATATAAATTTGTTAGTCCCCGTCATTACTGTTAATAAATCACATGATGAAATGCAAACACAATTTGTTCATTACTGCAAGATAAAAATTTTATTATCAAGAAAGAAGCATTTGTTTTATAGATTACTTATTAGGTACATTTGCAAAAAAATGTGATTTGAATATGACAACTGCAATATAAATTTGTTAGTCCCCGTCATTACTGTTAATAAATCACATGATGAAATGCAAACACAATTTGTTCATTACTGCAAGATAAAAATTTTATTATCAAGAAAGAACCATTTGTTTTATAGATTACCTATTAGGTACATATGCAATAAAAAGTGATTTGAATATAACAACTGCAATATAAATTTGTTAGTCCCCGCCATTACTGTTAATAAATCACATGATGAAATGCAAACACAATTTGTTCATTACTGCAAGATAAAAATTTTATTATCAAGATAGAAGCATTTGTTTTATAGATTACTTATTAGGTACATATGCAATAAAAAGTGATTTGAATATGACAACTCCAATATAAATTTGTTAGTCCCCGTCATTACTGTTAATAAATCACATGATGAAATGCAAACACAATTTGTTCATTACTGCAAGATAAAAATTTTATTATCAAGATAGAAGCATTTGTTTTATAGATTACTTATTAGGTACATATGCAATAAAAAGCGATTTGAATATGACAACTCCAATATAAATTTGTTAGTCCCCGTCATTACTGTTAATAAATCACATGATGAAATGCAAACACAATTTGTTCATTACTGCAAGATAAAAATTTTATTATCAAGAAAGAAGCATTTGTTTTATAGATTACCTATTAGGTACATATGCAATAAAAAGTGATTTGAATATGACAACTCCAATATAAATTTGTTAGTCCCCGTCATTACTGTTAATAAATCACATGATGAAATGCAAACACAATTTGTTCATTACTGCAAGATAAAAATTTTATTATCAAGATAGAAGCATTTGTTTTATAGATTACCTATTAGGTACATATGCAATAAAAAGTGATTTGAATATGACAACTTCAATATAAATTTGTTAGTCCCCGTCATTACTGTTAATAAATCACATGATGAAATGCAACAAACACAATTTGTTCATTACTGCAAGATAAAAATTTTATTATCAAGAAAGAAGCATTTGTTTTATAGATTACTTATTAGGTACATTTGCTATAAAAAGTGATTTGAATATGACAACTTCAATATAAATTTGTTGGTCCCGATACCTTTGGTTATCTTTATTCTTGTGAGAACTGTTATCCTTCACTCAACTATTCTCTAGTTCAAATTTTATTTGTTGTCAGGGACTTGGCATAAATATTAATTTTAAGAAGAATTAATAAGAAACTATGTAAAATAAATAAGGTAAAACATGAGGCAGACATTTTCAGTAGATTATTAGCATATGATCAACAATGAGAATTAAACAAATACGTTCAGATCTAACGGTTGCGAGCTGGACCCATGCATGACAAATCGTCGCGACGCGACCGTCGATAAAATGCCGCGTTCAACTCGTTATTTTTTTCCCATAATGGCAGGCGAAGAAAAGGTGCCCCGTCGATAAAGGCGTTCGCAGTTTTACCAGCAAATTGTAGTGTTTGCTCACGACCGTTCGCCATCGCTCACCATTATCAAAACAATTACTCTTATCAATATTCTAAGCTCGTTGGTTTCACGACCAGCGTCGATGGACCATTCCCACTTTATGTTCTTCTGGTTCTGGGATATCGTCTTATACGGCTTAGTCTTCTGCTTTAAATATGGGTTTTAAGGAGGCAGATGAAGAATTGAAATTACTTCTGTTTTCAAATTTGATTAATAATTTGTTTTTATAGATTTTATATATAGTTATCTAATATATCTTAAAATATGATTAGTTAGGTTACAATATTTCTAACTATGTTTTGCTATTTTCAAACTAAATATTATTTTATGTTACTATAAAAATAATGATTTTGTTTAAATGTTAAATAACAAAATAATAACATATTAATAATTATTCTATTAAATTGTTTCGTTTCGAATATAGCGAAGTGAAGTTTTCATTGTAAAATGCAACTTTTATTTAAGTTTCGACTTTATGTACATATTTAAACCCATTCATCAGTCATATTCTGGTATGTTGTGTAGTATAATTATTTTTTTATATTTTATATATCTTATTTTCCTAAAACGGTTAAAATTCAAAACAGTTTTATAAAAATGCATAATGCTTTAATCATATGTTAATTGCCATTTTATTATGATATATAAAAATATTAAAGAATTAACAGATAATATTTTATGCCTATATAAACGCCTCAAGTTTTAACTTCAGAGAGTGATGTTTGACTATATACAAACAGAATACTATGAAATATAGTACACCTTATTCTACCAATAGTTCATCATGTCAGTGTATATGTATATGTTGGCAAGAGGGCTTCCTTGTAATTATCACATATGTACGCATTATTTAGTTTACTTGTAAGTCTCTAAGTTTATATATGAGAGTTTTATATTCTGATATTGCTAAAATAAGAGATAGGTGAAATATGTGATCTCTCAGATTTCGAAAGAGGGCAAATCGTTAGTGTTTGGTTAGCGGTTAGCGATCAAATAAAATTACTGCACCTCATGGTAACAGCAGAACCCTACACTTTCTTGACTAATACGGTTTCAACAGTACGGCGGGAGCTCTGTAAAGCTAACATTGAAGCGGAGATGGTGATTTCGAAATATTTTATAACGCAAGCCAACGCTAAGCTAAGATCATAAAATCTCGATATTTGATAATTGGAAGAATATCGTATGGTCCGATGAATCATCATGTACGTTGTTCTCTATAAATGGCCAGGTTTATTTATGGAAAACTCCAAAAGAGACTTACGATCAGGGCTGCCTGCTTCATACAGTCAAGCATGATAGTAGGTTCCATTATGATTTGGGTGGTAATAGGTGTGATCTAAGTGATCTGAGTGTGATCTGAGTGATCATTTGGGAATAAATATCTCGAGATCCTCAATAATGAAGTTCTTACTATAACTAGAATATTGCCGTCAGATATATTTCTATATATTCTAATATGAAAATGAGCCTATACCCACAGCTGAAAAGGTTTAGCCTTGGTTTGAGTAGTATTAGAATATCATCTGAATAAATAACTGAACGGTTATGCAGCGCTCTTGAGCAGAAAGTAAGGAGGAGATTTCTATTTTCAACATTATTGAAGCAAATGTGACGGTGAACGTAGTGGACGCCCAAAAGAGTTTGTTACCGACGAAAATATAAAATAATACACAAAATGATTTTGAATGACGGTAAATTCAAATTGAATGAAGTAGCAGACACTCTAAAGATGTCAAGTGAATGTGTACATCATATCATTCACGAATATTTGGGTATGAGAAAGCTCTGTGTAATGTAGGTGCCGCGCGAGCTCACTTTTGACCAAAAATAACGACGGCATTTGATATAACGAGTTGATGATTCGGAGCAGTATTTGCAGACAATCAAGCGTAATAAACCCGAGTTTTTGCGTCGATATGTTACAATGGAAGAAACATGGCTCAATCATTTTACGCCGAAGTCCAATCCACAGTCATCCGAGTGGACTGCATAAGATGAACCCGCTCCAAAGCGTGGGAAGACACAACAGTCGGCTGGCAAGATTTTGGCGTCTGTATTTTGGGATGCGCATGGAATAATTTTCATTGACTACTTTAAAAATGGAGGGACCATCAACAACGATCATTACATAGCGTTATTGAGCCGTTTGTAAGACGAAATCGCCCAAAAACGGCCGCATTTGAAGAAAGAGAAAGTGCTGCTTCGCCAAGCCAATACACCGTGTCAGAAGTCAGTAAAATCGATGGCAAAAATTCATGAATTGGGCTTCGAATTGCTTCCTCATTCACCGTATCCTCCAAGATCTGGCCCTCAGCGACTATTTCCTGGTCTCAAATCTCAAAAGAATGCTCGCTGGGAAAAAAATTTCGTCGAATGAAGAGGTGATCCTCGAAACTGAGGCCTATTTTGAAGCAAAGGACAAATCGTATTGCAAAAACAGTATCGAAAAGTTGGAGGGTCGCTATAATCATTTTTGAAGGGAATTATGTTGAATAAAAAAAAATTTGCCAAAATAATATGTTTTACTATGGTAGGCCGGGGACGTTTCAATTGACCTGTTAATGATGATATTATATTAGATAGTTTATAGTCCCACATTGTATTGCTAGGTTTTAGGGAAACGTAGAAATGAAATTGCAAAACTCTACAGCAATCTTCGAAAAGTTTTTTAATTACAGCTACATGTAGTAATTACACTAGTTACCGTTACAACACTTTGTAGAATGTACATTTTTGATTAAATCATTGGTTGGTTTTTCGCATTTATCAACGATAATTCCGAAAAAATAAGTGGTAAAGCTGATGTAGGAAGTTTTGTGTGCAGCTTTATAATCATAGCATATCACAGTAAACAACAACTACACCTAAGTGTGTTTATAGCTCTGAAATTTGGACAGTTTCACAGTGTTATATATCTGTAGGGTAGAAAAAAATACGGTCAAACGACGAAATCAAATTCCGTGTGTTTCATTCAAAAATCGTGTTAAAAATGTTGTTCGATTAAGGTGTGGTAGTGCATAGTCATGAAATGGTAATGGTGAATGTCTCACAGCATTCCATAGCGGAATGAATATTTTTGATGACAAATAGATGCAATATAATATATGCTTGGATCAAATTCGTAGAGAGTGGTCTGAATAATATATTAATACTCTCTGATGCATGGTTGCGACTGATTGTTAGCAGTGACAAAATTTTAAGAGTAATATTGGAAGTTCGGCACCAATAGCGGCGTACTGGCTGAAAAATAAATGCTCTTCTCGAGCTTCGACTATGGATTTGTTAATAACGCTCTATTTTGCTTAAACATAACTGATCTGCATTGGCTCGCTTCGAAGGCGGCCTTATATTTCTAAGAATTAAGAAATTATCCACCAGTGTATACGGAAAATCTGTAAAAACTCAATATAAAAATATAAAACCATATAATCTTGGACTCATAAGGTGACACGTTTTTTATCGGAGATAATAAAAGAAAATTACACATCCCTGGAGCTGTTTTAAATAATCCATCTTACCCAACATAGCGAGCAATTTCTAAACCGTTCCTAAGTCCCCCAAGCTCGTCCTTTTACGTCTCCCCACCTCCCAAAACCATTAACTAATCCCCCTAAAACAAAAGGTTCAACTGTCCTCCGGCCGCCCCACCGTTATAGTAGGCCGGACCTCTCCTTCGTATCCCCCTCCGCCCGCTCAAAAGGGGGGTCACGACATGCAACGTCTCTGCCGTCCCTCATAGGAACTAATTACAATGTATGATTAATTATCGGGGCACTGCAGACTAAGTATTGCCCGTCTTGTGTCCGATGTCTTACTGCAGCCCTGCTAACCACTGTCTTAGCTTGCTAATGTCACCAGCCGACGTTATATATCGTCCGTTTCGTATAGGGTGGACCCAGCACGGTTTCATAAGTTGAATGTGGCTTTTTGTTCCGTTCATTCAATATTAAATTCTGCCTTCGTCAATTCTTGGACATTTAGTGAACGTTCATCATTTCGAAATGATTATATTTAGATAACGTTCATGGATTTATGTTTCTATTCCGAAAGCTTTTCCAAGGTACCCAGAAATATTTTGGCGTAAAGAAGCGTGTCAACAAAATTTAGCAATCCAAACAAATCTTTAACATTTGTAACAAAAGTTGTTGTTTTAAAAATAACTATAAATTATGCTAATATTCTAAAGTATCATATATTAAAAGTGGCATAAACTGACTTGACAAACTTAAGGAAAACGTACGCTTTTAGCTATAATTTATATTATTTTAAATGATTCGGATATGCCTATTTTTCCTCTTTATATAATCTTATTTAATATATAATATATATAATCTTTTTCTCTATATTCTCTCTCTCTCTCACTATATATATATATATATATATATATATATATATATATATATATATATATATATATATATATATATATATATATATATATATTCAATACTTTTAAGTAATTTAAAATAACGAAAATAGTGATTTATATAAATTTACGAGCCAAATTTATATCTATTGAATTAAATATTGGAAAAGGTATGATTATAAGTTAAGACATATTTGCAACATTTGCTATTGTTTTTGGTCGGTCTTTCTTCTGTATTATTATTGGATCAAAAGGTTTTTCCTAGCTGCAATATGTGGCTGGTGCTTTGTATATTTACTTACGAAAGTTGAGACGTCTTAAATTGAATTTAAGCTTTAAAATGAATATAATAATACTATATAATCTTTACATCAATCATTTCGATTATCATTTACTCAGAAAATGTACTTTTTTTTGATTATACTATGTTTTCTAGAAATCAAGTTCATCAAATTTCTTAAAATTCCAATTAGATTTCTTAACATTTGTGAAACATCGATAGAAAATTCCCTTATTATCTAAATAATTAATTTTTATTATTGAACTTTATTGTTGGCACATTAGTTTATTTTCACTAATAAAAATGTACAATGTTTTAACCTTCTATGGTTTTATACTATTATATTTATGACAATGTTTGATACGAACTAATACCTATTCTTTCATGGTTCTAACAGTACTGGAAATATCAAAATATATACAAAAGTCTTCAGCAGTCTTGAAAATGAAACGATATTTTTTACAATTGGTAATATCATTTAAAAATAGTTTCATACTCACAGTAAAGTTGGCAGCATCATCTTGTTGAATGTACCGCGTAATATTTTTGTTTGTAAGGAATCAAATTAACTTTTACTTGTACTATATATTATATATAATTTTTAGGTCTATGAATTTCTCTTCATACATTTTAATTGTGACGGTGTGAATCTCACATACTTTAGTGAGTGCTTAACTCTTATATAGGAAGACAAACTTATTAGCAATATTATTACTTGTTACATTGAAAATCTTAAAATATCTAAAAATCTTAAAATACTAATTGATAATTAATTTGGCCGATCAAATATTCAACACTAGGCAAAAAAGCTGCCAAACAGTAATGAAAATGGTTCTAAAATAACAATTAATTTTAGATGAACAATTTCGTTATACTGTAAGTACAATAGTTAACTCGTATTAATACCTACACACAGCGTTAATAACATTGCAAATGATGTAGTTAATAATAAGTTGTGCCGCCCTGTAGCGCCCCTTTTATCACGTTTGCAGTCTATTTTCGTACAAGTTCGAATAACTTAAAGGTGAGTCGCTTTAACTTGCTCTTTCTCTTATTACCCTGTATCCAGAATAGCTATACTACCCCTTAATATCCAGGTAATACATTTAACGCGTAAAAAATAACAGGTTTCAAATGTATGATTAGCATTCACAATAAATACCTTTAAACTAGCTTGCTGTGGTATGTGCAAACTCATTGTCATTAATCACTAATGAAAACATTTCGGAATTTTCAAAGGCGCATAGTATTACTTAATAATAAATTAAGAAACAGTGTTATTACTGTTTAGCGATAATTTGATATATATAGATAATGAAAAACTCGCAAAAATGCAAGAGAAATAATTTTATAAAAATGTCATATTGTTAATTAAGTTAATTTCAATAATCAAAATTAAGTGCCGGTATACAGGATATTAATAAATATTTTTTTCTGCCGATCATTTGAAGTCATCATGCATAATAGATCTGAAGATTTCTAAACAACTGATGGTTCGAAATGAATTAGGTTTCCTTGTTATTTATTATCATAAAAACAGAAGATTTTAAAAGTGTAGATTGATGTAGATGAATAATTTTTAAGGGGGTATTCTAGTCGAGAAATTTTCCATATTTTGAAAAGGTCAGAATTTTCGCAAAATGTTTTCTCCGGAATTTCATTTTTTTTATCTATTTTCTAGAACAATTTACTTGAAAATTGTTGTGAACGTTTTCTATACATTCTTCTATCGTACAAAGGAAAACTAGGACAACATTTGGGTTTGTACTATATTTAAAAATTCGAAAATCAAAAAAAAGTAATAAATCTCCTTATTTTCGACAGCCGTAATTTGGCAAAAAAATTGGTTTATATTTTGTTAGATTGCAACACTTTTTAGATTCTTTGGATCTTTTTTAATTACTGGGAACTATGAAGACTAGATTATTATGATTCTTTTTTGATTTTTAATTTTCTACTTTTTTTTCTTCTATATTTTCGTTAAATAGTAATAAATACCTAATAAAAAACTTGATATTAAAATCATTATGTTTTTTATATTCCTTGATAAAATACCTAAAATTCTTATTTTTGGACTTGAATATCCCCCGTCGGTTTGATTGGCCCAATGGTTAAGGCGACAAGACGGTCCTCGTACTGTTGCGCTAGTCACGCCAGTAATCAGGCTGGGTAAGACCGGATGTCTTCTGGGATGATCTCAAAGTTGGTCTCTCACCAACCGGTAGTTAAACAGTATCATTAAAGTTAAGCCGGTAATTAAGCGTAAACACACAAAAGCACTACAAGATATAACAAAAAGTATACCCCCAACACCCCCCCTAAGGAACATAATTTAATACATGTATATGGCATTTGATATAATCCTCACTCTGGCTAAATATATTAAGTTCCCCTTTAACCATTTCTTTTTTTTACGTGTTTTTTGTATTATACTGATATCATCAAGCTATGTAATGTTTTTGTTTCAATTGTTCATTTTATTGCTCTTTAACAATCCATTGTTTTGAGCTTTTAGTCTGTCGTTTTCAATTCCTTACCATCGTGATGCCTCTAACTATATAAGACATGGTAGATAGATGAATTTCGGCAAATTAATCATACAATATAAAAAAAGAGAAAATAGGATTTTAGCCAAAATATGTTTTTTTTTCTGTTGCATCAAAAGATTGGTCAATTTTCATATCAGAAATTTTGCTGAGAAGTGATTTCCATTTTTATATATCAGATTAAGTTCGGGAAAATAAAATATAAATTCTCGAGAACGAAAAAGAGAAACGGATTTTTAGTTGTAAAAATTATTTTTGTCAAGAAATCCTGTTTCTGTTGCAATTCATTATAACATATTTAAATTGTCCATGTGCCCTCAATGAACTTATTGATCAGCCTAGTGGTACAGATACATTATAGATCTTGCAGTATTAAATCAAAGTCTATATAGTAAGCTAAAGGATTATGATGTATTTTCATAATGATCGGCCCTAAAATGTACATTAAAAATATAAATGAAAAGAGTTTTAATTTTTAAATTACCATAATATTTTGTGTAAAAAACACAATGTATTAAAACGTAATGTATATAAATTAAACTTTCCGGGTGAAAAGAAAATCCACTGTTAAATTTTACCTCGTTTAAAGCCACAAAACAAATCCCAAAGGTAATAATATTCATCACCCCAGTTCCCTATACCTGTCGTAAAAATTATGATGAATATTCGGCGTATCTGACGTCTATTAGAATTTACATTATTTGACGACCTGTACCTGTCTTGTATGTCTGAATCGGTTCAAGACTGTACATATGCTGGTCGAATCATTCGGTTGGAGATTAAACACCAATATTAGCTGCTCCTCAAGGATCCGTTAGATATGTTAAAGTTACATTAAATGTATTTGTCTATCAGTTCGTGTGACGTAAGCATGGGAACAATGAAAATTTTAAACTATATTTGATGACAAAATTAAATAATTTTAACTTAACTTTTAGTGATATTAGACTAATTAAGTGATGTTAACACATAATTAAATTTGATTGTTATTTATTTAATTATAATTCTAATTGAAAAGAAGTGACACAACATGGCATTATAGTAGAATAATTTATTGTTACTGTATAAAAATATAACTGTTATTAATGAAGGTTAATAAAGTATATCATAATTTAATAACATTTACAAAAACTGACTCAATATTTATTATAATTGCAAATTTTCAAATAATTAGATATAAAGATTTGTATGTATTTTGTGCTCCGGGCCATTCTGGTTTACAAAAAAACAAAATCGCCAAAATAGAGAATCCACACGCAGCTTAAAAATCTTTGCTCTTTTTCATATTTAGCTTTATTGGTTATTTAATTGTGCTCATGCTTCAAAAGTTTATATATTGAGAGTCAAAAAGTGATTATCGGCGATCGATATATCTTCGTTAATAAAAAATATCAAAGACTATATTTCTGTCTTTCAGATTCTAACTTCAGGGAAGTTCAGGTATATAATATTGGATAATAAAAAGAATTTGTAATGTTTGTAATGTTTTACATTAATGTGTTAAGTATTTGCATGTATTTTGATCACATATTTGTGAAAATTCAAAATTGTTTATTAGTGAAATTTGAGTCAAACTGTTAAATAACCTAACTTTACTATTAAATTAAATCATTTTGAAATTCTTCTATATAAAAAATGAGTTATCTATCTACTATTGAGTTATTCAATGTATAATAATCATGACAGGCTCAAAATTGCATTCTGTACAATCATAATTTTCGTGGACTGATGTCCAAATTAAACACTTTAAGAATCCACTAAAAACTTACGGTGAAAATATTCATTCATATAGTTATATATCAATTGTCGGTTTTGATTTCAGCCGGTTTAAGATGTTGATTTAGAAGTTAATGACAAATTATGGCTTGAAATGTCAAAAAAGTCCGAAGATAATAAATTGGAAGAGCTATTAGACGAAATCCTAGCTCAAATCATCAATAGATCTTCAAGCAACTTAGCAACTGTTAAATTAACTGTTTCCAGATATCGCCTGCGATGGAAAAGATCTAAAAGGATCTACAGCATGAATTGAATGAGAATACAATTTCGAACAGTTTCAACGTTGCGGTTTGAAGTCTTTACAGTACCTTTACAACGATATTGCTATGTTGTCAGAAAGGTGGGAAAAAGTTATATAACACGATGGAAAATAAATTCAAGAGAAAATATTCATTTAGAATGATGTAAAATTATATTTATATTTTATATAGTTGTTTTGATTGTAGAGAGTTATGAGTTTTAAATATTGCATTGTATTTTCTCCAGAAATGTTTACCAATTATTTAACTCTTGTACACTTTTTAAATAAAACAATTATTAGATTTATTATTAATCAGGAATATTTTAAAATTATTATTTATTGAAATGTCAACGAAAGAAATTTTGACATTCTAAATGTTTGAGCGAATATCGATAGACTTAAAAAATCGAAAATGTCAATTAATAAAAAAGACTGCCAAGGTAACATAAATGCAGTGGAAATTATGTTCCTATTTATCAATCAAAATGTTGTTCTTTTCACCCTATTACATAAATAATATTGAAAAATAAAATTCCTAAAGGCTACTATATTAACTTACATTGTGTTATTTACACTGTTTCATCATATTTTAAACATAAGCTAAAACCATATATTTACATATCACATGGGCTGAAATGTCCCAGGCCTGGACCATAGATGGCAACAGTTTTATTGCGTTCAATTAGTACTAACCTTCAAAAGAATACTGTTAACATTTCATGATATTCCACTCATAAGTTTGTGAGTTATCGTGCTAAGAGTGACACTACTTTAGTTATTTATAGCAATGGACCAAAAACAATTTCGTGTTTTAATTTTACACTGCTTCCTTTGAGAAAAAAATACTGTTCAAGCGAAGCAATTAAAAAGTGTTATAGGACACCGTTCCATCAGAAACAACAATAAAACGTAGGTTCGCTGACTTCAAAGTTGGTCGTGGAGACACCGATGCAGAACGCAGTGGACATCCAAATGAGGTGGTAACATCAGAAAATATTAAAAAATCCACAAAATTGTTTTGGATGATCGAAAAGTGAAGTTGCGTGAGTTAACTAATTTTGTAAAGATATATCAAAAAAACGGTTTAGTTTTATATTGCTTAAGCATTTGAAACATTGTCTAAAACGCCCAAAAGCACAACAATCAGCTGGAAGGGTTATGGCCTGGTTTTTTTTATAAAATATTAATATTATAAAATTGGTACATTTTTTACAAGGTCGCAGATAGAACATCAAAATGAGAACATTAAAAACCAATCGAATGAACTAGTAATGGCTGAAACTAGTCGGAAGGAAAATAGCGACTGAAATGATCGGTATTGGAAAGTATTCAGAACGGAAATAGTGATTGAAAGTAGTCGAAGGAGGCAGCCCATGGTAAAAAGGCGATACCAAGAAGTTATAAATGGTTAATAGTCAATAGCGATCAGTAATTAATTATTAAATGGTCGATAGTTCCCAACGCTAATATTGTATCAATTTTTCTCAATAAATAACAGTTTAATACAATAAATAATTTTAATAATATTGATATGTTCGCTTTTCTCAATATTAATTATTTTAATGAAAAAATGGAAACATATGATTTATTACTAATATAAAATGGCTATTAAATTCAGATTTATTAATGTCAATAATCAGCAATCAAATCAAATTTTCAACACCAGCAACACCACATGTTATAGATAGTGTTGTTTGGTTTTACGATAAAATTATACTTTTCGTATTTTTAATACTCAATATACAGATATAATATCCTGGTCATCGTAGTAGACGTCTAGCCTTAGTTAATAATTATGAAAAGCCATCGGCCATCAGGATCGTCGGACTTTCTTGGTACAGTCTCGAGACCTATTCCGGCTATTGTAAGACGCGTACACTCCTGCTCAGAAGTCCGTCTTATTATCGGTTCCCTATCGGGAAATCCATACACCATATTATATGTAGATCCATTGTGATGGGATGAGATTTAATAGTTTCCAAACATTATCAAACTAACTAAAAGATTAAGTTTCATGCAAGCAAACAATACTCGTAATACTGGATAGTGGGTAGTGTAAACATGGAGATGTCGAACGGATTTCTCCCGGGCCCTGGACGTATTAGTTTGGTCCGTTCCGAAAGGTAAAAAGGGAGAACCGATAGTTTCATTTCCTTATATATTGTTTGTTCGTTTTATTAAATGTATCACTCCTCTTTATGATAAGTGATTATGAATTAAAGTTTTACATAATATCAATAACCAACTAATAATTTTACATACATAAATAATTTTACACAAATATTATAGTAAAAATGTATAATATTGATTAATAAAACTTAACAATGTTGTCTTTCTCTAAAAATTATTAAGTTTCTTTAAACACCTTACAATGTTTTCGTTAGCTGCATTCCACTACTCTTCAACATACTAGTTATTGCAATAACGTAAGGAGTCATGGCTTTAATATGATGCTCCAAACATGTTCCCCGATCTGGTGTTTCTGAGGCTATATTCGTAAATATAGATATTGTGACTTAAATATTGTTCATAATATAGTCCCTATGAGAGAGTTATATGGTTCGAAAATTAGTGAAAAAAGTCGTAGCATTCACCTGGCGCATCGCTTACTACAGTAAATTTTAACGAAAATCTCCAGTTATGGAATTGGAAGTGCAGGAGTTCAACTACTTGGGATTAATAATGTAGCATTAGTAATCCGAATCGGTAATGATCTGCAGGAGGTTTCACTTTTCACTCACACACAAGAAGGCGCGTGTGTAAGAAAAGAAATATTACAAACAAGACTAAATTTCGTCATATTCCAACGTTTTGCAAACCAAATGCGATGATTAGGGTAAATTTTAAATATACAAATTCGGATTACTAGTATAGTAATTACTGTAAGTAATTAGGTTACGTTAAGTTGCTGTTAAGTAATTATTGACTGATATGCGAAATGTTTGGCATTTTTGATGGAAAATGCAATGAGCAGCTCTGAAAAAATACATGTTCAAAAGTCATAAAAATTACCTTGAAAAATATGAGACTAATAGTGGGGCCTAAACATAAACTAGCAGCCAACTCTCGCGATATTTAGTGAAGAATATTCCAAGTCCTTCGACACATATAACAGATAATTAGTGTGTTGAATTGTTGTGAATTAGTTAGAATTAATATTGTACTAAGCGTATCTAATAAAGATGTTATAAAAATATTATGCGCTTAGTGTTCTTGTTTAAGTTTGGAACTAACATTTCAAGTTAAAAGTTAATGGAGATGCTTCAACTGGTTCACTCCATAAATCTTTAAAATCATATTTTTTTACATATATATTCAGATACATTCACATACACATAATTTGGTATAGCTACATTAGTATCAAGATTTATCATCTTTTCTAAATTCCAATACACTGTTTTGTAATAATTTTAATACTGCCTTACTCTTTCATTTTACCATATACTTCCTATTTATGTTTGGAATCCAGTGTCATATCATTTACTCATTTCTCCTATTATATTTCTCCCTATTTATAGCATCCATTGTGCTATTGTCTGTAAAGCTGTATCTTCAGTGAATTTAACTGTCGTAATTTCATTACACCTATATATATCTAGATTATAGCTAGATTAGAACTGATTCTGAACGGATTCAGTCTGAGTTCTGAAGTAATTATACACGATTTGAATAACTGTCCTATTTGTTTAGTTATCTTATTTTCTAGATTAAAGGTACCTCATAATAGTCTTTGTAGATATAATTTTTTTCAGATATTTTTTCGATTACTTTACCAAAGGGATAAATTTAATCTATTGTCGAATGTTGTCAGTTGGTCATGAGTTGACTTTGTTAGATTAGCCCACAATTCAGCATGACCACGACGGATCCTCAAAATCAAGGGTGGGCTGCTATTAAGGAAGTTATAAAATCATTTTTAAGCAATCATAAAGACTTTAACTGTACACAATTTGTCAAAAGAACGCTAAAAGCATTTCAACACACTTTTTTTTCGATGATATCACGATGATACTAAAGAGAGGGGAAAAATACCAAGCAAACTGGAGCGGCCCAAAGTTCCCACAAACGAAAAGAGGAGCCTCACTGCGAAAGAGGAAGGGTTTTAATGTGTGCTAGTGAACGTATATTAGATAGAAAATAAATATAATTCATGCTTATTATTAGGCGTGTTTAGCTTATTATTTTAATTATCCTTTTAATACCATTCTTTTTTCCAAATAAAAGCTACAAATTTTCAAATTCATAAGCAATTTTCAGAACATTTGTTCGATTGAATATGACTTCCATAAAAACAAAATTATACTTTAGAAAAATTTTCAGCAACATCAGTTTACACACAGTTAAAATTTAGAACAAAATCAACCATATTTGATTAAACATAAATTTTTATTCAAATAACATGTGCTGAAGTATATGTTACTAGATCGTCAAAAGCCACAACGACAATATTGCTTATACAATATTTTTTAAACCTTTACTAATGATGATAAAACATGATATTTTGGACCTTTAATAGCCCTATTACAAATTATAGTTAAAAGCTAAATCATCATTTTTATGTCAAATAAATCTGTAATTGTTACAAGAACATTATATTAACATAAAACATCCATGTGTACCAATCGGTTCCCTGTTACGTCCGATCAGACTAGTCTAGACGGGCCTAAAAACAACATCGATTGATATTCAAATCGCGAAACGTGCAGTTGCACCAACATTGCAAAAGGCCGTTTAGAGCGCTGACATAAGGATCACGGTGTTTATCATATTTGAAGTCTGATGTGCAGATCAATATATACATATGAAATATGAATATGTATGTGGAAGACGTGGCGCGCAACTTGGAATATGCAGATTGGCCAACTAAGTTTGCCCAAGGACTGGATGTTTGTATTTAGCTTGTTTGGACGTGCAGTCATAAATCTTTGTTTCATTTAATAGATTTATTGTTCGATGTTGTTAATTTGACGTGCCTATGTCCTATCTTCCAGCCACAATATACTGCATAATAATAGTAAACATATTTATCTATTAAAAATTAATAAATCATTCATACATGATTATATTTTTTATAATAATATTTCTCATAATAATAATTTATTCTGCTTTATTAACACTAATGTTTTTGGTTCTGTAGAATTATTCCTTGTTCAGAAATTAATAAAAGAGATAGATGAATATCATTGGGTCATTGAACACTCTGTCACTTATATGGATTGCCCAGTAACTACTAGTACATAGTTGGGAATATATATTAATACTTCACTTAATAATAAAGGAAAGTTTGTATTTTCTATCCTTGCAAAACTTAGTTAATAACTTATAAAGAAGCTTTAGAGAGAACTGATTGAATACTAAAAAAAACTTGTACTTAAAGAATATTATAAGTTTTTCTTAGGCAGTGTAAGCTAGACAACGTAACAGTAACGAAAGCCATTTTCTTTTAAAATGTTATATTAACGAGTAAAACTCCATATATCCGACCTCAACTCACCAAAATCAAAGAATTGACGATTGTATGGAATCCAAACATAACTCTTAGGAGTGCATATATTTTACGCTTTTGGTTAACAGAGGGTATAATAATGGACGGAAAACATGTAGAAGTGTTTTATAAAATTATTTTAATATTAAAATTAAACTCTTGAAATCATGAACATGTGCTTGCATGTATTTTGATGAGCGATATCTATTGCTAACCTGAGTGTTATATTATATGTTATATTGAGTTATTCAGTATATGCAAAGCTAAACATGTAATGCACAAAATGTTCGAAGTTTATTCTTTTATTACCTTAGCCTTTATTACTATTGTTTGACTTTTAGAAACTTGCGATGGTTGCGCACCAACGATGTAAAAATTATGCTTTTGATATCAATGACAACCAACGGTCTGGAGGACCAAATAGGTTCTAAAACGACGAATTATAACATTTATTGGACGAAAACCTAACCCCAAACCTCAAGGAAGTTTTAATCAGATTAGAAGTTGTTGAATCAACTATTTCAAAAAGGGCGATGTGGTAGATTCCAAAGAAAGACAGATCGCCACCAGAAGGTTCGACGAAAATTGTTATTTCGAAAAATTAAAAAAACGTGAAAACTGGTTGGCAGATAAGAAAAAAGGGTTTTTCTAAGTCATATTTTGACTGGCAATGAAACAATGATACGTGTGATGAAACTACTCAGCGACTTAGTCAGTGACTTAGTGATCAAAAACGTAAAATCTCCAGCAATTATCTATATGCAGACTATTTATTAAATAGACTACTAATTGTACATTTTGCTTCATTGACGTTTAACTAATTTTTAAAGCAGTAAAATCACCTTGGCTTCGTATATTTTAGTAACTTATGAATACAATTTGATAATTTCGCCTTAATAGATCAATAATCGAATAAATTCGAATAAACGTAATAAATTCTAAAAAGTATAACTAACCTTGTGAATGCATTATTAATATAAAATACCTTGGCCTGCCTAGAAAGTATAATGTATGAGTACAACATTGTAAGTAATGCGCCTTAATATTGAACTGTTAATATTGAGTATTTTATCATCAAAATTTTTGCAAAAAAATTAAATAATTTGGCCATATTCATTATCTCCATATAAAAATGCATAACCATAATTTGAATTGTCCACTTTTAATCATCATAATTCCAAATGATATTGAATATTAACTCCATATTGAGAATTACATTTATATTTACTAAATCAGTACTAACATATACAGTAAATTAGTACATTTATTAAATCATTTTCTAGTCATATCAAATCTGCATTAACGTTTTGGAAGTTTCAATAAAGAACAGATTGTTTCAAATGCTTATTTTTAAAATTCAGTCACCAGTGTAAAGTATCGTAAATTCAACATAATTTATCATTAGTTTTTAATGTTTATATAAATTTGTATTCTTTATTATATCAATATTATATTTTGTTTTTGTCTCATTTATAATTATACTAAGACTACGATAACTAAGGCTAACTACTGTAACGAACTATTAAGATTTAGGTATCGAATGTAACTAAGAAAAAATTATTTTTTGTTGGATATATCAAATCAGTTTTTACTATGAAGTATTATGAATAATGAATATGGTCTTGCCAAAAATGATATCGTTTATGTGTAAAACCGGCCACTTCACCGAATTTCGTATCGGCTATTGGCCACAACCGTTTAGAACTTGAACAATGTGAATTATTCACATTCCTCCTATTTTTGATGTATGTCTTTTTTGGAGCTGTTCGTTGCATTTTTTTGTTCGTTGAATTATTTAACCTTTTATTCAATAGACGAAAATTGTTGCAAGATGTGTTTCCGGATTTATTTTTCATGTGTGCACTGATTGTTACATTTTAATGGAATGACTTAATCGAGATCACAACACAGGCCTGCAATAAAATCTAAGATCTGTTATAGAATGATACGGCTAAAATTAGGGTAACAATGTTAAATGAGTTATTATAATAAATTAAAAGATAATAGATTATAGAATTATTATTTTGCATACAAACTATTAGCTGGCACTGGCACATACTAAAATCTTTTCTTTTTCCCTGTGGCGCTCCTCTTTTCTCCTCTTCCTATACATTTTCCTTTGTGGAAAATATCTGGAAGGTTTTATGAAGCGACTAATAGTAGTCTGATATAATTGAGACTCTCAATTTTCTTCGGTGTCTTTTTTCCATCTGTGTAATTTCTTAGTAAAATCGTTCATCTTGGTCTTCACTCGTATTTTTAATTTTTTTGCCGAGAAGCAAATGTACTTTCAGACGCATTAAGCAACCCAGGCTTGAACTGCTTTTAGCATTATATATGTTATGATAAATTTTTTGTCCATTATGCTATTTTTATGTTATTTTACTATGTTATGATTGTTTAAAAATGTTTTAAAGCCGGCTTGGTGGCGCAGTGGTAAAGGCGATGGGACGGTGCTCCTACTGCTGCGATGTTTGTGATTGTTTAAAATTTGTGAATGTTCCAGGCAAGAGTGTAAAATCCTACAAGGAAAATGAACCCAGTCACGCCAGCAACCAGGCTGGGTAAAACCGGATGTCTTCTGGGATGATTTCTAAAGTTGGTTACTAGCCAGTCGGTAGGCTTAATGCTGAGCACCGTGGTTCGGAGTCCACGTTAAACTTTAGGCCCAGTCCAGATAAACCCATAGTTGGTAAAAGGAGACTTTTACAAGACAAGATATATGTAAAAAAATGTTTTAAGACAAAAAGTAATAAATTAAAAGTGCGCTTATATTTGGAGACTCGTCATGGTCACGATAAATTTTAGGTCAGCCATAAGCTAATATCTGGTCCGGCGAAAACACCTTTCTTTATAGTTGGTTCTGGGAAGCTTGGAAGCTGTACATTTAAGGCAATCTTCATCTTTGATACATCATTTTACAAACTGTTTCAATCGATACCAAAATTTATGAGCAGTTGTGGTCAAAGTACTTAATTTGGAGGTACCAGCGTTTCTTACAGGACTCAATTTTCACCAACTCTAAGCTCTCTGGGCGGCCAACTTTTTTGGTCGAGTGAATTAGCTGGTCACTGATATTTAGCAGTCATATTATAATTATACATATATAATGCATTACAATAATTAAAAAAATAAAAATGCTTATGTTTATAATTTTGCACTTTCTCAAAAAAACTTGACTGAAACAGCCTTTTTGTGACAGATCTGTTTAATCAATATTATTTAAAACAATCAGTGATACGATTAGTTAGTAATATTTGAATATATTCAAATTGATTAATAATCCAAATTTCGTGTATATACGGCCTACATATCAGATAAGGTTTCCATCCCAATCAGACGTATTACGTCAAATGCTAATATCAGACAGAAGCGTAATAACAATTCAGTCCACGTCAAATCCTTTTTTGTCTATCCGACGGTCATTTTATCCTGTGTGCCTGCCAGCATTAATTTCGCTTATAATCTTACGAGAACATGCAAATGACATCTAACCCCTTCAAATATATATTGCCCGAAATCGATACTATATATAGGTATTTGTCTCGCAGGAATAGAACGTTAAGGCCGAACCGTCAACCACCCAATTTATATGTGCATGAGGATTTTATTGTCATACGTATTCCAGACGTTGTTATCCTTTGCCTAATATTAGGCAACGAACGTTTCTCGGATGATATACGATGAGATTTACTACACAACTAGTAACTACTATGTTGATTCTTTGCTAGTGAAGGTCGGGACATAATTATTAAGCATTAAAAAAGATGATTGTTGAAGCTTGCGATAGTTTCCACATGTATGTAGGTATGTTTTCAAATTCTATACTTTATTTTTCATTTCACATTTCGGTGCTAATAATATATAGTGTACGTGAACAATTGTTAGATATTTTACAAATAAGGACTACCATAACATATTCCAATTTCGGCAAAAAGTTTAGAGAATTGGGAAAAATTGGTTAGCGAAATATACGAGGATTAGCGCGTACAGAAGAACAATTGTGGAAAATCTTTGGACAAATTAAGTTAGACATCCTAACACGAATCAGAATGTACAGTATAGTGAATCTACAGTATAGTAAAAGAAAGAAAGCACTAGCAGGACTAAGTTAATAAGTAAATATAAAGCTCGTACAAGAAAATATTTGTTAGAAATGTTTGATGTCTTAAGCACTAGAGTAGGAGGGTACTATGTGAAGAATACGTGAGATATGATAATAGAAAAACAATGTTAGACTTTTGTTTATTCCATATGTTAGAAATACATTCGTTATTTTATTACAAGTCGATCAGTTCCTAAAAAAGTAAACAGCAGAAACAAATAATCCATCAGCCGGCTTGGTTGGCGCAGTAGTCAACGCAAGAGGATGGTCCAACTACTGTTGCG
The DNA here is from genome assembly GCF_030347505.1 of Rhynchophorus ferrugineus. Classification (NCBI taxonomy): domain Eukaryota; kingdom Metazoa; phylum Arthropoda; class Insecta; order Coleoptera; family Curculionidae; genus Rhynchophorus; species Rhynchophorus ferrugineus. Next base: position 57,762,052 of record NW_027472580.1, on the reverse strand, counting down.
ATAGTTGCGGGTAGGAATTCCGCTGGAGCATGGATGAACTTTATGTTTGTGCAACAGTGGAAAATTCAACAAGGAATAATCAAGCCAGTCATGCGTGTAACCAGGCTGGGTAAGACCGGATGTCTTCAGGTCTGGTAGTAGGCTTAATGCCAACGACCGTAGTTCGGAGCTCACGTTAAAGAGTAGGTCCAGTCCAGACAAGTCCTAGTTGGTAAAAAGGAGACTTTAAAATATATATAAAAAAAATCCATAATAGATTACATATTGGTAGAGAGGTAAAGAAAAAAAGTGTAAATCCTTTAACAGAAATTATAAGTGATCACTAATTAATAGCAACGACAATAAGATAACAGACTGAAGATGCACAACCCAAAAAGTCAGCCAAGAAAGATACAAAGTCGGAAACCATAACAACCTACAAGTTAGAAGAAAACTTCTAAGAAAAATGAGCAGAAAAATTAACTCAGGAATTCGGCAGAGGGATGGTCACATTGGCAGGACAAGCAACCGAATAACTAACAAACGAATTAACAATGAAATAGTTCAGGTATACAATGTACTCAGCCAAATACAGTTGTATTTTATTTTCATTCTAATCGACATCGAAGTAACGGTCTGTAAGTGAACAATAAAAATAATCATCATCAGGAACCCTTTCATTCATCTAAATGTATTTAGACGATATTATTTTTAAGAAATAATTAATTTGAAATGTTGTATTTTAACATTATTACGTAATAAGTAAACTGTCTTTCGATCAATAGCTTACTTTTTTTAATAGAAGCTTAAATATTGCTTTTTGGATATCAAGTACCCAGGTTAGTGGCATTAGTTATTGCTTACTACTAAATGATTTAATCAGGTTTTAATGGAACATAAAATAAGTGATTTCATATAGCAGAGCAGACAGCAGTCTTGAATTGCAAATATATTTCTAGATTGAAACATAAGGTTTATTCCATCATCAATCCATCATGGTTTTCTATGATCTTAATGGATGCCATTTTCCATTTAAAAGGTCGGTCTCACCGTAGATATCTGTGATGAAGTCGTTCACCTTTTATTACAGATATGTCATTAAGCATCACATTTGAAAGTCTTCTTAAGATCTCTTGAATTTATAGATCATTTTATTAATTATGTCTTACATTAGATATGCTTAGAATAACAGCCTGGGCTTAAACCAAGCCAAATGTATCGACTGATAGGCCGTAAATCTAAATTAGATAACAAGTTTATAAGTCAATGCTTGGGCCTATTGGCTTTAGGCCTTAGGCCTTTGGACCTTTTGACCTACTGAACTTGGTATTGAACTGTGGGTACTACTAGAAAATCAAACATAGCTATCCTTCAGTGTTTCCAGAATAAAGTGTTGTGCGTCATCGTCGATGCCCCATATTACGTCTCTAAAAAACTTCAGCGCGATATCCCCTTATAACTGATAACGAATGTGATACGAGGTATTCGTACAAAGTACTCTGAAAGACTGTTAGAGCATCCTAATGCACTCGCCGAACAGTGAAATATACGCGATGATAGTAAAGTACGTAGGCTCAGACGTAAACTACCATACGAACTAATTAATAGACATATAGAGTGAGATATAGTAATCTCTAGAATAAGTTAGAACAGACTTTATAATAAGTTAGAATAGTATCTAGCATAAGATTTAGATTATAAGTTTGTACAGCAGATCACTAACTGAAGCGATATTCTACATATCATCCTAGTTATATTATATAACGGAAATAAAACAATAATACTTATAGCCCATGGGAAGATTGTTGAAGTTCTAGCAGATTAATAAGCAAAAAAATATACATGTTCCAAACTAAAATAAAGTTAAACTACTTAAGGTAAAGTTGAGAGTAACACTTTACACTATAAGTTCCTGTATTTTAATTCGTCTCAATATTCTGATTTCCTGGTATTTATCCAGTAGCTGTGTGACTTCCTGGTTGCTGTGATTTAGTAACTATTTATATTAGTTAATTAAAATAGTATTACATTTTAAGGATAACTTCGTCGTAAATCCATTTGATTTTAAGTTAAATTGAAAGTATTTTCTGACAAACCAATACAGTTACTTGATTTTGATTGTGATATATTCTGCTTTTTACTGTTATGTTAAATATTAAACTTACAGGGTCTTACAAAGTTACCGAGCGATACTGAAGGATTGACAAAATAACCGTTAGAAAGAGGCCGATTTTATTAGTCTTTATCTTTATCTGGAATATCTGGTAATATTTCCTGTTTTCCACACGTAACATTCTCGACTGCAAAATAAAATAATCTTAATATAATAAAATAATGTCCTACTTACATGCAGAATTTAACTTCTTTAAATTTGACCAATGTTGTTTAGTGTTACTAAAGCCCTTTATTTTAAAATGTATTTACTATTTTATATTTATATTTACTATAACTTTTCATTCATATTTAGGGTAAATGATGGGGTCGGTAAATGGAGCTAAAACTAATTGAAACAGTGGTGTACACATAATGTGACCGTTACTTATTGGCATCATAAAAAAATATAGAAAATACAAAATAGATAAAACGGATGGCAGCGGTGTTACCTGGAGACGAGGCTTGGGCAGTCGATGGTGGCACGTCTAAACCAAACTATGATCGGTTACTGAATCATCAAAAATACCCTTCAATAATATCCCAGATAAACGTCTCGGGGTTGCCAGCTATTTGTTATCGGGTCTTAGTTGGCGCTGCAGTTATTCCACTATGTAAAATTCAACATGCCTCAAGGTCGCTACACATAATGAAAATATCGTGCTAAGCCAAGATGAATCAAAATGGGACTTTAGTTACTATAAAATATTTGTATCCTAAGCTCTATATATATTATTTAATTATCGAATATATAGGTAAACTTAGACTAGAATGTACCTTAATTAAAGTTTGACTCTTTTTCTATGACTAATTACCATTTCCGTAAAGTAACAGTCCTCTGAGTATTCCACGGGAATATATTTCAAGTTGCCCGGACAAAATTAATGCATTCCAATAAGAATAATGATCATGCAAATGACGTTACATGTAGTGGAACATTTCCTTAATATCTGAGACAGAGAAGGGTCCTGACAGGACAAGAAGATAACGCAGGAAGGACGCGCACTGCCTTCTCTAAGGACCCGTCCTTGTGTGTGACCAGCCAGGCTAGATAAGGCCAGGCAGGCCACCGTTTAACGTTCAAGCGAGATCTTTGCTAATAATTCGTTACTCCGCAAGAACGGGTGAATGGGTTGGGGGTGATTCTGACAGACATGCTTAAGTTTTTATGTCGGCGCTTTTGTCTGAGAATGAATCATTTTGTTTAGTAGTTTGATAAAAACATGTTAATCTACTTTATATATAATTATTCGTTATCTCTATAACATTTTTTGCACTTGTGATTCATTTATTACTGTATAGTTTGTGTATTATCATATAATTATTATTTTTAATTCCTTTTAATATTTTAGTAACTAATGAAATTATTTGATATTATACAGGGAGCTCTAGATATTCACATGAATTGAATATAAATATCAATATATGAAATTAAAAATTGGTTAATATGCTGGAACTTACAAATATAAATGAATTAAGATTAACATATTTTTAATGAATTGAATTAGGTCTGAACGAGTAGTTTAATATTTCTTTTCTCCTTGGACATTGGGTTGCACTAACACTCTTTTTTTAAAGTACTTAACACAAACATTCCTAATCTCATTCTAAATCTCATTATGGGATATAGAGAAATATCGTGTTGTACCACTTCATTAGATACGTAGCGATACGTATGTACGTATGTAGCATTGACAATGGCACCCAACGTTTTGTTTTGGAATCATACAGACAATATTAGTCTTACTAGCAGTACGGTACGGCTGGATTCCATATGACCAAATAATCTTGAGTATTGATTCGTATACTTATTGTTATCTAATGACCCGATATTTTGTGCCCGATAAGTCAATATATTTTGATATATTGTTATTCTTAGCAAATATGTGCTCCATCCGCTTTAGGGGTTGGTCTAGATGCTTACCAAAATATTTAATATTTTCAGCTTGGGGAAGTTGCCAATTATAGATATTTTTCAGCCACAGTTGTATTTTTATTAAGGTGTGTTTAGAGGTTTTTTTGGTGATTATCTAAGATTGCTTTGTCGTCTGCGTATGTTGCCTCAGTGATTTTTGTGGTCGATAGATCGGCTGTATATAGGAGACACAGTATCGGAACTAGTACTCTGCCTCGCAGAACTCCTGAATACATTGGATGTAATTCAGTGAGTTCACCGCTTTGTTTTATACTGAAATGTCTATCCGTGAGGTAAAATTTTAGTAACTGAACATGTGTATAGCAGAAAAATGTATTTATTTTAATCTGAAACCTTGTGTGCCATAATTTATTAAAAGCCTGAGTTATGTCCAAGAATGGACCCTAATGATAACTTTTGACATTTAAGTCCACATTTATGTTGTTTACAAATCGATGTACTTGTTATATAGTCCCGTGCTCATCACGAAACCCAAATTTATATTCTGGAATAATCTTTCTTTTTTTCTTATATTGTTAAGACTGTTTTTGTAAATTTTCTCAGAAACTTTCGAGATTATCGGTGGTAAACTTATAGGCCGGCAGAAGGTGATATCTTCTGGTGTTTCTCCTGGTTCGGAAATAATTATTATTTTCATTACTTTCCAAAAGCTAGGAAATTAATTCGTTCGGTGTGTCAAGTTAAATATACATGTTAATAATTTTACACCCTTCTCTAATAGTTAAAGTTTTTTTAGGTCGCAGATACGTTGGGAATGTGATAATTTAACTTTGTTCGTCTTTAGATACTTCAACCGGGAAATGTTTAAATACAATTTTTAGGTGATTTGAGAAAATATCAGTATTTTCTGTATTGCTTCAACCAGCCCAAACATTCTAATTATTTTTATTTGGTAGGTTATGCTCCTGGGCCTCTTGAGCATCCTCCTTGTTTTCATTCATGAATAATCTGTAGCCTCATTTGGCGTCAGATTGAATTCCTAGGTTTTGTTCAATTTGAATCAACTATTTCAGCTCTTCCTGAAGTACTTACTTGATGAAAATTCGTTCACTGCTTCATTTTCCCTATATTTTCTCTAAAAAATAGCCAGTACGTTCAGTTATTACACGAAGGTTTATTTTTTATGATAATTTTTGATATAAACTATTACTATTATTGGCTAATGATAAGAAGTTTTATTTAGCTCCCTTCATATTTCCTTATATAATATTATATTAAACAGAAATACTACTTTAATAGATAAATTGTTTTTAGAATTGCAACGAGAAGAAAAAGTAGATAAATAATAGAAAAGAAATATGTGGCAGTCTGTGTGTCGAATAACGTAACGCATATTGACTTCTAAGTCTATTGTAGGATGGATAGTCACATCTGTTATGTATTTTTAAACTCTTAAATATATAATCGTAATAAAATTCAGATTTATTTAAAAGAGTATCTTTTTTTTGAGAGTTTGGTGCGTATGGAAAAAATACGTCTTCAACCTATGAAGGTTGGAACTGGAATATATGTTTGTAATGTTAATGGACGTATTTCTCTACATAGTATACTCTCTAAATATAACTTTATAACTTCATTGTTATAAAATACTTTAACTGAAAGGGTAAAAAAGGAGAACGCAACAGATATACTTGAACTGCAAACACTGGGTAACTATATTTGATATCTGACTCCAAAGTATATCCAAAGTTGATTGGAATTAGCCTTTGAAGAACATGGTATAGGTTCTCGGTGCCTTTATAGTCTAGAAGAAAAATATTTTTTAATAATATAGTGCAAGTCTTTAGTTTTTCCTTAAATATTATAGTAAATAAATTTTGTAAGAATGGAAATAAGTTTTTCTTCATTCATAGCTAAAACGTTGACTTAGAAATAGTTAAAACTGTTGAATTTATATGTAATGAACCACGGAGATTCACAGTAACTGAATCACACACTTGGTTTATTGAGTACAGAACCTGTTTCAAGGAACAGGAACAGGTTTGCCACTTTGTTGGCACACTGATGGTAGGAACATTTTTTAATTTAAAAATATTGCACCTAGTCCAAAACTTCGGAAGAATTGCATATGAATCGTGACTCTAGAATATACTTTCATTTCAAATGCGCTGTTGACTATATAAATTGTGTTTTGTGCCTTGTTGCCTAAACCCTTGCATGATGAATAGAGTTAAGATGGTAAAAATTAGTACCTTTTGGTCTTCCTGTATTTTATACCCTTTTACCAATCAATATCGTTTAAATTTTCTTTCTATATGTTCAATAATTTTTCGATTCTTAAAAATTAAATATTTTAATGAACTACATTTCATATATCAAAAACTTATAATAATATTATGGTCCCACTCGTTTAATTATATTAAAATTATTTAGGCTCTCTCAATTCTTAAGTGATTGTATGTAGCAACGATATATATTTTTGAGAATTCGAAGTGCTAAAGTAAAAAAAAATTTCTGGTTTTTGAAATTTTTTTATTAACAAATTATAGTAATACTATTAGTACATGGACAGCATAAAATTACATTTTGGACATTCCTTACTTACGTTGTTTTACTTTGCTGCGGAAGTCCCCCAATCGCTTTTATAAATTTATGGTAATGCTGCAAAAAAGTGTGAAGAGAGAATGAACTGCAAGCTCTCTTTTACAAAACTCTGCTCAAGTTCTCACTAAACTTTGAAACAATTAATTAGACGTTAAATAACTCTTTCCGGATGCTTACATACGATTGGGAAGATCTAAAAAGGGAAAATCTATTTATCACAAGAACTAACTTACAATGTCATTTCAAACCGTATCAATATTACGGCTTCATTACTATCCAGACAAAAATTAAACCGTTTTCTCTGGTGTATTGTGCCTGGCGACGAAAATTTGATCTACTATGATAATCTCACATGCAAAAAGTTATGGGGTAGTCCAGGAAAACCTTCCACATTGACACAATAGTGGAATATTAAATGGTCATAAAGCCTTGCTGTTTATATGATGTGATTAATAAGGTGTACTCTGAATTGAATGGAATGATTACTAGCAGATAATTAACGACGTAACTTGAATAAATTAAACGCCGCGTCATTGCAAGCTAAAAGAGCAATACGATTAACAAGAACAAACTCATAGTTCGGCCATAGGTTGTAAGAGTCGTGAAAGTAATACGGTTTACAATTAATACGGTTTCGAAATGTTGAAGAACTGTGAAAATTAAATCGTTACGAACATCTTTCGACAGGGTATTTCCAGGTTGCCAGAAAGATCAGACAAAAAAGCAGAAAATTATGAATCATACTTTTATTTATATTATATTGCACCTCAATAACATATGGCTTTTTAAAGTGAATAAGATAATAAGATTACATGCAGCACCTAATATAAAAATTGTAAATATGGCTCGATTTATTCCATTGAAAGTTTGTGTGGTCATCCCAAATTCACCAGGCGAAGGCAATGGTGTGTATAGCTTACGAATCGTTGGGAAACAGAATATAGAAAGATAATGTTATATCAAACCGTGTCAACATAACGGCTTCATTACCATGAGTGTTTTGTGATGTATTGTGACTGGCGATGATAAGTAAATTCACTATGACAATGTTAGGTGTAAAAAGTCATGGGGTAGTTCAGGAAGATTTTTCACATCGACACCAAAGCAATATATTCAATGGTCATAAATCCTTGCTGTTCATATGGTGTGATTAGCAAGGTGTACTCTAAATCGAGTGAAACTATTGCTATGTCCAATACTCTGCTGATTCGATCAGCATTTTTGAAGCACAGGTTTGATACAAGTATACTCCAGGTGCTTCAATCCATAAAAGTGCGGTTGTTACTCAATGCTGCATTGTTTATGAGGAACATGCTTATTCATCTGGAATCAGGAGCCCCTGTAGTGAAAAGCTTCAGTGTAATATTCTCCCGTGACACCTTGCAGCATTTTAACTTGCTGGTTAAAGCCGTACCCTCTTATCACGCGCGCTAGTTAATCGGCAATCCTAGTCGAAACCAAAAAAAACTCACTCAACATCAGCAGAAGACCATTTGGTACTAGCATTAGGACAACCTGTTTCAAACAAAATAAAAAGTTTGGATTTATGGATTGCAACTAAAGGCGAACTCTTTTAATGCACATTACGTATATTGCGTGAAATATGGATAAAATTCATGATAAAGATGGTGATAAGCAATATTTTTAAAAATACGTATTTTCAATTAAAATTAAACTATATGTTATATTTAAAAATAATATTAATTACTACTCCAACATCAATTTCCAATTATCTGTAGTCCTCTTTAATCAATTGATTTGAAGGGGGCGACATACAGGCTATGGACCGACATTCCCTCACACCCTTCCTTGTAAACAGGGAGGCGCGTATGTGACAGAGGCAATCGATGTGTGTTTGGTATTAAAGGCGACACACCAAGATTAATGAAGGCTCCAGCTACGGCCCAAATTTATCTTATAATGAATATCCGAAATTCTAGCGTCTTGGGCCGTGTCCTAGGATTAATTATACGTCCGCCGCCCGAAGCGCAAAAAATCCGTTTTGAATCGGCTCATCATCCCTGATAAATTCGCCGGCCTCGGGTAACTTAAAGATTTAAATATCGTTAATGTGCGCCTAAATTCTTTATAGACGCGGTTTCAATGCTGATAACCCGAAATTAATTTTTGATATCGCCCTTCAGATCGTTTTTATTTCGTATAATTACTGACCTGGTTACAGGGGGGCCGGATCTTTTCCCCATTTATAAGAAATCATGCACCATAAAACCGTTGTTGTCTTCTAGTTAGAGAACTTATTCGAACTTTGAATTTATATTTTCGTACATATTACAAGCTATATTTATGTTACGCTTGATATTTCCAAAGAGAGTTTTTTGAACGCAAATACATTTATTATTATTGTATATTGTTATCGTATCATTTTAAACGATTACAGTTTAATTATAAAAATATACTAAAATCAATGGACAAAAATTTTAATATGCATGATGGCTGTGATACAAAATTATAAAAATATTAATTTATAATAATGGTATATAATAGATGTATGCGGAAAAACGATTTATATTTAAGTTACAAATATTATTATTGAGGTTTTTATAAAAATAAAAGCAGAAAATTGAAACATTCGCCATATAATCGGCAAATACCAATCAGAAGCTTTACGAAACATCTATGTCACTTAACGTTTCCTAACCGTCATTTCTGCATTCCAAAGTTTGTACTTATTTGCGCGACTTTTGTTTGGATTATTTACTTTACATTTCACAGTTAAAAAATCGGCTTACTTCTACCAACAGAAAGAAAAGGGAAACGAAAAACTTGAACTGGGATGTATCAATGCAAACAACCCAAATCTGCTCAGAAACGATACGATGATGACTAACTGAAATAATCATTTTTAGAAGGATATTAGAGCTTTTATAGAATTTACATGAAGGAAATTAAGCAAAAATATTATCAGTATAACATTTGGCAAGAACATTAATGAGTGTAGGTAATAACTCTAAAGAATTCCCAACATTATCATAATTGTAAGTTGGAACAAATAAACAAATAAATTTTGTGTCGATGGCAAATCAAATTATGATAATTTGGAAATACAGGTTCAAATATATTTGACAGGGCTGCTAAAACATTAATCTACATAATTGATAGTAACTAAAATACAAAATCGTTTATATAATATATATTTAATGATGGATGTTTGATTTTCTTAAACTTTTAGCATTTTAATAACAGCCTTACAAATGTATCAAACTATATAACTGCAATACTTCATCTCACATGCTTTAAAAAATCATACAAAAAACAACATTCTTCCATGAATTACTTCCTGATCAGCTAAAAATGCGACGCGAATGAAGTGCATAGACTAAGACGTTTAACACCAACTGATCTGATTACTGGACATATATAAACTTTAGAATAAACTTTAGAATTAAGACTAATTAATTAAGATAATATATTATACAGAAGATCGCTTAATCAAGTGATTTTCTGCATGCCATGTAAATATAATATAGACATAAGAAATACTTATTGCCTATAAGGCAGATTGTGGAATCACAAAGAGTAAAAAAAATATATTAAATATAAATTTCCATATCATTTAGTAACTGAAAAAATAACAAAAATTATTAGGGACTCATATATTATATGTAAACAATATAAATGAGGCCTAACTTTAATGTTATGAACAGTACTATTTGCCGATTCGAATCCTGATGGGGCATGGTAAATTTATATTAGTGACTGCTGGGTAGGACCGGATGTCTTCTGGGATGATTTCTAAGTTGGTCACTTGCTTCTCGCTAGGCTTAATGCCGAGGACCGCGGATCAGAGCCCACGTTAAACTGTAGGTCGAGTCCAGATAAACCCTCGTTAGTGAAAGGAGACTTTAAAATATAAACTAAAAAAAACAGTGTTATTTACTTCATTATTATGGTAATTTCAAATTAGCTAATGGCACTTAAAATAGTAAATACTAACATAAAAAATATCTTATTAACGTGAATAAATTGTTAATGTTCAAACTATACAGGCTATGAACAATTTCGTTAAGGGCCATCACATCATTGAAATATATCAGAATGCCTTAAATTAACATAAAAGGTTTAAAATAAGGTATAAACAAGACCTGCACCCTTAAAAGCGGTTCAGTGCGACCTAAACAGCTACCAGGCACAGCTCTCGAGAATTTTTTTCATTCCATTTTTTTTTCACTCCATTCTGTTCTATGCATTTTTTTGCAGAAATAAATTTTATTCCTGTCAAGAAAAAAAATTAGTCATTAGCTATATCCAAAATTAGCCATCACGTTTGGGTACTATCAAATTACGAGGTTATACTGCTTTGACGCATATTATGGGTGGCATTTTATTTCTTGTAAAGTTTCAGTGGATTTGAATGATATTACGGGGCTACAATGTTAATGTCTGCGGATATACAAAAATGTCTTGTGCAGACTTTGGCCATCGTGACCTATAAATTATTGCATAATCATTTATTAATTATAAAACTTCATATTTCCAGGCACTCTGATGAAAACTGATGTTATGTAAGATGTTATGATGTTATGATTATGTTATATATATTATGTTATGGTTTAATATCATGGTATGATGTTCGCTTGTTTGAGAAACGTGTTAAATATAAATTTTTTTACTAATAATGTATTTCAACAGTTTTTTGGTTATACTTTACAATTCTAAAACCGTATAATAGCTCTTCCGTGCACATGTTTTTCTGATCAGCTTTTACTCAAAAATTTTACGATACGCTAAAAAAAAAAAAATTCTTTCGTGGATGTATAATTTGAGTAAATGTCTATAGAGATCGATTTGCCAACGTATTATCTCTAAATAAAATTAGTGTTATTTCCGCCTATTTTTTTTTATTTGCGACATTGAGCACATATAGAGTTTTATTTCAGATATTTTAAAAATAAATATAATTTAATTATTGGCCAGAAACGAAATCACCAATCTGACGCAGATAAGTAAGACCAATAAGTAATGAGTTCTTCCGATTTTGTATTAAAGTTTATTAAAGATAATCACACACTTGTTCGTGTAGGCTGGATAGAATTTTGATATATTTTATTAAGCATATATTATTATTATTTTAATTATTTATTATTATTTTAACTCTATTTTTATATAGAATTAAAATTAATGATAATCTATCTGGCTATAATCTTTAAATATATACTTTTTATAGGTAGTGAAATTAATTAATCAAATTGGAAAAAAAATGGACGTAGTGTATAGAGTTGGTGTCATTAACAATATATATAATGGCTTTATTATATGCTTTTATGCATGATTTTATCTTACTGACAAATCCCTCTATTCCGCCTAAGAAGAGACAGTATTAAGTTTATTGGAATTTCTATTTAACTAATTTCATGACGTCGTAATTGATATAGTTTGAAAAGTTTATTGTTTCAAGATGCTTAGAGAACGTCCACGTAGAATTAGCTCCTACTAGAATTTTATAGCTCCATCTAATATATATAAATTTTAAATTGTCATAAGATTCACAAATTTTATGAGAGTGTATTTTAAGCGTGGTGCTTCTGAAAACTACGAAAGGGAGCTCAAAAACTTTCGCGTGCGACTACCCTTATCACAACCTATAGCCGATGAGGCTAGGAGGCAACGTATAGCCATTTTAGATTTGCGATATTATGCATTTCAACGTATGGTCAATGCAGAGCTCTAGGAAGATTGGTACTTTTTTAAACATGTCGTAAAACTTGGGTGTCGTTTGAAACTTCGTGTGAACAACTGTGTATATATTAATTCCTTAAAATTGATTACTGCCTTTTATACGAATGAATGAGTATCAACCCAAAATTGTTTCAAAATGACTTAATGTGTCTCTTTTAAATTCATCATCCTTCATTAAATTCATTTCACAATAAAATTAGAAACTCAGAAGGAAAAATAAGTAGCATCATATTACTGGTAACGACTGTTGAAGTCATTCTTTATATAATTAAATTAAGACGATTTTAACGGATTAACTGAAGTATCACCACATAATTCCTATCACAGTCAGACTATAATTTGGGAACCGATTTTAGGCTGAACATAAATAAAAAAATTTTAAGCAAGTAAGTAGAGTAATATTTCAGTTACTAAATTAGTAATTTAAATAAAATTGAAACGAAATTAAATTATTATCACATGTAAACGATTAATCTTACTTGTTATAGTTAATTATAATAGTTTATTATTATCTTTAGTAAGATATTTTTTGCATTTTGTTTTGTTTATAGAGTATATATTTATATAGTATATATATATATATATATATATATATATATATATATATATATATATATATATATATATATATATGTATACGGTATACGGTTTTATAGACCGTTTGTACTGGTTGAAATAGTATGTCGTATTATTATGTTGTTTAAATATTCGTAGAACCTGTTAATTGGTTAGCGATGAACTTGATTTCCAAGTTTATGCAAGATATCTAACTTAGCATTACAAAATTTTATTTAATTACATTGAAAATAAGTTAGAACTGTTTGATGGTAATTAAACATAATTCTCCGCGAAATGTTCGGTTGTAATAATCTCAAGCTGACCTTTACCCATGGACTAAAAGAAAATCTGCATGGTCTTGATCCTGCAGAATAATTATACTCGCAGGACTACGTCCTGCTAACTGCGGTTACAGTCCTCGCGTGGAATCCTTGGCGCCCTTTTCACACACAATATAATCTCGGAGGAGCGAAGGGGAATAAGTTGGAATGACCCTTGAATATTATTATAAATAAGGAGCGGATACCCCTTCGAAATACGAAAGGGGCTGATATTCGAGATGCCTTAATCCCATGACCATTAGGGTCATCAAAAACTTAACAAACACAGTTTTTGAGATATACTGTAGCATGTATAAATTTTGTTTATTTGATTGGCTACTACAGTTTACAGATAAATGAAAATCAAAAAGTCTTATTACCTTTACATATTATGTGAGATATATTTTTAAATAATTAAGTTAATTTGTAGTTTCATGATATTCTCCAGTTATTTTGAAGAAATAGGCATACTTACATGGCATTTCATGTATGTCTTATCGTTATTGAAGAATCAATACAATATATAATGGAAGACTTTAGCAATTGTGGATGCAGATCTTTTATTTTGTTTTATTGAATTGATATTGTCAGTTTTTATCATTATCACCTATGCATTGCGTTTACTATCCATACGGCATATACCGTCCATATATGTTATATAGTCCAATGCAAAAAAAATATATACAATGTATCTAATGATAAACTTCAAATTTCAAAATGTTATAACTTAAATGAAAGTAAAAGTTCAGCGAGTTATTCTTTCATGGTCCTCTATGTAAATATTCAGATATTTTACGTAGTAATTTACGGATGATTGATTTAAATATGAAGAACAAATTATATTTATATCCTTTATTTCCATAACTGAATACACATTCAAAGCATGTTTACCCTCATTTGAATTTTTTTTAAATTAGTTACATCTTGCAATAGATATTTACATTAAACCTCTTACGTCTTGCTTAGTGCAATCCTAATTTACAAATGAATTTAATATTGCTATTCTGCTTCACTTGTGTTAACTAATAGAATAATAAAGCGAGAACTGGATTAATACATCACTACGTTTTTTCCCAAATATTCTACAATTCAACAATAAAACTACTTAAGCTAAATTTAAAAATACACTACACAAGTTCGTGTGCTTTGGTTCGCTTCAATATTTTGAATTCCTCCGTGTTGTTCAGTAGCTCTATTGCTTCCAAAAATTTTGAATCACTCCGTAAATCCCCCTCATTTCGAGGTCATAGAGTAGCTCTTTGTTGTTTACGTAGCGAAAAGCATGTGTAAATAATCGTAGAACTTTGGGTTGGCTGTTAACATCGGGCCAAATTTTATGATTAACTGATAAATTAATCTCTTTCATTTTAGGCCAAGTTGAGAATATCTTCTTCTAACAAGTACAGTTGCTTAACTTTGAGTCTGATCTGCTCTGCTTTTTATTTAACATTATGTTTCTAATTTAACCTGCCATCGAGATTTATGACGAGGTATTTATCTAATTCTGCTTGATCTTGCATAACGAAGAATTGATATGGACAGATTTGGAGCTAATAATTTATATTTTACAGCATCTGGTTACAGCCTTACCATGTACTGTTTATTCTGTTGTTGTTAGGACAGTGTAGAGTAGATACAATAATGGTCCCAAGACATCACCCTAGGGAGATCCATTCGAAACAGGTTTAAGTTTTGAGAATGCCCTTTTATGCAAGCCACTAAATGTCCTTTCGAAAAGATATGAATCCAGCAGTTGAAAATAGTTAGCAAGTTGTTTATTTTGTAGATTAATCCAATATATCATACCCAGTCAAAAGCTTGTAAGACGTCCCGGAATATCGCAGGGCAATATTTATTTTTTTCGAATGCCCTTTATCTGCCATTGTGACTCTGTGCACTTGTTAGATTGTTGAGTACTGATTTTGAGTATGATATTTCCATAGATAGTTTGATACGTTTCAACAGTAGTTTCTCAAAGAATTTTGATATAGCAAGTACTCTATCGTAATAAGCCTATAAGATCGGACTTGTTCGGTCAATTTTTTCAAATTTTAAATTTTCTTCAGTCTTAAACAGCAACTGAATATGTATATCAACATGTTAATCCCTTTTGGTGGCAGCTCTTTCAATAACCTAGGTGAAATATTATCTCCAGTGGTTGTCAATTTATGTGGTAACTTATTTTCCCAATGGAAGGGAAAATAAGATTTATAGCTACATCGGGATGATAAGCAGGATTTATATCAATTGTAGATTCTATATCATTGAGTTGGAGGTGTATACAGTGATAAATTTTAAATATCACAGTTTCGTAACTAAAACAAAATTAAAAGTTCAGCGAATTTTATGCTTATTATTTGATTATTAAGGAGGAATTACATTTCTGTCCTTCAATTCAACAACGGAATATGCATATCCTGCCTGCGTACCTCTTTTGGAAGGACAGAACTTGTTTCACAGAACTTCATTATCCAATTTTTCGCTGACACGAATATCATCACGTGATCGGTGAATACTTTACTGTATTTGAAACTTCCGTAAGATTGCAACGTATGAATCGAGTGCTATTGTGGTAGGAAATAAAGTACTAATATCTGTATATTCAGTTGCGATAGCCTTGTGTACTCGCAATATTATTGAGGAAAAACTTTTACTATACATTTTTCCCATGTGTGACGAAGTTGTGGGATCACATCATAATGTATAAACACATGTTGTTGAAGGCGAGTTTCAATACTGACAGGAAGTTGACGTTAAGTTGTTAAACATCCTCAAGTGTAATAACTCACTTCTACTGCATAATTATTTCATAAAAATAAATAAAAATAGATTCAATATTGTTAAATAATAATAAAATTTAATAAAAATATTATATTAAATGTTTTAATATTACTACTATTGGTTACATATGTTGTCGCCAAATTGTATTCATTTTGAACAAAAATTGTTTAATGGTATTTACTTTGTAATCGTCGTATACAAAGTAAACATATGTAGATTATTCAAGATATTAAGCCCGGTACTGGAGTGGCAATCGATAGATTGGAACAGTGTGGCTATATCTGCATGCACACACACGAATTTTGGCGACTAGGGGCAAAGAGCCCGGGGGGCACCGGAAACGGAAGGGACTGGCAGCAAAGAGGTGGAATAAGGAATTGATTGTACAAGAATGAATTGTTTAGTCCGAGACCGATATAGTCCCTCCTAAATAAAACTAGTATATATATATATATATATATATATATATATATATATATATATATATATATATATATATATATATATATATATACAACCATACCAAATCGGAAAACTGACTAGATTATATAACTAATTAATTCACTCATTCATTATTATTCGTAAAATACCCCTTTTTCAGTTTTATGGCATTTCTTATTTATTTTACGATAATCTATTTGCAGTCCATGTTCGTATATTTATTTAACTTTTGAATGTTTTAAATACGCAAATTTTAGTAATAGTAGGAAGGAGATTCTAATATTATTTAATAGTAAATATTAATATAAAACTACCAGGTGTTTAGCGTCTATATGAATTTTTTGTTGGTTTTGAAGTATTTGAAATTAAAATTGGAAAAACACAGGTTTGTTAAGGTTCTTCAAAAAATGGATATATTTGTAAAAAATTATATACATTTTCACACATTTAGCAATAACTAATTAATTTTTTTAATATAATATAAAGTCTTCGTTTTACCAACGAGGGTTTATCTGGGCAGGACCTACTGTTTAACGTGGGCTCCGAACCACGATCCTTGGCATTAAAACTACTAACTAGCCAGTGGCCAACTTAGAGACCATCCCAGAAGGCATCCAGTCTTACCCAGCCTGGTTACTGGCGTGACTGGGATAGTTTTTCCTTGTCAAATTTTCCACTATTATATTAAGTACATCCATTTCCCAGCAAAATTTTAACTCGTCACTATCGCAGCAGTATGAGGACCGTTCTGTTGCCTTAACCACTGCGCCACAAAGCCGGCTAATTTAATATTGTCACGTGAAATAAATAATTTGTTTATGAAAACCACTAATTATCAATATAAATTGCAATATCCCAGTTTACAATTTAAAAATTTTCGATTGTGTGGTGCTCGTTTTGTCGATTGTGTATTCATAAGTTTTACTGAAGAATAATATGAAGAATAAAATGAGGCATTAACAATTTTAAAATTAACATTTCCAGTCTTCGAAATAGTTTAATATGATTCATTCATTTTCAATTGAATGATACTCTTGTGAAATTGACTCATAATAATGGAATTTTGGAGAATATCTCAAAATCAGGCCCACAGGATGGTTTAATTATTGAATTATTGATGGAAACATCAATGTCATATATGTCCATATATATATATATATATATATATATATATATATATATATATATATATATATATATGGAACGATACAAATCAGGAAAATAGCTGCATATTGATGTGCTTATGATTACCACAATTTAACTGAATTAATTCTATAGAACTGTCGTACATATCTCAACGTATCATTCTTAAGATTATTCTTGTTGTCCAATGGTAATGATTAAATGCAAGAAGCTAAAATATAAACTACACAACTACAGTCAACTACATTTAGAAATATACTCATACATATTATTCCATTGATATATTCAATCTGTTTCTTCCTTTTCAAAGGGAACACATATTCAAATTTCATATAAACCCCATTGGTATTCAATCGTTACTAAATGTTATTATACATTTAAACGATTCCAGTAGTTTTCATCAAATCGCCTTATTCCGGACTCGAGCATGTTCTGAAATTTATTAAGATTACTCGAAAAATTATTCTTAAAGAACCTGACAAACCGGCACAACAAGTTGGATCTTACAGGCCTATTTCGTATCTATGTTTTACTTATTAACCATTCACTTATTAACCACGTCTTACGTATTACCATTTATACATTACAAACCATTTACAAAAGTATTAGATTCCCAATTTGGATTTGGTAAACAACACTCGACAATCGACCATCTGAAGGCATTAGAAGAAATACTTTCCTGCAATGTTCCTGGACATCTCACAAGATTTTGACCGGTGAATGTAAAATTGGGATATCTACAAAATGAGTAAATTATTATCGCGGAATTACTCTCAACTGCTGGAATCAAATTTAGAGTCTCGCATAAATGGGTATTCTCAACACTTAAACCTATTTAAGCTGGAGTTCCACAGCATAGGGTCTTGGGACCACTCGTATATATCTTCTATACTGCTGATATCCTAACAATAAAAGAAACAGAACTTGGATCGTTTGCCGACGACACAGTTATAATGGCAAAAGGTGTATCACTATCTAGGGGTGTAAAAAAAGTACAAGTAGTGGTCAACAAGATCTACAAATGGACTAAAGAGAGGAAAATACAGCTTAACACCTCCAAATCTGTCGATATCCATTACATGGTATTACGGCAAAATGACAAAAACGTACTTATATCATTTGACTGATGAAATACTTAATAATAATTAAATACTTAATATCTACGGAATATATCTTGATGGTAGATTAAAATAGAAACATCACGTTAGACAAAAAGCAGAGCGGATTAGCTTCTCTTAAGAAGCTAATCTTCTTCTTATCTTAAGATACTCTCAATTTAACCTAAAATTAAAGAGATTAGTTTATCAGTCAATCATGAAGCCAATTTGGACCAAAACATCAAACCAACTAGTAAACCAACGCTCCCAAAACGAAGTTCTAAGGTTAATTACCAATGCTTATCGCTACGTAACCCACGAAGATTTGCACGATGACCTCCGAATCAAACGGATACACTAAGTGATCTAAGATTTCGCCCTAAAACATGAAATAAGCTTGCTAAATCACAGCAACGTGGTAGCAATGTAGCTACCCGCAGAAAATCAGAAGAATGAAGCGACCCAAACCATACAAATTTGTCTAGTGTATAACTGTGTTATAGATTAGTTTTATTTTAATATGGGAAATACATACAAATGTATTAATTGTATACTCGCCTTTCTGTGTATTAACGCAAGTACAGCAAGTAACAGGATAGTAGTAATAAATTAATTTGTAAATTAAGATTGTACTAAGCATATCTAATGTAAAATGTAATTAATGAAAAGAAAATGCTTTATTGCTTCTGAAAAGAAAAAAAAATCTCATTGATAGTTCAAGTGATGAGTGCTTAAGTGAAAACCAGTTTTACAATTCGTTCGTTCTGGAAATTTCGATGTTAAAGAATAACTTGGAGGTAACGGGCCAGTCATTTGCCCGAATTATACCTTGTGACATTGCCATGGAAAGCATCAACTATAAAAATGTTTTGAACTATTTACATAAACTAACACAAAAAAAAGACAAACAAAATTGTAATTATACCATAAAAGTGGCAAAGGTTTATTGATCAAGACAGTATATAATTAATTAGTATTTGGAATTTATATGGTTAAATTTGCTTTGAATATCATAAAAACCCGAAATTACTTCTTCTCGAGCCCAATGTATATATTTATAAATTAAACACGTGCCTAATAAATTAAAATATTTAAAAATATGACATCTTTTATTAATACATATATGCATGTAATATTTATATGTTTGTATGTAAATTTTATATACAACATGCATATTTGTAACTGCTGTAATATTCGATCTGTAACGAAATATCGTCGGTCCGGTATTGTACTGGCAGGAATTGATTATATTCGGCTCGGTCCTGCTACTGAATATGTATTCGAGGATTTGCCGTCCTTCTCGTGGTCGTCTTGCAGGAATAGAGATCCTGTGATATGTGGCGGGGCTACCGAGATATTTATGTTTCGCTTAATAATGCATGTTGGTTAAGATGGAAGTTCACAGCCGTCGGACTGCTGCAGCATTGTACCGGTCGGAAAATCAGTTATTTATTGTTTTCGTATATTATTTGCGTCGTTGGGTAACGGACCAGTAGTTAGAAAATATTTTAAACGTCTAGTTACAACTTATTCTGAAAGCTATGTGAGCGATAAATAGGTCTATTGAGACATTTTAGTAATAATATGTAGCAGTAGGTTTTTGCTGCTCAAGTGATAATTCACTGTTACACACTCTATTCACACACTATTCCCTATACACACGATTAATAAGAAAATAATTCATATTAGGTTCTTGCATGCATTTTGATCAGGTTAATGGTGACAGTATTAATTTAAATAACTGTTAAATAAGTCAACTTAATTACTAAATTTGATCGCTTTAACATTGTCGTACTTAAAATAGCGATTTCCCATTTAACATTTTAAACACTCATTACTTTTGTTATATGATTTGAAGAAATATTTTGCTGAAGCTCATCGAACACTTTTTGAAACTAGTGGTGATATTCTTCCATCATACCTCAATTGTCGGTTTTATTTCCAACGATTTAAAAGTGTTAATTTTCATATCAATGTTAAAGAAGGTCCTGGTAGTTGAAGCACGTTCGAAGACTATTAGTTGCAAGACATATTGAACGAGCACCTATCTCAAACACGAAATATCAACCAGCTTAGCAGCTGATGATTGCACTGTTCCTCAGCTGATGATATTTACATGCAACAGGAAAACTTCAAAATTGCGTGACCGAAAATTACATTCAAACCGTTTGAACGTTCCGGTTTTATTGCTTGCTAGGCACAAAAAAAGCTCTCTGTATCTTGTTGCAACTGCTGGTGAAAAATGGAGAATATTTTAGGAGAGCCTTCCTCATTGACTCAACTCAAATTCTTGCTGTGTATATGTTCGGATACGCAAGGTCTAGTTTAGTACAACCTAACATACTAAAGTGCTTTCATTTTTCATTTTCATTTTTATTACTACCAATATCTACCGAAGTTAATTGAATAAATTTAATGATATATTGTTTCAACAAAGACCAGCAATTGTAATAGATACAAAATCATCCTCTTACGTGGCAACGCGCAGATATACGTTACAAGTGTTATGAAAGATTCACTGTTGCAGCTCGTATCGGAAGTTCTATCTCACATAGCCTACTCGTCAGGCATAGTGCTTTTTGATTACTGCAAATTCGGAAGGATGCAGCATGACTTGGTTGTCGCACGGTTTCAAAATCTGAAGAAGCGCCATAATAGATCACAAGGTTTCATATACAGTTAGTTGTATTTTATTAAGCTATGTTTGTAGTTTCGTTATTGCTATCAATGGGTCCTTGTAAGATACTAAGATTACACTAGGTATAATAGTTATCTTTGATGTCAGTAGTTCATACAAACAGCATATGTTAGATGCAATACTGGATTCAGTACACTGCTTTGTAAAACTCCCGAATATGTTGGTTGTAGTTCACTATAAATCCTATGTAAAATAAGTAATCATAAGTAGTAAACTGTAACATTTTGATAGTAAGCCTTGCTTATTACAAAATTCAAATTGATGTTCTGTAATAATATTTCTACATTAAATTGTTGTATATGTTTTTGGATAGATTTTCAAACACCTTTGTGATTACGGGTAACAAAATTGCAGGTCGGTAGGAGATGACTTATCACAATAGCTTCAGCCACCTTCCAAATGTTAGGGATGTAATTAATTCCCAGCATTGCATTGAAGATCAATGTTATTAATTTTATGCCCTTTCCTGGTAGTTCTTTTAGAAATTAGAGTAGCTACAGATCATAACCGGGAGCTTTTTGTGCTTAATTTGCCAAATTATTATATGTTTAACTTCTTTAACAGCAAATCTGTCATTAGGTAGATCCATTTAACATGATAAAATCTTAATAACTAAATAGTTATATAAGTGATGGAATCTACAAAAAATAAGAGCCAGGTAGATCTTGTGACGTAACATTCTTTATGTTTTCAGATCTTCTGAATCCGACAATACCTTATTGCCATAGAACAGCGCGATTCTCTGGGCAACTAAGTAAAACGAGATATTAAATTTAAAAGAAAGATAATAGAATTGAAATATATTATTATATTTTCCAATAAGACTCATCTTTGTATAATTTCTGTTGTGGGAAGAAACTATAAGGTTCCTTTAAAGCACCCAATATTAGTGTGATATCATTGAGATGCTCCATTTTCCTTCACATAGTTTCTCTAACATCTTTTTAATGTCTTGGTGAAATAATTTATCTTACTCTTCACTCACAAGTTTCCGGAAAGTAGCTGAGGTGAGTATGAAGAAAATATACTCATTGGATCGTTGAGTCGTAGGCCAACCTAGAACTTGAATTTTTTTTAACATTGTTGTGACCATTTGTTTATAGTTAGTAACTTTATAATTACCTAAAGAATTCTCTATAACTAACTTAAAAGCAATCCGTCTTTCTTCTTGAGAATCAGTCATGGTCGTGATGAATTGGGAAACTACGTATTAGCTGCAATCTCCATATCGGAAGTGATTTTACAAATTGCTTCATCAATCCATCAACTTTATATGCAGCGATGATAGAAGAACTTTCTGTGGAAGTACCAATATTTCTTGAAACACGTTCTTTTAACCAACTGCAAGTTTCCTCCGCAGCTAATTCTTTTTGGTTCAGTGAATTTCTCTATCTCTACTATCCTACAGACCCAAAAATCAAGGGAATTACGTAAACCCAACTTGATGTTCGAGCAACACGCACAGCATTTTAAAAATGTTGCGCACCTGCTAGTCATGGTTCTGATATTTTAATTTTCCAAGTACCAATTCCAAGTTTCTGAAGGTTTGGAGTTCTTAGGTTCTTTGAGTTGGGACCTAGAGAAATTTCTATTCGCATAGAAATAGCCATTGTAAAGCAGAGCTGCTTTAAGGCTTCCTTTTGATAAATCTGTGAAAATAGTGCTGTATTGAACTGAGCCTTAATTGCATCCATCAAATCTTCAATATTGGTGCAATAAAATATTGGCCTTGTTGGCCTAAATAGGATGTGAACTGATTCTCACGATATGCAAACCATAAGGAAAACACCTTGAGTTCTTGAGTCTTATTCAACTGAGCAGTATATTTGGGAAGATTTAGTATCTTATTAAATTATTTAGATCGGTGGTAAAAGAATGTAGAACATCTCTTATCTTCAAATTTAGAACTCCACATGTCACTAAATATATCAAGTACGGCACCAGTCAGAATTTGAAATATCGGCCAACTTCACAGTGGCTTTGGTCAATGGTGTATATCCAACATCAAGGATGGGTCGAATAGCTGATTACAAATTGGGGTATGAAACTTGGGCTTGGGCACTAGTACCACGAATATCAATAAATGCATGATTACTTGGACACAAAAAAGGTTTTTATCGTTATATCCCGCAAATATGACAGATATTAAAAAAGTTATGTTGATGGGGATTAGTTCACTTTAGCTTTGATATGCAAGAAAATTCAAATCCAAATAAGCAATTTAAAAAATACTGTTTCAAGAATAATTTATTTTAACCCTATAGTAAATTTAATGCAGATATAATCGAAGCACTTAAATTAAGTACACAGTTTTAATAGTTTGTAGGTTAAGGTTGTGTTTGATTATATTTACATAGAACTCTTTTCCATAACACATATGAGTAAAGATTTTAGGCGCGTTTGTAGTTGTATCCCCTGGAGATCTAATCCATCTAACTAATAATTGTATATCCTGGTAATTGGTATTTTATCCTGGTTATTGGTATCCTGGTATTTTACTTTCATTAGAGAGCATATTTACTTTTTACGCTTAGTTCTTGTGTCCTGCCGTACAGTGTTTCCTTGGAAAGAAATTTTGATATCACTGTATTTATCCTTAGCTTGCTGTTAATATCTGTATATATATTTCTTGATAAAACTAGATTTAATAACCTAATCACTCCATTCTCCTTAATGCAATTGCCATATCTGCAAAACAGTTACTATTCTTTTTATCCTGATATCTTAACCAAATTCCCATGTTATTCTGACTAATTACACACATATCTGTGCACATAAATCTTTTACACTCTACAATCATTATATATTAACTATACACTCACCTTTACTTGTTTCCCCTCTCATCACCCTGTCTTAAATGTCCTATTCATCAATGTATCTGATCATATTCATCCAAACCGAAGGTGTTATTAACCAAATCTGTTTCCAGCACGGAGTACTATATACCTTCAATGATTTATTTATATATGTTATGACTAATAAAACCTAATCAATTGTTGTTCCAACGTTTATCTTTCGCCATCAACTTTTGTTGTCATAACATTATTTTTATTATCATCAGTGAGCATTGGGTATATTGGCCCCATTCTGAAATGTCCATATCTCACCTAAATACATAATAAGTCTTCCTTCATTCTATTAAGTAGTTTTAAAAATTGTATTCTGTTAAAACAATATCCGGAAGTTCAATTGGACCTCTTCGATACTTCTCGGACCAACAGATTCGTTTGAAATAATTGTATTAAATTATGTTGGTATAGAAAAACTACTCACTGCTTTTATACATTTCATATATTTAATCTCTGATAGAGCTAACATCAAGCTGATATTGATTCATCGTCTGCTTCGTATGGAAACGGTTTTTTATTTTGGTGAATTCAAGATTATTCACTAATTTCAGTGACCGAGTCCATACTAATATTCGGTGCAGCTCAAACACGCTAAAAGATATGTTCAATAAAATTCGCAACAAATTAATATTTAACCGGCAAGAGGGGTCCTCATTCCTGTTCAAAGTAATGATTAGAGAGAATCAGAGTATTAATCAGCAGCGTATTAAAATTTATCAAAATTAGCAAATCATTAAAATAACGTTTGCCGGTTTATAATCTCTTATTACTATTGTGTTGTTGAATTTTGCATAGTTGAAAATACTCAAACAACATTATTTGTTTCAGACCTGTGTAATTATATAATATGAATACCATCCCTATTTCATTAAAATTCACATTTTCACGGAAAATTCTTTCTGTTTAACAATAACTAAGATTTTTCTTTAACTACGAATTCCGTCGCGAGGAAATGTTCAACAACCGTAGTGACCCAAGGTTCCGGTCAATTGAACCTATATCCGGGAGGAACGTTATGTGTTTTTAATTAAAGATCCGGAAAAATCCAAGTACAATTAAAAAGGGGATTTTTCAAAGGGAATACCAATGAAAGGAGTAATTATTCTGACGTTACCTTGAAACCGAGCTCATGTGGAGATCGGTCTTTTGAAGGCAAACATTGGGGAAAAATGGGGATGATTAAGTTGATTCGAGTTTCATGTGAAAGCGAGTTGGGAAGGAATTAATGGCGGAAGATTATCGAGAGGCTAGGGGATAATGGTTTGGAATTTTTTAGAACTTACGTACGCCATACCGTTTGATTAATTGAACATTTTAAAAGAATATATATTCTAGTTTACCCGGAATTAAGATAATGTTCGGCTATATAAATATTTCCCAATAATGACATTTCATATATAAAGCGATATTAATCTAATTAGTTCTTTAATAATAATTCTTGGTTTATAATAAACATAACTTTTATGGCATTAAATTACTTCATTATTCTATCCTTGATCCCAAGTACGTAGATATTTGCACTTGCTCTAAGCGGATGCCAATGATTTTCAATTTGTTTGTGTTCAATATTAACATCTCAATATTATTTATATGCAGGGCTTCATAATGCGAACAATATCCTGAAGGACTGAAAACTCAACATCTGCTTTCAAGAATACGCGATCATCAATTAATAAAGAAGGTGACCTCTTAGGTGCATATCAGAAGCGTTAACAAGTTTTCGCCATTATTCAGGATGCCAAGTTTATTTTTGAATAACTTTTTGTATAATAGCCTCCACTATTATTATATTGAAGAACATTGGAGAATTGTGGGGAACAGCAGCTAGTAGGTCATTAGATAAAAAGTTGAATTGATTATTGGAACATAAATTTTATGTGAAAAACATGTTATGTAATCAAACTTTCTTATATATTGCTATTTATTTTTATTAACATTTGATAATGATATGATAATGTTATCAACTTTTCAATAATTTAAGAATGTATTCTTAATTATACTTATTATCTGTCGATTCAATAGAAGGAAAAAACATTTCTTTATATATTTTTGTAAATATAATTAAGGCTTTTAAAATAATAAGGAACATTCAGATAATATAGTAGGTATAGTTTATTGTGTCCGCTAGCTCTCTAAATGCTAATGTCTCTTCCAACTGCTTCCAATGTAGTATATAAAATTATATAAAAAGTCTTCTAATAAATCTAAATAATAATGTATCTAATAAAAACACTATATTCTCTGATATGAATGCAATGCTCGTTATACGGTCAATATTATTAATCCATATACTCATATTAAGCAACAAACAATTCAGTATGTTGAATTGGGAATTATGACACATTCGAAAGTAAGTTTTATTAAGATAAACAGTAAAAAAAAGCCTTATTTCATATATTCAGATATTTCTGTAGATTGGAACAATTTACTACGATAATGAGTTTTTTCGTTATAATGCCATTTTATCAATAACCTTCATTATTGATGAAGCTGAGATCTATTTGTTCTATTTGAATTGACATAACGGAATTATCTTTGAAAAATATGAAAACATGAAATTTCCCATGATATATTATAAATAATTTATTTCCTTCCAAGAGCATTTTCATTTCAATTTATTTCTACTGATCTGAACAAATGTACAGTATCTCCTTTCTGGAGAGTATAATTAGATCGACCAAGAATTAGACTATAAAAACCCTTCGTAAAAACCCAATTTTAGTAGGAATGACCGTATAAATACGTTCAAAGTTCACCGCAGGAAAATATCCTGCACACATAGGCGTCCTTAAATCGAGCTACCCTACGTTCCGGTCAATTGCCTGCGACTTCCCAAACAAATGTTATGTGTTTTTAATTAAAGGCCCGAAAAGATTCCGAACGCAATTAAACGTGGGGATTTCTCGTTTGTTTTTTTTTGCAGGAAAAAAACCTTCGAATCAAAGGAATAATTATTTAGATGTTACCGCGGATTTGGATGTTTTAATCCGTATGTAGGACGGTCTTTACGGGCAGATATTCGGGGGAAAAGGGGCAAATATATGCAGAAAAGAGTATTGAGGGATTAATAGGTGGATTACAATGAAGTGGTATGCTATGGAGTTTTTAAAATTGTTTTTTAACAGAATGTTTTTATATTCAAAAGTACATAGAACACATATTACAACTGCTTATTAACTACAACTCTCTAGTAATTTCTCCTTCCTATTGTTCTTTAATTCCAGATCTAATAATTCAGGCGTAAACTTAAGACATTTTTGTGTTCATGCAATCTCTTTTGATATTTCTTCCGCAAACCATTTCATTTCTTGTCTCATTGTTCGTACCTTTAGATCTTTGTGGATGTCCTTATTTCTAATGTACCATGGGACATTAGCAATGAACTTTGCTTTGGTAAGTTTAGATCACGTTAGTATTAGACTTGATCCATCATTGTCATCCAAGCAATAACCATATTTCTTGAGCCTAATATAAGTTTGCTTTAACATGTTTCTTCCACTTGAGCTTGGCATCCACTATCATGCCCAATTAACATCAGAAAATGTAGTCATTGTTAGTCCTTAACATTACGTTAGACAAAAAGCAAAATACATTAGAACCAAAATAAAACAACTATACTGATTAGTCGGAAGATAATCTCAACTTGATCTAAAATCAAAGAGGTCGATCTATAATACAATTATAAAGCCAATTTGGACCTATGGGGTGCAAATATGGGGTTGCACTAAACATTCAAATCAGCTAGTCATACAACGCTGTCAAAACAAGGTTCTTCGATTGATTACCAATGCCTATCGCTATGTTACCAACGAAGAACTGCACGATGACCTGGAAATCAAATGGATTTGCGAAGTTATGCAAGATTTCGCCTTGAGCAATAGAACTGCTGGGCAATACAACTGCCAAAGCAATACAACTGCTGAGCAGCGCGCAGGACGTCAGGAGATTGAAGCGAACAAAACCATATGAACTTATATAAAGTGTATACATTTAGTGTAAACTATAGCTATAAGCTAATAATTAATAAATAATTATATTTTTATAATTGAGGAATACAAATTGATGTATTTTCTCGCACTCGTCTTGCTTGTTAATTAATCCAAGTACATAGGAAAAGTAGTAATAACTTAATTGTGAATTACGATTGTACTAAGCGTATCTAATAAAGATGTTATTAAAAAAAATTGTTAGTCGTTAACATTTAGGGATATCAATAGTATAAAGTAAATACAACATTGTCAAAGAACACTATTCATAAGTGAAGCCGAATAGATCGGTTTCAAATATTCGTCACCAAACCTTATTGGGAAATGATTAAAAATACAAGAGATGATCTTCTGCTTAGATGAGTTGTTTGCCAAGCTCTATTCGAGGTACTCATGCGAAACATTATGAAAGTTTTGGTACATGCGT
The DNA here is from genome assembly GCF_030347505.1 of Rhynchophorus ferrugineus. Taxonomy (NCBI): domain Eukaryota; kingdom Metazoa; phylum Arthropoda; class Insecta; order Coleoptera; family Curculionidae; genus Rhynchophorus; species Rhynchophorus ferrugineus. Next base: position 57,733,445 of record NW_027472580.1, on the reverse strand, counting down.
CCAGAAATATGACTGAACAAATTTTCTTTCTTCAAAAGTTTTCACAATTATGTTCATAATACGATGTATATGATCAACTGTGAAATTCTTGTTTCTAAATCCAATTTGGCGAACCGGAATAAGATGCTTTTCTACAATAATTAGTTTGAGGTATTTCAAGAATTTCCACCTGAATAATTTAACTATGATTGGTGGCAGTGATATCAGTCGATGTGAAGTTTTATCGTTGGCCTGGTTTAAGGATCATAATAATTTCTACACACTTCGAGTGCATAGGCATATATTGTAATGGCATGTGCCAGTTTTATTATGCCATTTATATTTGTTTAAGTAATTGGTCATTCAAGTAATTCATTTTGAATAATGAATATTTGTATTCATATTTCTCAAACCATATGGATTTTGGGAACCATGAGTTGATCATCATCACTAATCCATAGTTGGTGCCCAAGGAGAGTGTCCTTTTACCAATTCGTCACTATTCCATGCCGCAGGACATCGAATATACTTCACTAAATCTCGCCACAGTTGGCGATCTGCTGCAATTGTTCTAGCCTCGGTATCCTATAAATCACATCGCTTTCTATAATTTTAATCAGTATATTTCTTTGAAACTGTTCGCTGCGTCTTCCTCTCAGATGTTGTATTTCGCTGGAATGTTTGTTAAAAGCCAGTATATATAATTTAGTCTTTAAATATTTTCCTTAATTGTACACTACATTTATTAAAAAATCTCAAAGAAAAATATCTAGAATTTGCCTTAATTATCGCCTTCGAAAATAGTCAAGCCTACATATGTCAGACTGTAACACTGTCCAAATGTAGAGGCCAAAGAGAAGCAAGATAAGCGTTTGAATGGAAAGAAAAAGTTAGGCTTGAATGATATATTTCCATTTTTCCACACACACCACTTTAGACATGCTAAGATCGTACTTTTTGGCTGATCCGGCTTACTATTTTAGTGGTAGATGACACTGTATTACTGATTTCAACTAACTACTTGAATTCCGGCACTTGCGCTTCATCACTTTGAGATTTACATTAGCAGACGATCCGTCATTTGAAAAAACTTTCATGCAATCATTTACTTGACGTGATTAAGCTCATTCTCCAAGGAATCTGGTTCAGATGTGACATAAATGACCTCTATAAATACCTCTGTAAATTAAATAATACAGAGCTGATAATTTTTGGGACAGGTTCTGGTACGAAGTAGCCTGAAGTTCTCTGTGTTGGTTCTTTGTAAACCTGATATCCTAGATATCTATTGGCCTATCGTCAATCTGTGGCACTCAAAAAGACAATCTCAGAGTCATTTTCGGTCTCTATGGTTGATGATATTTGGATGAATGTTAATTCACTTTACGTATCTTTTTTGCTAACCATTCACTTTTTTATTTCTTTAGATGGATGTCTTAATTTAATTTTTACATCAAATATTATTTCGTAATTTTTCTGGAAAATGTTACATGGCAGTAGATTTTTTATTGAGTTGATTTAAAGCTTCTTTATTATTATGATACTTATTAGAAATTCTACAATATTATAAGCTTTCTAAGAAACAGGAATAGGAACATTAGTTTCATACGATGCGAATTTTTTGGTTTGGTTAGTCATTTTTACTTGCCATTATCATAGATTAGATTGCAAGTATATTGCTTCATTTTATAATATTCAGGAAATTGTTAATAAACTATTAGTGACCAAGTATATCGTGATATAACACATGTGCTGAAAAGTCCTGGGCCTAACACATAGATGATGCTGGTTTTAATGCATTCACCACTTTTTCAGTTAATACTAACCTTCAAAAGAAAATTCTTAAAATTTCATGATATTCTACTCATAGGACTGTGAGGATATTGTGCTAAGAGTGATGTTGCTTTTGCTATTTTCAAAATAATGGATCAAAACTAATTTCGTACATATTTTATTCATTTCACAATATACTGCTTCTTAATGGGAAAATATACCCTTCAAACGAAGCAATAGCTTGAAAAGTATTATACGGACTCCACTCCATTTGAAACAACAATAAAAAGTTTGGTTCGCTAACTTGTTCTGTATAGCCTACATGATTCACAAGGAAATATGATATTTAACATAACCAGAAATCTATACGTTGTACATAGGACTTGAGATCACAGAAATTTCTGATAGATTCTACAATAGACTATAGATTCTCTAGTTATATGTCTTGTCGATCTTGATCAATAATAGTCAAAACATTTTTTATAGAAAATAACTGGTAAAAATACTTTAATGAATGTCATAACATGAGTTTCCTTTATATTGATGTGTCGCACAGTTTGTAGCTTAAAGTAGTACATTTTTATATCTTCGCAGAGCTTTTTGGTTTATTTCCTAGGTATTTATGTCCCGGTACATTATATGATATCACATATCATATATATGATAATGAAAAAGGGAACTAATACATTTAATTTCAGTCTAGTAGTAACTTAAATATATTAATAGATTCATTGTTAACATTAATATATATTTGACGTAGTGAATTATGGATTTCTTAATTAGTATTTAGTAGTGGTAAATATATGAAACCCTTTCGAGCTGAAATTTAGTAAATGTAACCTAATAACTCAGCTTTGTCTTATTTAAATGGAAAAGGCAACGTTTTTCTTAAATTATCCAGGGACATTTCGTGGATCCGCTCGGTATTTGTCCCCAGGCAAATACCAAAAAGCAATCAGGACCGAAAACGGCCAGAAGACACAAGACAATGTGCGTAGTGGGCCCGGGCATTTACATCAATTAATTCCTCGACTTAAGGAGGACCAATTTAAATTTTTTAAAGGCAGATCCCTTTATTCTAATTAACCCTGGAAAGTCCCTGACCGTTTACTAAAACCCGGGTTTGAGACCCCAATCTCAGAAAGGCCGCGTCCTCTCCGTCCTCCGTCTTAACTCTTAACTCGGCATGCATGAAGATTTCCGTCGGATGTGCTCAACTATCGAATTTCGATTTGTCGATATCGATGTGCGTTGAAATAATTCTACGGTCGATTTTGTTTTTAATGTTTTACCATTTTTCGGTTTTTGCTTGGTTCAAAATATTTAAGTTATGTGTAAGTAATTTAGAATTATTATTAACTCTCTATTAATCTCATAGTTGGTTCCTTCCACAATTGGCCCAATGGGTAATTAGTATGAGTAATGGGATTTATCTTATAAAATAGTATATCGCTTCAGTAATGGATCTCCTGTATAAACTTAGAGATTGGTAAATAATTTTATTATTATTCTAATTCCGAAGTTATTCTAAAAATATTATATGTGTCCATTAATCAGGTCGGATGGTAGTAAACATTTTAACCTATACACTTTACTCACATCGCGCATATTTAATTGTCTGGCGAGTACATTCGGGTGCACTAACACTTTTTTAGAGCACTTTCCACTGGCACTTTGGATCACATTCATTTTATTTTCCAGGGGGAAACCGCTCCAAATTAATTTGTTACATATGAACATGAATATAGAACATAGAACTTTATTTTGGAATCTCTGAAGGATTGCTATGTGGTTTTTGCCAGTACCATGCGTCCACCACCGTTCGATACCACGCACAATAAGCCATTACATTTGGAGATATTTCTAGGTGCATTCCCAGATATAACATTATATACTTGAAGGAGTTCGTGATTATTAATATGTAACGGAGAATTAGTCTTTTATGCAGAGTAAATGCCACGTGAGTAGAAATTATCTCATTCGTCTTAACTTAAATTTTGTTGAGATGAACTTGGAGGTTCCTTGTGGCTAGTATTGGTCATTTGTCAGTTGATAAAATCGCCGTAGCGTCAGCATATATTGCTACAGTAGTGGTGTTAGATTGGTAGGTTAGCTGTATACAGGACATATAGTAATCGGCAAAGGACACTGACTTGAGACCTGAATATGTTGGATTTAGCTGGGTATATTGGTAACCTTGTTTCACAATAAAATTTATATGTGTGAGGTGTGACTTTAGTAGCTGCAAATGCTTGTGGAGCAGAATATTTTTCTATTTTACTAAAAGACCTTTAAGTCCCACCTTGTCAAAAGCTTCAGAAATATAGACGATCAAGGTTGACCCATCTGTGAACTGAATATTGTTCAGTGTCTGTTTTTGCCCAATTGATTTCGAAATTGATGCTGTCGAATTATATTCATTTCTTATGTGATTATTTTGAGTATGTTGATGTATAATTTGTCGATAATTTTAAACATCACAGTTAACAGACTTAGAAGACGATAGGACTTTTTCCCCATAATAATTTCCAAGTGCTAGGGAAATAGTTTGGATTTAAAACGGCAATAAATATAAATGTTATTGACTTGAAACACCTACTTGCGTGTTTTTGCAGGATTTTTCCAGTTGTTAGATCTAATCCGGGAGGCTTGTTTACATTAATTTATGACAGATCTATTTTAAATGGAGTCTTAAGAGAGTCAGTTAAATCGTTTTCCTTATCTATGGATATTTCGGATAGGAGGATTATGATTGGGAACAGATTCACTTAATTGGTTGCTGTCAATGTCAATGTCAACGTTGGTTATATTGTACAAATAAACTCTATGGATAAAGCGTATAAATAACAATGTGAGTTGTTGAATAAATGAACAATGTCAAATTCGATTGTTTCACCAAAACTGCTCCAAGATAAAATACGGCTACAAAAAATCGATTAAAATACATCAGTAGTACAATTTGTTTATTGTAATGCTGTTGCCATTTTCTCTTTATTACGTAACTTAAAAGAAAAAAAATATGGAGGCTGCTGTCAATATCATAATACCATACGCTTCAAATATAAATTAACAAATGACCAATCACGTTATCGAATTATAAATTCGTTACGAATGCCCCTTTCTACGATTCGGTCTGTCCGGGATTTCGTGATGTGTGGACGTGAATATGCAATAGGGGACAAGATGAGGCAAGATTAATGGACCTCTATCCCGGATTGCTTAGCCTAAAACAACCCTTAGCCGCCAGTAGTTTGCAGTGTTCGTCCAAGCAACGGTTTTTACCCTTGTATGTAGATTAGAGAACGACTTCCTTCTCCGGCGGCTCAAGGAAGGACCATAGTTTGGGTTTTGTACGGCTTTTTGCCGGCCAGTTTTGTTCGCTGGCCGATCTTACATTTGTTACCTCGGCCAAGAGGCTTTTCGTTGTCGTCCGCAAATTATTTCTAGAAAACTATTTCGTTGTAAGACTTTTCATTTCTTTCTGCATACTTAAAAATTCTTTTTTTATGTGTTGGTCTGTGATAATAATCTATCCTCGTTAACATTAACATTATTACCACACTTTTCCAAAATTGCAGAGTTTAATTAATTATAATTATTTAATTTAAATGACCCAGTAATATAGAGTAATGCAATGGACTTAAACAGAATAATGCTAATTTATAGGTCATGCATGGTGTTTCGAAATTCGATTATGCTGATATCAATTTGTGATTTTGTTTTGTGGTTTGTTTTAATACCCTGTATCAATTAAACAAAACATTTAACAAAACAGTTGAACATTTGCATTATATTTACGTTATATTTTTGGTATATTTCCTTGTTTCATTTTTTAATTTTATTTTGACATCATTGCATGCCACGTCAGTGCATTGCAGGTATTAAATCAGATTCATTAAATTTTAAAAAACAAAAATTCCTGCTTTACATTTTCGTAAGATTTGTAATAATATAATATTAATATTCCTTAACATTAATGCTATAAATCCGAAAATTGCATTTACGGAAAATATTTAGAATATTCTCCTTTTATTGAGTAGGAGTGTAGATTATCTTTTTATATATAACAGTTGGACTTGCTTTGAATATAAAATGCATTGCTTACATTTTTGTAATAATGTCTGACATATTTAAATTTTCGAATAATTACTCGATGATAGTCAATATATGTCCAACAGAAACAGTGAATCTACTATATAAAAGAGGTATCAACACCGCCTGGTTGTGAACACATCACGTCAAATAAGTATGGTTAGCAAAACAAATTGCCTATGTGTGTTTTGTATTTTATTTAATTGTATGTGTTTTTGGTACATATACATTCACTGTACGCACTTATAATTAAGAAATAGTACATATAGATATATAAAAACACTGATTTTGTTTAAGCATGATGCCCTTACTTTAAAAATAAAAGAATTTGTTATTGATTGCAATTTTGAGATCTCCTCTGAAAAAAAAAACATTATTGGGGAATAATATGACGAATGCACTGTACAGCATTTCCAGTTGAAAATTCAATTTGCGTTATAAATTAAATAAAGTAATTGTAGAAAAGTATTTAGAAATGAAATTGATCTTTGTCACTGTTATTTAATCTATACTACCTAAATTTGCCAATATTTCATCACTGAAAATTTTGTTAAAACATTACAAAACAAATCCGGAATTAACTGAATATTTTAAGAAATTTGAAAGTCTGGAAATACAACTTGTTTCATAAATACACAAGAGATCGACATAGGAATGTCCAAAATGTTTGAATGTTTACGTAGAGAACTAAAGCGACTGAATCATGTACTGTAAGTAGGTTTTTTTTTATTATACAGTAAATATCGCCTCTATATCGTCAACTTAGTTTTTGCTCAAACTACAATTTCGGTCATGAGTGTTGATTCACAGTCATTCAGAGATTTTCTATAATATCTTATTTTAAATGGCATATAGAATAGACAAAAAAAATATAACAAGAGAAATTAAAAAACGGTCAAATTATCAAAAGTAGCTAACGGAAATGTAACCATCAATTATTTTTCGCAATTAACTGTATTTCCTTATATATATCTGCAGAAAATTATTATAAGGTAGGTTTTGACTGGATAAATTTACCTTTTGCCCATAAAAGCTTCTTGTATCAAAAATCCTAAAATATTTTTATATTGTTATCTTTTATGTCGTTAATTATTTTGTTCTCTGACTTGTAAAGATGTGTGTTTTTTACTCAGAATGCTTTAATTAAATATCAAATTCCTTTATTAAATATGAATTAGTGGCGTTAGAATATCTTCCACCATTTGTGGTATGGTTAATTTTTACTGAAACAGAAGACTGATATTATTGAGTGTAGAACGCGTTTCGTATTAATTTCTTACTATTATTTTTAGCCAATTAATATTACAACCAAGATTAAAACTTATAAGCACAAGGTCATAACATACATAGCAAGCAACACTTTTTAATTAAATGTGCTTTAATTGAAAATGTTAATTTTGTTATTAAAGTTGTGGGAGTAAATTAAGGTCCCTCTCTTCTATCAGACATTAAAAATTGCAATTAAACACTATGCAATCGAAATTTAAAATAAGAACTTTTCTGATGGTGATGGTTTCTGACAGCCATGAAGATTACTAAGCAAAACATATTAGCATTTAGTTCATATAAAATGTATGGATAATTGAAACATAGTATTGTCCTTATGTACAATTAAAATGATTGCACTAGACCATTTACTCAAACTTTACATTAATTATAAGTAGGTTTTAATCTAAAGAACTGACTCTACGCCTTTAAGAAATAGGAATTAATAATTAAATCACTTTAAAATCCACATCATGCATTGATTCTTTCGAGGTATGCTTGCTCCTCTACAATACAATTGCTTGTAGGTTTGAAGAACTCCAAATACGATTTTGTTAAATTAACACACCCAGTCATAGTATTAATATTACTGATTAATTAACAAATATTTTAAAAGCAATAAAAATAAAAATATGAATAATAGATAATAATACATTGCACAATTGAAAATCATAGTCCATGCATCTGTTCTTTCCTAGGAAATATTATTTAACGAAATAAATATGTCGGATATGTCTACCTACTATTGTTAAGACAAAATACCCTCTCCCTAATTAGCTAATTCAGCATGATATTTCTTTAAAGCGTACACTTATTATATGATAACAATTACACTAAAAAGTGTAAAACCAATGACGGCATTATTACAAGGCAATTCTAAAGTCTCCGGCACTGACACTGATGGATGGCGCTATTAGTATTAAATCCATGTGTTTTTTAGTTAGCCTTAACGCTCAAAAGTTGTGTCTATAAATTTGACAGTTTTCGAATCATTAGTTTGTGAACTATAACATTTTGAGTGAAGCAAATTTTGTTATTGTGAAAAAATGAATAAAAAGAAATTTCGTGTGTTGATAAAATGTTGATTTTTGAGGGGAAAAAATGCAGTTGAAGCAAAACACGGGCACCCGGATATTCGGGCACTGCCCCAGGAAAATCAACCATGGAAACCAACGTAGTAGACGCCCAAAAGAGGTTGTTACCGACGAAAACATTTAAAAAATCAGTAAAATGATTTTGACTGAAATAGCAGACACTTTAAAGATATCATCTGAGCATATACATCATATCATTCACTAATATTTGGATATGAGAAAGCATACCAAGCATAACATGATGCAAAGGGGGTGCCGCGCGAGCTCACTTTTTGCGTCGATATGTGACAATAGATGAAACATTGCTCCATCATTCCAATCCAAGGTCCAGTCGACGGTCATCCGAGTGGAATTCACATGATTCACCCGCTCCAAAGCGTGGAAAAACGCAACAGTCGGCTGGCCTTGCTTATGGCGTCTGTATTTTGGGATGCGCATGGAATAATTTTCATTGATTACCTTAAAAAGGAAAGACCATCAACAGCGACTATTACATAGCGTTATTGGAGGGTTTGAACGACGAAATCGCCAAAAAACGGCCGCAATTGAAGAAAAAGAAAATGCTGCTTCACCAAGACAATGCACCGTGTCACAAGTCAGTGAAAACGATGGGAAAAATCCATGAATTGAGCTTCGAATTGCTTCGTCATCCACCGTATTGTCCAGATCTGCCCCCCAGCAACTATTTCGTGTTCTCATATCTCAAAGAATGCTCGCTAAAAACAAAGGACAAATCGTACTACAAAAATGGTATCGAAAAGTTGGAGAGCCGCTATAATCAGTGTATCACCCTTGAACGGAATTATGTCGAATAAAAAAAAAGTAATTTTGCCGAAAAAGGTAGGCCGGGGACTTTTCAATCGACCTGTTAATTGCAGTAACTCCAATAACCAAACTGGGTAAGGCCCGGTGTTTCCTGAGAAAACTTCAACTGTCTATTAGGTAATTTATATCAGAAACATATTGACTGTGTGTGTTGAAGTATATTAAAAATAACTAAAGAGTGTAACATTACATTCGTGTTTACAGGCGATATATGATTACTATTGGACAAGAACTATAAAGGGATGAAGATTTTCAAAATATTAAAAAAAATACGGAACAGGTTACAATACTAAACAGGTTACACGTTCCATAGATCTTTGATGTAAACTGATGCCTGGACCGTGGAAACCAACACCGACAAAAAAGAAAAATCACCACCATCTCAATTGTTCCAAGCTGGAAAGGAAAACATCGACATTTTGAGGTCTGCATGAGCCTCTCAGTTGAAAATATTTCGTCGGATTCCTGTAGCAAATATTTCTTGAAACCAGCGACCGAAACCTGAAACGAAAAGAGATGAAAGGTAAAACTTCAAAAGTGAACGATTGTTTTATAATGTCGGACCACAAAGAGATTTTCCTGATACCACAGATGTGGTATTTTAACGAATATACATATAACATAGATATTTTTCATTACGATGGAAGGGTATATAGTACGTGAAAATGTGAAATTCGAGAAGATATTTATTAATAAATATATTAGGTGTTTGCGTGTATTCTGATAAATTCCTTCATTTTAAAAGAGCATTTGTTGAGAATAATTTGTTCAAAATATTTTCAATAATTTTCTACAAATTTTTCCAATATCGTGGGCAACAGAATGTCCCAATTAAGCTACAACAATATTTTCTTCGCAACTCCTTGTAATGAGTGGTCGAACATTGTTATGCAAGTTGTCGTTTTGCTGATGTTGTGGACTGACGTTGGTAGACAACTGCGGTAATAATTTCATTCGGCTTTATCAGACATAAGTAATAGTAGTTGGAAATGCAACTTTGAGTGCTCGATGATTAGCCTCTATAGTTAATTCAAGGTTATTCTGTATATACGTCATCTAAATTTGTGACGTCAAAACGTTGACATGTTGCCGCATCAGTTCTGAGTTTTAGTTCACTTTGGCTTTAACATACAAAAAATCTTAATCTAAATGAAATAATTGAACAAAAATGATAGCCAATATATATAGTTTATTTTAACATTATAGTACGTCTAATACATATATTATCGAAGGTCTTGCAGAATTCCTAACTACAATTAAGAACACAGATATAATAGTTTGTAGGTTACAGTTGTTTTATTATATTTATATTTAACTATTTTCCGCACCATCCATAGGGTAGAGTTCTAGGCACGTTTTTTTTAATGTAGTGGTATACCCCTGGAGGCTTAATCTACCTAAGTAACAATTATATATCAAAATAATGAATTTTACTTTCATTAGAAAACATATTTACCTTTTCACGATTCCTTCCTCAATTCTCGTTTACTTCGATGGTGTGTTTACTTGCCAAGTAATCTTGATATCACTGTATGATTTATTTCGTCTGCTACTACTTTTGTACACTATTCTTGATAAAATGTATCTCCCAGTACAAATTTTTCACACCCTACAATACCATTTTCTTCAGTTATACCCGATTAACTATATGCATACTTTTATTTGTTTCCACTCTCATTATGAGGCAGAGTCTCAGGAATTTCTAGCATTGCACAGCATTATCACATATCCTGAAAGTTTCATTTAGTCACTGTCAGTTTTCGAGTCACTGTCCGTGTCAATCGCTAAACTATGTCCAATTTGTTGACAACATGTCCACAATTCCATCACCCCAACCGAAAGTGTAATGATCGACAATGCTTCTTTCCACATGTTCAAACAGTCCCTGATCGAATATCCTTCTCGACCAGCATATCTATTATAATATTTCTTTAACAAACCCCATACCAACTCGCTTGGATTGAATATACAATAATAGGGAGGAAGTCGTATATTATTTTACAACATTGTTCATACCATTGTTCATAACATTGTTCATGACCATAATTATTACCTGCATGAATAACAATATATATGTTATGTATATTAATTATTAATAAATATAATGACCTACAAAACCTAATCAAATGTTATTGTAACTTTTACCTTTTTCCATCAACTTTTGTTGTCTTTATTCTTAGTTTTTACTGTCTTGCCAAGAGTGGTAGTGGTTCCAATCTAAATAATATGATTGATCAAAAATTTTATCAATTATAATTTATTTTAACATTGTAGTACATCTAAAAACTACAGCTAATTATACAGCCACAGTAGTTTATAGGTTAGAATTATAACCTCTTAATACAACTGCTTTCAAGAATAGTGCATACGTCTCACAACCGGACGACTATGACGGGCTCATTCGTTTACGTGTTCGAACCATCTGATCTGCTGTATATCTTTTTGCGGGCTTATTTCTAAAAAAAACTAAATTGCAAAAACGCAATGAAACATTTCATTAATATTTACCTAACAACAATTTGAAATTATTCACTTTTTAGGATAGTCTATTCAAAACTTAATTCATATTTTGTAAGCCATTCCTTTATTACAGCCTTTGTTGATGCTATTCTTGGGATTTTTTCCACCTGTGTGCTATGATATGTTGTATTGTCCATGATAATAACTGATAGTCTCTGCAGGTTATTTAACAATTGGTTTTCAAACCATAACAGAAACATGACATGGTTCATTTCTCCATCGTAGAGGCCCTTGGGTTTGTAGGAAAACACGAACTCTGCACCAGGAATAGAACCATAATTATTACCCGCATGAATAACAATATATATGTTATATATATAAATTATTAATAAATATGATGACCAACAAAACCTAATCAAATGTTATTGTAATTTTTACCTTTTTCCATCAACTTTTGTTGTCGTTATTCTTATTTTTTACTGTCTTGCTAAGAGTGGTAGTGCTTCCAATTTAAATAATATGATTGACCAAAAATGTTATCAAATATAATTTATTTTAACATTGTAGTACATCTAAAAACTACAGCTAATTATACAGCCACAGTAGTTTATAGGTTAGTGTTATAACCTCTTATTACAATTGCTTTCAACCGGACGACTATGACAGGCTCATTCGTTTACGTGTTCGAACTAATCAGACAGAATTGTGTCTCTTTTTAGCTAGAATAAAATGAGAAGGAATATATTGTCTGATTTTAAAACGAATTTACAAATTTCAATACATTAAACATCTTGATGACGTATGTACAAAAAAAACTTTGACTAGACTACATATACCGCCGGTGATTTTGTTTCTCCATCTCAAAGCACGACCTGTAATGCCTTTGTCAATAACACAATAATATGGTACCAAAAATGGTTTGCAGTTAATTATGATTGAAAGCAAGCTGTCTGGTGTATAATGGTTTCAACTTATAAGGCATCCAATAAACCTCTTCTTCTTGCAGTTGCTTGTTGAATGCTGGTATTATTTAATAACTTCCAATTCTTCGTCTTCTTTCTAATTGATGCGTTATTATTTATCTTCAATATTAAAATCATGACATTTGAAGTATCGTGAAAAAATCATAGCCGATGTGACCATTAATAATAAATTAATGTTATAAATTCCTTGTGAATGGGGTTTTAGACATTAGAAAAAATAATTATTAGAGCATTGAAAAATAATAGATATTAGAAACATTAGTAAAGTAGAAATATTTATTAAAACAAATTATTCCAATACAAAGACATTGTTTTGGAACTGCATCCGAATTTCTGTCTAATAACTAATGTTCATTGCTTAATCTGTGATGTTCCATCAAAGGCTCGAATGAAACATTCTCTAGTGGCTGCTGTTTTTTATTTATAAATAAAAATTGAACAATGTCTATCGTGTCTGCAATCTCGAGCACCTTCACTTGCTTTTCATGACCCTTTTAACATTTCTACCATGCCACCTCAGTTCTTCTATGATTTTGACCTATTGTTTTAACTTTGCCTTTAAATATTTTACTGCCGTGAATGAAAACAGACATATACTGTTATTTTTATATTGTATAAAATGATTTTCCATATCAAATTAATATTAATCAATAAATAGTTGAAATATTGTTATATTGGCCTAATAAGTTTGATACTACTGATATATGTTTTGTGAACTTTTGATATAATATTTGATTTAAATTTTAAAATTTTCTTAATGTATGAATAAAACACTAAATTTGGCTTTCTTTTTAGAATCACACTACTTGACCTCGAGGGTAGAAAAATTTAATTCAACTCATATTTTAGTTTTATAAGACAACAAGTTTTATATTGATACAATTTTTATTATTAAAATTTGCAATTACACCTTGGTCTTATTTAGAGAAAAAACCAGATTAAATCATCATTGTTTAACAAAATTCAATAAAATAACTAAAACTTATTTGAAATATGTATAAGAGAAAATATAAAGAATATAAGAGAAAATGTGAGTACTATACATGTAATTGTAACGTGATTAAAACCTAGATAGCAAAAACGTTGCTCGTAATTAGATTCAAGATGGTTCCTTAATTGGACGGCCGTTCCAGCTCCGCCGCTGTGAGTACTTACCAAAATTCCCACTGTAACTGTTTCGTAAAGGCCAATTCTCTCTGACTCCAGTTAAACGTTATGTAAGATTGTCAAACAAAAATGACCGGTAACTATAGATCAGGACCCCACTTAGGGCCCAATTTACATTTTTGCGTGACTGCATGTACGTATACATCATGGCTTTACGGATGTGAACACGGCCATAAAGTCGTTTGCTATTTCGTAAAACTGTTAAACGGCTGCAATTTGATAAATTTGACTCAATGAAGCAGCAACATACTATACATATAATATCTGGCACACAAATAGATGTTTCACATATATATGTTATACCTAAATTAAAAAAAAATACTTTAGAAAAAAAAATCAAAAATATTAAAAACACTACTTTAAAAATTCCTGTTTAATAAAAAAACCTTTAATATTAATAAAAATATTTTTTTGTGATAATTATCCATAGTATGGATAAATGCATCTGGGGAGATATATGCAATATAAAAACATTTATTTCATTTTAAAAACTGTTTTATTTTACTGAAAGAAGTGGGACAGTTTTTTACGATGAGCACACAACGATACTGCCGATTTTAATCTATTCGGGCATAAACCTAACCCTCCATATATATACATATATATAGAGGTCTCACTCACCATTATTTAAAGTCTTAAAATAAACAAGCTGCCTTATATATTCAAAGATGATACCTAGTTGTCGTAAGTCGGTTTTTTTGATTTTTTGGTGAATCGAGATTCCAATAGTCTACGGCTGTTGGAAGCTTCTGAAATCCGCCTTTGGTGGCCGTTCACTCTGAACCTCGCGCTTCTGCCCAAATTTCAATATATTCATTATCTTCACTTATATGTCTTGAATTTTGATGTTTGTGCTGGTAATCTCTAATCTATAAGTATTATTCAAAGTTTGAATAGTTCGATGAACAGTCCTAATTGGAATAGAATAATGGGTCTTTGAGCACTTTTTGTGACTAACGTGTTATCTACAAAATTCAATAATTAACTTATTACAGCAGACTGCATACTTACAAATAGTTATTTGTAAGTATGCAGTCTGCAGCGTACTTTAAGCGACCTAACATATAGGATTTTAAAAAGTCCTCAAATAAGCATTTTTATGCGATGACTGTCTTAGGTCTGCTGTATTATTGGATTCAACGCCGTATTATTATCATTGGACATGTATTTGAAACTTCGCGCTTCTGCCCAAATTTCAATATATTCATTATCATCACTTATATGTCTTGAATTTTGATATTTGTGCTGGTAATCTCTAATCTATAAGTATTATTCAAAGTTTGAATAGTTCGATGAATAGTCCTAATTGGAATTGAATAATGGGTCTTTGAGCACTTTTTGTGACTAACGTGTTATCTACAAAATTCAATAATTAACTTATTACAGCAGACTGCATACATACAAATAGTTATTTGTAAGTATGCAGTCTGCAGCGTACTTTAAGCGATCTAACATATAGGATTTTAAAAAGTTCTCAAATAAGCATTTTTATGCGATGACTGTCTTAGGTCTGCCGTATTATTGGATTCAATGCCGTATCATTATCATTGGACATGTATTTGAAACTTCGCGCTTCTGCCCAAATTTCAATATATTCATTATCTTCACTTAAATGCCTTGAATTTTGATGTTTGTGCTGGTAATCTCTAATCTATAAGTATTATTCAAAGTTTGAATAGTTCGATGAATAGTCCTAATTGGAATAGAATAATGGGTCTTTGAGCACTTTTTGTGACTAACGTGTTATCTACAAAATTCAATAATTAACTTATTACAGCAGACTGCATACATACAAATAGTTATTTGTAAGTATGCAGTCTGCAGCGTACTTTAAGCGATCTAACACATAGGATTTTAAAAAGTTCTCAAATAAGCATTTTTATGCGATGACTGTCTTAGGTCTGCTGTATTATTGGATTCAACGCCGTATCATTATCATTGGACATGTATTTGAAGCGTCTCCAAGGTATTATTAATTTTAGTTGTATTTGAAAAAAAATTAGACCATGCTGAATTAATACGGTTGATATTGATATAATTTAACTTGACATTAATATAATTTACTCCATTTTCATAATTGGAACTGTAAATATTCGTTTCCATTTATTTTTTGGAAGTACCGCATAACATGTATTAAGTTTGGGTTTGAAGCTTTTGAAACGTTATTGTTTGTTTTTAAAAGTACCTTTATTAAGAAAAACTGATATAACTTATATTTATCAAAACATTTTCCATCAATTTCAATTTTCCAAACTTCTTCGCTTTTTTGAAGTATTTGAGTCATATGTCGATATCCATATGTCGGATAATATATGCTGTATTGACATGAATAATATTTGACAATATATTAAAACTGCTGGTCGTATGAATGTAGTCCCATTCGAGCTGCAATTGAGTATTACTAAATATTCACACATTTGACAACGTATTGCCGAGTGTTCTGTAGCGTTCGCTTCTTTCATGGTATTATGTATCTCGCGAAATTTAAAAATTGTTCAGAATCGGTTGTAATTCATGCCATCGGATCCGAAAAGGTGCTTCGAAGGGCGTTTGATTTCAATTCCTACGAAGACGCATTGTAATCTGGCCATGTGCCGTTTGGTCTCCCGAAGAGGGAGTAGTGCATTTGAGGAGCAGTTACTTGTAGACCTATAACCCTCAGTAGAAGTAAGCCTTTCCTTTCTTTTTTTTCTTATAAGTGGACTGGTAACATGGTTTGTCCACAGGGTTTTAGTAAAAGTGTTTTATGGTGATAAACTGACTATAGCGACCCACCAACTTATCGATACAATTTTTATAGTACGACTTGTCCTTCTTCAAAATAGTCCTCAGTTTTGATGATCACCTCTTCATTCGACGAAAATTTCTTCCCAGCGAGCAGGAAAAAGTCACTGGTCCCAAATCTGGAATACGGTAGTTGAGGAAGCACTTCGAAGTCCAATTCATGGATCTTTGCCATCGTTTTCAGTGACTTGTGAAACGGTGTATTGTCTTGGTGAAGTAGCACTTTATTTTTGAGTAAGTGCGGCCGTTTTTCGGCGATTTCGTTCTTCAAACGTTCCAATAACGCTACGTAATAATCGCTGTTGATGGTCTTTCATTTTTCAAGGTAGTCAATGAAAATTATTCCATGTGCATCCCAAAATACAGATGCCATAACCTTGGCAGCCGACTGTTGGGTTTTCCCACGCTTTCGTGTTCATCGTGTGCTGTCCACTCAGATGACTGTCGATTGAACTTCCGAGTGAAATGATGGTGCCGTGTTTAATCCATTGTCACATATCGACGCAAAAACTCAGGTTTATTACGCTTGACTTCAAACACTATTCCAAATCATCAACTCGTCGTTGTTCTTGGTCAAAAGTGAGCTCGCGCGGCACCCAGTTTGCACAGAGCTTTCTCATACCCAAATATTTGTGAATTATATGATGTACACGTTCAGTTGATATCTCTAGAGTATCTGCTATTTCACTCAATTTCAATTTACGGTAATTTAAAATCATTATGTGGATTTTTTTAATGGTTTTGTCGGTAACAACATCTTTTGGGCGTCCACTGCGTTCACCGTCTTCGGTGCTCATTTCACCATGTCTAAATTTACCATGCCAATACTTGATCGTTGATTTTTCTGGACCAGTGTCCGGAAACTCGGCATCAAGCCAAATTTTTGCTTCAACGGTTTTTTACCTTCAAAAAGCAATATTTTATCAACAGGCGAAATTATTTATTATCCATTTTTTTCACAATAATAACAGTTGCAAACTAATGATCCGACACCTGTCAAATTTATCACTCATCTTTTGAGGGTTAGGGCTAGCTAAAAAACATATTAATTTAGACAGTTGACCTGTTATATATATATATATATAAATTCTAATTTGTTCACAATATTTTTTCTTATGAATTCCGTTATATAAATTCTGTCTAACCTTTGTTCCTTGAAAAGGTCCAAGTTACTGATAAATAAACGGATACAAATTCCTACGAACAATAGATTAAATTTAATTTTATTTCAACCCAAACTGTATCCGTGCCACATCCAGATCCGAGAAAAAGTCTTAATGGGAAACTATCCCCGTCCTAAGAATGCCTTGGCCGACATGTCCGGCGCAAATTAGTCGCATTCCGATCGGCCCGTGACAAATTTCAATTCAGCAGGATCGGACAAGGGCCGCGGCAGGTATTTGCTTCTCGGACAAAATAAATTATTTCCATTGCGCCCGCGGAAGACAACGCTACCCAGGGAGCGGCGATATGTGGTCGAGGACTGGGGGTGTCGAAGGGGGTTTGTCTCTGGCGTCGGCGAGTGAAAAGGGTTGACTAATGTTGTCTACTAACAAGATACGTTACCTAGCTTTCCGAAGAGTTTTAATTTGGGATGTGTTGCGGTCGAGGAGAGGTATGCGCCGGTCGGTAGCTACGTCCACGTTTTATCTTCGGTTTTCAGACGCGTCGAAAGAATTTCTGTTTGCGGATGGTGAAATATCGTGAGTTGGCGAGGCTTTTTTGGCATGTCGGATGTTGTTTAGTGCGTGGTCGTCGAAGACAAAGGGCCGACGATGCTATTAAACTTTCCGTAAAACTGATTGCGCCATTTTAACACGTGGGCTGTCATTTAAACTCTTTAGACTTCCTGAATGGTAAACAAGAAATATAATAGAAGAGAAGGCAAAATGCCCTGTATAACACGCAAGGTCATTAGTTATCCAACAAAAACTGAAAATAATGTTTATGTTTTTATATCATTTGAATAATTTGTATTAAAATTTTATTAGGTATTGGAACTAACTTGAAGCATTTTGTTGATAGAATCTATTTTTTTTAAATATACTATTAAAATTATTCATGGCTTATTTAGCCAAAATAATGTAATTTTTGGAGAAAAAGACGAACGTTGCACTAACACGCTAACACGCAGTTTTTTTTTTGTTTCAATCCGAATATATGAACTTCTGCACCGACAGAAATTCCCATATAAATATATTTCTTAACTAGTTTTGAGACTTATGAAAGAGCCATTAAATTATTTCAAGTGTTCTTCCCTCTTGCTTAGTTCATTTCTTCAATGGGGTTCAAAAGTATTGGATTTGGCGATTTCCATTTAACATTTAATTTGATTATTTTGAATTACGCAATCTTGATTTGACAATGTCTGATGATTCTTGGCTTAGCCTAGGACTTTCTATGATTTGGATTATTATAATACACCCACGTTTCACTGACTATACGATATAACGCTTCAATAAAACTTTATTACTATTTTGTTGAAGAATCTGTAATTTTCACACCAGTCAGAGATCGACATCACAGATTTATACAAAACAAAAATATCTCTTAAATTTTGCTACTATTCCTACCATATCTTCTGTATCTTTAAATGATTTAATAAATTATTAAACACTCCTTATTGAGTAATTCCTTCAATACTTTATCACTCAATTTTGTTGGTTGTCCGAGTTAAATCAAAATCGCTGCTTTTAAAAGGCTATACATACAGGGGGTTGGCAAAATAATATGAAATTCCGAAAATATATAAACGATTTTTTGTTAATAATTTGTTGTTTTGCACCACTTGCATTTAGACATTTCTCGGAAGTTTTTCGCGGAAGGTGCGTGCTCTAAAACTCACCATAATGATTCAATTGTATTAAGGTCTGTCGATTGATGTGAATGAGAGGATCAGCTGCATACCACGCTATTAGATGGCCAAATCATAACGGTACTTCCCCTATGCTTGGCTCTAATAAGCAGGCCGTCCTTATCATAGCTTATTTTGGGTCTCTCCATACATAAACCCGACCGTTTGTAGGAAACAATGTAAAGTGATAATTCATCAAACCATACCACTTTATTTACTTTATATACACAACTTTATTTAATTGGAAATTTTCTCCAATTTATCTGCTCCATAGCTTTCACTAAGCTAATTTCAATCGACCGTAACACTTATTTTTACTGGTTATAATACGAATCATGTACTTAGACGTATATTCGGTATATTTTGTATTGATTTTTATGAAACGATATCGGTATCCATAACAGCTAGAAATAACACCCCTACGTACAATTCAAATTATCAAATTAGAACAGCTATTTAGAAACAAACAAAGAAACACGGATTTCGTTCTATGGCAATTATGGCAGGGCAACATGCAGTCTATTTTGTCTAATCTAGTGCATGCAACACTGGGGTGTAACACTCTCGTTTTTCCACAGTAAAACGCCAATTATTCCGATTGTTTTCCAATTTGTCTAATAGTGTATGTGAGCTTCTGCTAAGGGCGTGGCCGGAAACAAATGTACTGGTTGAATTTTGCATTCTGCTTCGATCATTCAATATATCCTGTACCCGTGCCTTTTATGCTATTCCCATGCGTGTTGGAAATGCTGTGTTTTACATAAATTGTTTCAAAAATATTAAAACCGTATCAAAAAATTGAAGTAGAATAACGTATAAGGGAGTAGCCATTATTATGCCTTAAACATTATAATAATAAACATATAATATAAATATAAAATTTTCACCAAAGACAGATAATTCGAATGTGGTAACTTTTTTTATGTTGTCGTTGTGCCTAGTTACTAGAACCAAATTACTGCAATTTACATTATATTAAGACAAAATGCTTCACAAAATAGCTTATTTTTGGTCGAGAAATAAATATTAGTGAGGTATTTAGGGCATTAGGGGTTTTTATATAAATGATAAGTTATTTTAAATTAATTCTAAATTGCATGAGGTTCACCAGGTGGTGAACAATAATGCAACCGCAAATTATTTACTGTTTGGGCTGATGAACCAACCATACGTCAACTTACCGCATCGTCATGGCGGATATTTCAATGATGTTATATAGATTACATACCGGGATATTTGAGCCTTTTAAATGAAACATCCATAGTTTCTTTGACTTCATTTTAAATATCGAGCTTTCATTATCGAAAAACCATATAGATAAATGTTATATCACGCAACTATTACGGCTCTGGATATCCCGGGCATTGAAAAGAGTTTTTGGGTTTGGTCTGTTTTCTTATACAAAAAAATCCTCAGTGCCGTTTGGTATCGATGTTCAACAAAACGCCTCTTCTTTTTATAAAACAAAATCGTTTTAAAAACAAATCAATAGTTTTTCTGCCGGCTTCGTTGTCGCAGTGGTCAAACCGACAGGATCGCCCTCCTGCTGTTTTAGTAAGTTTTATTTTATGTAATTGAAATTGTAAATGTCTTTAAAGGTAACAGTGGAATATCTAACCAGGCTGGGTAAGAGCTGATGTCTTCTGGGATGGTCTCTTAGTTGGTCACTGGCTAGTAGGTAGGCTAGATGATAGGCTGACTGCCGAGGACTGTGGTTTGGAGCCCATGTTAAACTGTAGGCCCAGTCCAGAGAAACATTTGTTGTTTTGGAACATAATAATTCAAATAATCGGAATCATATTAACTATGATGATTAAAAAAAGAATTATTAACGTCGGATTAGCATTCGTCACATAGTTATCCGAAAGATTTCTTAGTGCAGTTTAGTCGAGTTCGGGCAAAAATATAGCAGCTAAAGTTTTATGGTCACACAAGTTAGGCGTTTAAAGACCCCTAGCCATAAACAGTTCAAGTAAGAAATATTCAAGCTTTGAAAAACATCCAAAGTCCGTAGATTCTGGCCGACTGGACAGACTGGACTGGCTGTGAACTACTATAATCTATTAATGTTTAGACAGAAGGTTGCAGTTCAGAGGGTACGGCTACCAAAGGTGAACCGAAGTAGTTCACTTTTTCATCCGTAGAGTACTGAAATTTACCAAATCTTGGGAAACCATGCGATATAGCGATACCATAGAAATTTTGTTAGAAACAGTGTCAATATCAACAAAGGCAAACTGGCGTACGAAGATACATGTGAGACGTAAAAATAATTATATTAAATTTTATGACTTACCTATATGGGATAAGTCACCAATTTGTTTTGTGATTTTAAAGATCTTTCATTATTTTTTGAATTTATTATTCCATAAAAACATGTGCTTTTTAGTATTCTTTTTCAATAAGTATAATTTAGTGATTTAATAAAATATTCAATCCAATTAATCCTTTGACTTAATGAGTTTAAAATATTTCAGTGCCGTGACAAGCAAATTATTTTCTTAATGGCGAGATTTACTTAACTTGAATATTTCGTTACTTATTGGTTGTTGTACTAATTTAAAGACTATTTTTGCCTTTTACTATTCCATTATTTACAGAGGAATATAATTCATCTATTCGGTTCAATTTAAATTGGTAGATTTTCAGAATTTGAAATTTGTTCATTGTTCCATGGAATATCTTTATTCTACCCTTATTAATTATATATAAAAATTTTACAATAATTAATAGGTACTAGTACAACACTTCATACGAATTTGTTCCAGTCAAATTAATTAAAACTTATTCTTAAGCAATTTATTCTTCCAAATGATAGAAGCGTCTGTTACCGTTCGTCATGGCATTAAATCTTTTCAAATTAACATGTTTTGGAAGGTAAATATAAAATTTTCTTAATTTTCCTTATAAGACGAAAAAATCATTCGTTCAGTAAATAACAATAACTCTCAGTTGAAATTGGCTCCCCAATATAATTGTCTAGAATATTATATAGAGTCTCAATTTTACGACTGGCGTGTGAGTAACTTAGAAATCATCTTGAAAGACATCCCGTCGTACTCAGCTTGGTTACTAGGGTAGCTGAGATCATTTTGCTTGTCAAATTTTGCATTTTTTTACCATCACAATTATAAATTGTCGGTAAAAAGCATATATTCAATTTAATTCTTGTCAATATGCCTTGATTTTTCTTGGGTACTGTTACAGTCGCAAATCCCAAAAAAACATATATATCAAAGCAGGGCCTTAAATTTTAAAAAACTAATATTTTATTATGGCTGATTCACGATTTGTTTGTTAACAAT
Source organism: Rhynchophorus ferrugineus (assembly GCF_030347505.1). NCBI lineage: Eukaryota > Metazoa > Arthropoda > Insecta > Coleoptera > Curculionidae > Rhynchophorus > Rhynchophorus ferrugineus. The sequence continues at coordinate 57,710,863 of NW_027472580.1, read as the reverse complement.
AACTAACATAAATAGTTATATAACATTTTTAAAATATAGATGTAAGCTTTAATTAATTTGCTTAATTTTAATAAAACTATTAAGTTCTTGTAAAATTTTTGATTGTATTTTCACACATGCCTCTTTAATCTGCTAGTAATTATGTTGATGTTATCAATAAAATATCACAGCTGAAGCTGTAAGATAAAAAAGTGGATTGAATGTGTTCAAAGACTCCTAGCCCTAAACTACTACAATTAGGAAATATTCATGCTTTGGAAAACACTAGTCCCTAGATTTCTGGCACAAACATAGCAGTTCTAAATATAGTGGTACCAAATCCGTAGACTATTGGAAAACTTAATCCAACAAAACTGAGAAATCCATTTATACAGGGTATACCATGGAAATATGGGCGAAACAGTGCTATCCAGAAGACCTTCAAAGGCTAACTATTAGATGAAAGTACACACGATACCCACAACATACTTTACTATAAGCTGTTCAGACGGGACAACGGCCACATACATCATTTTAGACCTTCCTCTAGGGTGGAGGTGTTGTAACATACGACCGATATGGCCTTGTATATTCGAAGGAACGATTTCAGCTGGCAGTATCGTTTTGTGTTCATCGTTCAACAGGCTCCTTCTTTCCAAAAAATAAAGCAGAAGCAAAATAAAAGGTCATAAAAATTCATACCTTACAAACTATTACCATGCAAAATGCACAAAATGCAAGCAAATACAGATAAATATAAAGTTTATGGAAAATACATTCTTATATTATTAAACACTGCAACAAAAAAATAGTAAAGCGAAACGGAAAGGGTTGACAACTAAACCACAACCGCAGAAAACAGTATGGAATTAACCTTCGTTATTATACCTTATTTCACTTTCCAACATTTCCGATTCAGTTATGAGTAACTTTTTTTTATTTCTGTCGCAACGCAAGGAAAAAACAAGTGCAGAAAAAGTGACATCGGGAAGTCAACAAAAATAAATTTTATTTACATTAATCGAAAAATAAAACCGTAATTACTTATCGAAATGGGTGACCGAAAAAATAAACGTTAGATAATACGGGCAAATCGTTAGTAAAAAATGTAATGTAAAATTCCTCGCTAATTCACCGCTATTTCAATCGTTTTAATTTTATGCATTAGGAAATGAACCGATGCCGAAAAAAGGATTAACAATTGATTCAATTCAATGCTCGATGTTGTTTTGGTGAATTAATTTTTGAGTGCATATCTTTTTTTTCCTGGGAAAGTTGAACAGTTAATATAATTGATCGTGAACTGAAACATGACATGCAACCCGATTATTTGTTTTGATTTTTATATTTTTAATCAGAAAAACCTGAAGTAGATCGTTAAAAAAATGCAAAAATTATGCGAGTTATAAACGTAGATTATAACAAAAATTTCAATTTATTTCATATCTATTATTTTAACGGAAAGAAATGGCGACTCGTTGAATGAACAACACGAACAATACAATTATTGAATGCCAATTCAATTGTTTTTTATTATACTTAAGGGTATCATTTTTACCATCTAGGGTTTATTTGGACTGGTCCTCAGTATTAACGAGGTAGTCTAGTCTCTTAAGATGGTATCCTGATATAATACGAATATACATAGAAGCCTAGGCTTGTAGGTAAATCGGCTTATATTAGGTAAATCGGTAAATATCATGTCAGCCGTCTTGAGAAAAATAGTTTCGAGAAATACGCGTTTAACGGTTCGTTTTTAGGTACCAGATTTTAGATGCCCCGGTTTGGTGCCAGCTATATTTTCGAACAATAATTTAGCTTTTTAGAAATCGTTTTATGGCATTAATAGTATGAAAAACCCGATTTTCCAAATTTCTAGACTACAACACCTTCCTTCATAAACCTACCGATTGATTAGTGATCAACTTAGGACCAAGAGCATTTTTCAAAGCTTAGATACTTCCTAAGCCCATAGTTCATAGGTAGGGTACTTTAAATAACTTCGATTCACCTATAGTATGACTTTTACCGCCTAACATGCTCTCTAACTTTGTCTGAGCCCGTTTGCCTTCCTTGATAAGCAAATGTCCATTTAATTGATTCTAAAGAAAACAGCCTTAGGATCCAGAATCCTATATATATGTAGTATTTATAGCTTGAAATTATTAATTAAATCAACTTGAATTTATATTTCATTTTCATTTACTGTCATTTATTTTGACGGAAAGAAATGGTAGCTTATTAAAACGATATTTTATGTTTTTTTTAACAACCAGCATCCTATGGATATTTTCTACGTATGTAAACCAGATAATCTACAATTTGATTAAAATCGAAGGTCAGAAAAAGTTTAGTTTAAGCTTTTATTAGCTTATACAAATATTAAATATCAAAAAATGTTTATATGTGTTACTGAAAAGCTCCATTATTCTCCCAGGTGCTAGCTATGGTTTAATGATGATATGAAGGAAAGTATAATTTATACAAGAATAATATATGCAAGATAACCGCAATTAAATGTATTGACTTTTCTTAACTCAATTTTGAAGTATTACTTATTATTACCAATTATTATTATTATTATTATTAATTACTTATGTCCATTTTTTAAGATATGTCGAATATAGCTATGAAAGCATCAACTGTTCGTGGATCGTTGTGTGTTACTCAATAGAATTAACCAACCATTATCAATTCTTATTATTATTTATTCACCTTTAATTTATTAATAAAATTTGTATCTATTTTATACTGCTGACCTACCGAGCTCAGGAAACACTACTGTTGCAACATTGCTGACGATAGAGCGCTCTTATCATCACACGAGGGTCCAATATCAGCCACAAGAAATCTCCAACTTCATCTAAACAAAATCGAATTGTGGTTGAAAACATGGCGTATCAAAGCAAATGAGACAAAATATAGTCACGTGATATTGACCCTTTGTAGAAGGACTCCCAGTAGAAATGAATAATTTTGAACTCTCACAAGCAGACAATGTTCAATATCAGGGCATGCACTTTGTTCGACACTTAACATAGAAAAAACATATAGTGATAAAGCGCAAACAGGGCAGGGCTTAAATTAAACCAAATGTATTGGCTGATAAGGCGTAATTCTGTATTAAATTATCTTTAGTTAACAAGTTTTTGCTGTATAAGTCAATTTTAAACCCATTTTGGTCTATGGTATTGTGGGGTACTACTAGTAAGTCTAATATAGGTACCGTTCGGTTCCAGAATAAAGTGTAATGAGCCATCGTCGATGCCTCATATTACGTCTCCAACAAACTAAATCAGCGCGATATCCCCTTAGAATCCATAACGAGTATGATTGAAACAGTTTGTGCAAAGTACTCTGAAAAAATGTTAGTGCATTTTAATATATTCGTCAAAGAGTTAAATGTGCGCGATGATAGTAAGCTATGTAGGCTCAAACGCATACTACCATACGCACTGATTAATTAACATATAGAGTCAGATATAATAATGTCTAGTATAAGTTATAATAATTTTTAGAATAAGTTAGGATAGACTTTAGAATAAGTTGAAGTAGTCTCTAGAATAAGATTTACATTATAAGTTTGTACTACAGAGCACTTACTGAAGCGATCCTCCACATATCAGTAGTTATATTGTATGACGGAAATTATAAAAAATACTTACTTCCCACGGGTAGGTTGTTGAAGTTTTAAAAAAATAAATTATTAAAATATTACAACATAGAACATAGAACCTTCTCCTTTTTTGAAGCCCATTAAAAAATAATAAACCACTCATCTCAGAAAAAGACTGAAAATACGATATAGCTAAGCTTTATGGGTGAAAATTAGATTTTTTTCGTTGATGTGGACTTTCCGATAGTCACTTATTTCTGCTGATGATGATATAGATTTGCAAAAGCAATATTGCCATTATTTGTTTATAATGATTTTTCAAATATACCTGGTATCAATAAGGTATATAAAACAAGATATCACGATATTCAAACTTTGATTATTACGATGCTCTTTTATACCTGTATATTCAATTTACTGAATGTCATTACTCAAATTTTTCTGATGCGCCAAGGCTAGCAAATAATTGGGACTTAACAAGTATAGAATGAATATTAAGGCAATAATCATTCGGATATTACTGAAGATTAATCCCAAAGTTTCGAAGGGATTATTCCTCCTAAGTTGTGAAATCTACTTATAAAAATCAATGTCCCATTCGTTAATTAATCAAGTTATATTTACTAAAGCTTTACGTATTTCACTAAGCTCAGTGCATAGTATTAGTTCAAGAGTCATTTTGAAAAATGCTTTAAGTAATATACCTGCTGCCTTAGTTACAAGAAAAATAAAAACAAATTTGAATGATGTTATGGTTATTAATTAAAATGTTTTTTATTTTCTTAGTGATTTTAAATACCTGCTGAAATCACTAACAGGGAAACAACAACATAATCCGAATGTTACTTTAGATATTATTTAAAATATTGGATATCTCCATGCATAAACTCATATTTTCTATGAATGATGAAAGATTGAGGAGTGATGTGAAATCGACATTTTGGCTCTGAAAAGATACTCCTCTAAGTTAGCCAAGAGTGTGTCGGCATAAGTATAAATTCACGGAAAATGCAAAAATTATCCAAGATATATATTTGTTTTATTAAATTTAACGAGATTACGCTCCCTACAACTTCTGGATTATCTAGCATCGGAAAATTCATTAATGAGAAATAATTTTCATTAAACGAAAAAAATTGTAGCTGACGCAAAATGAGATTTGTGCAGAGAAATGTGCAAGTCATTAGTGTACTGAATAAAACAATTTTTTCTATGTAAACTGGCTATGTGGTATATGAAATAGCTATAAATATTTTATGGTAAAGTTACCCTATGTAGTTATGTGCCAAAAAAAACAAATTAGTAATTAGGCTATCATCAATGCATCATGAAGCTAAAATTAGTGATAATGCAAAGAAAAAAACCGAAATTATTGAGTTTTATAACTAGTCTAAAGCTGGAGTAGACACGATGAATAAAATGCTTGGTAGATATTCTACAAAAAGATCAACTCAAAGGTGGCCTCTAGCATTTTTTTACAAAATTCTCCATATTTCCTGCCTTGCATTATATGTTCTGTATTATGAGAATAATAAAATGATTGTTGAAAAATCGTATGAACGACGATTATTTTATCGGCATTTGGGCAGAGAGCTATATACTCCATTCGTTGAAAGTCATTCGAATAATGCACAAATTATGAGGTATTTCTCAACGAAAGTGACGATCGAGTCCTTTCTTGGTCGTGCTATCAATTCGAATGCGCATCACCGAACATCATCTGTATCATTGACACCTCAAACGCAGCTCGATTTAACTGGGAGGAAAAAGATGACTGGTGTATGCTATGAATGTCTCCAAAGTGAATTTAAAAGACTTCGCAAAACTAGAAAAATATGTTCGGTATGTGAGAACCCTATTTGTGACGAACACTGTATTACAACCACGACATGTGAGGGATGTATGAAAAAGTTAATTAATATTCTGGCGAACTAAAAATGAGTATAAATTTTAATAGCCTATTTTTTCAGCACAAAGTACAAATGTAGCCAGAAATAAACAAAATAGTGGCTAAGGAAGGACGATCTTTATTCAAACCAATTTTACAAAAAAATATATTTTAAAATTGATTAATTGCAATTATATATCGCTTTACACCAAGCCTATATTTTAATGTCCTTATACAATCAGTGTACATAAACATTCCTTGTTACTTCAGAGCACAAAAATTACAGCCAAAAGTAGCGTGCATGTACAGTGGCAATATATTTCCAAGTAGTCCTTTAACCTTTTCCTTATCTGCCTTTTAAATTATTTTATTTGAGTTATTGTTAAAACGGAGACATTTCTATGCTATGTCGTCGTCTAGAAAATATGAATATTAAATTTGAGCATTTGCTACTAGCTTTTATTTAGAAAAAAGAGGACCAAATATTTGCATTAATCGCATGATAGTTTTCTTTTTGGCTTGTTTGGCGTTCCATAAGCTATGAAGTTTTATATAGGGGGTGTAAATAGTATTGCCTAACTGAATAATAAAGTTTTGTATGGTTTTGTTAGTTGCGCAACTCAAATTGGTTCATCGTGAAATCATAGATCATCCTAAATTTTAAGTGATGCGTTTGAGATGACATCAAGTCAGTCATTAGGCGTTTAATTTTGATTCATTTCTAGCTGCCAAACAAAATAGATCTTAAATAATCTGTGTTTTGGAAAGGACTCCAAAAGTTTCATACTTTTTTTCAATATATCTAGAAATCTGGAAATTAATTATATTGGTACTTATGTTGCAGAGCTGAATATGAGGTGGTGCGTGTAAATTCATTTTATATAACTCTGCCATTTTTAATTCATCTATGTATATTCAGTTGACTATAGAATTTACTATTCGATAGGATGCCTATTATGGACATATTTTGTCTGGTATTCCGAAAAATTCATTTCCTGATGACTATGGAATAATGGAATGAAATCATTAAGACCTCTGGAGTCAATCAAGTGACAGCAAACATTCTTAAAACTAGTGGGGCAAGCATTATTTTAACCGCTTTAGGTTCTGTTTATGCAAATTTTTCGATTTGGGAACTGAGAAAGAGCACCGTTAGCATGTAAAGACGCAATAATTGTTCCACAACTACAAAAAGAAAATAGTAAGCATTGTAAAAGCTAGGAAAAAGTGCCAAATAAAATAAAAATAAAAAGGAGACGTCAACTCTACATTGTTTTTATATACTGTGGTGGCAAATAACCAAGAAACATTTAAAATGCAACAAAACATTTGCCGATACATATGTTGAGCATTCGAGCATTCTTCACGATATAGTTCTGCAGTGCCATATGGCTTGGAAATTAATGAAGAAAATATCAAAGTATTAATAATCGCCTGCTAATTAAATCCCAATTTCATACGTAAATCAAGTGCAGAATTTGATGTACTTGGTATCAGTAAAATACTTGAACAATAACATAGAAGGAAATGACATCTTCGCTGAAGTAACTAAGATAATGCGAGTGTGAGAAAGGAAATATTTTGATCGTAATATTAAAGGGACTTGTGAACCATTATTTTACAAATCTTACTAATCTAATCGTACAAATTATTGTTATAGTTGTATATATGTGCGATAGTAATCTCCAAAAATACTGTACTGGTATATTTGCCCTCTTTAGTGGAAACTTCAAAATAAGATATGAATTTAAAAAGAACACGAAATAAACAACTGTACAGTACTCATTTTTATCATCGCTATAAGTCAAGTTAAGTTTTGCTAGTGGTTGCATCAGTAACATTTCTTTGATACTAGTGATTTAAAATTAAAAAATTAAAATTATTCCCATTTTTAGTTTAATTTTTAGCTAAAAGTGACTTTTTTGTTTTGTAAAGATATAACAAAAACTGGCATGTAATTCGACACCATTTTTGATCAATTGGTAAATATGCTGGTCATTTTCTACTACAAACTTTTTCAATAGCCCAGGAAAAATATCTCACCATGTTACCAAGTTTCAAGATATTCATAGAATAAATCTAAGATTTCAGAGCCTTATAAGCAGAAAAGAATTATTGAATCATATTTCTATCATATTTCTTAATTCCCAATGACTGTGGAACATTTTTATAAAAGCAACCAGTAGTAGTTTTTTTTCCTTTATTTAACTTCATATTTAAAGTTCACATTTGCGGCTCTGCAACATTTACTTCCTTTGATTTCGCATTATGGATTCGCGAACATGTTGTCTTAATATATAGAAAGTCATTGTCCCTGAATGATCCAATCCAACTGAAAAAAAAACAATGAGGCATTAAATTTTTTTAATAATACTTCTTATACGTGTTTTTTCTTATATGTTTCCGTAATTTTGTTTCATATTAGCTGCATGTTCAAGTATATGCATGTTCGCGGGTATGTAGTGCTCTAAATAAATTTTAGCCCCAGTAATTATAAGTTACAATTTTTAGATAGACGCAGCTCTTATAAAACCCTTCATTCCTACAAACCTTTTAAACAATCAAAAAATAAACGTATTTTCAACGTTTTTTAATCAGCTCCATAGTTTCGAATGCATATACATTATTTAAATATATTAAAGTACTTTAAGTGCAAGTGCATATACGTGGTTGAAGGATAGTAGTCCTGAAGGTCCTATAAGTTATGTTAGTAATAGAAGTCATACAATCATAAAAAAAATGACGACCTGCTTAAAAAAGATTATATATAATTAAAAATTAGTTATCTTAATGTCTATACATTTTTATATGAACCAATTATGAAGAACACAACTCCATTATATAGTATATAATAGGAATCCTATTTATATCTTAAAAATGGATTCCAAGTAAATCTTTCCTTGTTTAGATATATTAATGAACATCATTTTGTTTTATTCTGCAAAGCTGAATGTATGGTAAAACCTAATTCCGATTTCGACAAAGACCTATTAAGCTCACGTTTCAGAGCAATTGAGAACTGTGCATGGATTATATTTGTAGGACACTACTTCGTGACTTGGGATGGCGTTCTGACAAATCTCAAGACATTGCTTTTACGTGATTTGTTCGCTGAGAATGGTTTACGATCCACGATACGTTAGACAGTTGGCAGTTATGTTATACTGGACTGATTTTAAATATGCCCGTACCGAGTAGTTAACATAAAGTGTCCTATAGAAACCTAATAATATCTAGGTATTACAATAATTGATTGTAACTATATTTATAGGGTTTATGTTTGGACAAGACTAAAAGGTTGTAAGTTACAAGTTAAAATTTTAAAATAATGTATTAATATCAGTAAGTTAAGATTTAATGAAAAGAAAATATTAAACCCAGTTTATAAACAGCTTTATTAGACCTTCCCAGAACTTTTCTTTGTTAAAAATCGTATCATGTTGGACTGAAACTTATACTATTATTTAATTCTTCTCTTTCATCTTTATTATAATATTATTTCTCAATAATGGCTCATTTTTCTAATTCTTGTTCCAGTTGCTTACTTATTATGCATCCTAGTCCTACCAATGCTCTGTCTACACCACTCCACTTGTTGCGCGTCTTTTTCCTCCTTGTTTAAAGAGTGTGTGAAGACTGCGTATATTTGTGTTGAGGACTGTATGGTTAATCGTATTTACTTGTGTGAAGACCTTGTGATTTCTTCGAAAATTTTCTGAAGACTGTTTGTAATTAGACGGACACGTGGTATTTTATTACTGATACTGAGAAAATAGGCTTTATAATTATTGCTAGGGAGGAAGCCTATTCACTGTTGATTTACTTGTCTTGATAAAGCTATTTGCCCATAAATACTCTGAGATTTACCTTTCCCACGGGTTTCCAACGTCCACGTATTATGCATGCATAAAAAATGCTTAAAAATATTCTTTTAAATAGTATCAAGATATAACGTTATTTTTTTACATCATCATACTGTAATTTATTTTTGTGGGGATTTTCGATGAAATACTCTTTAATTTAATTAAATCATGTTTTATTATAAAATATCGCGAAAGCTGTTTTAATTCTCTGCTATTGTAAATGTGTGTATTTATTTATTTATATAATTACCAACCATCAAAATTTAGATATTACAAATACTTTCGTATTTTTATCTTAAATACTAATAATGTAGTTACGTGATATAGAGACAAGGATTACTTCAAAATAAATACAAGAAAGTTTCTTGTCAGATATTTATCAGTAGCACGATAAAAAGATTTCTACTGAATTATTACTGGTGAGTGTAATATAACTATTCTAGTAGATATTACTATTTATTTTCGCTTTTATCAGATAATAAATACAAAATATTTCTTATATTTTTCGTAAGTAATGCATCTTTATTTTTAATTTGAACTATATCCAAAAATTATGTGTAAACATATTTTTTATAGATTTGATACAAATATTATTATATTATTATATTAAATTATTATATATAAAATGTAGACAACAATTAGCTTTATTTTGCTTATTTTTCTTCATTACCTTGGACTATATCTCAAACGATGAAATCATGGATGAATCTAACAGGTTAATTCAAAAGTCCCCGGCCTAACTTATAGATGGCCTAATTGGTATGCTAAGTATAGACGTGGTGAAATGAGCACCGAAGACGGTAAACGCAGTCGACGCCCAAAAGAGTTTCTTACCGTCGAATACATCAAAAAAAAATACACAAAATGATTTTGAAAGACCATAAATTGAAATTGAATGAAATAGCAGACACTATAAAGATATCAGCTGAATGTGTATATCATATTATTGACGAATATTTGGGTATGAGAAAGTTCTGTGCAAAGTAGGTGCCGCGCGAGCTCACTTTTGAAAAACCACGACGAGTTGATGATTCGGAGTAGTGTTTGAAGATGATCAAGCGTAATAAACCCGAGTTTTTGCATCGATATGTGACAATAGATGAAATGTGGCTGCCTCATTTCACTCCAAAGTCTAATTGACAGTCATCCAAGTCGACTGCACACGATGAACCCGCTCCAAGGCGTGGGAAAACGCTACAGTCGGCTGGCAAGATTATGGCGTCTGTATTTTGGGATACGCATGGAATAATTTTCATTGACTACCTTGAAAAAGGAAGGACCATCAACAGCGACTATTACATAGCGTTATTCGATCGTTTGAAAATAAAGTACTGCTTCATCAAGACAATGCATCATGTCAGTGAAAACGATGGCAAAAATACATGAGTTGGGCTTCGAATTACTCATTCACCGTATTATCCAGATCTGGCCCCCAGCGACTATATCCTGTTCTCAGATCTCAAAAGAATGCTCGATGGGAAGACATTTTCGTCAAATGAAGAGGTAAATGCCGAAACTGGGGCATATATTGAAGCAAAGGACAAATCGAACTACATAAATGGTATCGAAAAGTTGGAGGGTCGCTATAATCAGTATATCACCCTTAAAGGGAAATATGTTGAATAACAAAAAACTAATTTTGCCAAAAAAAAGATGTTTTACTATGGTTTAACAACCCCTGTTGAGCGTCCACTGCGTTCATCGTTTTCAGTGCTCATTTCACCACGTCTAAACTTGGCATACCAATCCTTGATGGTTGATTTTCCAGTACAGGGCGGTGCCCAGAAAAGCTTTTGCATCAACTGTATTTTTTTCCTTCAAAAAGAAATATTTTATCAACCCGCGAAATTGCTTTTTATCCATTTTTTTTCACAATAACAAATGGTGCTTCACTCAAAATGGTATGATTCGCAAACTAACGATCCGCCAGCTGTCAAATTTATACACTCATCTTTTTAGGTTTAGGGCTAATTAAAAGACATATGGATTTAATTGTAGTAGCGCCATCTATGTGTCAGGCCGGGGACTTTTCAATTAACAAATTATAATAGTATAACAGAAACAAAGAGCGAATGGACAATATGGTGGTGTGTTTTAATTTATGTTGTAAATATGTCGAGTTATAAATCTCAAATCATACTCTTATAAATCACAACAATCTCTTCAAAGGAACTTGGAAAGGTACGAGAAAATGCGTGTTGACATTATGACGTCCTAAAATTAATTTGAATTTAAATTTTTATTTTTCTTCTAGAGGGTCGTCATTATCTTGTGACCATTATTTGAAGAAATTAGTTGACAAATTTGATAACAAAATATGGTAGGCTAAAAGTTTTTGTATACATTTTAATAATTATTGGTCTCAATACCCTTAGACAAATTATTTTAAATGTTACTATATGCAACAGGATATTCTAGAATGATTATATCTAAATTCATGTATTATTTCATTACACTATTATTTGTCTCAAAATCATTCTAAAAAAAGCAAATAACCTATTAAAAGTTCATAAAGAGTTCAATAGTAGTGTTGGTTAACCTTATGAACTAAGTTTGTAATAGAAATTTGAATACATGATCTCTATGGTGTGTAATAATTTTAGATCAAAAATTTTCAAAAAATGTGTTCATTATATTGTATAAATTGCCACACTACAATATTTACTGAAAGTGATGATACATTTCACAACACTGTTGTTACTAAAACCTATGCATATCTTTAGATTTAACGATCATTCGAAAAAGTTTGTAAGTGTTGAAATAACACTTGATTGTTACTTTGGCGTAATTTAATCGTTCGTTGTTCGTCGAGGTCCACAAGAGAGAGAGAGGGGACATAGCGCGAGCCTCCGACCGGGGCAAAAATGCGGCAGATAACAGGTAATGTTCGTTTCTTTTGGTCGTTTATTTTTTCACTGACCAGGCCGTCCGACAACCCTTGAGATAGGTCATGTCCGTGGAGGGTCAGTGAACGGTCTGGTCGGGCCTTCGAAAAAGATCGATCCACTTTCGGACTTTTGTTTTTTTCTCAATCTTTTGGTGGGTTATTACCTCATTTTATGTCTTTTTGTTTGCATTTCGATTACGTACTTAATACTGTTTGTTTGAATCTTTAAAAAAAAACTTTTTGCTTTTAACTGTATTTTTAAATTAGTATTATAACACTAATATAGAGTTATCAATATTTTTAAGTAAACTTATTATACAATAATATAATAATAGTAATTAAAATTTTTAATAATTATTTGACCTTTACTTCATATAAATTGTTATTTTTAAAACTAAGTATTTTAGTTTTAGTGATGACATATTTCTGAAAATATGTCGATCATATTAAAAATACCAGTTGATGTACGCAAAAAGGACAAATAAAAGGCAATACAACTATTAAGAGATTGCTCTCCTATCCCCACTATAAGAATTTACGAAGAAGTAGTAAATAGTCGATTAAAATTAATAATATATAAAACACTGACAGAAGAAGTTTCCAGGAGGTTATATTTAAGTAATGGAAGAAATAGACTGGGCAGAAATCCCGCAATTAAAGACAATAAGAAATTATAAACCTTCATAATTCAAGCAGGACTAAGACAAGGAGGAAGATTAAGCATAATATTGTTCATAATATATATGGATGAAATAAAAAAAAATTAGAGGGAAAAAAGTAAACTACACGTAGGGTACAAAAATATTAAGACAATTAAAATTTAAGGACGATATTTTGCTGATGATGTAGTAATAGTCCTGGACACAGAAAACCCTAACTAGGTAGAACACGGTACTAAGATAATATGTAAGTATACTAAACCAAAACGACACTAAAGTTATAGTTACGGGAGATCCAGAAGAATCAAACAAATTGAAGGAGTGAAGATATCATATAATTTAAAGTAATGGAAAATAAAATTTAAAAAAAGTATAAAAAAGTTTTTAATTTAAACTTGACAATGAATAACAAATTCATTACCATAAGCTTCTAGACAAAATAAAAATTATAAAAAATTTAAACACAATATTTAAGCATTAATGCTCCACTGCGAGGCATGAGAAATGCCAACAAGAAAAACAAAATTCAAATAGCGGCAATGAAATATCTCAGAGAGATAAGAATAGTGAGAATGATGTACCAGAAAAGAAAAGCTAAAATATGAAAAGATCTTAATGTCGAACTTTTAGGAGAATAGAAACATAGGAAGGAGACAGCTCAGTTTGTGGGACCACTTACAACTCATAGAAGAAACAAGACAGTTTAAGAGAGTTCGGGAAGCGAGAAAATCAAGCAGAAATACCAGAGGACAATATGATTAAAGCCAGTTGTATATCAGTGTAAAAAAAGTAATAATTTATAAGTTGGTCACTTGTCAGTTGGTAGGCTTAATGCTGAAGACCGTGGTTTAGAGTTCACGTTAAGCAGTAGTTCCATTCCAGATAAACCATGGTTGGTAGAGTCTAAAATATAACCGAAACAAACAATCACAATATCGCTGGTTCAAATCTCACTCAATTTATGAATGTTATTGTTTATGTACTTTATGATAAAGTACAATCAACACAATCACAACAAAAACAAGACAGAATAAGTCCGAATGTTTTTTAAAAGTCACTTGCTAGTTAGGAGTTTAACGGTAGGACAACTTGGAGACCATGTTAAGGAATACATAAACAGTCCAAATATACTATATTGGGTAAAAATATTCTAAAATATAATGAAAACCAAAGAAACTATGACTGAATTTAATCTTTTGTTGTTATATTATATATTGACAAATATATTAAAAGCAGTTTTGGTACTACTAACATCTATAAAAATGATTCACAAGCAAGTAAATTGAGTGTTTTATAAATTTAAGCATTCTGAAAGGGTTTACTTGCTTGGTAGACAAACTGCTAGTATGTGATAATTTCTACGCAAAAAGAAATAATCTTTACATGGTATTGCTAGTGTAGATGGAAAACAGATACATGGATACAGATAGGATACCGAACTTAATAAGTAATTAATAAATAATTTTATTAACCATAATAAATAATATATACAAAGGTCATATTGTGTATCGGGTGAATAAAAAAGGGTAGAAAAATATAATATTTCTATTATGAGAATTGAAAATAGGATTCTCAATTATAATCGCTTGAAAAAATAACGATTTTTTTAAATTTAAAAATTGCCAGAAATTTAAGAAAAAATAATAGCCAACAAAGAACAATTATTTACTTATAAATAATATAAAAATTAATGTTGTTTTGATGTTGATTTGTTTGATGTTTGACAAAATGTTTAAACTTTTGTCTATTAAACTAAATGAGTAATAAATATCAATTTCCCTGGCAAAAAGAAAGTTATAAAATGTAACAAAAATACATTAGCTATCCGATAGGGCAACTGAACAATTCCAGTTGAACACAATCATTATAATATTTGTCGTCAAATATGTTTTTAAAATTATTTCTGATATAGTAATTTTCATAGTATGGTATTTATTATTTAATATTATAAACTTATTTCAAATACGTTTTATGAGACTTATTTAGTACATATTTTAAGAGTAGCTCTATTGCAATTCATCAATATCGGTCATTATTTATTAATCGCCGTAGCTACTTTGAGCATCCGCAGTTTTGCCCGTACAGTAATATTGCAGGGACACAGTATATGGTCGTGAATCCTCCAGCAGTGACGTAACAAATAATAAATGACCATTTAGTATCATATATGTACGGTCGTGACCCATGTTATGCCCAACAAAGGGTATTAATGGTAGTTCACGATTTCCATAACCACGGCCCCTGATTAATTTTATGAATTATTGCTGTCTGATGCGATTGTCCTCGAGAGAGAACGTTTGATTTTGCGATTAGAAATGGAGGAACGTGGTGTAGGTCCATTAATAATAGTTGCCGTTTTATAAAAGTTGCTTTTTGGTGGACTATCCGGAATATGAACAACAAATACGTGATAGTTCATTCAAAATAATATTCGTTAGTATATATTATTTGTGTAAATATTATAATTTTGTACTAACCCTAGTAATTACTCAAATGTAGAATATGTTGAGATTTGTTTTTGAAATTAAGTGCCCCAATGTTTTTAACTGATAATTTATACGTAGACAACTAGTTTTAGATAATAGTTGTAGAAAGAAAAAATGGTCCTAAGTTGTTTTTATAGGTTCAATACGTTCATTTTTTTTGTTAAAAAAAGTAATAAGTAAAAAAGTTAAAAACTAAAATAAAAGAAAACTAAAGTAAAAGAGTTAAAAACTTATAATAGTTATATTATAGAGTTTAGGCTTTTTTATCTCAATATTGTCACATTTGTGCAGAATTAACTATACAAAACTATCGTATGTATTTTGATCAATCATTTCTATTACTAAAAATGCGAATTATAAATGTATACAAACGTTAAATAATCTAACCTAATTAGTATTATCGAGTTAAACGTATACAGATGCTAATAATGTATAGCTCAAAATTGAATGTTCGGCATTTATTGCTGTTGTTGTTTTATTTCAGTAAATCTGCTGCTGAAGCCCACGATATACCCCAAGTATCATTATTTATGATTCCAACGTTTTAAAAGTAGTGATTTTGATGTCAAATTACAAAAAGACCACAACGATTTTAATATAATGAATAGCAAGGTTTATGGGACGAATACTCAATCAAACCTTAAAACAACAACAGCTCAGTACTCTTTGAATGAACTCTTTCTACCACTTTCATGTTATTCGAAATATTCAAATGTAAAGAACATGCACACTAATATTTGTTCAAATTTTAATTTACAACCTTTTTAACTTTACTTGGTTTGATTGCTTGCTAAGCAATACCAGAATACTTTTCGGTAGTTTATTAAAACAGGTGACGAAAAGTGGATCTATAGCGACTATCCTAAAAAGTTAATGAGAGCCATCTATATCGATAATTTACTTGGTTTGATTGCTTGCTAAGCAATACCAGAATACTTTTCGGTAGTTTATTAAAACAGGTGACGAAAAGTGGATCTATAGCGACTATCCTAAAAAGTTAATGAGAGCCATCTATATCGATCTGGAAGTGGATTATTCATGGTCATAAAGTCTTGCTGGGCATATAGTGGGATATCAAGGTGTAGTATTACTACGCATTGGTATAAACAAATGAAACTATTACTGCACATGTCTATCTACGTTAATTGATTAAACTCAACAATTTTTTGTTGCAAGAACCAGAAACAAAGAAAAACAGGCACAAACATGCATTTTATGAGTTATTGATGTCTGATGCAATTGTCATTGCTTGCATGACAACGATCGGTTAGAGGTTGCAAGAGTTGTTGAAAAATGCGGAATTTTGCGGTGCTCATCTTTTGCACCAAATACAGCGTTTTCTGAGTACTCCTTCTTGAGATCGGTACAGCTAGAAGTGCAGTTGGAAATTCTGAAGAAGTGCGCAAATAGGTTAAACGATTGACAGCACACCAATATCGATCCTCCGACACTGTATCGGCATATTTCCACAAATATGTGAAAAATATTATTATATATATATATATATATATATATATATATATATTTTTTTTCTCAATAAATGCCATAATACATAAAAAAATATAACTATACATATGAGCACTTAATATATATGTGGTACATAATTCCCTGTTGAGGGACATCAAATATAGTATTACCAAGCATTAAAATATATCAGCTTTTTGTAGATCAGTGTAAAAGAAACATCCATATAAACTGAAGTCAGTTTAATATCACAAGCAATAACCACTATAAATTATTTTGAACTGGAAATAACAACATAGGACCATCCAATATACCCACACCATAAAGCGAACGACCATATAAAAAAGCATATCGGTAAAAGAGGGAAAGAGATCTAGCGATTACAAGATAGTACTGTTGTACTGCTCACAGATGGGCAGTTCTTTGCATTAGGGAAATTATTGTGTTTACTAGACCGTTACGGGACCGTTTACAAAAAGCCTCCTTTATCATATCCAATTTTATCTGATACAAGGTGCAATGGCACCAAGCGCAACACCGTGATATCTTCAGCCGAAGAGATCGGTTTCATTTTTAATACATTAACTAATTTAGATCAAAAAAATAGTTTAATTAAAAATTATTAGAAGGGCAACTTCGCACTATACAACAAACACTTGTTCATATTAGTTTAATGTTTTAAATTGAAATGGGTAGTATCTTAGAAATAACTTGAATACTCAAATAAATCATTTAACATTATTTCGTAATGCTTCGTTCAGAACAGGCTAACGAAAGACAACGAATGGGTTTGTTGGGATAATTTTAGTTCTATTTGATGACGGCCAACGAAGGTTTATTGTCACTTGCTTGTAATCCGTAGACTGTTGGTAACATCAAAAGAAATTAATGGAATCGACGAATGCGGTGTGGACGGTAGATAGACTATAGTCGCTTCCGCCGTTGAAAAATACGGATTGACGCCCAACGAATCTCAATTCGCTCGAAACGCCGAATCTCATTCGTTGTCCTTCGTTGCCCTGGTCTGTACGCAGCATAAGATGAATGCTTGAATTGGGCGTTTGTTGATATAACACTGTTTGTATTCAGTAAACGCGCTGATTTCTTTTTAACATATTTTAATCTTAATTTAGCCTTCAATCAAAATATAACCTTTATAGACGAAAATATTGCACAAGTCTCTATATTGAAACATAAAAAATGTATTAAAGTTTCCTACCGAATTTCAATTACGTGAATGGGTGTTTAAGTATGGGAATATTGACAAAGGAATACAGGAAAAGTATATACCAAGTTGCAAATGGATTCATCCAAGAACTTTAGTAGTTAGCTGATAACAACAACTAAATCACATTTATTCCCTTTACCTAGTAGTTTTTACTATTTATGCTATCTAATTATCTTTCGAGCTCAAAAATAAGTCATGCTTTTGAAATAGGGAAGAAGAGGCTAATTAATATGAGCTAATGTTTAAAACATACTCAAACTAGAAATTTTGAATACTCCTATCAATATTTTTATTCCACACAAATTGATTTGTTTCAAAGTGTATATTATTTCTGTTAGGCATAAACATAATTTTTTACTACATGATTATATCAATACAACCATCATTATTTGATGTTAGCATAACCTGATTATTGTTAGATGATATTAACTATATGCATATTGCCAGAATTATTAATATTTTAATTAATTATTTAAAATGTGAAGCCAGTGAGCTCTGTGAAAAATCCAAAAACTTCGTTTACATTCCTTGGCGAATGGAACATTGTTCTACGTTTGGTAACATGTTCTCATCTTTATTTTCATTACGTCGTATTAACAATGAGGTAATAATTTGAAAATGTTTTAACATTGTTTTTTTTTAATTGTTGTAATTTCATTATCTAATCAACTTTAATCATATTATCATATGATTTGACATTAATCACTTTAAGAACACTTTAGTAACAATATGACACTGTTTTTATCTGTATTACCGAGAAGGGAAATCAAAACTGTTAAAAATGTTTAAATTAAAAATATTGTTCTTGTTTTGTTCGTGACTTAAATGAATCGTATACTCTAAAATAATTTAAAGGGGTTGAGATTAAACAGGAGTCATGTATAATGGGCCAGCCAAAATTTTCGTGAAATATATGTATTTCTATGTATTAAAAAAAGTTAATTGAAAAAAAAATATGTGAACAAGAGTCTAACCTAAAAAATAGGAATTAATACAAAATTTATATTCAGAACATAAGGTAACACTTATAATCGAAATGGCGTTAAATAAAAATAAAATATAAAATTATTGCTACATCATAATCACAAACTTATAGAATACAATGTTTTTTTGTCCGTTAAATAAAGACGTTATTCACGCTATTTTTACATTAACAATAAATTATTCCAACGACACATTATTGATGGTCTGTTTTTGTTTATAAAGCGCTTTTTCCGAAATGTTGCAACTGTTTCTTGCCAACTGTGAAAGAACCAGTAAGTGCTTAAACAAAGTAATTATTAATTTTTTTCTTCTGGTACTTTCAGCGCTCCTATTCGTTTTGGTTTTTCGTATTTTGCGTATTAGCAGTTAAGTTGTGGTTGACAATTCAATACACGTTTACAAATATATCAATCTAAATAGTATTCCGTAATATTTCTTTTCTAGATGTTGTTGACTATATTTGTATAATTTTTTTTTATTTTATAGGCTGTATGAACCTGAATAAAATTAAACTATGAAAAAACTAAAATTTTTTATCTTAAAGGCGTATTCTTATAGAGTTAAGCCTTATTGATAGTAAAAAATGGTTTTTTAAAAAATGTAGGCTAGAATATAGCTTTACAATACAATTAATTACACTGAAATATAGTTTCACACCATTATTTATTTTACGACATTCATTTGTTTAATCTTATTATAACGTTATTATATATTTTTATGTATTGTTTTCGTGATCTGTCTCACTGATTTCCCCCCAATACTCATTAATTTACTAAGTAAATTTTTACTTCACACTTTCCTTGAAAGTATGTTTTGTTTTATCGCCTTATTAAACGTCCCGACTAAACAATATGTAAACCTTAAAATATAGGTCTTGTTGGAGAATGGTAGAATAATTATAGTGATATCCAATACGATATAATATCAGATGTGGTAACGTAAGCTGCTCTTTATTGTAAATCCTTGTAAATGAGTATCTAGTTATTGAACTGTAGATATTATAATAACTAAGTCAAGATTCATAATCAATAGTTGATATACAAAATTGCCGTGATATATAAATGATAATACGATGCTTTAATGTTAATTAATGTAACTCTAAAGCATTTTTTAAATTTATTGCCGACAAATCTACAATTTGTCGTTACAATAACTTAAATTTAAGTGTACATATAGGAGGACCCATCGGCCATCTTAGTCTCTGTTCTAATAATATATGTGTATTAACACATCTATTAAATGTACATGCTCACTACACTACATTACACTACTCTACACAATATCAAATGATTTGATTTTTTAAGTCTGTGTCCTGTTCTGGTATTATGCAAAAGTTGTATTACTTCTATATTGACATGAGAATGTAGATTGTCGTCATGTCTCCCTGCAATTCTCTTGATTTACTGAGTCACAGTCGGTATCAGATAGTATTGATGTAACCAATCACTCCTGTAGTATCTAGGTGCATCTAAAATCATTCTCAGGACTTTGTTCTGAAAAATATTTTGAGTTAAAAATAATTTTCTTCAATAAATATAAATTTGGCGATTTTCGAATTATCCTAATGGTAGTTTAATGTCGCATTAATGCTTAATAAAGTCATACCCTAGCATATTTGAAAGGTGAAAGTTCATAGAACATTCCGAATACCAGAAAATTAGCATAATTCGTAGCACAGCTAAAAATAAAAGTTAATACCAGTTATACTAGAAGAATATTTTCATCATAATTTCGATTTCACGTGAAAAAATATTTGTATTTTTTGTGAAATATAATTAAGTAAACACCGCTGGAGGAATTATTTTACTCTTTTTTGTTGTGGAAATTTCAATGGTAAAGATGAACTTCCCCTTGCCAGCCAATCGTTGAAGTAATCGATGAAAGTCCTTCTTATGACAGAGCTATTTCGGCGATAAAGAAGTTTTGAATCATTACAAGACTTGAAGTCAAAAGAAGCTCGATATTTGAGTTTTTCCATTAAACAACAGTGAAATATTTAATGAATCTAATGCCCATTTGCGAATCACTGCTGAAACTAAACGAAATTGAGCCATTTTTGAAACAAATAGTTATGTGCGATGAAAAATTCAAATATCTACTCTGATCAACTGAAGATGATATGTTTTATTTTCATTTGGTTGCTGATGAAATTTTTGAATAAATAATTGTCTTTGAAAGTAATGAAATAGAACAAAAATTACCTTTTCCACAATCCATTGAAATAATCGTTTTAAATTAAATTATTAAAATAAATGTTCAAAATAAGTTTTAAATTGGCATTAGACTTATTGAAAAATATGTATTAACTTATTACGAATAACTTTATTAACATTTTGCTTTCATGAAATTACGAACTTTATACAACAGAATTGAAGCTTTCTATAGTCATCTTCAATTTTATTTTCATAATCGAACGTTGTATTGCTTTAGAATAAACAGTGAGTTAATCCAATGGAACATTAGTAACTTATAAATTATATAAAAACTCATAATTTATATTAAATTATATAGTAAGTAGAGAAATGAGAAAATATAATTTGTAAAATAATATATAGCGTAAAATAACGTAAAATAGCGTTTACTTAACGTTTCCTTAATAGTTCGGTTAAAAAGTTTGCAAAAAATAGCTTGTATATGAATAAAAGGTACTTCCGCTAAAAGAATGAATATAGTAATGAAGTAAATTCTTCACTTAACTAATATTGTCATTTGCCACTATACATACTTTGCTACTGTAAATTCAGTTTAATTCCTATATTAACTATATATTATTAGTGTTATTGTATAGTTTGAGTTTAAAATAAATATCTAGTTATTTTAAAACGGCACTTAACATAGTTCAAGTTTGAATAGATTATTAACTTTGATTTTTTTTTAGTAGGATTTAATAGAATCCTTCGAATATAGTCCAATAGATAAAAGAGTAATATACCTTTGAAGTCCAAAATTTAATATTTGTTTTTTTCCAATTGCTCCACTAACGCATGTTCTTAAAAATGTCGGATTTTTTGATTTGAACAGGTCACATAATTAGATAAAATCTCAAAATGCTAGATCAAGATGCTCAAGATATTAAGCAATCTCTACAACTAAAATTTTATGATTTTGATATGAACATTGGACGAAAATTCATTCTATTTAAGCTTCGATTCAGTATGGCCTGAGTACTGTATTCACATGGACTAAATGTTTTCGGAAAAATAAAAAAAGTTGTAGCTGATAGAAAGTAGTAATTTTCAACACTATAATATTACTAAGAGTATCGGCAACGAGAAGTTATAAGCGAATCTTATATAACACGTATTATTTTTTTCTACTGTATTACAAGTTGTCTTTAATTTACATAACAGGTCAGTTAAGTGAAAAGTCCCCGGCCTAACATAGTAAAACAAATTTTTTAGCAGATCTAGTTTTTGTTATTCAACATTCTCTTCAAGGGTGATACACTTATTATAGCGGCCCTCCAACTTTTCTATAGCATTTTTGTAGTACGATTTATCCTTTACGTCAAAATTGACCTCAGTTTCGGCGATCACCTCATCATTCGACGAAGATTTCTTCACAGCGAGTATTTTTTTGAGATCTGAAAACAGGAAATAATCGCGGGGGGCCAAATCTGGAGAATACAGGGGATGAGGAAGTAATTCGAATCCCAATCCATGGATTTTTTCGATCGTCTTCACTGACTTGTGACACGGTGCATTGTCTTGGTCAAGCAACACTTTCTCTTCCTTCAAATGCGGCCGTTTTTCAGTGATTTCGTCTTTAATGATCAAAAAACGCTATGTAATAGTCGCTTTTGATTATACTTTTTCAAGGTTTTCAATGAAAATTATTCCATGTGCATCCCAAAATGCAGACGCCATAAACTTGTCAGCCTACTGTTGCGTTTTCCCACGTTTTGGAGCGGGTCTATCGTCTGCAGTCCACTCGGATAACTGTCGATTGGACTTCGGAGTGAAATGGTGCTGCCATGTTTCATCCATTGTCACATACCGACGCCGGTTTATTACGTTTGATCATCTTCAAACACTGCTCCGAATCATTAACTAGTCGTTGTTTCTGGCCAAAGTGAGCACTTTGCACAGAGCTTTCTCATACCTAAATATTCGTGAATTATATTATGTACACGTTCAGTTGATATCTTTAGAGTGTCTGCTATTTCATTCAATTTCAATTTACGGTCATTCAAAATCATTTTGTGCATCTTTTTAATGTTTTCGTCGGTAACAACCTCTTTTGGAAAAGCATCAAAGCGTCCACTGCGTTCACCGTCTTTAGTGCTCCTTTCACCACGTCTAAACTTAATACTACTTAGCATTCCTTGATGGTTGATTTTCCTGGGGTGTTCTCCGGAAACTCGGCATGAAGCCAAGTTTTTGTTTCAATTATATTTTTTCCCTTCAATTTTTTTTATCACGACGCGAAATTCCTTTTTATCCATTTTTCTCACAATAACAAAAGTTGCTTCATTCAAAATGCTATAATTCACAAACTAACGATCCGACAGCTATCAAATTTATACACGCATCTTTTGAGGGTTAGAGCTAACTAAAAAACATATGGATTTAATTCTGGTAGCGCCATCTATTAGTCAGGCAAGGGACATTTTAATTAAGCTGTTATATGAAATGTCATATCTTGAATTTAATTTGTTTTTATTATAATTTAGTGTTTTTATTTTATGCTTATGTTTACTATTACCGACGGCTTCGGAACAAAGCCCTCCGCGTTAAAACTACAGATTGGCTTCCAAAGAACACCCAGTCTTGTCCTCCCATAAACCGTCATAAAAATAGTATTTTGCTTACTGTTGTATTATCGTTCCATCTCAACTTGAGATTAATGTTTCGTTCATTATTATTGAATTATTTACATGATAATAAATATATTCCTTTTTTAAATACAATACTCAGTTTATTTTTTTATCCTGTTTAAATCGACTGTTGATTAAATATAAACTGACAGCCTTAGGTTACGATGGAGAGAGAGAACGCTACATTATTTTAGACCCGTTTTACATGGCGCGAGTTTTATGATAATGCCGTTCTGTAGGTAACTCGAATCGCGAAAATAAAGTTATTACTTTATCTCGAAAACAAATTTATTAGCTTCGGCGAGGTGAGTTTTATCTCACAATTACTTTAATTCGTATATTCTGGCGGCGAATTGGATTCCGTTGCTGCGGCATTCTAGGGTCAAGTTCCTACTATCTGATATCGTTCTGTGTTTTAAAAGGTTATGCATCTCATTTTAGAAAATACTGGTCAATTGGCATTTAATATAGAATTAAATTTGAGATAATATTTTATTTTATCATTTTTCATCGTCTTTTAATAATATTTTTTTTGAACAAATGGTTGGAAAAATACCGATACCGTGATCAAAAAATACTAACAGCGTCCGTTATTCCAATTTCATTTTTATGTGCGTTTAAAATGTTCTAGGAGGAGTTTGGAGTGAATGTGGAATAGTGTAATAAGTAATATGTGTTAATTAATATATATTGCATAATTTATTGATGAAATATATTTTTCTAATATTGTACTATCAAGAAATAAAATGATGTGGAAAAAATATTATCATTATGAATTTTAATATTTAATGAATAATCGAAAAAATTCACCAGGAAGGAGTATTTAGCTAAATTAACATTTAATTATCATTATTATTAATAAATTAAATTATTAAACCTATAATTAACCCTATATTATCCAATTTATTATACTGAATCATTTGATCTTGATCTTATTCAGATTTTAACATATAGCATTTATATATTTTGTCAAATTTCCTTTATTTTCTACGTGACCAAATATAGGCTTAAACAACTGGGAATATATTATTGTTCAGGATACGGCTTAATATTAGAAGCATGACCTTAGGATTACATTTATACACCTCAACTAATTTCCTATATATTTTTTGTCATTTAAATAGTCAACAATTTTTCTATAATCTTCAGGATGCCTTTGACTATATTGTGTAATAACCTTTTTTTGTACTTCATGACGATTCAATACAGTATAACTTCTATCAGCTTCTCTAGATATTTTCATAATATTTTGAATTAACTTGTTTTAATTGACCATTCCTAACTGAACATTTAAATATTTTCCTTATTTTTTTAATCTTGACTGAATGTATTAATTTAGTGCTACATGTTCGTCGCTGTTTTGACGTGAACGAATATTAAAAGAAACGTCTAAAATTAAAAAAAAATCTGTCAATGTTTTATCAATTATTTTCTGTGTCATTTTGCCTGTTATATATATATATATATATATATATATATATATATATATATATATATATATATATATCTTCACCCAACCAAGATCTTCAGCATTAAAGCCTACCGACTGGCGAGTGACCAACTTTAGAAATCATCCCAGAAAATATCTGTTCTTACCCAGCCTGGTTACTGGCGTGACTGGGAACATTTTCCTCGTCGGATTTTACATTCTTGCCTGGAACATACACAAATTTTATACAATCACAGACATAAATTTACGACTATGCCCCAGCAGGATTCGAACCGACGGCTATCGCAACAGTAGGAGGACTGTCCCATCGCCTATACCACTGCGCCAACAAGCCGGCTCTGCCTGTTTTTGTTTGACAATAGAGTACAAAATAAAAGAATAATTATCCAATTTGGTACAGCACATACAATAAAATTCAATAAATTAATGGTTTTCAGTTATGATAAAATATACCGGACATTAATATATTTAAACAATTATTTTCTAATATATATATGTATATATATATATATATATATATGTATATATATATATATATTTATATATATATATATATATATATATATATATAAACATTTATATTAAAAATATTATATTATAATTCGCGATCTATTGTATTTATTGAAATATTTTTAGTTGTTTAAATTTTTAAATGTTTTAAGCTACAAGATTAATTGGTTTGTGATTTTCTATAGACTAGAGCATCAAATCCGAGAAGGAAGAATCACATATATTAATTCATAGTAATTCAAAAAAATGCTGTAATAGATGGTCATAGCGTATTATAAATTTTATAGATAATTTATATATAGCTATAATAATACTCATGTTTAATGATATAAGTTAAGGAATAGGTATAAATATAAAAGAGTAAATGGTAATAATAATGATGAATAATTGGTTATAATAAATAAATGTTTTATTATTATACGAAATTATTTAATTTCTTGCTGATTTTCGATATGTCTCATCTGAAGTAATGATTATCAATAAAATATTTATTAAGTACATATGAATTTATGATATACAAGTATAGAGCAGATATATTTTTCATATTTATTATATCTCTTCAGGAACATTTTCTAATATGAACAAATCGGCCGCCCGTCATCGCGTCACGCAGCTTGAAAGAAAAAAACCTTCGCTCCACCCATCAAAAGCAGTGACAAAACGAGTACCTGTCAACGTCGGCAGGAACGAAAAGAATCGAGAAGGCTATGATCCCGCGAAACCGCGGTGGAAGTAGAATCTAGCAGGCCAATGAAAGAAAGAAGAACGTCGAAGGCGGTCTCCGTTCAACAGCCACCTCGAAATTCTTAGCCCACTACCTCGGTACTCACACTAATGCTGCGGTACTTAGCGTACGTTACCGTCCGTACGTCGCAGGAGCATTAGGTTGCCACGGTACCTGACGTGTGTGCGGATCTTGAAAGACAAACGCGCGAAAGACATTTTGTAGTACCAAAGCGGTTGTTTAGAATTTACAAATAGAACTGACATTTGTCTATTGTTTATCTATTTATGACTCATACCTAAAATAAAACGAATCTTATATGATAACATTGCTGACAATATTTCATTTGCCTGAGTGAACTGTGATAGTGGTACCATTTTCAGAAGGTGCTAGTGACTTAGTTAGTGTATCAAGTCAGAAACTATATATTTTCTTGTTGAAGGACTATCAAAATCGTTTCCAGTTTAAAAGTTGCTCTGTTTTCGTTCTCCATTTTGTCGGAATTAAATCCATGTAAGTTGTCCGAACCTATTTATTGCTTCGTTCTGTTTTAATTGATATTTCATGACTTGAAACGTAAATCAAAGGAGCAGCCGTTATTCAAATGACTGTAAAAAGTCAAGGAATGGCATGCATGCAAGAACTTTCGGTGTGCAAAATAGATCTGCATCAATTGTTTTATTTCGGGATTGTTTTGTTTTAACTTATTTGTTTACTTAAGTGATAATCGATGGGGAATTTTTATAATGACATGATCCACATTCTTATTAGGTTTTACACAGCTTCTATTGCAATTTAAAATGTCAAGGATGATTTATTCGAAGCATAGAATGACTGACATCTTTATAAATTAATTTGCATAACAAATATGTCGGCATAAATTTTCTTTTAAATATGTATCCATGATTCCACGCTCTTACCAATTGTATATAAAAATTTAAAGAATTTTATCGAACATATTTGTTACTTATATCTATGATTTGTTTAAAGCGCAAAATACTTAATTTGTATTTAAAAATTCATATTTTTCATATAATAACATCCATTTTTGTATCACAATCATAGAAATACATATATTTGTCGTTTGATAATAATATATTGAGTTGTTCAAATTAATCTAAACAGGAAATATAATTCTATTAATGTACAAAATGATTGGCATCACTGCAAATTAATTGCCGTAAAAAATTTGTTAACGTGAAGTTCCATTTAAGCATAACCAGTCTTATTTAGCTATTAACAATCTTAATTAAACAATAATATGATATTTTATGAGCATGTATTATATGATTCATGTAAATTCTACATTTGTTTAGCTTTTAAATGTAAAGGTACTCAAACTTTAAAATAAAAACAAAACAAAAATTAGGCTGACAGTTTATATTAGGCGAAAATTCGTAAATAATATCTAGAAAGCATTGTTATAGAAGCTTGAATTACATTTTAATTAACAATAATATAATGAAAATTATATTCTATTCTGTTATCAGTGATTAATATTGTTTGAAATAGTTTACTAATAATGTAACACTTATAAAACAACTACATGTACAACTTTAGCTAAAGCTAAAGTTGTTACTTTATTAACTGGCTTTAGATTTAATAAGCTTCCTTAAATCTAGAATTTTTGATGTGCTTCTTTTATCAAATCTCACGCACAGATGTTTTCTAACTTGTTTATGTAATATAATATATTATTTATAACTAGAGCCTAACTGTCCAATGTTCTTTTTAATATAAATATTTTATCATAACTTAATATCCGAAAGGATTTCAAATATTTCACTGTTTATTAATTATATTATTATTAAAATCATTTTTTGTTCTGAGCCAATATGTATTGTTAAACAAATATAACTTTTTCTAACAAGTATAAATAAATATACATGACGTGTAGTATCAACTCCTACAATATTATGATATTATTATTTCAATTATACTAGCACAATGTTATATTACATGCAACAACTAAATAATTCAGCTTCGTATTAGACAACAATAACGAAATTTAAAAATTATATTTACTAAATTAATAGAGTTTAATAATTCTTAATCATTAAATAACGTTAAACAATTTTAAAACGTATATTTATACGCAAATTAAAAGTTATTTGAACAACTAAAGAAATAAATCATGGATTTAGTGTAATAAATATGGACTAGTGGAGTTATTTGGTTTGAGTTTTAATATCCACACAGTTAATATATATATTTTTCATATCTACATTGATTTGCTCCTCAGTGTTTTCTAGGACCACTGTTTTTGGAAGTGCTTTTGCCAAAGCACCCGTTCAATATCTGTAAAGTTAATGCTTGGAAGTTATCTAATGCAAGCGCTTTATATATATAAAAAGATATCTGTTTCATTTTATCATCTGTTTCATTGTGATTGTTTA
The DNA here is from genome assembly GCF_030347505.1 of Rhynchophorus ferrugineus. Taxonomy (NCBI): domain Eukaryota; kingdom Metazoa; phylum Arthropoda; class Insecta; order Coleoptera; family Curculionidae; genus Rhynchophorus; species Rhynchophorus ferrugineus. The sequence continues at coordinate 57,681,913 of NW_027472580.1, read as the reverse complement.
AGTTAAACTTTAATAAACTAATAACTCTAATTTTTTCATTTTAAATAGTATTGTAGTTTAAGTAAATTTATGAATGCCTCACTATTTCCTCAATTTTCTATGCTTATGGAAAATGTTTGTTTGTTATACATTTTATCTATTGTTTATGATATAATAGTGATGCATAATGCATAATGATAAAATTAAAAATAAAGGGTAGTTATATGTTTCACTTTACTGAACATACAGAATATACGCCTGAAGAAGTATATATTTTAATTATGTCAATATATGTTTCAGTTATAAGCTGTAATATTAAATATTCCAGACATACTCTGAAAATATCCAAATATAGTTAAAGAGTTGTCAGAATATTCATAATTAATGCTTTGTCATATTGTGATATCTAATAGAATTTAATAATAAAACAATTAATTCTATAAAACATATAATTTTAATTTCAAAATACAAAACATTTTAGAAAGTCCTTCCTGTAATATTAGTAGGTCTTTCTGCACCATTAAAATACTATTTTAATCTTGAATTGAGAAACAATTTTAAATTTTTTAAACTTGAAGTCGAACCTTTTATTACTAATTCTATTAAATCAAATTACTACCTCATTTTTTATTAAATATCACTATAAAATAATTTTTTGATATATGTAATATTAAAATATATTTTTAAATAATAATAAAATATATATATATATATATATTAGCATTATATGTAGAACCACCAATAAATCTGTAAAATAATATCAAAATGAATTTAAATGTCTGAACCTTAACATAAATACATAATATTCTATGAAGATGTGTACCTAACGTGTCTCAAATTGTTCATTTTGGTATATAATAAATATTAAAATTATGTTTAAATAAACAAGTTGGTATTAAACTTTCTTATTTTACAACCGTTCATATTTTTTAACAAAACTTATCAAAACAATTACTGGCTTATTACTTCTTCAATTGTTCCTTATTTTGTAAATACTTAGATTTAGACCGAAGTAGATCTGGACGTTCCAAATCTAAAACAACGCAGGTTAATAGGTTTATTGTGAAGTTATTGAAGTGATATCGACATTTAACTTTACTGCGCTTCTATTACCAGTAGTTTAAATAAAACACAAGACAAGCTAGTTTCAACTACGACTGTAAAGATGCGTTTACTAGATGCTGGATTGAAAGGATGCATAACCGCCGGAAATCTTAACAATAACTATTACTAAGCAAAACACTAACTTAGACACGAAAGAAATACCTGGGCTGTATAACATAAAATTTATGGATTTTCAATCAAACTGCACTGTGTTTATTCTCAAACACAGTGGTGATAAAGTGATGGTTTGAAGATATTTTGGCAGTAAAGGTGAAGTGGCAAATTTGACGAGGCCAAAATTTTAGTCTAGTATTTTATTAAATTATGTTAAAATTACCGTATTTTTCCTAAACTTTAGACGGTAGTGTGTAGAGGATTTTGAATTACTTCACCTCTTTTGCGACACTCTCTATAAGAAATACTAGCTTAGAAATAATTTTATTTCTATCCATGAAAATATAAAATGAATGAAATATGAATTTTTGAACACTTTTCAGCCGACGTGTTACTTAAAATTGAATATGACTTCTCCCCTTTTTTATCAAATACTTACCTTGGAATAAAGCAATTATATTAATTTAACATTTGTCCCAAATTATTCCTTTTTATTTCCTTATTATATTTTAGTTAATCGTTTGCTTATTTAAAATATGGTAATTTATTGAAAACCTTCACGTATAACTTAAATCAGAATTATTTGTAATAATAAGAAAAAATGGTAACAAAAAACACAACATTAATTAAACTAAACTATATTTTTACGGAAGTATATATATGCAACTTGAAAGGAATAAACCGTTTAAGAATTTAATAGAGTTTTTCTAATGCAAGCATATTAAAAGTAAAACAATGAATGCATATTACCATCCACTATATGACCTTTCAGAATAATGTAGAAATTTGACAACGTCGCTTCAATTAAAACAAAATCAATTATAATCGATTGCTGGCCGATAGATATAATTTAGACGTCTCGCTTCAGAGCGTTTTCAAGGAATCAACTAAACCTTAATATTTGAAAGACAAAAGCAGGTGACATTAAACGTGGGGCAAAAAAATCGAACACATAAATTTAAGAAGTGAATTGTCGGCCGTATCAATAAATTGCTGACAGGAAAGAAATAAACAAAATAAATAGGTTAATATATCCGGATTGTTGGCCGACTGAATGAAATTGGTCAATTAGTTCGATTCGATCGACAACATGAGATCCAACATAACATTTGTTACTAGCATAATTTGTAACCACACAGATAAAGTAACAGTTTAATACAAAATTAGGTAGTTATATTTCTGCTAACAAATATCTCTATTGGTTTTATTCAAAAATTAAAACGGTATATGTTTAATATATATACCGTTTTAATTTTAATATTATACGGTACCAGAATAAGAAAAGAGAAAATAAAAACAAGAATACGTTTTCTACTTCTCGTTACAGGACTATCATTAAGATTTATAATTGTTGCGATAAAACAACTAAAAATAGATGGTTATTGGTAGTTTATTATAGTTTAATGATTAATAAAATACACAACGCAATATTATAATAATATATAAGATTCTGTCACATTTTAGATAAACATTATATGAATTGATAGTTCAGCTATGTTCCTTAGAGAATCCACATAGGAGATCTCTTAGGTTCTTATTAATCCCAAAGCTAAAAGAGATCCACTAATAGAATGATGGTGATGATGTACAAAAGCATCACAAGAATAAAATAACATCAATAATGTGTCATACGATACACTCAGCTTTATTCAGAGTTCAGCCGAATTGTTATTGACCACAATATTCAATAATTAAATAATATTCAGTTCATTAAAGTTGACATATTAGCTACAACAGAGAGGTATTAGAGAAAAACACCAAAGCAATCTCAACTAAGACAAGACTTGCAATAAGACCAAGGTTATCTGTCACACCATCCTGATTTTCTAAGTATTCAATAGATCAAGAAAAATCAAAATCCTTATCAATTATTCACTTGGGATAGCTACGATCAGATGATTTTCAATATTCGAGTTCCTTCCCTAAATATGCGATCTGTAGCGATTGCTAAACGTCGGCTAGCTTTAGTTAAGAAGCGCGTATCCAATTCGGAAGCCAATATTCATGAGATTATCTGATCTTAGATGGGAAGAAATTTTAAAAATTCCACACATGAAGAGATGCTACGAAAAATGTTCAAATTTTAGCGATTTTGTAACTGCATCATTATATTTCTTCTAAAATGTCAATTTTTAAACTTGAAGTTTTTGAAATTTTATTGAAAGGAGTTCCTTGTAGACATCTGTTATAAGGTTGACTTGAATCAAAATAACTTGATTAAGTTTGAAGAAATAAGGAAACATAGCGGGTCAGTATATAACGCTAAGATCGAAGGACACTATCATGAGATATTATTATAAGGTGAAATTGAAGCGCACGAACATAGAAATTATAATTTAAAATAATTGCTCGTTTATTATTTTCTATTACTATTTATATGTATTATATTTCTATGTTCTATTATTTGTCCTTTTCTCATTATTCTGACTCTACTCAGAATCTGACTTTCTCCTGAATTATACAAATATATTAACAATTTAACTCATATTGAACAAAAAAAAATTATTTGTTAGCTATGGGCAATACTTTAGTTTAAATTAGGTTTTACTTTTTTTATTAAAACTACAGTGAGTTATTTATATTCTCTATTTAAAAATATAAGGAATAACAATGCCACTGTGTCAGATAACTTGAGTATATTAATGTAAAAAATATATATTATCTATTAAAGGTAGCACTTTTGCTAATTTCAAACATATATTTATGAAGATTTTTGTTGGATTATACATAATCTACACTGGTCTACTAGAATTCAAACAATTTTATAAATATATGCATTTGGGTGATGTGACGTGATGGATAATGGGGGTATAAAAAGACTTGCTTAAACTGGACTCAACTTTCATGGTAGTTCGCTATAGATTATAATCAGTGCAATTGATTGAAAGATTTAAGTCTGAAGAACTTAATTATGCTTAAATGTTAGGTTTTATATTATTAGTGTGCCTGACCATACGAATGTTTCACAGAAACGCAACTTCCAGAATATTACTTATTAGGACTCGATTGATTTAAATCAATTTTACTTTATTATATAGGTAAATATAATCAGTTATTAAGTTCACTTTATTTCTGTTAAATTTCAAATCGTTGATTAACCGATAAATAATTAATAGAGATCAAAGTTAATTATTGGAAACTAATAGCTCTTTTAAACTATCTAGTAAATAAAAATTTACTAAATTGAAAGGATTGAAGAGGGACTAAGATTAAAACGATTTTATGCTTCATGTGAACTAGTCATTATTACAAAACGAATTTATCATGACTTTGAATTTTGAATTTTGTTTTTGAACTGCCTCCAGAATGGTAAAGTAATGAATATAAATTAGTATTAATTTTATCGAAAGATAATAATCTGATAAACCTATAATTTTTATTGTTGTTTTGTTGGAATGTATTCTTACCAACCATACATAAATATCGGATTATGTTCGTTCATATGTTAAAATAAATTATTTTATTACATCATGTTTATAACAAAGCAAATATAGAATAGCAAATTGAAAGTTTCTAATTATATAATTACAATTGTTGATTACTGTGACAGCACAAATAGAGGTAGTTTACATTCTTTATAAAAAAAACAAAATAAATAAACTCTAAGCTATATAAAATATAATTAAAATTGAATGCAGTTATTAATCATTACAATGATTACGATGTTCTATGTTAAAGTATTACATTTTATTTAATATTTTATATACTCGAACAAAACACAAAAAATAGTCCAAATTTGTAACAAAACTTATGTCATTTATTTAACTGAATTTACCAACAAAACAATCCCATCTTGGTAAAAACTTACTTGTGTCTACGTTTTTCCCAATGTTAGAAATAATTGCAGATTTAAATTTCTCGAATGGCCTGTAAGTCTTACTTTATTCGTTTTCAATATTCTTGAGCTACCCAAAACCTTGCCCTGGAATCGTTTTTTTGAATCTGAAGATTAATTAGAAATCCGACAAAGCTAAACCAGTCGAATAAGGTACTTGTCGAATGTTTTTAGTTATGAATATTTGACGAAAACGTAGCAAGCCAATTCTGCATCAGAGGGTTGTAGTGATAAAAAAACAAGTGTTATAGACCTATTTCAAATTGTAGAGGTGAGTAGCTTTACGCAAATGAAGCAAAACACTCATATAATATCCCTTCTTGATAAAGATCCGACGGCTGAAATTAATAATCAACATGATATTTTGTGTCAAGCAAAGTAACACAAGGCTGAAGAAACACTTAAATTTTTCCTAGTAGATAGTTTTAAAGTCACATATATCTAGTAATATTTAATGAATCTATAGTAGTCCAGTTCGAAAGCATCATTCATTTTTGCTGTCAAAAATATTTGCGACTTGGAAATGAAAAAAATCTTTGCTCGTTTTCCGCAAAGGTCGATGTTAAAGATGAACCTCGCCTTGATCAGTTGTTCGTTCAGAAACCCTCTTGTATTCTTTAAAATATCAATCTAGAGTGACATATTTTATTTGGAAATGTTCTTAATCTTTACATAAGATATGGTACCAAAAGAAACTCGATATTTAGAAAAAAATAATAACTAAAAGTAAACGACTGGAACTTACTGATAGTAAATAGTAACAAAATCAGTCGGACCGAAAATAGCGACTGAAAACACTCGACTGAATCAGTCACTAGTAAAAAGTAATAAAAACAGTCGAAGCAAAAATAGTGACTGAAACAATCGATAGTAAAAAGTAGTCAATTATTAAACGGTCGATAGTTCCCAGCACTAATTAAAAGTATTGCAGCCAGACACTTTAATAATACTGTCTCGACAAAAATAGTACGACGGGTGCTCCACAAAGTTAATGCGAATCAATATCCTCATCCTCAGTGATGAACTTTTTACTATGACTAAGATATTGCTGCCAAGCAATTCTACATTCTTAGATCATAGTACACCCATACACACAGCCAAAAAGGTTCAGTCCTGATTTAGTAAGCATCCAGATATCATTATAGATCTTCCCTGGACAATACCAACGTGAGAACTCAGAGAGTGAGAAGTAGATTTCCATTTTAAACATCAATGGAGCAAATGTTGATCAGTTGTTCGTTGAGAAAGCCTCTGGTATTCTTTAAAATATCAATCTAGAGCGACGTATTTTATTTAGAAATATTTTTTAATCTTTACATAAGATATGGTACCAAAAGAAACTCAATATTTAGAATATTCACATAAATGAACAGTGAAAATGTTTAAAAATAATCCGCAAAGTAGTCAATCTGAGAAAGAAGAAAACGTTTTTTTAGACATAAGCGACCTAAAGCTTCGAATGCTTTTAGCATACTTTTGACGATTTGTTTATAATTAGGGTCCTTACTATTGCCTAATCATTTTTCTATGAGCTCTTTAAAAGCAGCCCGCCTTTAATTTTGAGGATCCGTCATGGTCAGAACAATTGTGGGTTAATCATAAACCGTCTAGTGTCTCGTGTGGCAAAAACACCTTTCTTTCTCTTTAAACCTGAAAGGCCTGGAAACTTTGAAACCATGTATTTGAATCTCTATCGTAGGGAAATGATTTTACAAACTGCTTCATCAATACCCAATACCTACTTTATGCTCAGTGGTGGTAAAAGAACTTTTTATGAAGATACTAGTGTGTCTTGGAGGACATCATTTCCACCAATTTTCACTCCCAGCAACTCCTTTTAGTTGAGTGTTTTTCACAGTCTTTGCTATCCTATAGACACAAAACCATGGTTTTCATATTTTGATATGCCGAAAGCCGGTTCCAAGTTATTTTAAGTTTCTTTTAGGTGCACGGAATGATCTATAGGAATGAGAATATAAAAACCGCTGCTGTGAAGCAGAACTGCTTTAAAACCTCGTTATGATGATTCTATGAAAAGACGCTTTTGTGATGTATCGTATTTTGTTTCTAGAATTACAAAAAGCTATTTTGTATACTTATACAAGCTATGTATATAAGAGAACATAGTTTGTGCACTAATGATAATTGATAATTTTAAGAAGAATTTCGTAGTTTCTTTTGGGTTTTTCGCAATCAATATCAATAAGCTAATGTGTAATTAAACATACACATGCATATTGTTCCTTTTTTATATATGAAATCCTAAAGGAGCAATCTGCCAAGATGTCTACGCGGCACAATGTTCATTAAAATGGATGCGCCAAGTATAATTATCACCTGTAAGAAGGTAAACACCCTTTAATGAAACGGCGTAATTGTCTTAATGTAAAAATACCGAGTGCTCGGCTGTTTAAATTGCTAGTTTTTTTAATAACTCACAATTACCTCTACTTAGTTCTCATAATGTGTGTCGGTAACGATAATTTATGATTCCGCCACGTTTATTTCTTGCGCGAAATAACAGCTGCTAACATGAAAATTCAAGATTTTCCGTTCTGTTTATTTTTTATTTAATTAAGTTTTATTTAACCAATTATTGATATGATGTTCAGATTGAGAATAAATTATTGAGAAGATAGATGTGAATCCGATTCTTGCAGAAAAGTAGCAACTAATGATTAGCTGCTTTGAACCATTATTGATAAAGCAGAATCAATACTCGATATTCAACATAACTGAATCAAATTGATCTATGACTAATCTAATATATATACAAGGGATAGACAAAATAATATAGACACCAAACGATATAGTACATTATGTTGTATGCCAAGTCTATTTCAGTATATTACACGCTTTGTTCTGCGACGGTTAAAACAATAGTAATTACTATTTCCAGTCAAATGTACGGTTGTTTTGATCAATTCGTGATATAATTCGGTAGTATAAGTGAGACAGAGATATATAGATACAGGAATACATACTCCTTCACGTACTAACTTTAAAAAAGAAAAAGAAAAAAAATTATTACTGATTGTTAATGTAATGTTAATATATACATGCAACTAATAATTTCATTTTAAACAAAGTACAATTATATTTATATTTAAATGTTCTGTGGATAACCATATATAATAAATAAAATTTAAACATATACCTAACCACAGAAAAAAACCTAATTCATGACATAATTATCAACAAATGATCAACACACATCAAACAAATGACAAAATGATCATATAATAACTACTAGAACTTTTTTAAATAAACTAAATGCTTTATTTATTATTGAACGGAAAAATATCTTAACATTATCACAACATTATTTTAACATTTATTGCCATAAAAATAGTGAATCTATTTTTCTATTTATCATTCACAATTGTAATCTTTTTACCCTATTAACATTAACAATCGTGAGCAATCTTTAATATCGTTCCAAAATGCTGCTATATTAATATACAGTATATTGTTATTTACAAGCAAACTACCAAAAAAATGATAAAACTACATATGTATTACATATACATCTATCTAAACATAAATCGGGTACCAAAGAAATAGTAGAACCAAAGAAATAGTAACTAAAAGTACACGACTGAAATAGTCGATAGTAAAAAGTAGTCAATTACTAAACAGTCGATAGTCGATTTCAGTCGATAGTTCCCGACACTAATTAAAAGTATTGTACCAGACACTTTAATAATACTGTTTCGACAAGCTAATGCGAATGAATATCGACATCGTCAGAGATAAACCTTTTACTACGATTAATGTATTGATGCCAAACACTTCTACATTCTTAGATGATAGTGCACCCATACGCACAGCCAAAAAGGTTCAGTCTCGATTTAGTAAGCATTCGAATATCATTATAGGTCTTCCCTGGAACGTCAGAACTCAGAGAGTGAGAAGTAAATTTCCATCTTAAACATCAATGGAACAATTGGCGGGTGGTTTAGTACAGTAATGGTACAATATTCCATTGGAAACTATACAGACACTATTTCGCGAAGAATTGCAGCTCTTTAAAAACAAATGATTTTAAGTGTATAGAACTCTTTTTCATCACGATCAGGCTTTTTTACACAGCATTCTTATAACTTTTAAAAATATTTAAAAAAAGTTTTTCGTTTATTGTTAATTTTAATACACATGCCTTATTCGTCCGATTTAGAACCATTTGACCAATAACTAAAAAAGCCACAAATGATTCGAAAAATAAAACTAAAATTAAAAAAGACGTTGCCAAGATTGTATTGCATCCTAGAGGAATTAAAAAATAATGAAATAAAATTTGAAAAATAAATAATCTACTAGACTATTGATACAAAACGTTTTTTAACAATAATATGCTGAACTGTAAGCAAATTGGCAATAGCTTTGTTACAACCAAATTGATAACCAATAACCTTTGGCATATTTATGTTATCAGTTATCTCTGAAGCTTCAAATAATATGACTCAATTAATGTGATGTATTCAGAAATATATTATGAAATATTTGTAAGTTCAAAATACTAGAAACCCTTAACGAATCTGAAATATTATTATATTATGATAATTGTCTCAACATGAGTTGCTGATATTAACGATATTAGTGTGGTTTCATTAAATGCTAAAATGTCACTGATTTCCGTATCACGTCGTTTCGAACAATTATTTATATTTGAAAGGGAGTGAGCTATTAATCTCAAAGAAGCATGTTTAAGATTTCGTGAAATAGCGAGATGACTCCGATAAATAAAAAATAGCTTTCTAGAAGCATTCAAGGGCGTATCATTGTTATCGAAATTGAATGAATTAATAATCTACACTAAGGAGAGAATGATTCTTTTAGAAATAATTTTAAAGTCAATGTAGGTTTGAACTAAATTCTAGATAAATAGATTTAATTATAAACATATTATTGGCAAAATATAATACCAAACAAGAAAATGTATTTAAATATATTTGGTATATAAGATTTTAGGATACATGTTAAGTCAAGAGACTGATATAGACTATGGTAAACTGATACTATATATGATAAATTACTGATATAGTCCTGGTAAACTATGGTCAGGCTGTGATGAGTAAAATATGTAGAAATAAGAATTTTGTTTAGAGTAAAAACAACAAGACTTAAATGACATCGGATGTATTGCCTATTGCTGTGTGTAAAACTTAAAATTTTTTTAAAGACGATTCGATTTTTCTTACCCGAATCAGCTATACAATTTTTAATTTGATGTTTCTTAGCCATATTGTCATAAGTCTTTAATATTATTCAAAACATTATAGATAATAATTAGAGGTTATAATCCGGAAACATTGTAAAGTAAAAGCCAAAGTTGATTCGATAATATACTATATTCTAACGTCATAAATATTGATGATATAAGTCGACTGTCTTGTAGTTACTACTATAATATAATACAGTGGTTTTTAGAAGTCTTCACTTTTATTTATTACTATTTATATCGAAATAAGATAGTTTTGAACCAAAATTAATTTGGGTTTAAAATAGTCATCAAGAAGCTATTGTTTTTAAGAGATAGGGTAAATAGTAATATTATTATGATATTCGATCTAAAAATAGCAAGAAAAAGACAGTAATCAGGGCTGTCTATTATGGAAAATGAGAACCACCAATGTAGACAACTGAACATAAATGTTAAGCTTGATGGCTTTGGGTCCATATCAATCTCTTAAAGATCTTACTTAAAGAACAACTTAACATTTAATAAAACAACTATTTTTAGATAAGTACATGAGGTAGGAAAGACCCAAAACGGGGGGAAATGTTTTCCTGATCCAAAATAAAAAGTGGATCTACTACGACAATCCACAAGGTAAAATGTCATGAGTGAGTTCAAGACACTCACCATCAATGTCAAAGTGGAATATAAATGGTTATAAAGTTTTATTGCTAGTCATTGGAGATAACAACGATGAACCAAAAGTTACAAAGAGCTATGCCGAAATACAATGCTGAACAGAAAAATGGTGTACCAAAATTAATCTATGCAAATTCATTTCACCAATAAAAGAATCAAACACATGCCGGTATATAAATCAGCAAACAACCCCGTATGGAAATACATCCAAATATCTTGGCATGACCTCTGATGTTAAACTCAGATGGAAGCTACATGTTAAGAAAAAAATGAGAGGAACTGATTTAATAAAGTACAAAAAATATATTGGTTATTAGGTAGGTATTCAGCCCCGTCGGTATATAATAAGCCTTTGTTTTACCAACAAGTCTTGGAACCTGTATCAACCAGGCTATTCAACTCAGTAGTTCCAGCAGTCAAAGCAATAGAAATATTTTACAAGGAATTCAATACAAGGGACTGCGATGTATTGTTGAAACTTCATGGTATATTCGTAATGGTAGTCTGCCTAAGGACCTGAAGATAGAGACTGTCGATAACGTTATCAAAGATTGTGGCCAAAGATATGAAGAAAGTCTCCAAGAGGATACCAATGTTGCCAACTCCTAGATGATAATGGCTTAGTCAGAAGATTTAATACAGTAATACCATTTGAGTTAGTTCGGTGAAATGATTAGTAAAATTCAGCGTATAATGCAGGTTTTTAGTAAAAACAGTGATATCATAGATAGATCACCATAGAAAGGCTCCATCAGCATATCAATGTTGAGGTTCTCCGGCTCCTAGATAATTATGGTGTAGCTAGAAGATTAAAGAGAGTAAAACAACTTGTAGTTCAGTGAAGTTATAAGTAAAATTTAGTGTACATTAAAAACAGTGATGTAGAATAAGTACTTTTTAATTTTAAAACCATAACAAATTAGGATAAAGATTAATAGCTTATTAATGTTAATTTACTAGATTGCTATAAAAAATAGGAAATAAATAACGATAATTTTGAAAATATAACTTTAATTAATAATATAAACTTCTGAAATTTATTTGATCACTTTTGTTTTACAAATTGCTTCCCTACTGTATGATAACTCTAACAGAAAACGATAATAAATAAAACCTCCAACACGTAGCAATGAAAATAACGCAATAAATCTCGAATGCCATTTTATCAATCTGGCTTGGGAATATGTGCGAATATAAGAGAAAAAGGGGAAACATTGGCAATTGTACCAGTGACGTATCACGTTACATTTTACTTTCTTGTATATATTTCAGATAATTTGGATTTAGAAAAACACAAACATCACATGTTTACTAGTTAAATGTCATCCAACTGAACCATTTAATTAAAATAGAGAAAGTAGTGGCAGAAAATGTTCTCCGATTCATTTATACGAACCAATAAAATTAATGTTGACGCTTTTAGGTATTCAACTGCCAATAAAAATAAAATTGAACGTATAAATTTAATTAAAATGTCATAGAAATTTGTAGCATAATTCAGATTGTTTATTGTAAGGAATCAATGACCTATAAGAAAGTACTAATTGGTGTGCAAGGTCTCGTGATGGTGGCATGAACATTAAGGACAATCCGTGGGGTCAAATCTACCGAAATAGATTTAATCGAAGAAAATACATAAAAACTAGGATTGAATAAATTATAAATAAACATTATTTTGCTTTTAAATATTACTAACGTATTATATATTATTACGCCTTTTACTTTCTTTTAGTATCGTAAATTATTTTGCAAGATTATATATTTTTTGTAAAATATTAATATTTTAATAAGTTTCATTTTAAGTCACACGAGTATTTATATTCTTAGCTATTAAATGTATTTATGGTAGATGCCGCTAATACATACATGTTGATAATTAATTAAAAAGTACTTAATAAAAGTTGATATTAAACTAACGTGCAGAAGTGTGAAGTTGAATTTCACACTTAGGCAGTAAAGAATATATATATATATGTATATATATATATATATATATATATATATATATATATATATATATATAAATTGTTCAGTAATATTGAAGATATACCAAGGTATATCTTCTTTCGTTTACCTCAATCAATTAATTAGATATTCGCAAGTGTGGCCCCACAGGACGTTTTTGTTAGAAGTCGCACATTTAATTTCTACAAAAGACTGAACGATAATGACCATTTAGTTATGTGACATATAAATGTACATTAAATAATAACGTTATCTGAACTTGCATGTTATATCACTGATAATACACACATTTAAAGGAGAAAAACATATCTGCTTCAGTTCTACAATAAAATTACCGGTTATATTCAGAAATAATGTTAAACAAGAAACAAAACATATCAGATGGTTAACACTATACCAAAATGTACATCGCATATGCATTGCACCTTTGTAGATGTATTTCATCAGAGGGACTTTACTAATTTTACAATCATGACATTCATGGTTTCAATTTGAATTGTAATGAAGCCGTTTGGTAATGTGAGAAAAGCTAAGTTAATTTTTCAGGACTTATATATTCTATCCATGTCCAAAATGCTCGTTCTTTTATATAAAAGATTTAACGATAATACTGAAATCAGATATTCCGTTACATAAACGCAAACTTACTAATAGTGCGCCAACCATGCTACTTTATTAAAAAATCGGAAGAACCTTCATATATCATACATCTTTCCATTTTGTTATTTAATAACTTTATATACCTACAAGAAAAATATTATTATTATCAATTAAATATACATAATTATAACGTTGACCGCCACGTCAGAAAATTTTATCACTTATAGATTATATAGACATTCCGCGGTTAATTTATGTTGATTTTCTTTGAAACTATAAATTTTTACCAAAATAACAATTATGTAAAATAGTTGACTCATAGGGATGAATCAAGTAGCAAACGCATATGAAAATGTGCAATTAACTCGTGAAAGTATAAAACATAGTGGTGGAAGATCATCCAGATTGTGTGAAATTCATATATTTGCTGTATATTCATCATAAAGACATACATCAACGCCTGAAGATGCCTTTGATCGTCAGGGTAATTAAAAGCTTCTTAACTTTGATGAATGTTCCAACGTAATGTCACAATAATATATTCTCACAGATAGTTAATATTTCATTCTCATCTCATGCTTCATCTGAATGTCATCTGATGTTGCCACATAAAATTACACGTTTAGAAGACATTTTTAGATATTTGACAACAGGATCGATGGATTCAATTACATGTTCCAACGCACCAGACAGCATTCTGTCTCATTTAACTAGAGTAAAAAGAGAAGGAAACATCCGCTCCGAGTTTAAAACGAGTTTTACATTTTTATGAACTGATTGACGTCGAATATCGTCATCCGTGACGTGCATTAGCCATTTTATTGGAAGTACTGTATTTGTACAGAAATATTTCGAGAAAGCTACCTCATTCATCACATTTGTTTACACATACCAATATACAATAGCATCAATAGGAAATATTTTACTATATATATTATTGTTATATTAAATTATTATTATATTAAATTATTATTATATTAAATTATTATTATATTAAATTATTATTATATTAAATTATTATTATATTAAATTATTATTATATTAAATTATTATTATTATAGACATATTATTGTTTAATTTGGAAAAATAATAACCTGTTTCTGTTTTGTTCCAAAAGTTTTACTATTTGTTTATTATTGATTAACATTATACTACATTTTAATATATAACTGGTACAATACCTTACGGTGACTTCAGATATTTAATAAATAGTTTTGTTAGTTACAATTGTCTACTTATATCGTTTTTTTTTAAACAAATTATGAATTATTAATATAATAAAATGTATGTACTACATACTATATTAACATATGTTATTTTATTAACATATTATTAGTTTTCATATGTGCCGCCTATGCCAAACTCTAAAAATGTCGCCACCCGTTATCGCTCTGGAGCGAGAACAGAATGTGTGAAACATCGTCAAACTATCAACAGGTTGCCATGAGGGAAAATGTGAAAAGCATTTCCCGGAAAGCTGCTCTCTTTGTGTCACCGAATCATCAAATTAAACAGGTTACCTCGAAAGTCTTAAGCTAACCCCCTTAAAATATAGTTATGACTTTAGATTAAATTGTTTAATTCTAAATGTGCACGTTTGCTCTCTAATATGGGTATAATTGTCTATACTAACTTGTAATAAAATTTAATTCGTCCCTATATTTAAACTGTTTGAATTATTTTTCTCTAATTGTTCGGCAATTAGTTTTTATTGCAATTATTTTTCTGAAATTAATTGATTGAGGACAGGTATTAATTAAATTTTGCAAGATATTTTTAATATTTGTTAACGTCGTATTGGTAGCCATAATAATTAAGGCGACAATATGGCCGTTTTACTATTGCGAAATCACAGGCTCGAATTCTGCCAGTGTATGGATGTACTCTATATTTTTTATTTTATTTTCAAAAGGCATCAGCACAAAATCGGACACGGCTAGGCAGCAACTAGGACAGGCTGGCTAGGTTTATAATTAATTAAAGTTGTTCCGTATGAAAATACAGCCAAATATATTGATTTGTCCCTTGATGTTGAAATGAGGCGGAAGCTACATTTTACGAAAAAATGTGAAGAACTCAAGCTGAAGCACAGAAAATGTACTGATAATTAGGTATATATTCAGCTCTGTTGGTATATAATATGCTTTTGCTTTATTAATAAATCTTCAAACGAATGTGGACTTATACTATTCAGTTCAGGAGTTATATCAGACGAAGAAACATAGATAGTATACAAAGACTCCAAAACAAGGTACTGCGAGGCATTGATAATTCTCCATGGCACATTCGTAATGTAATGACAAGAAATTGAAAGTATAAATTATCGTTACGATTACGTTATCAATGACTATCAATGACATGAACAAAGATTCCACCAGCACATCATTGTTAAAGTTCTCCAACTCCTGTATAATGATGGTTTATTAAGAACATTAAATAGAGTAAACTATTTGAACTTGTTGGTTGAAGTTATTAGAAAAAATGCACATTAATAACCGTGATATAGATGTTGAGCCCAAAGTATCTATCGCAGAATAAGTAATTTGTAACTTTAAAATCGTAGCAGATTAGAATAAATATAAATAGCTTATTAGTATTAATTTAGTTAGATTGCTACAATAAATAATAATTAAAAAAATATTTCGTAGTAATAAAAAATTACGCAAATATTTTGTGGCTTAAATTCTGTTACTAAATGCCAAGAAGGAGACTAAATTATAATGTAATTGTAATAACATTGTGAATTAAGAATGATAATTAACTATATATTATTTATTTATTATTAGTTTATCTGCAAAGCAGGACTAAACACAATATTTAGAAGTTTTAAAACAAAATGCAAATAGTTTATTTGTTTTTATGACTTCATTTTGTCCTTATTGAAGCAATCCTTTCTACATGTCATTTATTCTGTTTTTATGAATCCGTTAAATATTTGCTGAAATAACAATGGGTTTATAAACGACGGAGCTAAATCAGACGTATAAAACATACTTCGAATTATTGTAGAAACGATTAAAGAACCGATGCATGTGACAAAAATTCTGACAGATTATTCCATCTGCCTTTTGATTCTCTTATTCTTACGGTTTGATTCATATCTTATTATTTTTTAACAACATATAATATATAAACACAACATGTAATACATTTTGAATATGTAACGCATCAATCAACAAATAAACTGTATGAAATTCAATTTATTGATATCTAACGAACAAGTGAACGAAACATACGATAAATAAATCACGAGCAAGATATACTATTGAGCGTTGGTATATATATAATCCATGAAACAAATAGGAGAACGTTTTATCGAACCCACATGTTTAAATAGCAGAAAATTGTAACCCAATCGTTTCTGTTCGGTATCTCAAGAATACTGATTCATAAAAAAGATGATGGATTATAGAAAATGTTCGTAAGTTAATCAACTATAACGAGCTTAATGTATCTATTTTATTATAACGGGTCAAAAAATTCATTTGCCAGCAAATATTACCGATATAGAGCAAAACGAGTAATTAATTACTTTTTCTTTTATTTTTTAATAATAAAAAACAATTAATCTGCTCATCTGGGAAAGCTTAGAAAACTATTGTTTTTTTTTGCCAAAACGATCACGTCTATTAACTATATACATAATTGTTATTTTATATAAGTAAAAATGAACTAATAAAATTAATTGTAATTTAGTATACAACACAGGGCGAGTATTAATGTTACTCGTGTTTTAATTACTATTTGTATTACTAGGAGTTAATTGCTCATTTTCTTAAAAGCCATTAAATATAGTATTAATACTAGCATAAATAATTAATATCAAGCTTTAAAAATATCTTTATTATTAAGAACCTTGGGCTCCATTTATATAAAAATTATTAGAATTATCAACAAATTAATCTCAATTAAACAATGTAGTAAAATCCGCTTGTGACGTCTAATCATTCATTGAATTTTTCTTAGATAGTTATTTCATTTAGTTATATATGCCAATAGTTTAATGTATTATTTCACGAATTACTATATTAAGGTAGTTTATAAGGCTACATTTTCCTGCAATAATTTTTTTTTGAGCATTTTATGAACTAAATATCCGAATTATATTATTCGAAAATATCTTATTTCGATTCAGGATTATCATCTAAGTCTCATTCATAGTATTAATATAATGCACAGTGTCATTTTAATTAGTTTTACAAGTCGTTTTCAAGGCTTTCAAGGCTTTCAAAATGGTGATTACGGTACGTAATGAGTTTGCCTACCCTAGACTCTACCAAGAGGATGAGATTACATGATGAAACTTATGATGTTTCTCTACAAATGATTTATTGGTATTCCATTATATTTAAATTTATGTATCCAACTGTTAAAAAATAATTTTGAACAACAGTTTCAATTCAACAACATTATATATATATATATATATATATATATATATATATATATATATATATATATATATATATATATATATACCACTGGCATTTGGATTTAGAAGATACAGGTAAAATTAAAGGAAAATTGTTTTTTTAATTATTACATAAAATATTTTATAACACGATTTTTGTACATGGGGTTTGCTAATGCTATGTTAATATCATTTATTATTTTATTATTAGTATTTGTAGCCGACCAGCCAAGTTTCCTCTACACCTATTATTAGATATTTTTCTAGGAAGCCGCACTGACCAATAAATAGAAATTAGAAGCACTTTTCAGCGTTTTTATTCTTTAGTACACTAACATACACCATAACTACACAAGAGCAATCACTCGATTATTATGATACTCTTAGCGCCCTGGATCAGTGTTATCTAAAAGTTCCCGCACTTCAGTGTTAACATCGGAGTGGAGTCTTTCCTAATGTTTTCTTGTGAACCTCTTATTTTATTCAAGTTCACCATCAATTAATAACATTTGGAATTCAAAGGTCTTAATGTTATCAATTGTACATATAGTATAATAGGTAAATACCAATACACCTTTTGTATTTTAATTCAAGTTTTTTTTTCATTTTTTTCATATTAATACGGTCCCTAAAGAAAATTAAAATCTGGTAAAATCTAATTTAGAAAATATCAGAAACAATCATAATCTGGTTCCGATTTGCTAATGTCAACTAAAAGTGCTTGGAAGTTTAGAATAAAATTCTACTTGAAGTATAAGAAATACCCATACATAAGGCGAAAACTTGCGTACTAATATTTACAATGACGTAACTTCACTTTTCAATAATGTTGTAATTATGCAATTAATAAAATAATTTAATTTTCATGAAAACACTCAATAGTATCCCTAAAAATATTTCCTTGATTTAAGGATTATGAAATAATTTGATTATTCAAAGCGTCTAAAGAGTCTAAAATCATTCGTAGATGTACCGTAACTTATCTCTTTTATATTTTATTTTTTATACATAATAAAACTTTAAAATATATCAACGGTCTCGAAGCCTGATTTAATATAAATTACAACCGGTAATCGGAAAATATGCGGATATATATCCTTCTCGAAGATAAATAAGGCTTAAGGTAGGTTAATATGTTCAAAGTTATTAGTCAATTCTTGCTGAAATTTAAAAATCGTTTAAAACACCTCTTTTATAGGAGTAAGAAGACATTATCTGTGTTTATAGGCGCTGACACTCTGTAAACTTTATTATCTAAACTAAAAGATTTTGCAAAAATTTGACTTACTTTTTTTTGATATAGACCTCTTTAAACTCTATCTGCATACTCTACAAATTATATCTGCATCTAAGGCTTGATTAAAAAATGTGTTAAGTTACTTTGAGAATTCTCTTGTGTTGAAGGCTTTTTACTACTAATATTTTATTAATTGCATAATGACAATATTATTGAAATGTGAATTTACGTCATTGAATTATGTGAATATTGGTACGCAGGCTTTCCTCGTGTGTATGAGTATTTCCTATACTCCAAAGCAGAATTTTATTCTAGATCTACATAACTTTTGATTGACATTAGAAAATATGAACCAGATTATGACATTTTACCAAATTCTAATTTTCTTCAGGGGCCATATTAAAATGAAAATAACAGAAAAGAAAGATATATTGTTTACTTGGAATAAGATCTAAACTATCCCTATGTAATAATTTACAGGTGTAAAAGATAAAACCAGAACTTATATGGAATTCAGTTATAGGGATGTTAAGCGAGAAGTAATGTTATGCATAATACAACTATTTAAGAATAAAACCTTAAGTGTTATGGATGTACCTAGATACTATAAGAACAATTATTTACATCAAGACCTTTGGTTTTCATCTGCCATTAATTGAGGGAAAAATTGAGGAAATTAAGAGATTCGCAAAAAAAACATGAGATAGACTTCACTCCGATTCTAATACCGAATTGCGGCAAATCCTAGATAGCCCTGAGCTTGGATGCTAAGAGAACTAAATCGTATGATCTTGTATAGTGGTGTAATGAAGTGTACTAAAATATAAAAACACTGAAAAGTGCTTCTAATTCTTATTTTACTGGTCAATGGGTTTTCCTAGTTAAATATCTAATTTTAAGTCTGTAGAAAAATTGTTTTTTTTATTAATATCATAGAACTTCTGCCAGTGGGCAATAAGTATAATTATATGCTTTCCATTATACAATAAGTATCCTGATATGCAGAATATCGCTCCAGTGATCTGCTGTATGTGCTAACTTATTCTAGAAATTATTATATATATATCACTCTATGTGTTAATCAATTCGTATGGTAGTTTGCGTTTGAGCCTACGCACTTCATCGTTATCGCGAACATTTAACTGTTTGTCGAGTGCATTAGGATGCACTAACAGTCTTTCAAAGTACTTTGCGTTAACACTTCGAATCACACTCATTACGAGTTCCAAGGCGACATCACGCTGAATCAGTTTGTTAGGGACGTAACATGGGGCATCGACGATGACTTTCAAAATTTAATTCTGAAACCTCTGAAAGATAGCTAAATTATATTTGCTAGTAATATCCACTAGTAATAATAAATTAATAAATGATATTAACGTACATCTGTATTAGCAAGACTCATGTACAAAAATTGTGTTATTATTTTTTTTTGTAAAATAATAAAAGGTACAATAAGAAACGAAATAATAAATAATATTCTTGATGTTACTACTTAACCCTTGATTTTGGGGATCCTATATCTTCTAAATGTCTAAATTAAACGCAAATGCCATATAATAATCACATGCTCGAAAATAAAAAGGATTCTTCACAATGTAAAAGATTTGTTATAATTTCATGGTCGGTCGGTGCGGAGACTACTAGTCTTCCTAATAACTATGTGTGAACGCGGCCGATTCTCTTAATTGTTATTTGTGTATGTAAATCTGATTGTGCGGGCCGCGTTAACACATCGTTACGAATAAATTTTGTGTAATTCGACTTAATTCGAAATTAATTAAAGTAATGCTGCGCATTAGAAATGCGTTGTGGGCCGGCACCCCTGTAAATTAGTAATGATAAATTATATGTATTACGGAAATTGCTTAATTGGTGGAAACCATCATCGAGCTCTTATGTCGAAGACTGTATGCAATCACCAATTGAATAATTTTGTAACAACTTTATATTGATAGCGATAGTTCATCAATTGAAACAAACATAATCAAATAATAATATTAGGGAGTAATTAATTAGGAAACATGGAACACTACAGAGGGTGGCCAAATTATTAGGGACAATATTGAGATTATTTAATTTTCTAATTTAATTGGATTTCTGTAACAAAATATTCGTTGGGGTTCTCTTATATTTTTTTTATATGCATCTGTAATCTATTGGTATCATAAAAACTACAAAAAGAAATACAACACAGTTTTATAATATTCGATTTAGAAAATTTAATATTATTAAAAATAATGCAATTAATCATAACAACAGTTCAATTGAAAAGTCCCCGGCCTACCATAGTAAAACACATTTCTTTGGCAAAATTAGTTTTTTTACTCAACATGTCAGTCAAAGACTGATGATCACCCTTCAAGGGTGACACACTGATTATAGCGACCATCCAACTTTTCGATACCATTTTTGGAGTACGATTTCTCCTTTGTTTCAAAATAGGCCTCAGATTCGGCGATCATCTCTTCATTCTACGAAAATTTCTTCCCAGCGAGCATTCTTTTGAGATCTGAGAACAGGGAATAATCGTTGGGGGCCAGATCTGGAAAATACGGTGGATGAAAAAGCAATTCGAAGCCCATTTCATGGATTTTTGCGATCGTTTTTACTGACTTGTGACACGGTGCATTGTCTTGTTCAAGCAGCACTTTCTTATTCTTCAAATGCGGCGGTCCAATAACGCTATGTAACAGTTGCTGTTGATGGTCCTTCCTTTTTCAAGGTAGTCAATGAAAATTATTCCATGCGCATTACTAAATACAGACGCCATAACCTTGCCAGCCGACTGTTGCGTTTTCTCACGCTTTGGAGCGAGTTCATCATGTGCAGTCCACTCCTATGACTATCGATTGGACTTCGGAGTGAAATTATGGAGCCATCTTTTATCCATTTTCATAATCGACGATAAACTCGGGTTTATTACGCTTGATCATCTTCAAATACTGCTCCGAATCATCAACTCGTTGTTGTTTATGGTCAAAAGTAAACTCGCGCGGCACCCACTTTGCACAGAGCTTTCTCGTAACCAAATATTCGAGAATGATATAATATACACGTTCAGTTGATATCTTTAGAGTGTCTACTATTTTATTCAATTTCAATTTACGGTCATTCAAAATCATTTTGTGAATTTTTTAAATGTTTTCGTCGGTGGTTAGCTCTTTTGGGCGTCCACTGCGTTACCACACTTGCGTAGCATACTGCGTTAGCATACCAATGATGGTTGATTTTCCTGGAAAAATGCCCGGCAACTCGGCATCAAGCCAAGTTTTTGCTTCAACTGTATTTATTCCCTTCAAGACGCAATATTTTATCAACACGCGAAATTCCTTTTTATCCATTTTTTTCACAATAACAAAAGTTGCTTCACTCAAAATGCCATAATTCACAAATTTGTGATCCGACAGCTATCAAGTGTTTACACGCATCTTTTGAGGGTTAGGGCTAACTAAAAAACATATTGATCTAATTATGGTAGCGCCATCTATGTCTCGGGCCGCGTTCAATTTTCAATTGAACTGTTATTTAGTGATACTACCACCGCTGAAACAAGAGCTTCTATGAGTGGGGACATGCTCTCAATACATGTTTTCTCATCCTAATGGAGCTTGGAGTGGCGATACCTTTATATGATGACAGTTTCAATTAACCGCTGCTTGGTGGTAAGCACTTCTTTTGCAATCGCCAGTTTGGTGGGTTCCCATATGTTTTGGGGGTTCACGTCTGATTTCCTGATCAAGGCAATACATTGATTATTTCCCGTCAAATATGCAGTAACACTAAAGTAAATAAAAACACAAGCACACAAGCCTACATATGTAGTCATCGCCACAGAACAATTCATTGATCTGCGATAGTAACCGAGTTTTTGTAATCGCTTTTATTGGTCTTTTTTCATTGTCAGTATGTCACTGTCGGGGTGTTCAACCTTCTTTATAAGGCAATCGGCATGGAATTGTCCACAGGGGCCCTGCTTTGTAAATAACTTTTGTGAGTCAAAATTAGAAGGTTCATTCGTCTGAAAAGCACACCTGTAAATTAATAGAATTAATAATATCAAATCGTTATTAATTAATTGTAATGTTCTAAAAAGTTATACTTACTCGACTCCGGTCTGCACCACTATTTCGATGTAGCCCACTGGAGTCGTTTCTTTTTCGTGCTGTCGGTTAGACGTGGCTTTTGGAAGGCTACCGTCCTATTAGATTCTCTTCAACCAATGGACTCCGCATTGTCCTCTCTGTAAATATTTGCACCCTCGTCGTTTATTATCATTGTCAAAGGAGCAACGCTCTTGTTACGATTTTTTATACAGATACTTCTGATTTGTCAATTAGTACGGGGTTTAGTGATTCTTTTTCGGCCATATTTGCCAATACGATTTGTCCGAAGATGCCTTTTATTAGCATTTTTAATTCGGTTGCCGACAAACTACAGCAATAGCTGCTATCTCCCTCTGGGAATATGTGGAGTATCATAAAAACCTTTATATCTCCCTACATATTCTTGGAGACGTGTCCAAAGCCTTACCCATCCTGAAAAGTTAAAAATTTGAGGTAAGTGAGTCGAATCATTAATAAAATTTAAATTCGTAAACAAAACATTGCAATAGTATTATTATACAGAGCAGCACTTACTTTTTGATTGATTTAGACGCAAAAGTTGGCTAACAGTAATGAAGTTAGAATATCTAGATATTTCAACTACAATAAACAACAACATCATTTAACCAAAGAAATATAATATTATATATTAAATAATTACGAGTACAGTCCCTAATAATTTGACCACCTACAGTAGGTCGGTTAGTTGGTTCACAGAAATAACAGATTTATAGTAGTATATTTTTCATTCAAAAACACATAACACTCATATTACAACTAGTAATTTTTGCATTATACTATTCTTGAAGTCAACATATTATTCACTCATATTATTTTTAAGTCCAGATCTAAGATTTCAGACTTGAACTTAATTAGCATTTGAGAGATGTACTCCCACAGTTTTTACACATAATTATATTAGTCCAAAAGGTTTTTGTTTCTTCCACCTTCACTGTTCTGTTGGTTTCTTCTTAACATGTTTTAATGTGAGCCTGACACAAAGTTTCATGCCCAAGTATTTAGCTGTGTTCGCATACTGAATTCCTCTAGAGCCAATTATCACTGCCAAATATTTTGGATGTGAAATTCTTAGAGTTGTAAAAGTGACTTTATTTTTTAGTATAGATTCACTCTTCTTCGATATATTTCAGGGATCATCCAATTTACAGATTCCATTACTGTCGTTATTATAATCAATTAATTCAATTATTTGAATAATTAATATATTTGGATAAACTGACAACTGTTTGTTATGATAATCTGAGTCACTAGCAAAACTTCTTTTGTATTCCAAAACTCTTTCTTTCTTCAACTCCTTTCAGACTTGAAGAGCTCAATCACCCTACATTTTAGCTCTTTGATTTTGCTTTGATTGCCACATGATTTTTTTAAGTAGTAATCTGGTGAATTAAGGTTTAAAATAGAACTAAAAATGTGAGGCCTAGAAGTTAATTTTAAACCTTTTATTCTGCAAATTGAAAACATTGAAAAAATTAGCTACATTGGCGTTCTTCAAAATATTGGTCATTGCTGTCTCTTATATTTTTAATTTTTTGTTTATTATAGTTGAATTTTACCTTATAACAACACTAGATTAATCTTTAATAATTTATTTATTCACCGTAAGTTTCCAACAACATATTTTAATTAATTCTTCAACAGCAGATCACGAAAAATAATTCTATATTCGGGGACAGCATCTACTTCTTAACCAATACGCAGTTACTGTTACTTGCTACTTGATACCCAATATTTTTCAGCACATTTTTTCATTGTCGGTGATCGGTCGCAGGCTTCCGATACTATTAACCTATAGATCATTCTCAATATTCTTGATCCTTGTCTTTTATGAAGCTGCGTCTTTTATTCAAACGGTTGATACTGCTGCAGGAGTCTATATGTCACGGTCTGAAGATAATTCGTTAACTTTTTACTATACAGAGATGTTCAAGCTATTGTAATATGTGTCTCTGGATTAGATTCCTAATTGCCATATCCCAGTCCAATTACTCTTTTGTATGCTGCTAACACCACTTTCGAATAAATAATACGAAGCATATGTTCGATGTACCATAACATAACTTATTATATTTCTTAAAATAAATTAATTTACAGCCCGGATATACAGAAAATTATCACAAAAATAAAAAAAAAATATTACAACTACTCGTGAGATTGGAAAGTGAACAGGACGTTTGAAAATGAATGAATTTTTGTTATTTAATATATATTATATAATAATACACTTAAATTTAAATTTAGAAGAACATTGTTACCAATGTTTATTGTATTCTTTAAAGTTTTTCGGTGTTTACAACCATGAACAATTCAGTTATTTAAAAAAATTTGGTTTTATATAGTTACGAAAAGAATGAATTTCTAGGTCTAAAAATGGAAACGACGTGTTAATAATAGGTAGACCGAATAATAATATCACTATTAAAAATGCCTAGTCATTGAACCCAGTGAGCATTTCTTCACTTTTAAATAAAAAACGCATTTTAATCCATTATATAAAATGAATAGAAGAAAAGAAATGTTTAGGTTCATAACTCAGATTAGTTATTAATTTATGATGGGGATTTTCTCGGGTGAAGTCACTTGTATATGTATTTTCCGATGTATAACATATTAGTATAGTAACATTAGTATTAGTTTCAATATCATTAAATTACATGTTTTTCTAAATATAGTCGATATTAATAACAATGCTTTAAATATTTGTGAACTATATAAATAACTATTTATATAACTCGTTTTAATACATCCTTTTTACAAACAGAAACTGAAAGTTTTATATTCAAAGAAAATAAAAATATTGTTAAACAATAATAGGCATAAAAAATCCTTCTCATTTAAAACGAAATGCTTCAGTGCTTTTAGTCGTTTAAATTTTATAATTAACACCTTATTTATGACGAATTCTGACTATTTGTTGTATAAAACAGTAGTTTACCAACAGGTGGTTGGTAAACGACGTGTTTTAGTGTCAGTAATATTTTTATTATTTATTTGCAATCGATGGCTATTTAAAAAAATATATTATCATTTTTATATGCAGTCAGAAATTTTTTCTATTATTTAATTAATACATTGTTACTAGTCATTTCCGTCTAACCTACAATTTGTCTTTATGATAACTTAAATCTAAGTATATAAATAGGAGGACCATCAGCCCTATCTCAGTCTCTGGTGAAATAATGTTTATACATGTCACTGCTGATTTTTTTAATATATGCACCTCACTACACAACACTACACAAGATCAGATGGTTTGATTCTTTTGAATCTGTGTCCTGTTCTGGTGGTATCCAAACGTTGAAATATTTCAATATTCGTATGAGAATGGAGTCTTTTATCAAGCCCCTTTGCAATTCTCTTGATTTCTTGAGAGACTGTTCGTATCTGAAGGTCTCGATGTAGGTAATCAGTCCTATACTATTTGGGTGCACCCACAATACCTCTCAGGACTTTTTATTTTATTTATGTTACTCTTTTCAGAAAATCCCCATAATTGAACTCCGTATGTCCATATAGGTTTCAGTATTTGCTTATATAATAGCAATTTATTATGTACCGATAATTGTGATTTTCTTCGAATTAGCCAGTACATTTTTCTATATTTCAATTCCAGTTCTTTTCTTTTCTTCTTAGGAACTTTGTCTTCAGGAACATATATCCTTCCAGCGAAGTTTTGCATCGAGGTTCATTCCGAGATGTTTAGCGTTGTTGCTATATGGCATGATAGTATTATTTAATGTTATTGGTGCTTTTACGGTCTGTTAATAGTTGAACTGTGTACAGATTTGCTTTCATTAATTTTTATTTTCCAAGCTTGTGTCCAATTATTTATATTGTTACTCGCCTGTTGTAATTTTCGTGAGCCTCTGACTCTAAACATTCTGGTTGCAATGTATGATCTTAATAATTCGGTGTGTTGTTTTGTTATCACTTTCTGTACTTTATGAACAAGGCCTTCAAAATAATGTCAGAATAATTAATAAACAATTCAGAAGATATATTTTTTATGCTCTCCTAAGTAATATTACAGAGCAGCTCAATATTTAGAGGTGATATAGGTTAATAGCATCAACATCATACCACTGAACATTATTATCTATTACAAAACAGATAAATCCCCTCTCTCTACGATGTCTATATTTAGACATGTCATTCATTGCGTCCTTCAATCATAATAGTGACGTAACTCCTAAAGAAACGACCACAGGGCTGGACGTGATAGTTGTCCCATCTGGACAGCTTATAATTCTAATAAAATAATTTTTGAGTATCGCCTGGACATTTGTCGCCTAGTTTGCCTTTGTTGGTATTCCAAATGACACTGTTTCTACTCACATTTCTATTATATCTCTTTACGGAATGGTTTCCCAAGTTATGGTGACCTTTAGTTCCAATAATCCAAGGATGGGAAACTCAACTACTGAAATTCGCCTTTGGTGGTGGTTCGCCTTGAACTTTAAGCTTCTGGAGAATATTTTTCGGTGACCTTATGGTCTGTAATGTAATGTTTTTGTTGGCAATCTGGGGACTAAAGGTGTAACTACTGTGTAACTGTAAGGGGGAGACTAAGAGCAAAGTGTGAAAGTTTTTTTACTTGTACTAGTTTACCCGAGTAAAGGGGTCTTCAATGCACCTTTCGTGATCTCACAGTTTCAGTTGCGATACTTTTGCCCGAACTCCACTTAACTACACCAAGGCATAATTCTAGTAATTGAGTAAAGATTGCCAATCCGATGTCAACGTATTTTCAATTTCATGACATCTATTTTTAGATAACTTACATGATGCACTGTTTAATTCTAACACAAGCACTTTTTTAAATATATTTTTTAGTCTCCTTTTTGCCTACTAGGGTTTATCTGGACTGGGCCTACTGTTTAACGTAGACTCCGAACCAGCCTGGTTATTGGCCTGATTGGGGTCATTTTCATTGTCGGCTTTTGCACTCTTGTCTAAGGATGATTACAAATGTTAAATAATCGCAAACATAATGACGATGACCCAGCAGGATATAAACCCACGATTATTTGACATATCCAAACTAGGAAGACCGTCTTGTCGTCTTGATCAACCAAGTAGGCAACATAAGCACTTGAATATGCAGTGAATATGTAGCCATTAAGGTAACAGACACGCGATGTAACATATATAGAAGCAACTCTTCAGCAGTAACTAAAAAATGTTAAATTATTTTCTGCATGTTTTTCAAGTTATGTCTTAGATCATAATAATATTCTTTTTACTATTTTTAACCGCTCTCGGTTTTTCTAGCATCGCACCATTACAATTCAAAAAGCATTACGCTTGTAATTATTATAAAACCTATAAATAGAATAGGAAACCTAAATACGACAAAAAAAGAAAGTAAAGAAAATATCATCATGTGGTTAGAATCCAGTCAATATGCAGTCCATTTAATTTACATATTTCAAAATTAATTGACTGGTATAATAATAAGTTTTTATATTAATAAAATGTAACATGTTACATTATCGATCAGATCCATACTGATATCAAAATGTATTAGCTAACGGGAAACGGATAAATTATAACGCAAGACGAATCTCTTGCTAATTAGCTTAATATGTTAACACATGTTAAACCGAGTCGGAAATCATTGTAGTATTACTTTATGCAAATCCGGTGTTCACACGTTAAGGGCGGGAGCGGTTTGCGCCATTTATTACCGCCTGCCACTGTAATTTAGGTTTTGAACAAGTGTAGTGTGGAAAGCGGTCTAGCGCGAAAGGTTTTGTTATGTTCCGCCTTTTTGTTTTTTCTTCTGTTTTCGTTATTTCTTCTATTTGTCTTAACTAAATCTATTCTCTCTTACTTTCATAGAGACGCCGTTTTAGTTGGTGTTATTAAAACCTTTATTTGTATTTTAAACAGGTTGGCATATTTGCATAATAAATTAAGATACTATTTTAGCTATTTATTGACTGTCTTTTATTTATTATTTGATTATTCTTGACAAATAAGTTTTTTGTGTTTTATACTTTTTATTAGTATTTCTAAATTTCACACTCCCGATATCTCAGTAATGAATTATGTCAATATGTCTATGCGCGATGAAGGAGGTATTTTTTTCACTTGCTTTAAAGTATATATTTCATTCTACATCTAATTTAAGCATAAATATAGTGATTTTTCTATACAATAAAATAAAGACTATACCATCAAATACAATACACATCAAACAAAAACTCAAAACCAAATTAATCGAACAAAAATATTTATTGCGAGGGTCACTATTTATATTTCGGGTATACGAAAAAACCCAAATAGTTAAGCTGCGAATATATTTTTAGTGTTTTTGAAAGTACTCGCCACGATAATCGATACACTTTTGCATACGCTTAAACCAATTTTGAAAGCATTTATTCCATTCCGAATGAGGTATCTTCAAAACATGATTTTTGAATGCTTCAATAGCTTCTTTGGGCGATGAAAATCGTTAACCACGCAATTTATTCTTCACGGATGGGAACAAAAAGAAGTCATTGGGTGGCAAATCAGGGCTGTACGGCGGATGACCCATCAATGCGATGTTTTGAGTACTCAAATAGTCTCTTGTTTGAGCCGATGTGGAAGAGCTCGCATGATGATGATGAAGAACAATTCGGCGTTTCTTGTTTTTTTTCCTTATTTCACCGAAGACTTTTGGCAAACAAAGGGTTGTGTATCAATCAGAATTTACTATTCTACGATCCTCTAGAGTCGCTGTTGCAATATGACCAGTTTTCCCGAGGAAACAGGCCACCATTTTCTTTTAAGTGCTTCGTGCGCGAACAACTTTTGTTGCATTTGATTCATCTTGGAACACCCATACAGTCGACTGTTGCTTACTTTCTGGCTCATACGAATATATCCATGATTCGACCTGTCACGATTTTATAAACGTCTTTCGAAGCACCGCGATTGATTTGTCAAGCATTTCTTTACACCAATCGCCACAAGCCTTTTTTTGAGCGATTTTCAAATTGTGTACCAAAGTCGCTATTTCTTCAATAAATTGACATATTTTCAGACCAAAGTTTTTTTTTGAATTTCATTAAATACTGACCTAGTTCGCTCTGATGCATAATTAAAACCACTTTCTTATGTTTTATTAAATATATTTTTAAAATCTATGTGGATAAGAATTTGAATACATTATTATGAGCTCGTTAATCCTATTTCATTAGATAAATATAGTATTATTGTGATCATTGATTACTATTACTATCCTTATTCATGTTCAGTTAAAAAAATTAGTTTGGTTAAAATTAAAATTAGCCTATAGCTATACCAAAAAACAACCCTTGTGGCAATGTGGACTCGAATATATTTATTAACAGACTGGCAACGATAACTGTATCCTGTATTCTACAAGGTGGAACATTCTGCTGCGAGGATGATTCTATTGCTCTCTAATTACACGTAAAATGTCACTGGATCAAACAAAATTTCGAAAATTTTCATGATCCTGGTTCAAGTTCCAAAATCGATTAAAAGTCGTATGAAATTACAAATATATCCATCCGTAAAGTGTTAAATATTTAAATACTAGATTTAATGTAAGATGTGTAAACAATTGTATTTGAATTCACAGTAGATATAATTTCTATGTCACTATTACATCTTTTATACTTTCAAACCTTTTATAATCTAAGTTATATTTAATATATAATAGGTTATATATTATTTCTAAGTTGGTATTGTTTATGTCTTTCATCTCCTTAATATATTACAAAATATACGAAAAAAGGTTTCTCATATGATTTATACGTACCTCCTAATTTCAAGCGACCGTTGGCGGTGAAGACTGTTGCCCGATATTCACATATCAAGATAAGGAAACATATTAATGCTCGTACTAATTAGCTCGGATAAAGTTCCATCCACCGTAATGAATTCGCTACAAAATGATCATTTGGGAATTTTCGCACTTTGTATCGCACCTCGAATAACATGATTCCAGGTGAAATCTTCTTTCGCTTGGGGCGTGAGAGGTTAGAAAATGAGAGGCAAGGGCGTGCGAACAACTTTAATGAGCTAATGAAGGACTAGTTACGACCAGGTGGTTAAGGACACGTTAGTAAAATAGGTTGGATATTAATTAAATCTATATAAATTAGTCAGAAGGTCATGAAATATATGTCAAAAATATAATGAGTTTACAGGAAAGCTACCGTTAAAAAATTTGGAAACCTATTTTTAGTTTACATAAAAATAATTCTATATTTCTTTAAATAAACATGTTGTTATTGGAGTATATGTCGAGAACAATAATAACCACAATTACTAGTTACTTCACTGCCAATTGTTGATTTCTTAGAATTGACGATTTTAGTCATTATTTTTAGATTGAATATATTCTAATCCGTACTTTTTGCCAGGAAGCCCAAGTTGCCGAAAAGGCAAGAGTTTCATGTAGAGGTGTACATTATAAACATCAATAATCAAGACAGAAAGAGATCTGGATACCAACACTTTCACAAATTAGGAAGATTAGTTTGTTGTAATGTTATCAAAAAGTAATCAACCTTTAATTTAAATAAACCACTGTTTTAAATGAAATAGAAAACAGCCAGTTACAACTGCTGTAAGCTAAGACTGTAAAGACAACTGTACAGAAACAAATATAAAAATACATCAAAACTGCACGAAAAGAATATGAGCCCAAATTTCAGGTTTAAGGATATTTGTGTTTTGTGCAACGATCGTGCTTCAGAAGCGTGCGCTGTGCAGACTATTATCCATGGTGGTAATGTAATAATTTCGAAATAAAGGCTTTATTAACATATAGATCTAAAATCTCGACCATATGACTCAAAATGATGCAGAACTGAATAAAGAAGGTCATGTGGAAATAATTTAGGAAAATGCGTTTCCTACTGGAGTCAATTCAGTTGCCCGAAATTTTGTTATTTAATCAGTCAATGACCCTAAACATTCATCAAAATCATTTTATGGATTCGCAGACCTAAAACAAAACTATCGATTTATTATGAGATAAAATTAATAGAAAAATAAACCCATCATCCTCAGCATAGTTGTGAGAATACTTACAAAGTGAATGGAAGAGATTGAACTAAAAATATTTAAATAGGTTATCAAAAAGAATCAATAAAATGTGTGAACACATATTTAAAAAGAATAGCCAATTTGATGAGTGCAAAATTTAACTAAATATGTATTTTTTTAAACTTGTACCTAATATAGTTATAGTTATTTGGTTTGTTTACAGTGCTTGAATTTGTTAGTTCATCATAAAGTTTATAAACTTTAAAAACCTTGAATTACAAAAATGTTTATGGATCTAGTTCTGTATCTTACTACTAGGGGGTTTACGGTGATATCGTTTGAGAGCAATGATGATACAATGAAAGCGAACAAGATATAGTTCAAGATAATCTTGTCTCTGGTCATATTTCATATTTGCCATATGTGCGAAATAAATCTCACGAACATGAAGAAGTACAATCTCAGAGGAATATCATAAGAGATTTCTGGCAGTCCACAAATACCATTGAATAAGCACTGTATTTACCTGACATAGTTCTAACGTACCTTAAATTAAGCTTGGAGGCTCCAATATCTATCTGTTCGTCGATAGAAAACAGCAAATTTGGTTCGATCCCAGAGCTAATGTTGATTTAATCAAATGTGTTTTAAAATATTTTTGTAAATCGAATCTTTTTATCTGCCTATATTATCTTGTAATCGTGTAATTATCTTTCCTCTGTTTCAGCATCTCACATATTGTGTATATTATTCAGAAACAATATACACATTCTAGTTCTACTTGTATAATGTTCATGAGTTCTTTGTGATATGTGCTCTATATAAAGATCAGGGTAGGACTTCGTTTGTCAAATGAATCAGTTTATATAGATTAATAATATGGAAACCATACCTGAGGCAGTACTATAATGTTAAAAATCATCTTCATATTTTAAATATGTCAAGATCTTGTTTTATTCTTATGTTGTAAATTTATTTGATAAATTTTATTCTATTTATAGCGGAACTAAATCCATATAAAGAAATGTAAAAAGCAATAAGGGACAAACCATTGATAAAATATGCATTCTTTAATACAAATTAGCTACCATTGTGGGTACAATAAAACAATTGTTGGGTATAGTTTATAGAGCGGAAACACATCGATAATACCTCGTATTTTATAGCTGGACTGATTTACGTCAATCGGTTTTACTCTGCTACATTCACCTGAATATTTTGTTATTCTCGGAATCCACACATTTTTTGTTGATAACGGAAATTATATACATATTATGCCGGCAGTGGTCCTACAAATTCGGATCCACGCGTTCAGTTCGGTTTTGCGGACGTTTTTGTTCGCGATTCATCAAGTGAAAGGCGGACAGTCCCGCCAAAAGTAAATAATTAGTTTTCGGTCAAATATTTTCACTGAAAAGCAAAAGCGGCCTGAAAAAAGCGTCGGTCCCGAAGGTTTTCCAACAAAAAACACTTAAACTGTTATAATTGCTTTCACTAGTATTTCCATTTATCGATTTTGATTTGAAAAAATAAATCTTTTCTCGATATATTTCTTATGCATTTATCGACTTTAAATAGTATTTTATGAAATATTTTTTTTTATTTCTTAAATATTTACATGTTATGCAATGACAAAATTCCAACTATCAATATAAAAGATGGAATAAACAATTTTGGTGTCTTCTCTGAGCTGTAAAACTTACATATATAAGTTAGAATTTTAAATTTTCGTAAGATGTAATCGTCTTACGTAACAAATGAATATAGCCTAAGTTTGGTATAATGATTTTCGTTATTTAAAGTCACATATCACTAGTTTATTTAGTAAAGCGATACTATAGAGCGTTTGAAAAGTAACAATCCATTGAATACTCTAGATAAAAGCTAGTCAAGAGATATTACGGTTAGAGAGCGTAGATTCAAAGGAAAGTCATTTTTATGATATTTTGCTATTAACTTTCGAAAGAGAATAAA
Organism: Rhynchophorus ferrugineus; assembly: GCF_030347505.1. Lineage (NCBI taxonomy): Eukaryota > Metazoa > Arthropoda > Insecta > Coleoptera > Curculionidae > Rhynchophorus > Rhynchophorus ferrugineus. Next base: position 57,647,680 of record NW_027472580.1, on the reverse strand, counting down.
TAGAGCGCATGCCCATCGAAAAAGAAGGCGATGCAATTCCCTAATATATCGACATGGTCAAAACAACAAATATAATTTCACGACATCGCTGTGAATATATATATCATATATAGAACAGTTTTGAATTAGTTATATAAAAGTGAATGCCAAAGATAAGCTCAATATTTATGTTCCACATCAATTCCACGGCAAAATTTAATGAATCAAATTTCTTATTGTAAATTGATACTGAGAGAAAAGGAAATCGATTCCAAAATCCGGATTGATGCCAAGAAAGATTATGCTAAATGCTTGATGGGATTAGAAAGGAATTGTTTATTTTGAGCTGCTTGAAGCTTGGAACTTCTTGGAACTTGGAAATATAAGGTATTCAAATTTCTGCCGTCAACAAATCATGAGATTGAAATAGATATCTTTCATCATAATAACACTTCATCATGCATGATGATCATGCATGATCATGCTTCATGATACTCCCTTTAGAAAAAAAATCAAGAGTTTTTGAAAGTTTTGATGCATCCATCTTGATCCGTCTATCATTTTTCCAGTCTGAAAATGTTCTAATGGTTTAAAGCAGATCTTAAAATAGACTTAAAATATCACTTGGTTCAGTTTTTCACTTAGGAGTCACAGAATTCCTACATTGATATTTTTGGTTATATTTTCTCCTTTTTACCAACTAGTACATATCTGTACTATACCAAGTGCCTAAAGTGAGTTTCGAAGTACAACCCTCAGTTCAAGCCTACCGACTAAAAAGTTATAAACTTAGAAATCTGAAAAATCTCATGCCAGAGAGCATCATGGTTTTACCCAGAATATTTTATTTATTCGTATATTATAGACCCATCAGCATCCGGGACTATTTAGGGTCTGTTTACAATACAATATACAACACATTTACAGTATCAGGTTAAGTATATAATGTTATTACAAGTATGTTGCAAGACGACAAGTAAAACATGTAAAAGCATATACATATATCGGCATTCGTTTAGTATGTGTTTGGTTGATAGTGAGAAACCGCATTCGGCGTACAGTGCTGGACTTCTTCTGAGATACGAGAATACGCTTAAATTGCGCTTGCTGATATTAGTGGTGTTAAGGCCCTGATAATACTCTTTTTTCATCTCCCAAAGCTTGTTGTTTTCTGTTAGAGCCCATCTGAGTTGGTCTAGATGTCTAAAGATTCTAGTAAAGTGGTGCTTCATAAAAATGTGGAACGCTTCAGGATTTCGCCTGTCATCCTTGCGCAGGGCCATGCTAGTGTTCTGCGTATCTTTCCAATTTTAGTACATGTACCGCCGAAGCGAGTACAATGTTACCCAGATGAGTTACTGGCACTTTTACCTTTGGACAATCACAAACATAAAGTTCCGATTATACCCCAGCATAATTCGAACCTGCGACTATCACAACTATAAGGGGACCGTTCTATCACCTTGACCTCTGCTCCATCTAAGTTGGCTCTACAATAACTTAATCATGGTTTTGCTAGAAATTATCACCAACTGAAAGAGAACAAATTTGCTTAAGTGTGGCAAAAATAATGTACTATATATTACTGCATTTTAACTAATATAGAGATTAAATATATATAGACATATATTTTATTAACTTCAGACATGTCTGTTTCATTTTAGGTGCGCAATAATGTATCATTTCAACTGTAATGTAATGTTGACTAATTCGTATTAACTAGGACTGAAAATGTTAAATTTTTTTATTCATTGACATATTTTGAAATTCACGGTGTTAATGCAGTCATTGTGGTTTTATTTCTTGAGTTAAAAGAAAAGTATATTCGAAGGCCACACTTTTATGTACGAAATGTACGGTATACATGCATTAGTAACACCATTTCTAAAGTATATTAATATTATATATTATATTAAGTATATACATATATATATATATATATATATATATATATATATATATATATATATATATAGAAATATTACAAAAACCTTAATATCAAGTATATATTGATTATTACCTTTGATAAGATAAATGTATATGCATACGGATTCGAACCACATCAACATTTTGGACTTACTAGTCACCGTTCATTAGTTAATGAGATCTATTATATGGACGATTTATATATATATATATATATATATATATATATATATATATATATATATATATATATATATTCCCGCTAAAGTGTCTGATTCAGAGGACTAGGTTTTTTTTAATGCCATTTCTAGAGGACGATTTTGTCTGTAGTAGCTTTAGGTAAGATTCACATTGTAATGTCTACTCAGCTAATGGGCTTTTTCATTGAGTTTGTAGAGATATGTAGATACATGTTTCTTCTCATTGTCACATATCAATGCGAGAACATAACTCAAGGGGAAATCTAATCAATAAATTTGAAAAAAAAAAATTTTTCTCATTCTCAGAGCGCAACAGTTTGAGCCTATGACTTTAAGAAAATTTTACAAAATTTCAATTATTTTTCAAGATATAGCCGTTTTAGTGATACGGCATCTAAAAACGAAACTATTCATTCTTCTTGTTCTTCGTATTCTATCAAAGTAAAAAAATCAAGTAAAATTTGTCGCCAAGGTACGACTGTTCGGAAAAAAGATTTTTTTACTATTATTTACCTAAACAGCTGTATCTCCTAATATAATTCAAATTTTAGTTAGATTAGTTTTGAGACTTTGAAGAATCTTCTTAAGAACGCATTCTTAAAGGAGGTTTTAAATATATGAAAAACTAAAAATTTTAGACCTCCTTAAGGTAGAATTTAAAAAAGCAAGTTTTGTTTTTCAATTATTTTAACTATTATAACTTCAAATATATTAGCATTATCACGTAGTTATATAGATCTACCGGCAGAAATGTTATAATCTTGTATTTGCATTATAATATAATTAAATGTAGTTTATTAAACATTATTTAATACTGTTTCTAAAAATTGTTTTTTATCCAATGTCTCTAATCTCATTTGCGTTTTAAATAAATTTGACTTACCAATAGTAATTAATGAGTCTGAAAATATTAATAATTTTTTATTCTTCTAAAAATTTTGAAATTCACGATTCTACGGCAGTGCTTGCGGTTTTATTTATTTTTTGTACCGAAATTTAATTGGAAAGCTATTGTTTTAGAAAATTTAATACAATACTGAAGAGTTTTGTTATGTACTAGTAAGATAAAAAAAATTCAAACTACGACAGAAAAAATATGGATTAATATATTAATCAACAAATCAAAATATAATGTATGTTCAAATAAAAAATAATAAATTACAAAATAATTAAAAATTATTTCATAAATAATACAATCAACAAAATAATTATTTAGATTATAATCAGGTGCTCTTATGTATTTTGATTAGCAATTGTTAAACAACCTAACCTAACTGTTCATTTCAATGATTTTAATATTTTTATACATAAAATAACAATTTTCTCTTTAATATTAAACTAATAATAAAATTCTCAAAACTACATTACGACACTAATTACTTTTGTTGTTTGGTTTGAAGGAGACTTTAAAACATGACAAAAATACAAATTATATTATAATTTTATATATATATATATATATATATATATATATATATATATATATATTAAAGTCTCCTTTTACCAACTATGGGTTTAACTGGATTGGGCCTAAAGTTTAACGTGGGCTCCGAACCACGGTTCTCAGCATTTAGACTACCGACTGGCGAGTGACCAACGTTAGAAATCATCCCAAAAGAGATTCGATCATACCCAGCCTGGTTACTGGCGTAACTAGGATCATTATCCTTGTCTAATTTTACACTCTTGCCCGGAACATTCACAAATTTTAAACAATCACAAACATAAATTTACGACCATGCCCCAGCAGGATTCGAACCAGCGGCTATCGCAAGAGTAGGAGGACCATCCCATCGCTTTTACCACTGCGCCACCAAGCCGGCTATATTATAAATTATTCAGGGACGTATTTGAAATTAAGCGATATTTTATATAGTTTTATGTTTTTAAATATATTTTTTTAATTTTAGATATGTTGCATATATAAATTCTTACTTTTTATATATACAGAATTATTTCAATGCCGGCAATAGTAACAAAGTAAGCAAAACATACACCATTTAATTTGGCAATAATATGATTATTTTTATGTAAAAGTCATTGTTTTAATTTTAAATACATACGAAAATAATACTGGAACAAAATGTGTTAATAGTTTCTATGTTCGTAATATTTTATAGAAAAAAACTATGTCATATTATTGGAGACAATTATTTCAACTTTAATATTTTGAGTACAATTATGTTGTTTTATATTATTTTTTGCTAATGATTTACTTTTACTAGATGTTCAGAAAAATTAAAAAATGCTTAAATAATGTCGAAATCAGATTATGCGATCGATTTACCAAAAAATCAAAATAAGTGGCACTAAATAAATAAATATAAATTGTGGAATATATGAAAATTGAAAGCTATTATAATTAATAACTTGTAGAATAATTTTTAAATATCGCATTACACTCATATTTGTATTTACTCACATTACCTGAATTTGAACCCAGTGATTAATTTTTTTCTGGTATACATTAAATATTTATTGTGCTACTACATAGATAGTTAACATTTTAGTTAGTTAGTTGTCATTTTGACAGTTAATTTCTTTAGCAAGCGGAGTTTTTTACTTAACAGTCAACTGAAAAGTCCCCGGCCTGACACAGAGATGGCGCTATTAGAATTAAATCCATGTGTTTTTTAGTTTTAGTTTTAGTTTAGGCATTTCGCATGTTGATAAAATATTGCTTTTTGAGTGGAAAAAGTACAGTTGAAGCAAAAGCTTGACTTGATGTCGAGTTTCCGAACATTGCCCCAGAAAAATCAACCATCAAGGATTGTTATGCTTAAGTTTAGACTTGGTGAAATAAGCATCGAAGACGCTGAATGCAGTGGACGTCCAAAAGAGGTTTTTACCGACAAAAACAAAAAAAACCGCAAAATGATTTTTGAATGACCGTAAATTGAAATTTAATGAAATAGTAGACACTCTAAAGATATCAACTGAACGTGTGCATCATATTATTCACGAATATTTGGGTAAAGAAAGCTTTGTGCAAAGTGGGTGCCGCGCGAGCTCATTTTTGACCGAAAACAACGACGAGTTGATGATTAAGCGTAATAAACCCGAGTTTTTGCGTCGATATGAGATAATGGATGAGATATGGATACATTATTTCACTCCGATGTCCAATCGACCGTTATTCTGTATTTTGGAATGCGCACGGAATAATTTTCATTGACTACCTTGAAGGACCATCAACAGCGATTACTACATAGCGTTATTGGACCGTTTGAAGGATGAAATCGGCGAAAATCGGGCGCATTTGAAGAAAAAGATAGTGCTGCTTCACGAAGGCAATGCACCGTGTCACAAGTCACAAAACGATGGCAAAAATTCATGTAGTGGGCTTCGAATTGCTTCCTCATCTACCGTATTCTTCAGATATATATATATTTACAAATTAAACAAATATTTCACCAACGACAGTTATATTTTTAGAAGTTTAGACGAAAAAAAAGCGTCTGTTGTATCTTGATTAGCAGTAGAGTGTTCTCACCATTTCTGGATTGCACACTAGATATGATACGGACTCATTCCTGTACAACTGATACAATAAAATAAACTTGAATTTGTCGACTATGGGTGCAATATATAGATGTAGAATTTCATTCATTTATTTAGATAAGACTATCACTGAATTTACAATAAATTTAATCATTATATATGTACTTCACATCTGTTATTATTTAGTTACAATATTAATACGCGGGAACATTCTTTACTTTTATTATTAATAATTCCAAGGAGAAGACTGACTTAGGTCGTCAAAGTAGATAAAATGTCCGAGGAATCAAGGAAATTGAATGCTGCATAAACTCATGCTGAAAGACGTTGAACGACTGTTTTGTATATATTGGCGTTAATATCTAGTTCATGTTGTGCGACCAATAAAAACTATTTGGAAAGTATTAGATTGAAAGTTTTATCCCACCCGCTGCACCCAGGGTCTAAACAAAAATTCAATACAAAATCTAAAACTGGTTTGAGAGAACATTTTCTTGGGATAACATTCATAAAGTTGCTGAAAGGTGAATAAAAACTATTTTCATGTTGTTATTTAAATAAAGGTTTAAAAAAAAAATAGCGAAAACTCTTGATTGCACCCAGTAAACTGTTTTACAAAAATAAATAAAATAAGAATTAGGACGCTCTGTATGTTAACACATTGTAAGATAATTGTTTTAATGTGATTTTTTATCGGACGTAGAGATGCCGATGTCATTGTTTCAAACCGTTCGGTTTTTTTTTCTTTGATTTCTTCTCACTATGAAACTGTATATCATATGACTCGACGTTTCGCTCGAAGGCCACACTACCATACAGAATTTTCGCGCCACAATAAAAACCGTAAAAAGAACGATGTCAATTAATTGTTACAAGGTTGCCAGCGCAGGTACACGGTAATGAATTAATAGGCGGCGTATCATTTTTAAATCTCATGCTTTTTGCGGCGACCACCGAAAGGATAAGTGGCATTAGTATCGGGGAGTTTTCTGATTTCGATATGTTGTTTTTTTTGCAACGATTTTTTTCGTCATACAGCGTTGCGGTCGCAAAATTTGGAACGCTCTTGTATTTTGTGCACAATCAATGTGCGAAGTGAAGGTTTTCAAAGTGCTTGATGTAATCCGAATGAACTAGTTTCGTTCGTCTGTATGATCGAATTGTTCTAAAATAAACTAACATAAGTAAATCGACAGGACAAACAAGTATTGTATTGAATTGCATGAGTTTCTGATATAAAATAGTTTTAAATTATTTGTATGTATTTGTTCATGCTGATACGGATAGTCAGTTTTCATACTCCTTACAATTTATTTGAATTTTTAAATTAAACAGATTTTTTTGCATTTTGCCATACTTGACGTTTCACCATAAGTGTATACAAATTTCTATGTACATAAAAATGAGTCTTTTAGTTCTTTCTTTAATTAAATATCATATCTAATAATTTACTATTGAGATTACCATTAACTTACTATTTTTTTTATTGATATTGTGGTTTCATTAGCTATAGACGAGTGCGATTTGTCATTTATTAACCGGATTCGAAAAAGGAGGAGGTTCTATGTTCGGCTGTACATATTTTTTTAATGTATGTTCGCCGATTTCCCCGTCAATTATGAAACGGTTTCCAAAATTCTTTTTTTATTCGAAATAGTGCACTTCCGAGGTGGTCCCATTGGAATAAAATCAGTATCTGGTTGGGGGAAGGGGGTGATTGAATCGACGTAAACGTTCAAGTTTCAAAGGCACACACAAAGTTTTCACATATTTTTTATCTAAAATAATCAGGATATTTGTTTATAATGTTATTGCTGAACGGATATGATGAAAAATTTGAAGTAATTTAGTGTAAAAACCATTCAGTTTGCTATTTAAGCACTTACCTTATGATATAAGACGTCGTAGAAATAGACCTGGCATTAAACAAATTTAATTTGTTGCTCGGCACCAACTTCAAACTGATCACTTGGTAATTGTTAAAATAATATTGTAATTAGATAAATAGGTTTAGATAGGAATTGAAATAAATTGTGTGTATATAGTAGAATATTAAATACGTGTAGTATATTATTTTTACGTTACGTTATTTATTGTGTTAAAAATCTAAGTTTGTTTATTTTTTAATTTTTAGTGAGTTGCCTATTTATTTTTTGAAGTCAGTTCAATGCTTTTGCTAAAAATATTTTTTTACTTGAAATCCGAACCGGTGTTCCTCAAGGAGAAGTTATCTTCTCACTGCTTTTCAACATATTAGTTTATGTAATTATGTGAAAAGTTTTTAAAAACACATCTGGTGTCCAAAATGATTTAATATGGTATCCTACAAACTCTCTGGTCGATCTGATGCTCGCTGGTGATAGAGTTATATTCGCTGATATAGGTATTAAAGCTTCTAGAATTCTTCATGATATAGTTCGTACAGCTAAGCCATATAATTTGAGAATTAGGGAAATAAGGACCAAAGCATTGAAAACTGGTGGATTTCCTACTATTACAAACCTACGTGATCCAGTTAGAATAACTGCAGGGGTTCAAGTGTTTGGGAGAAATGCAGTAATACAGGAGAAGAAAGTAGCATCTACTTCTGAATTAATACGTTTAATCGGCCAATCTACAGGAGTTTTTGCTTTACCATGGTACTCGTGAAAGAGGACAAATCTAATAATCAAGAATAAAATCACTGCTACAGCCTAACATCTGCTTCTGATCTTTGAAATGCGATACTTAACCAAATTTTACATGTTTCTCTCAGAGACAGTATTAGAAACGTAGTCATTCGTTTAAAATGCTACAATCACCACACCGTTCAAGAACAAATTTAAAGACTTAAGAAAGGTGCAAATGAATTTGTCTTGAGTGCTAATAATATTCGAAGCTAAGCGACAGAAACAAGAGCATATCAACTGAGAAGTAGACAATTTCCCCAGGTGATATTAAGTGTACATTTTTGGCATTTCAATGTAGTTCATATAACCTCGTCTATAATTGAATTGTTATACAAAAAAAACATAAGTACGCTAGCAAATTGTAGGATTTATATATTATTTCCTTGCTTGGATGTTTTTCTCGAAAAGCTGATTTAAATGAAATGAAAATTGAAATTAATTTAATTTAAATGAATGAAAAATGATTACTGTACCTATTTTCAAATATACAAAATAATTTTCTGTATACATTTGGGATGCTAGTTAACTGGAATACATATTTATTAAAGAAAAAATCTGCATATATACATTAACGTATTCTGAAGCTAAAATACATATGTGCTATTTTTTTCTATAGAAGATTTTAAGGTGTTAAGTTCATTTGAGAATGCTGAAATAGATAGCAGATTCATTTTTCAATTTTTACTTCAAAAATAGTCTTTAATTTGTTTGGGCAACTACATGAAAAACTTAAGACATGAATTGACCATTTTTCTTACCATCATTCTTTCATTTCATCATCGTATAACTGCAATTTTATGTGAGGAGGATGAGGAATGCTTCCTCGGGATATTTTTGAGTTTGATCATCAATTGACCACCATGTAACTCACTTTGCCTTAAATAAATTCTAAAACATCGGGAGAGAAAATCGTAAATTTTTATGACTTTATAATTCCTCGTTTACTGTAATTAAAGAGAAATTCAGTAATCAAAAGTCTCAATCGATACGTTTCATATTGTTGAAGTTTAAATTTGGTCAACAGCTTTGGTCATATTACTGTTAACTTGTATAATCGGTAGTAGATCTCTATAATTATGATACCTATTTTTTGTTTTTTGGTTGCACATTTCAATTTCTATCCACAACATTCCTTTCCAAAAATAATCAAGTTTCGTCTGAGACACATGTTCAAATAACTGCAATCTGCATCTTTGCATTTATTCCTCTACTATGCACTGATTGTTATATCTTAATCGAATAACTTCATTTCTTGCATACGTAAATTTTTTTTAATTTTGCTTTTAAAATACAAGCTTTTAGACATTAGATCGTAACAGCGTTCAGGTCTCAAAAGAAGTCAGGAAGGATCAGGATAGGTCAAAATAATTGTTCAAAAGAGCCGAATTTTATTTTTGATGGTAAAATTTCTCTCTTTCGGCACATAATATATGAATAGGCGATAGTTTATAAGGCTTGGCCGATTCTGTTTATTATTTCAGATATTGCACACTTTTTCTCTATTATTATTATCAAGTCCTTGAATTGCTACACTAGTTCTACCAATGATTCATTGCCTCATGTTTTCTTCATTTATCTTTAAGTATATGTTTCTGCAATCCGAATTATATCACGAAGAATGCTCGAAGGTTCCACAGCCGTATCAACAAAACATATAGTTCGAAAATTTTATCTTTACAGCCACGATTCAGTCGAAATTATAACTAGCTTTTCTCGACTTTCACTTCGCGAGCTTTTTGTTTCTTTTGTATAATATTCATAAGTACTTTTCAAAGAATTGGTATTCAAAAGTTGATAAAAAATACACCAATTTTTAAATCTGCGTTAGTGTAAATCAATATATTATTATGAAAAAATGCAATTCTTGCTTGAATTTGTTTTTTATGAGATTTATATTAGTTATGGATAACCGTTAACAAAACAGATCATCTATTGCTAATCAAACCAACCATATTAACTTGTTGAACATTGTTCAACTACTTATTATAATTTTAATTATAATTTAACGCGTATTTAAGTATTTTTTACTATTCAGTTTGGTTACTGCAGTAAAATTGTCATTAAGTATAAAATAGACCATATATTTTACAACAAAAAATCCAATGAAATTTTATATTAAACATTAGATTTTTCAATGAAAAACTAAATTGAGTATCATCATATGACGATATTTTGCAAAAGGGAACCGAAACACCTTTTTTTAAATTTTATTAAATTGACAAATATTTCGTGGCGAAAATATTATTTTTACCGCCTTTTTTAATATCTTTGATCCAATCAACCTGAATTTTATTTACAGTTCAGTACATAAAACATGATCCAATTTAGTTTTTCTAGTAATTTATTTTAACCAATATAAATACATATATATATATATATATATATATATATATATATATATATATATATATATATATACATATATATATATATATATATATATATATATATATATATATACATATATATATATATATATATATATATATATATATATATATACATATACATATATATATATATATATATATATATATATATATATATATATATATATGAATTTATTGCAGTAAATACGCGATGTGTAAGAGGAAACTACGAAATTGGCCGAATGTTGCAACCGTTTCTTGAAATATTTGTGAAGGCGTGAGTTATTATTTGATGATTTTCTTCTGTATAGGTATCTATAGTTCATTCAAAATAACAGTGAACTTACGTCATCAGAATGTATGAAATCACAAAATGGCAATGTTGTCACATTAACACTAGTTTTCACTATTTTTTGGGTTTTAATAAAATTAAAATAATGAAACAAAAATAGTGTTATCAAATATAATTTATTTTAACATTAAGGTACATCTAGTGCATATTTTATGACTTAAACCACAATTAATTATAAAACTTCAATAGCTTGTAGCTTATGGTGGTCTTATTATATTTATTTAATTATTACTTTATTTATGATTACTTTTATTTATTTACTTATTATCTATTATTATAATATTTAGATTTAACTGCATCCCATGATCTATGAACTAGAGTTCTAAAGGAATTTCTTATGTAGTAATATCCTTTGTAGGTTAGGTCATCTGTAGTCTCTTTAAAGTTTTTTTTTACATAGGTCAACAAGATGTTTATTGTATTACCTGCTACAATTTGTAAATTCATTTTAAAAACAGACAATATCTTCCTGAGCCTATCAAAGTCATTCGGTTGTGTCAGACGTATGCAATATTCTTGAAAGCAATAGTGATAAGAGGTTATAATTCTAATCTATAAACTACTGTGGTTATATAATTAACTGTAGTTTTTAGATGTAATATAATGTTAAAATAAATTATATTTGGTAACATTTTTGTTCAATTTTTTTATTTAGATTAACATTTTGTTGAACTGAACTAAAACTCAGAATTGATGTGGGAAAATTGCAACGTTTTCATGTCACAAATTTAGATAACGTATGTACAAAATAACTTTGAACAGACTATAATTAACCATTTTATATCCAAGTAATGTATTTTATTGGTCTTGGAGAGTATATTTACTTTTTATGTTTAGTTCTTATTTCTTATATTGTTGTGTATCCACTTCACTTTTCCCTGTAAAATCATTTTGAAAGAAGAAGTTATTGAAATACTTTCCTTTACTAAGTTAACAGTTTCCTCTGAAAAAATTGAGTTAAATTATGATTATATCAAAAACAAGACATCGAAAAAAACTACTCATATTTTTCATGCACGTTATATATATAATTCCGAATAGAGCCTGCATTAATCCGCTTCGCACGTGGAAGGTTTCTCTTTGGTGAATCTAACATTATGTTATTCTTCACATTTTGAGAGATTTTAGTCCCATTTACTAATTAGTAAAAACCCCGCCAACTTAATATTTAATAGTATAAATACTTACCCCTTTAAAGCATTTTACTGGCAAGAGGGGGGCTCTCATTATTTCGATCCTGTTCGAAGTAACTGATTAGAGACGCAATCTGTTTCTGACTGTGACTATTTATTAAAACACAAACATTAAGTACGGATTTGATATCTTAAAAGTCATATATTTGTTCTAATTTTCATTTTGCCCCGTGCTCCATATTGAACAACTAACTTATATAACTTTAATATTAATATATGTGTATGTGAAAACCAGATCAAATTTTTTAATTTAGCAGGCGATAAAACAATAACCGTTCTCGATGGAGAGAGGTAATGTTTGAACAAAAGAGCACGGAAAAAATAAATAAGCGATATATATCAGGCCACGCTTTTATACACTATACTAATTTCATTTCTGAACGGCATTGACGCTCGTAAAAGCCGAAGTAATTTGTTGTATCAAGATAGGACGAGCACTTGCTTCTAATTATTACAAAAGGTGTTCTCATGAGTCAAATTATGAGAAATTAAGTGGCTTTAGATTGATAATAAAATGAAAGAGAATGACAATAGAATTGTAATGAAAGAAATTTTTGTTGTGGATTTAAAATGAATTAGCGATGGAGGATAAGAGGTTGAATATGTTTTCGTTAGATATATTTGACGTCTGGGATTTTGATTCGAAATTGCGGACAAGACCATCTAGTTGAATTGAAAGTTTTAATTTAGTAAATAAATTTCGTTTTATTTGTAAAAGTGCTGCCACACCAACAACACCGTGATTACGCTGATTACGGATTGATGATGATGATCAATTTTACAGTATCTATATTTTATTATCTCGCCTTTTAAAATAATTTTTTTTATTGTGTCGTCTTAGCCTTTGGAAAGAAAATATTTGACATAACATATTGAAGTCAATATCGTTAAAATAATTAAATACTTATACCATTTGATTAATTTAATTTAATTTGAGAAAAATGATGCCTACTCTAACTAACAAGAGGAACTTGAATGTACCAGTTCTTGTTACAGTGCTAAAAATTAAAAATTAATCAAAATTTTAAAATAAAATATGCACATAATAATCGTTGTAATAACTAAATAAATACAATATTTTAACTACTATCAACTGATAACTTTGAGGTTGGTGCCGAGACTAGGCAATACAAAATAATATTATTTTGTGACATATACACAAAATTAAACTACGAACAAAAGGAATACTATTTGTTGTTCGTATCACATAGGTTAAATAAGTTTTTTGTTTATTTCTATTTAGTTGTTACAACAATTATTATATACATATTTTATTTTAAAAGTTTTTTATGTTAAAAATCTAAGTTTGATTATCCTTTACTTTTTAGTTAGTTGCTTGTTTATTTTTTGAAGTCGGTTCAACGTTTAATCAATAAACGACTTTCATTTTATTAACTATTTTAAAATTTGAAAAATTTTGTTTATGAAACCTGCAACTTTTAAATTATATATAAAATAATTTAAAATCTGTATGTTAATGTATTTTCCTGTAAAATGACATTTATTGAGAAAAATTGACACAATATATTGACAATATTTTCCATTATTTTCTATAATTTTTCTGCAATTTTTTTCCACCCCCTAGTACCATGGTAATACCAAGTTGAAACAACACCATTGGTTTGTCAACGATCAACGATCCATTCATTAATCCATATTCGAACTTGTTCAGCATTCTGAAACTGTATGTCAATCAAACCAAAGTAAACTGTGCTGCATCGCTCTGAACAAGTGATCATAAGAACGTGAGAATATGTGTAATGATTTTGACAGAACATTCCGTTCGAAACTTCGAACTCTTGTAACATGTTACCGAGTGTTGTCATGCAAGAGGCTTTCAGATGACTCTATCTTTTTTTCCTATTTTTTTATTTCTAGAATTTCTTCATTTGACGTCGGTAGGCATCTACAATAACAGGCGACTGATCTACAATATACATACATATATGTTTTATAGCACTAGATATCTCGCTTCAGTATCGATATGGGTGGTTCTCTTGCGCTAACTCATGACCTTTTGTATTTTGGATTATCCAGGTAGTTCCCCTTTAATTTGCAGTACCAATACGGCCCAAAAAAATCTCCATTTCTTGAGTGGCAAGCAGTGAAAAGTTTCAAAATAGCACTAGTTGCATATTCATTTTGCATTTTCATATAATTACGTTACATTTTGTTATATTTTATTTTACATATCAATATTAATAAGCTGCATACCATTGACATAAACATATAATAGATAAAACCGTTTAATATAATTTTTGATTGATTTGAAACGATACCCAGATTTGCATAAATACATATCAGAACGCCAACATCTTCGCGAACGACCGGCAAATATAGATTGCTGCTAATGCTGGAATACGGCGTCCGAAAGCAAACAAACGGCAATAGATTATCCAAAGAACACGAATTTCTCGACCAAAGTTCGATGGCATACGGTCCAAATTGCGGCCGTTCAGCCCCGAGGCTTTCCAGCATTTGCGTTTGACGTTTGCGTTATTAAATACCCACATGTGGTCAGATAGTTCGAGATTCGCCGGCCATTATAATTGTAAATATGTCTCGCTATGGGATACGGTTGTCGTTTGTCGTTTTGATACCGGCAGAGGGTAAATAGAATTAAGGGGATCTCTTTCGCGCATAGTCGATATTAAAATGTTTTGCTCGGATATGTTATGCCTGAAGAAGTATTTATTGTAAGAAATAAATCTTTTTTTTTTTGATAAATAGTAGAAAATTGTTTTAAAATTGAGTATACCTTTCTTGGTCTAGGCATCGAATTCTTTTTAGAGGAAGGAACAAACACCTATGTTAAACATTAAAACAAACAAGGTTTTAACATGCGAAATACATGCAACATTTGCAAAAATTCGTACAGAACCTAAGGGAGTGCAACTAGATATTCGCTAGAGAAATAAAATCACTTTATACTTGAAGGAGATTCTAATATCAAACATATATGTTGGAGGGCGCTACTTATCACCAGAAAGGGAAATACCTATATGACCCAATTAAACAAGCCATATGTGTATGCCAATCTATTGGGGACCTAACGTGCTATCTTCATACTGAAAAATATATCAACCAATTGCATCAATATTATGAGGCCAATTATGACCTATTCTCAGATCACTCTCTCATTATTTTGACGAATACAAAACAATAATTAATATAACCCATTTACCATCTCAAATGGGCAAATAGATAGACTGGAATTGACTCGGTATGTATGTGGAAGAAAATATTAACCGACATGTTGCTCTGAAAACAACATAACAACTGAAGATGAAAGAATTATTTGTGGACACTTTAAAAAATTCAGCATGGAGCAATCTCCAATATCCAAAGACATAACACCAGGAATAAATTACCGAAGATAAATCAGAGAACTCTTAACATATTTATAAAGAAAACTTATAAGGAAATATAATTTATAAAGAATAATTTTAAAAGAAGATATGTTAAGATTACTAGACTTTTTACAGCTTAATTATATAAAGTAAATAATTAAAATAATTGATAAAATGTACAAATATTAAATTGTTATATAGTTACATATTTTACGGCATTCATTGTTAAACAACAATTAATAATATTTATCAGCGGTTTCAAATATTTACCAAATTACTAATAATAATTAATAATTTCTTATATTTATCCCATGTTTTCCATATATTTAAATTATGTTATTAGTTTAATATTATCTGCATATTTTCATTAATTCATCTATTATTCATATATTAATATATCTTAATATATCCTTTATATCTTTTACCCCTTGATTGGTTGCTTTTGTCTTGTGTCCTACATACTAAGACTTCTTAGTTGTGGCAAGAGCCCACCAACATATGGGGAATAAAAATTATAGAATATATTTTATGATTGCTAATATTTTTTACAATATTCATTTTCTGTACAACAGAAACGGCGAATAATTCACCCTTTAACGGTTGGAGCAAGCATCGCTTTGGTCAAGTCTAATGAAAATAGATCCTAAAATATTTGTCTATATATTATACGTCACCGATCTGACGGCTATTTTTAGTTGCTTGATTTGAGCCTATTTTGTTTTATTGGATAATTCTTAATTGTAGCGTATATTACTCAAAGATTGTAGGCCCCAAAATTTCTTCCTCGATATGAGCTTTAACAGTTCCAAGTTTCACGCCTCCAGGTGCCCCTTTTTTCCTCAAATAGGGACACCAAATTTTCACCAAACCATTTAAGATATAGAGATATAAGTATTTGTACACTGGTTTTTGTTTAACGTACACTTTTTAGCTAATGTGCTGTTTGCTAGTTTTATTGATATTATTTAAGTAAATATGTTAATATGTACTAACTAAAGTTTATACAATAATTTTAATTGCAAGTCAAATATATTAAATAACTACATCCTAAGGTATATTTGATTGGTGAATTCAATTTTGTTAATATAATATTTTTTTAGTAATATTATTATGATATATTAAATAAATATATAAGATATATTACTAAAGTAGATCATTAATATTAATAAAGTAATGTAGTAATATTAATAATCTAAGGCCCATTTTTTTGTTTTTATTAACAAGAAATAAGAGTAAGTAGTATATAATAATAAGTAAATATAATGATTTAACATTTAATTAATAACGATTTTAAAAAGATAAATATAAATAAGAAAAATGCATTATTCGATACTCATTGTATAATATTCTAGCCTGATGAAATAAATACTTATTATATGAAATACTTATTCTGTATTTGAAGAGAGTGTTATTCACGTCCATATAAGTTTTCCGAAGTTTTATTTTAGACATATTCAACAAAATTTCCATAAAATGCACATTAATTCAGTTAGTCATTATCTTCTTAGATAAAGTATACTATTCGATTATCTATAGGAATAAAGATATATTTGTACAGCATATTTATTGGGAATGCATGAGTGCCGTTTGACTCTTGATATTAATGATGAAGAAAACACTTCAATCTTTATCTTCTGATCTAAAAAAAAACAGATATTTAACGATTTACTACATCTCAAATGTAATTATTCGTACAATTTTAATATCACTCCCGAGGAACCTATTTTCGGGTATCCTCTTTTATATTATGTTACCTAGCCTAATAGTATTTCGACATTAAAAATAAATTGAAAGAAAGGTCAGCTACTTTTATGTGTATAAACTAGTTCAAATTATTTAAGTAGAACATATGCAAACCATAACTAATAATAGTGCGAAATCCCCAAACACCAACGTATCTTTATCAAAATGTCTTTACACCCATTCCCATGTCTTTCTTCAAATAATATCGGATTATTATCCCAACGTTGTCTCATGACAATTCCTGTTTTTCGCTTTTACGCTACTGACCGATACCCAATAACTTCAAATACAATACTACATTATTCAAATCATTTGTTTTCCATGGTTAGCTAAGATTTTTGCTATTAATAATTCTTGATTCACCTACGTATTAGATATTGTATATAATAAGAACTGATGAAAAAATTATTTTTACAGTCATATTGAAGTAATCACTCGAGAGATCGTGGAACAAATTAATGGAATAAATTGTTAGGTTACAATTACTCCTTGGTTAATCGTTACTACATTGTAACACTACAGATATTAATCTCCGGAGAGTTAAGAAGAAAAAACTTAACCGTAGTACATATTTTATTGATCGTACCTATTAATCATGGTTCTACATAATACTAATATTTCTAACCAGATATTAATTGAAAATCGGGTACAATGAAAAGGGAAAAATATAACAACGAGAACAACGAAGGATTTACAACTTCAACATACGTTCTAGGTAATTGCAGTTGTATGTTTCCAAGTTGAAATCAATAGGCTCGCATGATGTATTCCTCGTTTGATTAAAATTGTTTGCACGATAACGGGTATGAATAAAAAAGGGCAAGTGACTCGGTTTACATTTTTAAATTCAATCGACAGCATTATACAAATGTTTAGTTCTATCATGGACTTAATGAAAAGTTAAAATCATAAGAATATTTGTTAAAAAAAATAATAATTTAATTAAAAATTTTATATTAAAAAAAAGTTGTTTTATATACTTATATATATTTATATTTAAATGAATGTTTGTACACTATTTTAGGGAAGTTATGCATGGTGTAAAAACATAAGGGTAAGCATATAAATTGTTTCTATTACATCTATGACGTTATATTATCAGATAAAAAATCACTGTTCTTCATATTTATCTGACTAAATATTTATGTAGGGGGTACCATATAATACTATATACTGAATGGAAATAACTGTCCAGTGTTAGTTTTGATTTATTGAATGCTTCAAAATTGGGTGAGAGTATTACTAAGTCAGCCATAATAGCCACTTAAGCGATATTATTTTACATAACTAACTGCCAGTTGTACTAATATTTTTTATAACATCTTTATTAGATACGCTTAGTACAATCTTAATTATAAATCAATTTATTACTACTCCTCATTTGTACTTGGATTAATTCACAAACAAGACGAGTGCGAGAAAATACATCAATATGTAGTCCTCAATTATAAAATTATAATAACTTATAGCTATAGTTTACACTTAAGGTATACACTTTACATAAGTCCGTATGGTTTGATTCGCTTCTATCTCTTGATATCCTGCGCGCTGTCCAGCAGTTGTATTGCTTCCACGTTAGTATGATTTATTAATCTTCTCTCGTGTTTCAAGGCGAAATCTTGGATAACTTCACAAATCCATTTCATTTCCAGGTCATCGTGCACTTCTTCGTTGGTTACGTAGCGATAGGCATTGGTAATCAATCGAAGAATCTTCTTCTGACAGCGTTGTATGACTAGTTGATTTGAATTTTCAGTGCAACCCCATATTTACACCTCATAGGCTTTATAGTTTTCTTATAGATCAATCTCTTTGATTTTAGATCAAGTTGAGAGTATCTTCCGACTAACCAGTATAGTTATTTTATTTTGGTTCTAATGTATTTTGCTTTTTGTCTAACGTGATGTTACTAATTTAATGAAACTAATAATAATGTCAGTCTATAAATTATATATTTACACTGATAGCAACATCTAAAGAAATAACCCGTTCAATTCTTACTAATATTCGAGAGAATGTGTAGTTCTCGCCCAAATATTTTACGACTAATAATTAAAAATTATTCCTCTACTTAATCCCTGTACTAGATCTAGCACTCTAGATCGTATTTTTCCTTGACGGTCTTATATATTATTACATTTCATTGCTTGTGATTTGTATAAACTTAATTTATAAAATAATTTGTTACTATTAATCTAGTGCAGGATAAATCTATCATTATGTGTTTCCGAATGTTAGTAATGTTAGTAGACGTATTGTTCACAAATACATGCTTAAATTGTTAACTAAAAAAGTTAATATCATAAAAATATTTATTTAAAAAATAATTTTATTTTAAATAAAAATTTTAAATTAAAAAAAGTTGTCTTATATAAGTATTGTCGTCCAATAAGAAAAACACGATTTTATGATTTTAAACATATTATAGTTATAGTCCTCTTGAATTTCAAAGCATTTGTTTTAGTGATCATCCATTTTATGGATTACCCATAACGTAAAATTACGGAATAATCAAAACTATTTGATTACTTCTTATTTAGCTGCATATCGCTTTTGCGGATGCATTTTTAAGATGTGCAGACATCAGGGTAGCTAAACAAGGCGAATAAATATAACACATGGTACTCCAATTGATTCGGGTTTGGTAACTCAAGTGGTTTTTGATCTGTGTGACAATTCGTTGCCTCGTTAATTTTATTTGACTACCAAACTTTCACTAGTTCTTTATCAAACTGGTTCAAACAATTACATAATAATTGCTTTACTAATTTACCTCCATTTGTCAACAAAAATGCTGATATTATTCTATTATTTTAACCAATAGTTGGACTTAGATAGTGACAATTTATTAACCACTATCGAGCACTAGAAAAAATTGGTATATTTTTTAGAAGCTATTGTCATAATTGTCTATTAATATTACTTCAACTTTACTTAAAACCATCTAAAACCGTTTATAAAATTGAATTTACGAGCAATGTTACAAACTATTAAAGAGTTATAACAAGTTAAAAAAAACAAATAAGAATAATATGATCAAGTTAAAATATATTTTAAATTTCAGTAGAAACAAAAGTATATATGCGAAAGAAAAAAAGAATCGTGTAACAATAGTATTTAGATTTTCGAAATCAGCTTTGAATTTAAGTGTTCTGGAGGCAGTTTATCATAGGTTAATTCTAAAGGTTATTAAGATTTTTCTGTAAAATTTAGTGATATTAACTCTGATTCATTTCAGCTTTCATAAATAAGTACATTATTTAACGAAGCATTAAGTGAACAGAAGTAATAATAAGCACATAAGCAGGTAATAGATAAGTTAATTTGGGCATCAAGAGTTAACATGAATGTTGCAAAGGATATTAACAGTTATAAAATAGCTTCATAGAATATTAATTCTTTATTTGTCATAACATAAGACAAAGTAGAAAGCACTAGAAAGTCGAAAGACATAGGAGACAAATTAAAGATGTGAATATATAGTAGGGCGAAATCGAGGAGTGGAATAAATAAGTAATAAACAATGCAATTTAATTAAACAATTAAAATAAAACTAACTACGTACACAGTAAATCTTGGAAAAAGACCTAAATATTGTTCCTTTATATTAGCTTTAACCATGCCAATATTAATTCATAGAATTATAACGCTAAAGTCTTATTTTAATGTTAATTACATCCCCTATACTTTTAATTTTTAGAAATATCACATATTATATGGGATGTGTTTACCATTATTCGAAGAATGATATACAGGTGTAAACGTACTTATGACCGATTCATGAGAACGGAACATGTGTGCAAAATCTAACCATAAACTTATTTATTGTGACGGTAAATAATTGATGGTCGCATTTCATTGCGAAGGCAAATCGGTCCGGAAAAAGGTCTAATTATTTTCAAAATTTAGATTTATGCGCCGACCGGATCGCCCGACAACTTAATAGGAACAAAGCTCCATCTCAAGGTACCGTAATAGCACTTTCAATATGTTTACGTTGGTAATTCTATCTGGCCATTACAGCGATACGTTCTCCTTATATCATTTACCAGATCAAATCAGTAAATATATTATTTCTGTTGTAGATGTGTGTGTTTATAACAGTTTTTAAAGACGAGACGGAACCTCAAACCATCAACTTAAATGTCAATTTCGCATTTACTAAATCAATTTTTCCGAAGGCGATAGTGATAATGGGGTCAATAGGAAATTGTAGAATTTATAAATATATGAAGATTTCGATCAAGGTATGCTAATATGAAATGTTATGATTATGGAATATGCTGGTTTAATTGGAACCGTTCTATCCATCTCTTGCAATCCTTAGTATCATTTTATTTTCTGATTTACTAAGACATCTTTTCCAACAAATCACATTTCCTTAAAATTAATGTATTAAGAAAATTAATGTCTCCTTTATACTGACAGAGTTTATCTGAACTGGAAACCGACCTACTACTTAACATAGGATCCGAACCTCTTCTTCGGCATTCAGCCTGACAAAATGGCCAGTGTTCAATTTAGAGATCATCCGGTTTTACCCACCATAATTACTGGGGTGGCTGGTATCATTTTCCTTGTCGGATTTTTTACTTTGGCCGACAGACGTTTACAGTTACAAGCATAAAGTACATCTACTCTCTTTCGGGATTCGAACACACAACTGTCGCAGCAGAAGATCCTCCTGCTAACTCCTTCCTAATTCTCCTTCTTCCTAATTACTGCGGCTGCTAAGGCTATTATAGTATGTAAATTATGGTAAGCTCCATTCTACTACAATCGGCAAGTGCCTATATTATTTGAAAAAAAAATTAAGAATACTACACATATTCAAGAATATTTTTTTGAAACTGAATGACATAATTATTCAAAAGATCAGAAAACTCATACATCGACTTCTAGCTGATAACAAATACATTTCAACGTGTAATAATATATTTATTCCAGAGAATAATAAACAATTCAATTAAATAATGAACTTTTTCGTTAATTATACTTGTTTATATACCTGAGTTATATTTGATATAGAGTGTTTGTCCTTTAGTAAATTTAATGACTTCGTGTTCTTATATCGTGTAAATACATTATGTGTTATATAGCGCGATTAATACTGGCAAATGATAGATTGGCAATGATATCTGTGTTTGTATCGATAACACACGTCACCACATCTTACACGTCACCATAAAAATAAGAGTTTTAAGACGCTACATGTTTCATAATTTGTATCCCTTAAACCATTCGAATCATAGCCCTATTATTTATGAAAGATATAGATATATTTATTATATATTATTGGTAATCAGGAAATCATCTTCCTAATAATTCCCTGAATTAGTTTTATTTATCCAATTTAAGCTGGTTTGGTGATCGCGGTGGTCAAAGGGATATATTGTTTTATTATATAGCTGCGTTATAGTATTTATATTTGTGATTGTTTAAAATTGTTGTTGTCTATATAAATATAGATAGGACGTGTTCTGATGTGGTGTCACTAAATTAGTCACTTATCAGTAGGTAGACTTAATGCTAATCGTCGTGGTTCAGAACCCAAAAATCCAAGAAATTTACCTGACTGAGATACATGTATATAATTTATATTTTATTTTATTATTATTTTTTTTGTTAATCATTTTTGGATAAATGAAATCGTCTTCATTAACAGTTATTTATTTGGTTGTCTTTTCTATAACATTAGTATTATTTTTCAAAGTTACTTAAAAATACCGGGAATACTGGACTTGATCATTATAAATAAATTAAAAAATACATCTTCCAACAATTTAAATAATGTGTCGTTAATAATATAACTTTGAGGAAATATTTTATTAATGTAAATGACAGACAGACATTTTAATAATTTTATGTTTTAACATTCGGTCTTAAATTCTAGCATATCTCTTATATCCGAATATTCTAATGCCAATCGTAAGTGTATTATATTTGGTGTTGGGAACTCTCGACTGTTTAGTAATTGACTACTTTTTACTATCGACTATTTCAGTCGCTATTTTTGGTTCGACCGATTTTACTAATTTTTACCAGTGACTGTTTCAGTCGACTCTTTGCAGTCGCTATTTCCGGTCCGTCTGATTGTGTTACTATTTATTATTGACTTTGTTTCAGTCGTACTTTTAGTTACTATTTTTGGTTCTACTTGTTTCATTCGACTGATTTTTAACGTTCTGGCTCTGTCGTCCTAGCTGCGACCTTCACAAAAATGTACCCAGTTTAGGCTTACATAGATTTATATATAATATATGTAGTTCTATGATTTTTTTTGGTAGTTTGCATGTAAGTAATAATATATTGTATATTAATTTTATAGCATTTTGCTATGAAATTTTTCAAGATTGTTAATGTAATAGGGTAAAAAGATTAAAATTGGGAATTATAAATAATAAAATATTTTGACTGTTTTTATGGCAATAATAGCTAATATTTCGATTACTCTCTTGATTTTTGTTAAAAAAATTTCCATTCAATATTAAATAAAGCATTTATATCATTTCATTCAGATCATTTTTAATTATGTTATGGATTAGTTTTTTTTTCTCTATGTTTAGGTATATGTATAATTTTTATATATTATTTATGGTTATTGTACATCTTTAGTTTTTAGGTTTTATTTAAGTTCTATTGTATTGTCTATATTTATTATAGTATATTATTTAAAAATAGCAATTAACACATTAAAATGCAAAACACCTTTGTGGGGTATTATTCCATTCCATAGAAAAATTCCATTCCTTTTTACAGATTCACAGAACATTCAAATATAAAAGTAATTCTACTTCGTTTAAAATTAAATTTTAAATTGATGTTATGTATAATTATTATAATAGTATACAGTAATTATTATTTTCCTTTTCTTTTTTAGAGTTAGTGCGTGAAGGAATGTATACATCTCCGTCTCTCTTATACTACCGTTGGAAAATATAATCATATATATATAATTAACTACCCAAGCAATTATCTCCGTCCTTTCTTCTCTCACGATTTATACAGGAAAGGATTCGTACATCTTCGTCTGACATCACGAATTGAAAATAAAAACAGTCAAACCGTGCATTTGACTGAAAATAGTAATTATTATTTTCAGTAGCTAGTTTTTTGACTATCGACTATTTCGACTGTTTTACAATTATCGATTGTTTCGACTGTTTTCAGTCAATATTCCCAACGCTAATTATATTAATTTTTTTCATAGTCGACGTTTGACTTTCACAGAGTAAAGACATGTTCGGAGAGACGGTCAGAGAAACGAAACAAAAGTGCAACATCTGTGTCACAAATGCGGCGTTAAAAAAAATCTAACAATAACATTTTGACTGGTGAAAAAGTGAAAGTGCGATAGGAAAAAAAGGTCAGTACCGTAAAAAATAAATGCATTATTTCGAACATGGGTCGAAATCTCAACATCTGGACAACAAATGCAGCGTAGGATAATTTGAAACATAAAAATAACAGTACCATTTCAACAATACGTAAGAAAATATGGAGAAGAACACTGCACAAAAAACAGATAAAATGGAAATATCGACATCAGGCGTATCGCACATAGCAGTTTTGAATCTAGAGAACAAACTAGAACTCAGAATGAACAGGCAGTCTACAATGCGTGGATGAACGAAAAGTCGGCGCGGGAGAGTCTTGAAATTGCATTAACCAATACGCAAAAACAAATTAATGCCCTCCAGCTACAACTAAATAAATAAAGCTCTGAGGGCAAGGACAAAACAACGATAAACCACCAAGCCAACAAAAGCAGTCCAATTGTTACATACGAAAGAGATGAAGAAGAATTGCAGAAAGGTGTAGGCTGGATAACGGTTAAAAAAGAAAAGTAAATAATTCGCCAGGATCTCCACCACAGCAAATAAAAATAAAACAAAATAATGAACAAAATAATACTATACGAAACACTGAGGTCCAACTATATAATATTCAAAGCAACGGTACTAAACAATGGACAAACAAAACTGAACGCCGAATTCCGTAAAACATTCACAAAAATAATAGATTATTTAGAGTTGTTGAAACTGCAATGGCACTCTTATCAAGACAAACAAACCAGAGACATAAAAATTATGGCAATAGGGCGTCCATCAACAGCTAAAAGTGAAAAAATTATCGCAGAACTAAACGAAAATGGACTTAAATGCTTAAATGTGACAAATATTAAAAAAAAAGAAAAGACCAAAAGTAACAATAGAGAAATTTTAGTCCACAAGAAGCCATTACCTCTATTTATGTTAGCCTTTGGACATGATCGGACACAACAACCATTTTTGGTATTAAAATAAATTTAGGGGTCGAAATAAAAATCGAACTTAATACCGCAATGGAAAAGATACCAATTGCATGGACACACACATAAATTCTGCATAAGAGAGCTTAGATGTGTAAAATGTTCATGTAAACATATCACCACAGAGTGTAGAAAACCCAAAGAAGCTAAGCCGAAATGTGCAAACTGCAATGAAGCGCATCCGGCAAGTTAGAGAGGATGTGTAGTTGCTAAAACATTACAAGAGAGGAGAAATAAAGTAGCTCAAGTTAAACCTCAAGAAAAAATGAGTGAAAAGAAATAACCGAAAAAATATAACAACGTTAATGGTGAAATGACTTATGCCCAAAGTATCAGTCAAAATAACCAAAGAGACACCAAGGAAGATGAAGCAACCACCAGCGAATTGCTACTTAAACTAATAGGAAAGCTGGACAGACAAGAAAAAATGATCGAATATTTTTCCGAAAGGATTGAAAACCTAGAAATGAAATACATTAGCATTAAAGATATACGAATAGCAATTTAGAATGCTAATGAAATCCAGCAACATCACGCTACCCTACAAGTATTCCTATATGTGCAAAAAATAGATATTTGCCTAATATCAGAAACCCATTTAACAAAAGAATCCTTTATAAAAATTAGAGGATATACATCCAGCTAATACCGCAAGAAGAGGAAGTGCAATAATAATAAAAAAGGACATTTCCCACCATCAAGAACTCGGGCTCAGTACAGCAGAAAATCAGGTAACAGCAGTAACTATTAAATCAAGCAGATACAAGGTTACAATAACCGCAATTTATTCTCCTCCAAGATACAATCAAAAAAAGGACAATTATTTGAATATCCTAAGCAACCTGGGAGAAAAATTTATAATTGGAGGTGATTTTAATGCAAAAAAATACAAGATGGGGATCCAGAATGACAACAACTGAAGGCAATGTCAACAGGAAAACCAACTTATTGGCCGACTGAACAAGAGAAAGTCCCAGACCTGCTAGATTTCCTCATAGTAAAAAACATAACATCCAACTATATAAAAGTCGAAGAAAATTTTGAGCTAAGTTCAGATCATACGCCAGTGATTCTGACGTTGTGCGAAAATATAATAAGAAAAGAAAGAAACCCATCGTTAACAAAAAAGAGAACCAACTGGGAAGGATTTGCTGAAGAACAGAACAAACGAATTCAACTATATGTATCCCTCAAGACAACTGAACAATTAAATCTTGAAGCAGAAAAATTCGTAGTAGATATTCAACAAGCTGCTTGGAATAATACTCCAGAGATTATGAGTACAACTAAAGGAATTAATTATCCTAAAGAAGTGAAGGAAATAGTAACTGAAAAACGTACATTACGAAAAAAATGGCAACAAAACAGAACACCTGAAAATAAAAATAGTTTAAACAATATAACCCAAAGACTGAAAAGAAAAATACTGGAAATAAAAAACAAAACCATAAATGACTATCTCAGAAATTTAACAGATGATAAAGAAACTGATTACTCGCTCTGGAAAGCTACAAAATATATAAAGCGCTTATGTCTACACAGTTCACCTTTAAGAGACTTATGCGGGAATTGGGCACGTAACAATCGCCAAAAAGCAGAAGGATTTGCTGAATATCTAGAAAAAAACAAACGAACAAACCAAACGAAATTAATATTGAACATAATTTGCCGGACATAGAAACTGAAAATTCGATGATTGAATTAGTCACGGCAAAAGAGTTTACCAAAGCTATTAAAACTGATAATAAACCCGGGAAATCACCAGGCTACGATTTAATAACAGGAGAATTACTGCAAAAACTATCAAGAAAGGTAAATATAAAACTCACCAACTTGATCAATTCAGCATTTAGATTAAAACATGTCCCAGACATTTGGAAGATGGCGGAAATTATAATGATCCCAAAACCTGGGGTGCCACCAAACGAAATAAAATCCTATAGACCTATATCACTGCCGCCAGTAATATCTAAGGTTTTTGAAAAACTCCTGTTAAATATAATAAAACCGATCATAGAGTGACAAAACCTAATACAAACACACCAGTTTGGGTGTGTTAACAAGCACTCAATAATTGACCAGGTCCACAGAATAACAGATGTTATTGAAAAAGCCTACGAAAGTCAAAATGTATGCTCAGCTATATTCTTAAATGTAGCACAAGCCTTCGATAAGGTTTGGCATGAAGGCCTTGTTCATAAACTACAGAAAATGCTACCAAAACAACACACCGAACTATTAAAATCATATATCACAACCAGAATTTTTAGAACCAAACAAGAAGAAGCTTATTAAACAGTAAAAGAAGTTAAAGCAGGTGTACCACAAGGAAGTGTACTGGGACCAATGCTTTATCTACTTTACACTTGTGATATACCACAAATGGAAGATATCACGATGGCTACATTTGCTGATAATACTGTGATTATAGCTGTCGGAGACAATAGTGAAGAAGCCTCACGAAATTTACAACAGGCAAGTGATAATATAAATAATTGGACACAAGCCTGGAAAATAAGAATTAGCAAAAGTAAATTTGTACATGTGCAGTTCACCTATAAGCAAACCGTACAACCACCAATAACATTAAATAACACTATCATTCCATATAGCAACAACGCTAAATATCTCGGAATGAATCTCGATGCAAAACTTCGCCGGCTAATTGGAAGAAAATCACAATTATCAGTACATAATAAATTGCTATTATATAAGCAAATACTGAAACCTATATGGACATACGGAGTTCAATTGTGGGGATTTTATGCAAAGAGTAACATAAATAAAATACAAATTTTTCAGAACAAAGTCCTGAGAGGTATTGTGGGTGCACCTAAATACTATAGGACTGATTACCTACATCGAGACCTTCAGATACCCACAATCAGTCAAGAAATTAAGAGAATTGCAAGGGGGCATGAGGAAAGACTCCATTCTCAAACAAATATTGAAATATTGCAGCTTTTGGATACCACCAGATCAGGACACAGACTCAAAAGAATCAAACCATCTGATATTGTGTAGTGTTGTGTAATGAGGTGTATATTAAAAAAATTCAGAACTGACTTGTATAAACATTATTTCACCAGAGACTGAGTTAGGGCTGATGGGTCCTCCTAGTTATATACCTAGATTTAAGTTAGCATAAAGACAAATTGTAGGTTAGACGGAAACGACTAGTAACAATGTATTAATTAAATAATAAAAAAAAATAAAAAAATTCTCATACTTTTAATATACTTTCTATCTATTTCATTGACTTAAATTAGTTTTATACTTTAGATTTGGAGTAGTAGTAATTGGCAGTACTATAGAATAAAAATCTAGAAAATAGGACCCAACCTTTACTAAAAAGTATGTTGTTACTAGTTGAATTAAGTAACAGTAATTATTTACGTAGTTACATAGTGAGAGTTATATGCAGGAGGAATGGAAAGTTAGCATAAAAAATCAATTTTAATATAAATATAGATGGAGTGAATATTAGGTAAGTTACTTTTGAAACGGGCTTCCAATATAAGGTTCTATCGTTTGATTGTATTTAAGTATAATTGTTTGAAAGTATTGTAAAATCAACTACTAACGAACTTGATTACTGGTCCTTATATATAAAACTTTGATCAAGGACTGTAGGTAAAGATAGCAAACAATTATATTTAATAAACAGGAAACGAAATAACAGGAAGAAAAATATACAAAATAATGCCTCCATTTTTAGACTTGATAGTTAAAAAATATCGTGAACAAATGCTAGACGCTTTTTAAGCGAAAAAATTTGATAAGATTATATCGACTACCAAATCCGCAAAACTGTAAAATGAATTATCGTAATCGTGTAGGCGATGGAACAAGAAAAAAACGAATTACAGAACAAATCGTAAAAAAGTTTAGCCCAATTTCCCACGATCAGCTTGTTAAACATCTTACACTCGTTCGCATGCAAATCGACGATTAATTGCACGGTACCACCGGAACGATTGTCTTAAGTTAAACACTGTAACGGATCGACTTCAACGAGCTATTCGGTTTGAACCGAAAAAAAAGCATACACTTCGGCCCTGGCCCGACTCATGTTATCCGTTAACTGATTTCCTTCATTGAATCCCTGCAATTAAGTGAGGAACACGGACAATTCCAAATACTATTTATATTATCCATTAAGTTCTGGTGTCGAAACTTGCCGTATTGAAGAGAGTATATGATTGATTACAAACTCCCAAGATAGAATACGTGGAAATATTTGTAGCATTTTTGTTCATCAATTTTAAGGCAGTAATATTATATAAAAATTATTAAAATTGTATAATTATTATATAAAAAGATACGTTTAGGTCTCACGGTCTTTCTGGCCGTGGCATAAAATTAACTTCTAGATCATACAGTATTATACTCATATATATTTAAACCAATTTGACACGTTAATATTTTAAAAGTTTCTTCAGATAGGATTTAATGTTTTCGTAATTAAAGTTGTTTTACTACATCATTTCAATATTGTCACTAAATTGCGCATTAAGAGTATCTTTAGCCGACTGGATTGGCGCAGTGGTCAAGGCGACAGAACGGTCATCCTACTGTTGCCAAGGTCGCGTGCTCAAATCCTGCTAGGGCATGGTTGTGATTGTTTAGAATTATAATAAGTTCAACATACCGACACGTAAAATCATCCCTGTTACGCCAGTAATCAGGCTGGATTAGACCGTATGTCTTCTGGGATGATTTCTAAGTTAGTTGCTAGGCTGCTTAATGCCGAGTACAGTGCTTCGGCATTCACATTAAGTAGTGAATACAAGTCACATAAACCGTAATTTGTGAAATGAGACTCTAAAACATGATAAAAAAAATGCATTATTTTTATGTTAACTCATGTTAACTTCATGAAACATGAAACTTCGACCTTAAATATCTTAGATGGAAGATAACTTGAAGATAGACGTTAGTTTCTAGATTTTCAAGCGCTATTTATTGGTACTAAATATAATGTCATAATAATACCTTTGATAAATTACTTATCGTCTTAAGAAATGTTTATTATTTCAAATAATTGATAATGTAATTTTGACTCTCATTAGTATATCCAATTTTTTACAACAGCAATTTGTATGATTTAGTTCAATAGCATAATATATCAGTTGCTTGTAAGTATACTGATCATGATTTTCTGCAGATTTTTTTCCACATTTTGACCAACATGGCGGTAACGTCTCGAAAGAATAATGTTGGTTTGGTTTGCATTTACTTACCCATGCAATACTCCATAAATATCTGAACATGCCGATGCGATGGGACTTCCTATTCTAGCTGCAACATTGTATCCCAACTCTTACAACAATGACCAAGCCTTATCCTGCAAAACGAAGTTTGTTACTAGATATTGCTCGTCTTTTTTGTAGCACTACCTCAGTTAATTTGTTCAGTTTATATTACTAACCTTTGCAGTGCACTGTCAATTTATTTTAGCAGCTCATAACACTACACCCGGCTATTCTCATGATATGCACAGTAACAATTTATAACCATGAATATTCAGTATAAGTGCCGATATCGGGTTATCTGATGATATATGATTTTTTGAGTTTGAGATTGTCGTAGTAGATCACACATACTATGGGTCAGAAATCTCTTCTATTTTTTTTAGTTAATCCCACCAATTTACGATGATTGGTGGTTTTGAATGAGAAATTGTGAGTCTGAGCTACCTTGGTACTCATAAGCCTTGTCTTTCATTCATTGTCTACGAATCTTTTGGTCCTCCAAGGCATTTTGCCAACAGACACCGCTAAATATATTGTTTTACTAAACTTAATGTAGTTTTAAGAATTATTATAATGTCGTGACAAATTATTAGATTATGCATTATATTTTTTATTATTTATTGATTTATTAGAAATATTATATATACAAGTAGAGGTTGCTTGCAAATGTTATATTTTATGATGTGGTTGAATATTTATATGAAGAATTCAGGCAAAGTTTCAGTTTTTTACGCACCTGTTGGTGGTAGTAATATAATTATATATCTATATATATATATATATATATATATATATATATATATATATATATATATAAATATATATTAATAAATATAAATTTTTTAAAAAATATAGATTTTTCCATTTTACTTAAAGGAAAGCTATTTACACATATAAATAATTGATTTTAATTTTATTTCTCTAAAATTTCATGTGCCCTCATCTGTTATTCAAAGTAAAACTATTTTTTATATTCTCTGAGAGGATAATTTGAATTATGTTTCCATTCATTTCTATCAATAGGTACGGAATGAGTGATATTATGGTGGACTTTGTGTCCCAGTTATGTAATCACTCATAAAATTTGTTATGCAATATCGCGTTACATTGTTGCAAATTTGAATAGGCTTTAATATTTTTTGTTTATTGATCAGTTTCCTAGATTAATATGATGTGGTAGGTTGATAACAAAGAACACGGTTGTTATTTCTAACCCGTTCTATACAGGGAGTGCATTCAACGGTACAATTTTATCATTTTTTCGTATTATTACTCTTCATTTTTCAGCAACTTTACTAAGATATTTTTTGCAATATGATTTAATTAAATAAGCTTAGATTGAACCTCATCACCAATACTTGTATAAGCACATACCTAATAAATTATACTCATGTGTAAAGCTATCAATACCTTTTCGAAATAACAATCAATCAGATTTTTTATACAACTTGTTTAATTAATAATGAGCAATCCGTTCGAACTCGCACTATAAAAATCATCAGCAGATTACTCAGCAAGATAGGCTCATACCGCACTAATATAAATGTAGCGTAGACACTGAAAGGCGATTTACACGTCAAATGATTGACAATTTATCTCGCATCGGCATGTGCAATTTATGCACGTTCAGCAGAAAAATGCGAGCAAGGACAAGCAAATTGTTTTATATTCATATAACATTCAATTTATTTTTAAATCTCGACTAATATATTAGGTGAATGACTTACAGATAGTTAAGAAAATTTATTTAATTGTTTTCAATTATTGTGTACAAATTTGTACAATTCCTTAGGTAACATATGAATATCGTTGCAAAAGGAATTTGCAGATTCTGAAGTTGTCGAAAAATATACACACATCATCCAGCATTTTATATTGTTTTATAAGGTTTTATTGAGACAAAAACTTTTAAATTACTTTAAATGATATTTCTTTTATTGAAAGAAGTGACGACTTGTTGAAATGCAATACAAATCGATACTGAGGGTTTATATCTATTAAAACTCATGCCAAATCCTTATCACGAATCTATCTTTAGACGTCTAACTCATTACACCAGTCTTTAATGCATGACCTTGGTTCCTATATAACAGTCCTAATACACAGTCCATAACCAAGACCGCATATTACTCTGAGGCTCCGTATCTGAGACTGAATGTGCTTAAAATATTTTTTATCTTCAGTGTAATTTTAAGCTTACAACCTGTTAATTTCTTGGTTTTATGCTATATATAATTGTTCCTTTATTTAAACTTATTCAACCATCTGGAAGTTTGAAACATAAAGAAAACTATGCTTTTGTATAATATATAACGTTTTTCATTAACCAATTCGTACTGTTATTTGGTTAATGACGTTCTTCGAATTATAACATTATATTGTCATATTGTTATATGTTATGAATTAGAATAAGATGAAAATTTTCAGAATTTTAGTGCAATTATATGTACATAACCTAACCTAATATATTTGATATGCTTTTGCCTATGTTCTATGTTGAACTGTAATATTATAATTGTTTAGCTATACATAATTCTGAAAAACGGTTGCAATAATTGTTTAAACATGATAAGTAGCGATTATGTTGATATGCATATCCAGATAAGTAATATATGATATCTCGTTCAAAAAACTGAATCAGTATATCTCATCCTATGTCATATCTAATGTTATCTCATAGTATATTGGGTAGAAATATGTATAACAGCTGGGTCACAATTTATTTTAATATGACTATAATATTCTAATACTAATATAAATGTATTTTTCAGATTTTCTTCTATATCCTGCGTTATTGGAAGGATATTTCTAAATGAGGTAAGTTTCTGTTATAATTATAAATTAGTACCTAGTAGTTTTTGCTGTTAATCATGTTCGATGATAGAAGTTTAATGATGCAGTATCTCAAAGTGGAACTTTAAACACATTTTTCTTCTTCTTTGACAGCTTTTTTCGAGAATTGACGATTTGACATGAAATCTCAACTAGTGCTGAACCGATTTACTTAAAAGTTCTTCTGTACCCTTTTTTCTATCCATTAACGTCGGTTCCACATCAATGTGCAAAACTTGGTTGCTACTATTTTCATCTATTTACAAAAACTGGTATGAATTAATTTCAATAAAATTTATAGAAAGATATTACCAGATCTTACAATTACATCTAATAACTAAAAACACTGACAATAAAAATGTTTTATATTTAAATTTAATATTTAAAAATTAATAAATTTCGAATACCTTCATTGTTTAGGCCCAAATTTATAGGTTTTTCTATGTTCCTGTGTCCTGTCCTACATATATTCCAAATTAATCGTGAAATTTAATCTTAAAATTTATTTAATTACCAATTTTATTGTGAATCTGAAAATCCTTTTTTTCAAATTTTGTCATTTTCATTGTATATATTGCTCTAGAACACAGGTACATTAAATAATTTTCACTACAAAAATATTTTAATTTTCAATAATGGCATAATTATTTCTTATGTATATAATATATATATGGTATGTAGAAAATCATTAAGTAATCTTCTGTATTTCACAATATATATTTTCAAAATATTATCTTAATTAATTAGTCTTATTCTAAAGCTCATTCTAAAGTCTACATATGTCTATTAATCAGATCAGGTGGTGTTAGAGGTTTTAGTCTACGCACTTCACTATCACGTCGCATACTTAGCTGATTAGCGAGTACATTGGGAAGCACTAACACGGTTTCGAAGTACTTCACACAAACAAGTTGAATTACACTCGCTATAAGTTCTAGAGTGATATCGCGTTTTATCACATTATTTGAAATATCGTACGGAGCACTAACAATGGCACGCAACATTTATGGTGTTATTCTTATCATATATTTTATCCGAACTTACTTTTGTTCTTTCATAATTATAACAATGGATAACCAAGAACATACTTTTCAATTGAAATTACGCTGCTTGTATTTTCCGATAGAAATGACAAAATTATAGGATAAATTCGATACATGACCGATAGAATCAGTTAATCTACGGCCTGAAAAGTAGAGCTGGCAGCACCGCCTGGCTGTGTGAACGTACCGCGTTATCTGTCTATAGGTGCCTTTTATTTATTTTATGTTATGTAAATAATAATTCAACTAAATTATAAATATAACAAACACCACACTCGTTCTTTATTAAATTTTTGTAGACAATATATATATATATATATATATATATATATATATATATATATATATATATATATATATATATATATATATATATATCTTATATATAAAAATGAATCGCAAAATATGTTCCTAAGCGCATAACTCAACAACGCCTGGACCAATTTGGCCAAATCTTTTTTTAAAATGTTCGTTGAAGTTCAGGGATGGTTTTTACGGCGAGAAAAATTAGAATTATTGCTGGAAAAACCCTAAAAATAGCCCTTTTTGTTTGAATTTGTTTCGTGTATCAGTTGACAATTCATCTGTCATCTGTCAAAAGTCATCTGTAACAGACAACTTTTTTTTTTTAAATTTGATATGACTTGAACTCAAATCCTTTTAATCCGTACGAATTGTTTTATTTATTTAAAATTTTTTATTTGTTTAAAATTTAATTCAAATTTTAAATAAATAAAACAATTCGTACGGCTTAAAAGGATTTGAGTTCAAGTCATATCAAATTTAAAAAAAAAAGTTGTCTGTTACAGATGACTTTTGACAGATGACAGATGAATTGTCAAGTGATACACGAAACAAATTCGTATATCGTGTTTTGTGCAGAGTGTTTAGTTAGTTAGTGTTTGTTTAGTTCGTGATTAGTGAAAAAATAATTTATATTTGATATGCCTCCTATAAGACGAAGCAATTTAGGTAGAAGAACCAGAAATGCTATAAACCAAGCTAATTACCGATCTAATCGTACTGCACAAGAACGTGACGACGGAAATGAATGTGAAAGAATTCGGATATCACAAACGCGTGAAGCGCGAGCGCGACATTCAACTAATAATCGCGCAAGTTTGAATCCAGCTGCTTTCAGTTACGATGTGTCAATTGACTACAGTAACTACCAATGTGTTGTTATTGGTTCTATGAACTTGGTTTGCTCACACTGTAAGGCATTAAAATACAAAAACGAAGCCAATGGATTGTGTTGCGCAAATGGTAAAGTGAAATTGATACAATTGGATCCACCACCAGAACCATTGTACTCATTGGTTTCAGGAATAGGAACAGATTCTATACACTTTTTGACACATATTCAACAATATAACAATTGCTTTCAAATGACTTCATTTGGGGCAACAAATGCAGTTCGGGAAAATTTTATGCCAACTTTCAAGGTATGTATTATAGCAGTTACTCATAATTATTTTAGCGAACAAAATTTTCTGTCACCAAAGTTAAGATGTGTTACTAATCTTCAATTTCTTAATCATTACGAAATATATCACTTAGTCATCATATTATATGGTGATTCAGTTTCAGTGACACTTTTATTATATTTTATATTTGATAGATATTAGTTAAAACTAAATATATACTTTTGAAGATCAAATATTATTTAAGTTTGATCATTGACAATCCATTAATTTATACCACACCATAATATTTTTTTTATTTACAGATACAAGGGCAAATATATCACAGAGCAGGTTCACTGTTACCAGTGTCAGATAGCGACAACAAATTCCTGCAAATTTATTTTATGGGCAATTCACCACAAGAAATTGATCTGCGTTGTGCACATAACAATTTAGTAAAAAGGTCTATTGTAGAACAATTACAAACTTTATTTCATCAACACAATCAATTGATTATATTGTTTAAAACTGCCCTGGATCTGATGCCATCCGATAATCACAAAATTGTAATCAGAGCTGATAAAACACCTGCAGGTCAACATACAAGACGTTTTAATGCACCAACTATTGATGAAGTTGCTGTCGTTGTAGTTGGAGAAAACTTGGAATCCCGTGATATTGTTTTACATCGTCGGAATGATCAATTACAACGTATAAAGGAAACACACCGCTCATATGATGCACTGCAATATCCCATTATATTTTGGCAAGGTGAAGATGGCTACGATTTCTCAATAAAAATGATAAATCCCATTACAGGTAACTAAAATATTAGTTTAGCTATGGCGATAATATCTCAGTCACTATATTACGTATTTTAATTTTATATTTAAATGTTATTAAAACAAAATCTATTTACAGGTTCTGAAACCAACAAAAAAGTCAGTTCAATGAACTATTCATACCGCCTAATGATTCGGGAAAATGAAGATAATCACATATTGAAATGTCGGCGATTATATCACAAATATGTTGTTGACATTTATGTTAAAATTGAAACGGAGAGATTAACATTCATCAGGTTGAATCAAACCAAACTCCGATCTGAAGAGTATATTCACCTTCGAGATGCAATTAATACTGATGGAAATGCACAGAATGTCGGTCGGATGACTATTCTTCCAGCAACATACATCGGAAGCCCTCGGCATATGCACGAATATGCTCAAGATGCCATGTCGTATGTTCGTCATTATGGTACAGCAGATTTGTTCATCACATTTACATGCAATCCGCAATGGATAGAAATTAAGCAGGAGTTATTCCCTGGGCAATCACCCATTGATCGTCATGATATTACAGCCAGAGTCTTTAGACAAAAGTTGAAATCTTTAATGAATTTCATCGTAAAACATAATGTGTTTGGTGAGACACGCTGCTGGATGTATTCTGTGGAGTGGCAGAAACGAGGATTGCCACATGCACACATTTTGATTTGGTTGGTTGAAAAGATAAGGCCAAATGAAGTTGATGCAGTGATATCAGCTGAAATCCCTAATGTACAAGTAGATCCTGGATTGCATGAGGTAGTTATCAAAAACATGATACATGGTCCCTGTGGAACTCTTAATCAAAATTCACCGTGTATGATGGATGGTAAATGTTCAAAACGATATCCACGGACATTAATATCGGAAACAATTACTGGTAATGACGGTTATCCATTGTATCGTCGCAGATCGACAGCAGACAATGGAAAATCAACAATTGTCAAATTAAATTAACAAGATATTGAAATAGATAATCGTTGGATTGTTCCATATTCACCCATTTTATCAAAGACATTCAAAGCACACATCAACGTTGAATCTTGCCATTCAGTGAAATCGATTAAATACATTTGCAAATATGTAACCAAAGGGAGTGATATGGCTGTGATTGGAATTGGTGCAGAGAATTCTAATGATGAAGTTACCCAATACCAAATGGGCCGCTATGTCAGTAGTAATGAAGCAGTTTGGCGAATATTTTCTTTTCCTATTCATGAGAGACACCCTTCTGTTGTTCACTTAGCTGTGCATTTAGAAAATGGACAAAGAGTGTATTTTACAGCACAGAACGCAGTACAAAGAGCTGCTCAGCCACCATCTACTACATTAACCAGTTTTTTTGAGACATGCCAAAACGATGATTTCGCACAAACATTGCTATGTTCTGAAATGCCAAAATATTATACCTGGAATCAATCCTCAAGGAGATTTATACGACGGAAACAAGGAAAACCAGTTCCAGGATATACAGATGTATATTCCACCGATGCGATTGGCCGGATTTATTCAGTACATCCAAGCAATGATGAATGTTTTTATTTACGACTGCTATTAGTCAATGTACGTGGCCCAACATCATTCCAACAGTTACGAACTGTTGATGGTGAATTGTGTGGATCCTACAGAGAAGCCTGTCAACGTTTGCAATTGCTTGAAAATGACGCTCATTGGGATCAAACTCTCAATGATGCTGTAATATCATCACACACTCATCAAATACGAACATTGTTTTCTATAATCATATCTACATGCTTCCCATCAAACCCAATTGATTTGTGGATGAAGTACAAAGATTATATGTGTGATGATATTTTGTATCAAATACGGAATAGAATGGGAAATCCAAATATACAAATCAGTGAAGAAATTTACAATGAAGCATTGATTTCAATTGAGGACATGTGCTTGATAATGTCAAACAAACTATTAATTCAATTAGGCCTGACCGCGCCCAATCGTCCAATGCATGACGTTTTTAACCAAGAGTTGCATCGAGAAAGACTGTATGATCTCAACGCTTTGAAAGAATAAATTCAAACAAATCTTCCACTGTTAAATGAACAACAGAAGTATGTATTTGAAACTCTTATGAAAGTAACAAATGATGAAACTGGAGGGATTTATTTCTTAGATGCACCTGGTGGTACAGGAAAAACTTTTTTTATTTCATTAATATTAGCAACAATTCGCTCACAAAATAAAATTGCACTTGCACTCGCTTCGTCGGGAATCGCAGCAACTTTGCTTGAAGGTGGTCGAACAGCCCATTCAGCACTAAAATTGCCATTAAATATGCAAAGCAATGAAACTCCAACCTGCAACGTTTCGAAGAACTCTGCAATGGCAAAGGTTTTGCAGCAATGTAAATTGATTGTTTGGGATGAATGCACGATGGCACATAAAAAATCTTTGGAGGCTTTAGACAGAACCTTAAAAGATCTACGTAGCAATAATAACCGATTTGGTGGTGCAATGATTTTATTAGCAGGAGATTTTCGTCAAACATTGCCAGTGATTCCACGATCAACGCCAGCTGATGAACTCAATGCATGTCTAAAGTCCTCCAATTTGTGGAAATATGTTAAAGTACTTCATTTAAGCAAGAATATGCGTGTCGAGTTGCAAAATGACCAATCTGGAAACATATTCTCTAAACAACTCATTGACATTGGTAATGGCAAATTTCCTATAGACATGTTGACGGCTTGCTTTTGCTATGACTATAAACAAGTCCCAGGGGCAATCATTAAGTGTTTGTGGTATTAATCTAGAAAACCCATGTTTCTCACATGGTCAATTGTATGTTGCCTGTTCCCGTGTTGGAAAACCATCAGATTTGTTTATCTATGCGCCAGGTAATCAAACAAAAAACATCGTATACCACAAAGCAATATAATGATAATAATAATAATAATTATGATTCACATGATTAACAATAAAGCGATTACTTACTTTTCAATCCTTATATATGATTTATTTAATTATTTTTTATTCACAACGCCCTATCACCAGGGTGATGGTTCTGTTCAGGAGAATTTTTTAAAATACGTAGGCACAAAAACTGCCACATTACAAATCTTTTTGACAGGACGAAGTCTGTCGGGTCAGCTAGTATATATATATATATATATATATATATATATATATATATATATATATATATATATATATATATATATATATACATATATACTCATAAACAAATAATATTATTAGTGTTTTATTGGCTTTTATATTATTTCTAATCTCTTTAATTGACATCAGTAATTTAAAATAGATCTGCAAATGTTAATAGTAAAATTATTGAAATAAATCAGAATTATGATTATAATTCATTCTTATACACGTGTCCTAAATGTAGGTTAAAAAATGGTACATTAAATCAAAAAAAAAAATTAGACGTACTTCAAACGCACTAAGAAACAATTGGCATTTATATTAATTCCATATGCAGAAATGCTATTTCCTAATTTTTCTATCTAGATAGTAGTTAATAACATTTACCTTGATTAAAGTGTAACAATTTAGTTACATTGTATACAGTATGAATATGTATGTTATATACATACCGAAATAAACACAATTTCAATTATGTTTGTATTATAATAATTGAAAGTTCTTAATATATATTTTCTTAATTTAAGCGAATCTAAATTGATTAAGCTAATTATTTGTCTGTAATTTGTTTCAAGTTTGAAACAACGTTTTATTTAAAGCACTGTGATTAAATTATAAATGGGAGGAGAATGTTAAGACTATGGAATAGTAGTAATTATTAAATAATTGTTACTGATCAATTAAATATTCGAAATTAAAATAAAACCGATAAATTTTCAATAGATTCATCGATTATCATTTTAATTTGTTATATTTTCAAAGTGATTAATTAGTATATACCATGTATAGTACATTTATAGTTGCTGTTACTCATGCGAAATAAATTAAATAAGCTAATTGAATCTATACAGAAAGTTGAAAATGCAATGTAATGAAAAAAATAGTAAGAGGTAATATTCTTGGTTGTAATATTGTTAATTACGAATTATTTTTGTCGGGCCGAACTGTCATTACAGAATATTGTTTTTTGCATGACAGGTTATGACAATTCATTTTCCCATAGAGAATGGTTTTGTTCGCGAATATTCCATAAAATATTGAACTCGTACCATTACTCAACGGCCCATTTTCTTTTTTTCAAAACAAGGCTTTTAATTTTCTCCGTAGTTCAAAGAATCACTTTGAATCAATTCTGAATTTGGCAACTGTTCCAATGGCAAGTTTAGCATACAAAGTACATCAAAAGCAATGAAAATTAACTAAATTAGATATTTTAGTATTTAGAATAATCACATATCGAAGTATTGTTATATTTATGTGGTATTCATTGCGAATCATTTACAAATATACATATATAGTTTAATCAAGATATTAGCAAAATATTAATATTTGTATTTTATCAATATTTCGAAGCTATATGCCAGATAAGCGATACTGTATCGATTTGAATAAGTAAAGATCACCACCTCTATGTATGGTGAGTAAGCTGGGCACGTAAAAACTTCTCATTCGAGCTGCAATAGTCTATCCTTTGCAACACTTGCAATGCGTAGCTGAGTCAAGATTATTACTTTCGTGTCTTGGTCATTATTGCTAGTTATTTTGAAACAATATATCATCCAATTATGTACCCAGATATCCGCAGCAATTTTCACTGAATAAGCCAATAAAAATAATACTATATAGTGTGTAATAAATAATAATAGAGTGCTACTCATTTTGTACAACCACACTTAAATTGAGCACATCGGATAAAAAACTTCCTAAACCTAGTGAAAAGGTTTCATAACGTTTGTTAGTTACTATTTGATTTCAAGAATAGTTTTCATTTTAAATTAGTACTACTAATTTAAGTCTTTAATAACATGGGTTATACAATTTTGTTAAATTAATGATATTCCTTTGCAATTATGCAATACAGCTGCGCAAAGATGATTAATTTTCCCGACCTTTGTTTAGTTCTTAAAAGGTTACTTTATTATCCTATATATCACGTTATACGAACATTAGTGGCCAGTTCTATAGCAACGCTTTAACTTTCTTTTACTCCACATATTCATCGTCCGAAAATGATGGCCTCTGACGATACAATAGATCGATTTAACGTTTTATTCCACATCT
The DNA here is from genome assembly GCF_030347505.1 of Rhynchophorus ferrugineus. Taxonomy (NCBI): domain Eukaryota; kingdom Metazoa; phylum Arthropoda; class Insecta; order Coleoptera; family Curculionidae; genus Rhynchophorus; species Rhynchophorus ferrugineus. The sequence goes on along the minus strand of NW_027472580.1, from coordinate 57,605,543 downwards.
TCATTTTATAGATAGTGATTTCATGTATTTTAATGACCTTTCCACTTGACGGCCCGATATTCGTTTAACGTTCAGCGTCCAAAACGATATTAATGAAGCAAATAAAAAGGCGAACAAACCTTATAATATCTCTTGATTTATCTGAACAACAACAAATCGTAACATCAGATAGTAAAAGGTGCTTGACCTAGGCAACGACATGAAAAAAAGTTTTAGTTTACAGTGTCTAATCTGAGGTGGACGGCGCGAAAAAGCACCTGATATCGCAATTAACTCGTAAACCAATAACGACAGAGCGGGAAAAAATCTACATCGTTAAAGCATGAGAGAAAATAACAAAGGGAATATTGAAAAAGCGGTCGGCATTCTCAATAGATACGACACGCGGAAAACATTCTCCTCCGCAGGTTAATTAATCAACTATCAACTGATTGATTCGTACATTACAGCAATCGATTAGATATTAATTGTGCGCTGAAAAACCGGTCTCGGTTGGTTTTCTTTTCGTTAGGTTTGTCGAACAAGTGCAGGTGCTGTATTTGGATTGGTCACTTGAACTTATGTTGCATTATTTATCTTTACAACACTTGAAATTGTATATTTTCAAGTTAAACTATTTCTCGTAAAATAGTGAAACTGTTGAGCGTTAAATTCTATTACAACAGCAAAACTGTATTTGCTCTATAGTAATGTAAAGTGATTTTAAAATTAATAACGATTTTTAATATACTAGTATCTTCAATAATTTATTGCTATATCTCGTGTGTACGCAGGGTGCTTCAGAATCCATTCGTGTTTGATCAGTGCACCTTAACAACTTTTGTAACGTATAGCCGAAAGTTGTTATGAAATATGTCATGATATCAACTAGTAATTGTCTGAAAATTATTTGATGAGAGTTGGTTTTTTTATTTTCGTTCAAAGTTCAAGTCTTGTAATTTATTGTCTTCGAATATTTTGTTACCCAGGGTCATTCTTTCTCATCTACATCATAATTATTACTTTTAAATTTTTGAAACCAGAACATATAATTGGGATATTATAAAACAACAAAATTAAGGAAATGTTGAAAAATGTCGATTTTTGGCCGTCCCATGATTAGAGTCTGTATACATTGAATACTCAATAATACTAAATAAAGAACTACTATTTTTTTAAGAGAAATATTAAAATCGTCCAATTTTTAGCAGTTAGATTAGGCTGTTTAATAATTTTTTACATTAATAGTTTTTATTATTTATTTTATTTGATTTTTTCAACAATAGGCATTAGGCATCAAATACATGCGAGCAAGTAATACTGAAAATATGCTAAATAACTACAAAATATTCGGCTATGACAGCTATTAGGTGTTCATTTTATAAAAATCGTTCTTAAAGGAAGAGTATTTTATACTCCAGTTCATTTTTCAAAATGTTTTTGTTGTTTAAAAGAGCCCAAAGTCGAGCCTTGATTAAAAAATCTTCATAGAATTAATACATTGTAAGGTAATTTCTTTACCAGTTTTAAGTTAGTTCCTTAATATTTCTTTTACGCTTAAAAACGTCAACACAATTGCTTTATTTTACTATTCAGGTCCATTGTGATAAACTAGTAAGTTAAATTAGTAAAAAAAAATCCAAGACTCTCTCACTTATTTACAAACTTAGTACTGCCAATGACAGAAATATTTATATCTATTCTTAATATTTTTAGCAATATGAATATTAATTAACTTAAGAATAATGAAAGCTTACAATTACTTTTGTTCTTAATTGAGTTATTACCAAAAACTTTATTATCTATGGGTCAGATCCTCAAATATTATATTCTCATTCGTCATTTCAGAATAAGATATGGATACGAATATGAAACCACTATATGCGGGTGTGGTACTACCATAAGATAGTACCCAATATTGTATTTATTTTATACTAGTGATATCCCTAAATGTTAGGAAGTTACAATTATTTGCCAGTTATTGTTGATTCTAGAGTAATTCCGTATGCGAACACTTGACCAAGACAATGGAAACCAATCTAAAAAAAACATGTTTAAAAAAACGAGCCGAATTTCGTATGAGGCTAAAAAAATGTGGTAGTTGTTTGGACGCCGAATTAACATTCTACAACTGCAACTCTTATTATTCAAGCAATTGGAATGGAACCAATATGGAACTACGGTATACAATTATGGGGCTGCACAAAGAAATCTAACATAAATATTATTCAAAGTTCTCAAAACAATCTACTCCAAGGCATTGTAAACGCACCATGGTATATCAGAAATGAGGACAACCACAATGATCGAATCACACAAAATCATGGAAGTATTATAACTGGTCGAAGTGCAATGGTGAACTTATCCAGAGGTTGAAGAGACAAAAACTCCTTGGACTAGCACTAAGTTATGTGTGAAAACTTTGCCGTGTTTTTAAACTATGTGAAGTGCATCAGTGCGAGTAGATCCATCAAATGTTAATTAAGTTTAGGTCTTAGATCTGAACTTTAATAACAATATAAAGGACATATTACTATATAGTTGTAGATAATAACCAGTTTTAATATGTGCTACATGAAATTTTAAATAAAAAACCGTAGTTGCTTTTAATTTAATAATAAACTTATTGATTGTGAATATGATAATAAGTCATTAAATGATCCCCATCACGAGTCCCGAATATCGTCCCGATATTGAGGAATCCTTGCAAGTAATATATGTTGATTCTTAGTGCGTTATTTTGAAGATGTAGATAATTAATACAGAAAATAATTGTAAGTTGAATATAATTGTAAATTGATGAATTAAAATTTAGAGTAACCTGGAAACATATTTTAATATAAAACCTACTTCTTTGCAAAAGGTTGACGAAACATTCCTCAAACGTGAAATGAGATTAGAAAGGTATTTTGATTACACCTGCTCGATGAAAATGACGGTAATTTAGCGGTCGCCATATCAAAGCATCACATCTTCCTTCCCACACATCATAACGCATGTATAATCGTGCGACTCTTTACAAGATTTGAGACAGATCGACAAGGTCCAAAACAATGGGGCCCAGTCCTTATTAGACTAATGACCGCCTCCGATGTAACCATTGTTCTGGCCGATGCCTCGTTCGCCTTTTTGTCTCACCTGATACAGGCGCTTCCTAAAACGACACTGACAAATTTCGACCGATAACCGAGGAATTTTAATAGGCTTTTGATTTTATTCGCTCAAAACGTGTCATTCTTCATTTTAGGCCAGCGAAATACGGCAAAGATTGCAGTAACGGAAAAAGCTGTTGAAATTCCTTTCATGTTTAGTTAAAGCGAAAATATTATTCATCTTCAGACATGTGTATCCACTATGGTGATGCAATAATTAGTTCTTATATATAACAATGCCATAGTGTCATATAATAGATGACCTTGATTTTGTTAGATACAATTAGCCCATCTCATTTTAATATAAAAAGGAAACATTTATTTAAAATATCGTAATATATTTTAGGCCAAAGCAACTTAAAATATTTCAGTTCATTAAAATCTTCTCATGTTTAGATGTTATCCAAAGACATCAGCACTTATTTACGTCAGTTTAGGATCTACGTACTTCAAGGAAGGCTTTAGATTTTTTTCTTTAATTGTTGAATTACTTTTGTTTAATTCAATATATAGATATACATTTTAACGAACATGTATAGATGAGTCTCAAATCTATTCAATTTAGTATACATTCAATATTTATATTGTATGCAGTTACTAGTTTATATAGGGTTATATAGGACTATTATTGGTTGTTATAAGATTTAAAAAGATTTTCTAAAGAATAGTTTGTTGAAATACATCATTATTTTCTTGTGAATGATTTATTATGAACATATAACGAATTATTTATTATATAACATATAATGAAATAATTTATTTTGTCAATTTCAAAGTGGTAATAAAAACCTGAAAAATAAGAAACATTTTATATAGGGTAAATAGGCCTATGAAATAAAATTTCATAAACAATGATTCTTACAGTTGTGATTTATTTGAATAGTAACCATCACATTAGTTAATTTATTAACATAATTATTTATTCTATGGAAAATGTATAATAATTTCAAAAACGTCTGTATAGTAGGTAAATAACTCCAGATATATATATATATCTGGATTAACATTTTCTTGTATGAATAAACAATGACTGTGATTTGTCCTTGTCCAAAATTTTTAAACTTTTAATGGATGAGTTTAATTTCGTAGAAGGATTCTATAGAAATCAATGAATATAATTTTCTTGCTTCTTAGAACTAAAAATTGTATTATTTGAAGTTATTTAAAAAAAAATTATATCGTGGACACCTAAATACTGAATTTAAATGTCGTCGTTCAAAATATCGCGACAATTCTCACATGATTTAACAGTGAGAACAATATTTTGACTTTACATTCGGACCTAATGATAGTAGAAATTGGCATCTATATCTGCCACTATCATATATATATTGTGAATCACAATTTTAAAAAAGAAATTTATTACAAAATGCATATTTTTGAAAATTTTCGGGTCAGTGGAACATGAAATTTTGTTAGAAAAAATCTGATTTAGAGAAGGGTTTTTATCAATCTGTCACCCTCTCACAATTCTCAAAAAAAATTACAAATAGCTATGATTTATGAGTACCGTATTAACAGCACTCGCTAAAATGGGACATGGTATTGAATATGATATTATAGCCTTTACAACCGACCTCATAACGATATAGCGTTGCAGTAACACATGACTAGGGAATGTAGTTTTGTGTGATGTGCGGGTGTTGGCAGTTCGCGAAAGTGGCATCTATGGTTGAAGTAATAAGCTGAATCGGTTAACCATAAGTTTTTGCTTCCCTAAGATGGAGCGTGTGGAAAATATGAAATACTACAATCAAGTCTCAAATCAGGCTCTTTCGAGTGGTCATTCCTACTATATGGCTATGAGACTTGCACCATGATATCTCGTCATAAATTCCGTGGCAAGTTATTCGTTTTAACTATACGCAAATATCAGTATTAAATTGAGGAACAAATCCACATAGATTGCTTTGGACACCTAGGTCCAACCGTCAGCTCATAGAGAAGACTAACATTATTCGAAGCCAGAACGATTAAAGAAAGACTTGATAAAGAGTATTTGCATATCGTGCAACATCAACAGCAACGCATTGGTTGAGATCTACTCTATCCGGCTATGGACTGAGGATGAAGACTGACTCTCTTAGTACTATAGAAATATGTTTTGCTGATGTGTAAAATAAATAAAATTGTTTTAAAAATAACTGATATAGTAGGCCTATAAGTTAATTTTAAAGGATTTACAACAGCTGCATTTGTAACCAACTTCATGTTGAAGTCTCACGTTAACTGAAAATGTATCTGGGAAATTTTGCTTTTTACTCCTAATTTGAAGGAAAAGATCGAAGAAATTTGAAGTTCATTGAATGCTGCGTAAAGCTTATGACAACAATGATCTATCGATTTCAACATATGGATACTGGTTTCGCCGTTTTAAAAGTGTTGATTTTGAAACCGGAGACAAACAGCGTTCTGGACGTCCAGAAATATTTGAAGTCGAGGATTTGAAGGCATTACTCCATGGGGATCGCTATCGACTACAGTTGATATATTCGAGTCGAGCACTGTGCGAAAAACGGTTGGAATACGAGCAAATATACAATATTGTTATTCTTTATCAAGACAACGTTCAACAATATATTGCAAAACCATTGAAAACATATCTGGAAATATTAAAATAATAATTGCTACCCCAGCCGCCCATTCTCCAGACCTTGCGCCTTTTCATTGCTACTTGTACCGACATACTAGTCGTGACCTGTCTGAGTAGCAGTTCTTATGAAGATACCAAAAAATGGGTCGATTCATGGATAGCCTCAAAAATATATCGGTCTTTTGAGATGGAATCCGTAAACTGCGTGAAATATTGAAAAAAAGTAGTAGCAACGGCTCGATGGATAATACAATGTGGGACAAGAGTCCCGCTACCATTTTGATTGCCTATAACTTGCTCAAAGAAAAGATAAGTAAGTTTGGTTTAAAAAAAAAATTTGGTCTTTACATTTTGAATTCGTTATGATTGAAAAATTATATCGGCTAAAAGATGACCGCGATTCGCTATGCAACTTAACGCTCTTTCTAATGCATTTTTCATGACATCCTGCAATATCTGAGGCTGAGTTTCTTCAATTTCGTGGCGAATATTGTTTTTAAGATGTTGAATTGTGTGGGACTTATTCACATAAATCTGGACTGATGATGATGACCTATTCGCTATAGTTTGTTTTCTTTCGCCTGATTCAGCTCTCATATTACAATAACACAAACAATTTTAATCAGAAGAGATTGATATAAATCTTCGTTCAAAGGTGGAATCCAAAATTAGACAATTACTGAAGTAACTTTATTATATTAAATTATATTATATACTAGCGACCCGCCCCGGCTTCGCACGGGTGCAATGCTGATACTAAATTAAATACACTACAGAAAAAATATGAACGTTGTATATAAAAACATAGCGGCCCACTCCGACTTTGCACGGGCATAAAATATATATGCCTATGTCACTCAATGAAAACATGATTAAAATCGATCCAGTATTTTTGGTTCATTCATTACTGCCCTTGGCCTGCACGCATTAAATTTGGAGTAAAACAATTCCTCTTCCCCTATACTTACTATGAAGATTTCCTGTTATCTTTGGAATATCTAAATTCATACAATTTTTATTACATTACACATTTTTAAACGCAAATTTTAAGTTTGTAATATCTCCGAAAATATTTGTTTAATTTACATGCTGTTAGGAACCATATTGATCTATATTAATTGCACATTGTATTTAAGGTACTTAATTCGATAAGGATTAATGCCGTATTGCTTAAAATAGCTTCGTAAATAAGCCATTTTCTCACGTAAAAAGTAAACAATAAAAATGGTTAATGTGGGTTATCCCTAAAAGATAAACATATACCATCGCGGACTTTTTTGTAGACCTTTTTATGGTGTACAATACTGTAGTACATTAATTTGATCTAACTCGTAGGGTTAGGCAGCGTTTTTGCTAATTGCTAAATAAGCTTAAAAAAATAGGTTAATTTACGACATCACGTTAGAAACCTCTAAAATGAGCAATGTTGCCTTAGTATATTATGCATGTATTATACATATAAACCTTCCTCTTGAATCACTCTATCTATTGAAGAAAACCGCATCAAAATCCGTTGCGTAGTTTTAAAGATTTAAGCGCACATAGGGATATAGGGACAGAAAAGGCGACTTTGTTTTATACTATGTAGTGATTAAATATTAAACATTTTATCATTAGTTATTTTATGTTCAAATTCGTAAAAATTGTATTTTTCATGTTTAAATACATGTTATAAAGATTGTTTTTAAATATTTTCAATAGTGTTATTTTATTTTTGGAATTATAGCAAGTTAGATTATTGTAAGATTCTTTTAATATCTAACTACGAAATTATTGATTCAAATGTAGCGATGAAAAGTAGTTTCAGTCAATTCACAATATAAATTTAAAGGTTAACTACGAAAAGGCGTAGATGTCGTAATATTATTTAAATAACATGATAAAATGTTTGTTCCGATATGTGGATACGAATACGTTTATATATACTGAATAAATTATTTGCTTATATATAGAAAAATCAAAACCAATTAAGTTCATATTTTAGAATGATATTACAAACCAAAATTATGAACTAGAATTGGAATTATATTAGTTAGTTTGAAGAAAATCTCAAGAAGTTGTTGTTGTATAAGCGATAATATAAATACTATATTTTTTTTTAAACACAGTCCTAAGTTTTATAGATGCACACTGGAAACGGTCACATCAGGAAATCTAGAGTATATCAAAGTGACATGAGGAGAAACTCCACTTTCAGTTAATAATGCAACTTTTGTAAGTCCTTTGGAGGACAATTTGGTCAGATAGAAACTCAATCAGAATCAAGTGATCAATCATTTGGTCTAGGGTGGTGCAATGAAACTATTTTAGCGACAAAAGAGCAGCGTTTATACACAAACTTTACTACTGTAGAGGTTAAATAAGGACCAATGAGCTCTTCAAGTTATATACTTAATATTTTAAGTTATTGTAAACATAAATTGTAGCTCAGTCGGCCAACGACTAGTAATAATGTATTAAAACATATGTATATTGACAGATTTAAGAAAGTACCTACAATGTAAATTTTGAGTTGTATTTCACAACAATTTTTTGTTGAACTTCATCAACATAAAAAAGGGGATATGGATAAAAATTAAGGAATTTTGATTATCATTTCATTATGTGCTATATTTGCCGATGTCTAGTAAGTTACTTGACATGCTTCTCTTGAAATACACATTTGAATCGAATATATATCAAGATGCCTCGTAAATAATCGTCGCTCGCTAAATGGTGGTCTTAATAACGTACCCAATGGTACTGGAATAAGTTAATAGTATCGATAAATAACCCATCGCCCATCTTCGGGCTAATATCATTTGTAAACTGAACAACGAACGGCTTCATTAATCGAGAAGGATAAAGCTCTCATTTGTGACGTTTAATGGGCTGCGGCCGTAGCAGCCGAAAGCGGTTGAATAAAACATTATCATTATTATTATTATTACTTTGATTTATGTAAAGGCCGATGTGTGTTTCTCTATTTCATTTTCGCGAAATAACTATACAGATAACCGCTCTAATAACACATTTTTTGTACGGCTATTTGAAGGTATCTTTAATTTAGAATGGCATTAATGACTACTATAAAAACTAAATATTAGTTTGTTCAATAAGTTTCGTCTTTATATAAGATAAACATGACAATTGATGCATCAACTAGGAGTTGTCTGATAGTTCATTGAGAGTTTCAGTAGGATTTTCTATGGATCAATAAATCTTGTAATTCATTGTTACTGTCAAATTATTTTTTTTCTCCTAGCTAATCTCTAAATCATTAGTGACTATTTATATTAAATGGTAGTTTGTAAAATATGTGACTATTTATATTAAATGGTAGTTTGTAAAATATGTTTTGTCTTTATATAAGATAAACAGCTTTATGGTTTCAATTTATTTCGAAATACATTAAAATCTTTTTTGTTATTTAATATAATTTCTTTGAACTTCAATAAAAATGACATGACAATACAGAGGGAGGTAAAATGTTTCACGACTTCCAATATCCAGATGTCACTACTTTGAACATCTTATTTAAATCGCTATGTTGAGAGCCAGAAAGGCATTTAATTGGTTCATTTCGTTCCGGCTCCTATTTAAAAAATATGTCAAAAATATGTCATGTAAAAAATCCCAAAATATCTGGATTAAGCCTGTGATGTAACTCAGTATTGTTTTTACCTGGTATGTATACAATTATATACATACATAGGGCTTTTGGATATACTTACATAGGATATATATAACCATATACTGTTTTTTTAAGTTAGCCTATTTTTCACTTTGTTACTAATAAATGGGCAATAGTTTTAAAAATATTGGCCAGAGCATAAATACAAAATATGTTCAAATGGAACAATGTCGCAAATATAAATGTAACTATTATACAAGAAGATTTGTATCGCAGTCAATCAACATTGTAATATTGTCAGATTATATTGAATTTTTAAAATATGCTTATTAAAGTAGCATCAGTTTTTAAGGGGTTAATTTATATAAAGAAATATATTTTGGCTAAGTATCCAAATCAATATGTTATGGCATGAGGCTACTTAATCGAGACAATATGGATTTTTGTTTTGGATATATTAGAAATAATAGATTAAAAAATATATGTTCCTAAAAAATTACGTAAATAAAAGAAATAATGTGAAATTGTTGTTTAATATCGGCTATGGCTAACTCTGTAGACCATGGTGAAATAAAGTTTATGCCACATATGGTTTATGGCAATTATCCAAATAGGACATGTTAGGTTTCCAAAACTTCATTTCCGATGATTTACAGTCGCGATGCTAACAGTATCGCGCATATGTTCAACATTTAAGATGATATTTTTGGATATCATGTAAGCTGCTATTGTAAAATGTAAAATTCAACATGACTTAATGTTCCACATATCTAACATATTATATATTTATAATACTCATATTTACGACGGAATTGGCATAGGTTGTAGTAAACTCTCAATACGATTTATAACAAATATTCTCTAATATAGAGTATGTATAATTAATCATGCTTATCCTTGTCATAATTAGTTTTTTGTACTTAAAAAAATGCTAGCTTATACAAAAATCACAGACAAAATATTTGGCATATTTTCTTGTTGAATATTGAACATGTTCCCATATTCACCACGTGCTATGCATCGGTGTCACACCTCATCTTATTTTCAAGAATTCAAGAATCATATACATGCTTTAATCTTCATCAGCGTAAATGTTACTATTGAAAAAATTATGGTAATTGAGTAGTATCTTCGTTAAATATGTTAGAATAGACTTAGTTTTCAAACTAAGTCTGTGGCAAAAACCTCTGAATTGTTGAACGTTTTACTACCGACAGTGTCCACGAGAATACCAGTATAAAAAAACTTGGTAAAACATCATCGGCGAAGAGGGATAGTGGGAGAAACCCAAAGTTAACTGACAGAGCCTGACGAGCATCAAAAAAAATTCTGGCCAGCCGACATAAAGCTACTGCGCCAAAAGAAATATCAAAACACATCATTACTAGTATTAATAATAACTTCTCCACAAAATCATTATGACGGGAGCTCGACAGAGCTAACAATCATGGAATGGCTGCTATTGCGAAACATATAACGATCGTAAAACCTAGATATTTGATTATCGCAAGAATGTAGGTAGTATGGTTACCCCATGGAATGGTAGAAAACTCCGAAAAATATATGATCCGAACTGCATGTTTTCTACAGTCAAGCATGGGGTAGGATCCGTTATGATTTGGGCGGCAATATCGTGACATTCGGCTGGTCGTCTCTATCACATCACTGAGTCAATTACTGCGAATAAATATATCGATATTCTCAATGATAGCTTATAGATTGAGAAAAGAGCAGACACTCCCCCTGATCGCCAGCTATGTATTCTATGGTACTGTTCATTATATTATTAATACTGAAACAATCATAATAATTCGACTATGGTCGATCTCGTTGGATATGTTAACCGACCCATCATTTAGCTTCTGATGTTTGAATTGTCAATGATTTCTTAAGAGATCATAAGGTTATTCACTTCAAATATATATTCATATTCCTCAAAAATAAACTGATCACCTTAATGTATCTATTCAGTAACTTTACACCGTTAGCGCTAACGTAACACCAACTATTTATTTAGTTGAACAACTTGAATTGTAAAACACTATAAAAACCAACACTTATTTTTTGCTTGAAAAAATTGAATGGATTTTATCTTCATTGATTAAACGCCTTCGATTTGTGTGATAATCGATCAGTGAAGCAATGATATATTTGTTTTGCGCTTCACTACACATCTAACGTCATGTTAACGTAATTCCTTATGGTTTTCTGTAAATTTCCCCATATTTACTTTCACACGTTTTTGGTCAGACTAACAACGCTTTATTTTCATGTTCCGTTCTTTTTATCTATAGTAGAAAATAATTGTTTTATGTGGTAAGTTTTTTCTGTGCCTTTTTGTGGGACATTACGTCAAATGTGAGACCAATTGTTCGCTTGAGCTATAGTAAAAAAGAACATGTATTTTTTAGATATTTTAAGAATTTATTGACAAAAGTAAAACTAAACCTAAATATTTTATGTCGAATTTTTTGGATATATTTCGAAATAGAGTAGAAACAATTAATTATTTTTTGTTTGCCCGCATCAATTTTATAATTATTTGATTGAAAGGAATTGAACATTTTCGGCCAAAAACACTACGTTGAATATATATGCGCTCTGATAATTACAGAACTTCTATTCTGTGTCTGTGTGTTCTATTCTATAAAAATAACTGTGAAACGACATCCAAAATCATTGATTTCATTTGCCAAGTGAATGGTCAACAAATATGTTAGTATTCGTGAAAGATATTAGTGTGAGATTAATATCTGTAAGAACTAAACGTTACTACTTTCTAAGTCCTGTTCTTTTCACTGAAATTATATATCAAACAGTCTAGCTTTCATTAAAAATAACCACCTAATCACCATTCAATAACCACCTAAAAGGTATTTTAACTAAGATACCTTAGAAATGTTGTATACATATAAATTTTAAAATGTCACTACTTGAACCCATATTAAATTAGATTACATAAATATCGAATTCCATGTCATTGCACATTTTGGTGTATATTTTTCTAGTGCTCTTTACAAACATAAAAATGGTAATTTTGACAATTTAAAAACAGTTTAGCGCATTTCGGCCAATAAAATGATTATACATCTATTTGATTGGTTACTTAGTTCGTAGCTTAGTTAATTTTTTTTTCTTTAGTGAACACTGAAATGACTATCCCACAAGAATATTACAAAATAAAAAAGTATTTACTACAAACTCTTAAGATTTACAGAATAACTAGTTGGATTAATACTTATTATTTAAGATTTTTAGTTACTAAGGCTAATATTGAGGGTGGTGATATAATATATTGAAATATTTATAATAAAGACGAAAGACTAAAAGCTAGACGATTTTGATATTTGTTGTTGGAACATTTCTTACTTTTACTGATTTTAACTGTGATATTTTAAATTTGAAGCAGGTGCAGATGCATATTAATTCTATTTGCTTTCTAAATCGGATTTATTTTCCAGTTACGAATTGTTGCTTCATATTTTGCGCTAATAAAATGATAATCTCAGTTTATCTCTCTACCTTAAAGATATTTTACGAGCAAACTTCCTGTAGCATACCAAAAAATTTAAGGTAACGGTACCGACGATAACATTTTTTTAACTTTCTTTACGTGCAAAACGGAATCTTTAAAAAACCTAGTTAATACCAATCTTAGCTTCTTGTTTTGGATTCGAATCGTGGTGGTAGCATTAATATTTTATCTATTGTGATGAAGTGCCGAATAAAATCATTTTTAATAGCCCACAAAGGCAATCTATTTATTTTGAAAAAATGATGAAATATTAAATTCGGGTTTAATTCTAATTTTGACTGATATATATATTATGCCGTATATGATTATACATGGTTATCGACATATTACTGTTAGATATAAGTATAAAGCCAGAGACCAACACGATCCTCAAGCATGCAAATAACACCCACATGAATAAAATAGAGTTGATACAGTATTATTATGTGCCTTTATCTATATTATTATAGGTACGGAATACATATGTTAAAGTCCATGGAGGACCACTCCTTGACCGTGGAGATGATATTATTTCTTGCCCACAATGGAAAGCCTATCTATTGTTTCGATTCTGGTTAACGGTTCTCTTTTTTTACCCTTTTACTTTTCTTGGTATGTTAAACGACGACGGTGTTGTTCAGCATGTTGCGAGACAGGTTACCGATCATTGTAACATCGAACAAACTCTATCGACGAACAGGGAAAGTAACAGTGAAAAATCACCTTTCAATACTTGAACTTATTATGTATATATTATAGAAATGCCGATAGTTTGAAAATTGTTTTATATATTAGGATTTTGATATTACTTGAAATTGGAATTAATTGTTTTATTAAATATTTCTCTCTATTTTTCAATAAGGGTTGTCCGATATTTTCAACTTGTATAAAATGTAGTTTTGGCGGAGAGATGAATTAACAAGTCAATTGGAAAGTCTCCGGCCTACCATTGTAAAACACATTTTTTTGCAAAATTAGTTTTCTTTTTATTCAACATAATTCTCTTCAAGGGTGATACACTGATTATAGCGATGCTCCAACTTTTCGATACCATTTTTGTAGTACGATTTGCACTTTGCTTCAAAATAGGTCTCAGTTTCGGCGATCACATCTTCATTCGACGAAAATTTCTTCCCAGCGAGCATTCCTTGAGGATCTGAGAACAGGAAATAGACGCTGAGGGCCAGATCTGGAGAATACGGTGGATGAGGAAGCAATTCGAAGCGCAATTCATCGACTTTTGCCATCGTTTCCACTGACTTGTGACACGGTGCATTGTTTTGCTGAAGCAGCACTTTCTTGTTCTTCAAATGCGGCCATTTGTCGGCGATTTTGTCCTTCAAACGGCCCAATAACGCTATGTAATAGTCGCTGTTGATGGTTCTTCTTTTTTCGAGGTAGTCAATGAAAATTATTCCATGCGCATCCCAAAATGCAGACGCTATAACCTTGCCAGCCGATTATTGCGTTTCCACACGCTTTGGAGCGGGTTCACCGCGCGCAGTCCACTCGGATGATTGTCGAATGGAGATTAGAAATGATGGAGCCACGTTTCATCCATTGTCACATATCGACGCAAAAACTCGGGTTTATTACGCTTGATCATCTTCAAACACTGCTCCGAATCATCAACTCGTCATTATTTTTAGTCAAAAGCGAGCTCGCATAACCGCCACTTTGCACACAGCTTTCTCATACCCAAATATTCGTGAATTATATGATGCACACGTTCAGTTAATATCTTTAGAGTATCTGCTATTTCATTCTATTTCAATTTACGGTTACTCAAAATCATTTTGTGGATTTTTTAAATGTTTTCGTCGGTAAAAACCTCTTTTGACCGTCAATTGGGTTCACCGTCTTCGGTGCTCATTGCATCAAGCCATGTTTTTGCTTCAACTTTATTTTTTCCCTTCAAAAAGCAATATTTTATCAACAGGCGAAATTTCTTTTTATCAATTTTTTTCACAATAACAAAAGTTACTTCACTCAAAATGCTCTAATTCACAAACTAATGATTCGACAGCTGTTAAATTTGTAGACGTATCTTTTGAGTGTTTGGGCAACTGAAAAACATATGGATTTAATTCTAGTAGTGCCATCTATGTGCCAGGCCGGTGACTTTTTTGTTCACCTATTGTTTTGTATATTATTCGTCCATTTATGTCAAACGACAAAGCTTCATTATCAAAACGAATTAGTGTTAATCAGAAAAAATAGTATTTAGCAGCGAGGCGATTTATTGTATGAATGGTTATATTAGCAAGAATAGTTGTCGTATACCGAACGACGTTAACCCGCACTAAGTTCACGAGACTTAGTGACAGTGTATCTACAAGACGTTATTGCTTAGTGCGGAAGTTGGGCTGGCGGAGACAACTAAACAAGTATTATAACCTATATATTTTGGAACAAATCGAAGGGTTTTGACCGAATGAGGTTGCAGCATGAAGTAAATTTGATTGACAGGTATTGTCACACAGTAGAAACCACAATGAACATTACATTAATTTCAGGTTATAACTCACAGAAGTGACGCTAATTGGCGTCCAAAATCTCCACTATACTTTATTGTGGGGTCCTTGAAGTTATGCAGGCAAAATTATTGAAAATGTGACCAGTCGAGTTCGTGACGCAGGAATAGCTGCAGTAAAGAGTAGGACAACATTATATTCCATAGATATCCTCATACAAGGGCGAAGAAATCGTTAATACATCACACCCAGCCCTTAAAGAAAAATCCTGTAGTAGAACTGAACATTGATAAACTTTTAATGTAATAACGATTAATATATAAATGTTGGATATATAATTGTATAGCCCTCTGTGCGTTTTTGTTATATCGTGCGACTGGAACGACAAACATTGACTAGCTGCACAGGATAATAGCTATTCTAGAAAACTCCTTTAAAATCAAAACATCAAACCTTGGGAAAAAATAAAGTATTTGGACATGAATTATCTACCTATTATATATTAATTATTTTCTAGTAACTTAGATTTGTTCGTTTTCTGATTATGTAGATAATATCACAATGAGATCAACAACATACATAAAAATCGAAGAATCAATATCAAAGCTGTAACAAGTGGCAGACCAACTCACTTTATAGACCCACTAATAATATAATAATCAAGAAAAGTGCTTATCAACTACAAACCTATATCACATTTAAGAAAAAAAGGTGCTAAGATAATGGAAGTTACACAAGAAGAAACGAAAGGAAGTTAAATTTAAAAAAAATTAATAAAACTCGGACGTTGATTTTAATTAAAAACAAGATTGGTTTAAAAAACAATCCGAATTAAAATATTGATGAGTACGATGTTTCGTAAGAAAAGTCACTTGAGCATCCCATAAATTTAGAAGTGCTAATGCTTTTTACGTGAGACATCTAGTAATATAACTAAAATAAACCTCTCAATGAGCCTCTGAACCAGACAACAGATTAATAGAGCTTTAAAAAGTTT
This sequence comes from Rhynchophorus ferrugineus, assembly GCF_030347505.1. Lineage (NCBI taxonomy): Eukaryota > Metazoa > Arthropoda > Insecta > Coleoptera > Curculionidae > Rhynchophorus > Rhynchophorus ferrugineus. Next base: position 57,589,221 of record NW_027472580.1, on the reverse strand, counting down.
AGTGCCAAAATAAAACAGTTTTTTTAAACAGTAATTTTTGTAATATTTTGCAAATACTGTTACCAAAAAAAATATTAGTATGCAGTTAAAATATAAAAATTCCCTATACTAGTAAATTAATTCTATGTAATTTATACTTTTAATGCAGTTTATCTTTAGAAGTAAATGCTAAAATTGGTCGAAAACTAAAACAATTAAAAGATTTGGTTAAAAGTTTAAGAGCTCATCCGCTACACAAACTTTCACTAAATTATTATTTCAAAGCAATAAACTCTGGAAAACAAAGCAATCTTAATAATATTATCCAGTATAAAGTACTTTACAGCGCAATAACTTCGCGAGCTATTATTTTTGAGATTAACAACTTAAAAATTAATTTTATATTGATGTGATTGATGTCTGTAGTTTATCTATTGAAAATTACTTTCGGGGTGTTAATTTTCTAATAATTTAGTTTCCCGTTAGTTAATTTCCAAAACAAGGGATACTAGGTTTATTTTCAAAACGCTAAGTTTTGTCGTATGTCTTCTGGTATTTAAAATAGAAAGTTTTGCATTTGTAACCATACTTTTTTTACACTTTATTTTGCTGAAGAAGGGGAAGGATAACCAAGGCAGTATTGGACATTCAAATATGTTTCGAGTTCATTAGTATAACCCATCATTAGCTACGACTTATCCTCATCTTTCTGTTAGCATATAATTTTTTTCTTGAAACATTAGGGTATTTACTAGTTTCTGTCTGAAATAATTGTTGAAAGAATAAACGCCTAGTGAATTACTGAAGGTAGGATACATAAATCATTTCCATATAAGTTTTAGCTGTTTTCGAAAGACGTGATTGTCGCCATGTTGTAAAATTACTTAATTGTATTTTTATAATGACCAATCAAAAATATTAATTTCAATTTACAGTGATATTTACATGTTGGTTTAGTTCGATTTGGTTTTCTGATTTCATGCCTTCGTACACTTTCGTTTTTCCAATACATTTTGTTAGCCTCCGATGTGAAATTCGCTGACACTAATATTGCTCATGAATGATCATTTACTTCAGGTGTGAAAAAGTTTTATATTATAATTAAATGCTAATTCGATCGTTGGTATCTATTATTCAGTGTAGAGAAACTAATCACGGAACGATCAAAATAACATTATCGACATTCATTGATTTTATTTATTTGTTGGTTTGAAGAAATCTGCGATCGACCCCATCAAATATTTATCAAACGAATACTTAACGTTAATGCCTAGAGAATCAAAAGGGTTCGTAGAAAATAACTTACTAACGTCTTATTGGACAAAAAGTTAGCTCAAACTGAAGCTCTGACTTAGAAAATATCAGACAAAATACTTGAACTATTTCCAGCCGTTTGCATTCGATGAGAGAAATCCAAAATGGGAAGTAAAGTGGCTACCACTACCACCGAATTAACCGAATCGAATTAAGTCTACTACAACAATCTTAAACGCAAAAATGCATTGGTTAGTCCAGAAGTGCTGTCCATATCAACACCGACACATTATATTCATGGTCACAAAGTTTTGTTGTGTAAATGGTGTGGTAGGTAGGTAGAAAGGTATAATGTATCACAAGTTACAAGAGCTGATTAATGCATATACCTATCGACGTCAGTTATTGGACGGCGTATTGTTGCTAATAAACCCAGCAATAATGAGAAACAGACTTAAAGTTTTGCATGACAACCCTCGACCGCACCTTGTAATATTTATCAAAGATACACTGTTGATGCTCGAATGGGAAGTTTTTCAGCACACAGCGGATTCATAAGCCTTCCGATTCCCACTTGTCTATCGTATATTGTCTACCCCCATATGTCATCTATGCAGCATGGTTTGGCTAAGATGCGGTTTAAAATTCAACATCGTTCTATCGACTCGATATTATGGGACCAAAATTGCAAAAAACGATAAATAATACCTTGATTAATATATTATGATAGGTCAAATGAAAAGTCCCCGGCCTACCATAGTAAAACACATTTTTTTGGCAAAATTAGTTTTTTTATTCAACATTCCCTTCAAGGGTGATACATTGCTTATAGCGACCCTTCAACTTCTCGATACAATTTTTGTAGTACGATTTACCCTGTACTTCAAAATAGGCCTCAGTTCGTCGATCACCTCTTCATTCGACGAAAATTTCTTCAAAGCTAGCATTCTTTTGAGATCTGAAATAGTCGCTGGGGCCAAATTTGGAGATTACAGTAGATGAGGAAGCAATTCGAAGCCCCATTCATGGATTTTTGCCATCGTTTTCACTGACTCGTGACACGATACATTGTCTTGGGAAGCAGCACTTGCTTTTTTTTTCAATAGCGGCGTTTTTTAGCGATTTAGTCCAATAACGCTATGTAACAGTCGCTGTTGATGGTCCCACCTTTTTCAAGGTAGTAAATGAAAATTATTCCATGCGCATCCCAAAATACAGACTCATAACCTTGCCAGCCGACTGTTGCGTTTTCCCACGCTTTGGAGCGGGTTTATCGTGTGCAGTCCACTCGGATGACGCAATTGGACTTCGGAGTGAAATCATGGAGCCATGTTTCATCCATTGTAACATATAGATTCAAAAACCCGGGTTTATTTCGCTCGATCAACTTCAATCACTGCTCCAAATCATTAACTCGTCGTTGCTTTTGGCCAAAAGTGAGCTCAGGCGGCACCAAATTTGCACAGAGCTTTCTCATACCCAAATATTCGTGAATGATATGATGTACACATTCAGTTGATATATCTAGAGTGTCTGCTATTTCATTCAATTTCAATTCACGGTCATTCGAAATCATTTTGTGAATTTTTTTAATGTTTTCGTTGTTTTTGTTAACAACCTCTTTTGGGCGTCCACTGCGTTTACCCTCATCGGTGCTCATTTCGCCACGTCTAAACTTAACATACCAATAATTGATGGTTGATTTTCCTGGGACAGTATCCGGAAACTCGGCATCAAGCCAAGTTTTTGCTTCAACTGTATTTTTTCCGTTCAAAAAGCAATATTTTATCAACACACGAAATCCCTTTTTATCCTTTTTATCCTTTTTTTTTGCAATAACAAAAGTTGATTCACTCAAAATGCTATAATTCACAAACTAATGATCCGTCAGCTGTCAAATTTGTACACGCATCTTTTGAGGGTTAGGGCTAATTGAAATACATAATTATTTGATTCTAGTAACGACATCTATGTGTCAGGCCGGGACTTTTCAATAGTCCAGTAATATGTTCCAATTTTTCTCAATAAATGCCTTTTAATAGTAAATCATTTTCAGAATACATACAAGCAACTAATACAATGGTAATGCTTTTAAAAACTTATATTACATTGAAACAAATAACAAATTAAGCATATGACATCCATAACCAAAACATATATTCGTAGGGTCATAAAGGAAATAAAAAAATAGGCTGAATAAGTATCTGATCTGGTGTATGAAAATATTATAAATAAATATTCCTTATTGTGTAACGCAGTGTAACATATTGTAGTATATCTAAATTGTTCGTATGTGTATGGATACGATATAATATGATTTATTGATCTAGATTATATTTTGTGAAAAGCAGATTTAAGTTCCGTATTTGCAATGGTATAAAAGATAGCATGATTATCCTAACATTGAACTTAGATTAGAATCAAATTGAAATTGAGGAGACATTAATACTAGTATTTGCTGTGTATATGAATGTATACTCTTGATGTATCATACGAGGGTCACTATTTATATTTCGGGAATTGGCAAGATTGTTGTCATGTGAGTCCATCTGACGGTTCCATCGTAAAGTTTGACACTTTTGACAATACACGTACTCAGAACACTTTGTGGCATGGACGCTATTTGTTTATTTTATATTTAATTGAAAATTTCATCTCGGCAAAAATGTAACTGAATCGTGAACATTTTCGTGCGATGATTTTTTACGAGTTTCGACGTGGATTATCACAAAAAGAATGCATCAATCAACTTAATTTGACTTTTGGCGATGAAGCAAAACCACCGTACTTTAGTGCTGGTTAGTTATCGCTGGTTTAGTGAATTCAATCGTGGTCGTAGTTCGCTGTCCGACGAGTTTCGTGAAGGTCATCTAAAATCGAATGTTGTGCCGGAAAACATCGATGCTGTATGTGAAATGATTAAGCAAGATCGTAATGTCACCTATTGTGAGATTGAGGCATCCCTAAACATTAGTTCCACCCACATATATGCGATTTTACATGAACACTTAGCTGTGCGAAAGTTATGTTCGCGTTGGATCCTACACAATTTGTCAATCGCTCAAAAAAAAGGCTCGTGTCGATTGGTGCAAAGATGTGCTTAAGAAATTCAATCGCGGTGCTTCGAAAGATGTTTGTAAAATCATGACAGGTGACGAATCATGAATATATTCGTATGAGCCCGAAAGTAAGCAGCAGTCGACTGTATGGGTGTTTCAAGATAAACCAAATCCATCAAGTTGTTCGCGCACGAAGCACTTCAAAGAAAATAGTGGCCTCTTTCATCGGGAAAACTGGTCATATTATATAAATACCTCTAGAGGATCGCAAAACAGTAAATACTGATTGGTATATAACCATTTGTTTGCCAGAAGTTTTCGGTGAAATAAGGAAAACAATCAAGAGACGCTGGATTGTTCTTCATCATGACAATGCTCACACATCGGTTCAAAAAAGAGACTATTTAAGCACTCAAAACACCGAATTGTTGGGTTATCCGCTGTACTGCCCTAATTTGGCACTCAATGACTTCTTTTTGTTCATATCCGTGAAGAATAAACTGCGTAGTCAACGATTTTCATCACTCGAAGAAGCTACTGAAGGGTGCAAAAATCATGTTTTGAACATAACTCATTCGGAATCGAATAAAGGCTTGGAACATTGGTTTAAGCGTATGCAAAAGTGTATCGATCTTCGTGGCGCGTACTTTGAAAAACCATAAAAATATATTCGCAGCTTAACTATTTTTTTTCCTATTCCCGAAATATAAATAGTGACCCTCGTATTTGCAGAGTCCTACTTTCTAGATTATATTACATGAATGACATTATTGCAATAATTTCAGAGAACCTGACGGATAATAATTTTATATTTGCAGCTCATCATCATCATTATCATCATCACCCCATAGCAGGTACTCGGAGGGAGCCTCTACCTCTCAACTAATACGCTGCTGTTGGTGTCCTGCGGCGAATATTTCTCACTAAATATTTCACCATAGAGGTCTGTGAGGAATTCGTTTACCTTTCATTAGAGAAATATAACCCAGCCATTGTATTTGCGTTTTTTTTTTTCAAACTCAGACAGCGTCCAAATATCAGATCCAAACGGAAGGATTGATAAGATAACAACTTAAAGAGGCGAATATTTAGTCTTCATTCTAATGTTTCCCCTCTTCCGTACCTACCATCTCCGGGAACTAAACACTCCTGCGGCTTAACAGGTTCTTCATAGTAATTCATTTAAATTTAGGAAAACTTTTGAAAGAAGTCATAATTTGGCCTTTACTCAGATTATATAATTACTTAACTCACTTATAAATATAAACAAGTGAAACACATTCTACATCTTTAATTTCTCTACTCTACATACACATATAAACGACTGTAGTACATTAACATATTTTCAATCTCGAAGATTTAACGTTAATTATCCCTGTAATGCGTACAGTAATAAAATTTGAAATTTAAAAAATTGCTATTAGCTTAATACAACAAATATGAATCACCCAGCGCTTGCGTTGTCTTAATTATGTACTTAATAATCTTCATTTTCTTTATACTTCCTCTAGGTACCATGGTACCATTAAGTAATTATTGTCGTGTGTGGTCTTAAATTATTTCAAAATGAGAAAAGATTATTTCCCTATGTATGAATTACAGATTTTTAATTTTTTTTTACAATCGTATTCATGTAAGTTTAACTTAAATTAATCATTCAGTGAATAAAATATTTGGTTTAAAAATTAGTATATCATGCTTATTAAAAAAATACAAGCGGCTTCGGTTAAGTATGTTAAAATTCTAAGTTGCAAATCTTTTTTTCAGACAATTTTAACTAAATTGAACTTTTATTAATAATACAACATTAGAACAGTTTTACAGTAAAGCCTTCATAACGGAAATCAGCGCGAAAGAAGTGGCGTATCGATCATAAAGCCTGAAGTCTTAATGATTTGAAAAATATGGAACGGTCCGATGAATCATCGTATATTTTGTTTCCTGCAAGCGACCGGAAAGAGTTTATATGAAAAGAACCCTACGATCCGGACTGACTGCTTCCTACAGTTAAACATGAGGAAGGATCCAATATAACTTGGACTGTAACATCGTGGTAATCAACTAGTTCTCTCATTCATAATACTGGCCGAATTACTGGCGAATGAATATCTCAACTTACTATGATTAGCATATTATCATTATAGCTATTATATACAATGGCTAGACTTCAACATAATTGAAACGTCATATGAGTTTTAGTGTGAGAAGTAATGTTATGCTATAAGCATGGGACAACATTCCATTGAAAACTATTCGGACAAACTATGAATCTATCCCGGAAGGATTATAGTTGTATTAAAAACAAATGGTGGCTCAACACTTTATTTATAAATAAATATTTTGTATATGCCAGGTGTTAATATTATTTTGCCCATACCCCGTAATGGAAGATCCTACGAGATGACTCTGAAACTTTTTTGAAATCTATATTCAAACAAAAATAAGTTAAAATAATCAATATGGTCATCAATCCTCAATCCTGACATCCTCATTCATTTCAATTTTATTTTGCCTAGAACTATCATCATTAATATCATATAATTAACCAGCAAACATATGTTTTGCATAAACAATCCCAGATAACGTCTTTCATAGATATGCAAGTCTATAAACTACACACACAGATCAGTATCAAAATATAAAAACCCTCTCATTTGATCTAATAAATCAAGTTTAATAAATATTAAATAATCTATGTCACTAAGACCATTTAACATTATTAATATGCATGTTAAAGACTTGCAGGTGTAGAGTTCGAAATACGACAGTTTGTTAGAAGAATAGATTTTAACCTGATATAGTTCCCATTGATTTTATCGCCGTAGCGTTGATTTCAGATCTCTTGAAATGCTATTCGCTTAATGCCACTAATGTAAAATCACGTTATGAATTATTAAGATTAAGTAATTGCCATATGAGTTTAGAATGGTTTATAAAAAGACCAAAACATATAGTTTACTCAATTTTTCAGGGTTTTCTGTGTATTTAAAGGTATACAAAATTAGTTATGATACATATTTTGGAATTTAATTTTGCAGTGAAAAACGTTAAAAAAAACAGTTTTAAATATAAAAATTACTGTATTTATTCTTATGAAAATTTCATAAAATAATGGACTAATTTGACCCATAGCTGGTCCCCAATGAAAAAATCATCACAATGCATGCAAGGACTTGTTATAATGAGCATAATTTACAATAATCATTTAATAATTATTCCGATATGTTAAAATTTGTAATTCATAGGTGTAAAAAGACTTACCTTCATTTTCTCTCTAGGCATATTTTAGCAAAAAATAACAGTTATTACTAATGGAAGAATACAATTATTTTTATTTTTATAAATTATGTACGGATATAATATTATATATATTTATGTAAACTTTACAAACTTAAATGTAATACAATAAGACAGAAACAACTCATGTTTTACAACTATGGTATAATTACTGTTATGGGCACTAACTTTTTATGATTATAACATCACCAAAGTTCATGTATTAATATCTTTGTTGAGAGATGTACCGACAGCTCATAACCTTCGATGTTCAAGACGCAAACAATGTGAAACTTACCTGACTATGCAATAAAAAATGGTCGAAGCGGAAATATGTAAACAATGCCCTTTCTCGTTATTTTTCTTATTGGTAATATGTAGGTACAGCAAGAAAGTTCAAACAATTCACGAGCAAATACTTATATTCAATATTATGCTGTTAAAATATATTTATTATTGTTCAGTGTATGTTTGGCGCAGATGTTAAAATAGAATTATCGTGGTTATCGATAAGGTTTATTTTGGTTTTGGTAGTAAGATCACAAAGATCTAGATAGTTTTGTCTGATATACAAAAGGTACTATATTTGGTTAACATAAACCTCTTTAAATATTCCGGAGTTCCACTATCTCTGTTTGTTTATAATAATTATATGTAGTTACAAAAAAAAACATTTTTATTTAGAATGTTATTTTCTAATTTATTAATTAAGCAAAACAAAACGTTATTGTTACAAACGTTGTTTAATGTATTGCCTGTCGCAATTTGTAAATTCGTTTCAGAATCAGACAATATTTTCCTTCTCACTTTATTCTAGTTAAAAACCAAAAAGAAACTGCCTTTAAGAAACGGGTGATGAATCAAGATCGGCTTGATAACAGTTCAAATATACCAAATGTATAAAAACAGTAAGTAGTTTTTCGATCGAAACATAATTTAATACAATTATTTCCGAGGAAATTGTTAGTCTTGAAAGTATCCATAAGAAACTGAAAGATATACAGCTATTTGAGGGATGTTGAATATTCCTTCACACACTGTTGGGTAATATAGGATTTCAGTAATGTGAAGGTAACCAACGAAGGGGTTTAATGAAATTTCCAGACATTGCTTTTAAAAGAATACAATTTTTAAAAACATATAACAAAGTCAAGGAAGAATTATTATATTATACAATTTGTCTATTTAGATGAGACATGGTTATTTCAGAATGGTTCATTTGATCATTCATGGTAAGATGATAATAAATATAGCGTAAGGGAAAAAAACTTGATGAAAAAATGTAAACCTGGGAATAACTATCGATTAGGTTTTGTTAGTCATAACATTTATTAATAGTTCACTGCAGATATAACTACATCTCATGAAGACCTATTTCCTGTTAGAAACAGGAATATAGATGAAATATTTATTTATTTCTGGCGCAGAATTAGTGTTTTCCTCTAGTAAGTCCAAGGGTGACTACCATATAAAATGTACCATAACTTGTTTTTGCAGTGGTTTACAAATCAATTTTAAAGAACTATATCTTAGTACAATGGTGGAGAAGATCTCAATAAGTGCATCAACAAAGGCGGCAATTAAGGAATGATTTAAAGTATATAAAATAAGTTTTGGAGAAACCATGTTAAAGAATGAACTATTTCAAATTGTTACTAGGTTACTAGTTACTTTTTTTTAGAAATAAGTCCAAAAAAGATATACAGTAAATCAGATGGCTGAACAATATGGTCACATAGTATTACGACTTCCTCCCTATCACTGTAGATTCAATCCAATCGGGTTAGTTTGGGGGGTGGTAAGGACTTACATACACTTTCACACATTACATACATACACATTACTTTGATATATAATTGTTAATAAGGTGAATCAGGCCTCCAGGGGGATACCACTACATAAAAGACGCGTCTGAAACTCTACCCCATGGTGGTATGGAAAAAAGTGCGATGTAAATATAATCAAACACAACCCTAACCTAAAAACTATTATACCTGTTTTCTTGATTCTAATTTGAAGTTCTATAACATATGCATTAGGTGTACTGTAATGTTAAAATAAATTATTTTCGATAACATTTTTAGTCAATTATTTTATTTAGATATTTTGTTGTATGTCAAAGCCAAACTCAACTAAAACTCATAGTTCATTCGGCAACATTGCGACGTTTTGATGTAACAAATCTCGATGACGCATATACAAATATACTTTGAATAGACTATACGTGTAATGTAATGTTTCATTATAACGCAAATTTACACATTATTTTGAGAAACAGATAAATATTTTTATAAAATTTAATAATATTTTTAACAAATGTTATAGGATGTACTGTTCTACGTCTCAAGTAGCGGTCGCCTATAACGGATTCATTTAACATCAGTAACAATCTTTTTTGTTAGAACGATATATTCTTTATCAATTGTATCAAAATCGTTACATTCAAAACGTCAATTATCCATGGAGACCCTGCATTACTATTCTGTACGGTAGACTTGCTATTATTTTTATCTAATTAACGTGTATCCGATATTAATAATCCTTTTTTCTAGGAATAGATTAGTCGAGAGTCTGAATGGCTTCGAATAGAATGTTGTCTCAATCTTATACCCTGAAATTCACCAATTGCATCAATGATGTTAAAGACGGAATTCTACTCCTCACTCTCTGATGTTGAGATCTGGCGATTGCGATGGCCAGTGATAATATTTGATGATATTCCGATACCCCTAAAAGTTAATGCTGAAATTTTTGGCAGTTCGCATAGGCGTATTATCATCTTCGAATATAACAGTGTTTGGCAGCAATATGCTCATCATAGCATGAACTTCATCATTGTGGATGTCGAGATATTAATTCACAGTAATCCGCCCAGTGATGGGAATGAGAGGACCAGCTGAATACCACTATATTGAACTCTCACTACACGTATTTTATATTCTACTATATACACACAATTTAGTTTAATACTGAACTAAACCTATTTGTCTATTAACAATATTATACTACTACCAACTGATCACTTTGAAGTCGGCGCCGAGCCCAAAAAATACAAAAATAATAAAATAATTTTATGACATATATAAAAAATTAAATTACCAACAAAACATAACTAAATTAATAATACTATTTAGGTTTGGCACCGAGTTCAAAGTAGTCAGATATAGATATGTGAATCAGAACTGAATTTTTTTAAATAAATGAATTAATGGCATTTCAATTTCATATATGTTTAAGCATTTTACGAGATGCAAAGAAATATTTTAAAATCAATATATAGGAATAAAAAAAACGAAGGTAAATATTTGTTTGCACAAAATATTTCTTTTATAATAACACCACTGATATTGTTGCTTCTTTTTGGTGGAGAAACAACTCCCTATTGGCCCAGTTCCTATATCGCCGTCTCGGACATCCCCCAAGGATTTGAATGGCAAGTTGCCAGTGCGGAAAGCAAAGTGCTACATGTGAGATTTTTAATGGCATTTCGAACAATGACGGGAGGAGTCGATGTGCGCCACCGCTGTGACGCGAAAAATATCGTTGGGGCCGGACCGAAATGTAGAACCGTTTTTGACCGACGCCTCGTCCTTCATATGTTGCTGCTATAGTTCAGAACAAATTTATACCTGACCTCAATTACATAGGTTTCTTTGTAAAACTCCCCTAATTTGTTATTCGGTTGAGTGATATATGACATATTTTTGAATTAAAGTAAACGTTTAGTGAAATAAAATACTTAAAGCAACTATAATTTGTCATATTAATATGGTAGATATATTAATTTTGATAAATTATAAAAATTACTACTTTTAACATTTTTCTCTTTTGTATGTTAATAATATTTTCATTGCTATTGGAGACAAAAGCCGAGAATCTACCAGAGTATTACAACAAGGTGTGTAACAATATGATAGAAAATAACAGAACAAAAGCTAACCCAAAGTTATTGTAAATTGTGTTAAATTCTTGAAACTATAACAATAATAACGAATAACAGTGTCATCTCAAACAGCAACAACGCTAGGTTCCTTGGGATCAACTTCTATGAGGATAAACTCTTCATTGAAATGAGCACGTTAAAAGGGAAAAGATTTTGAAATATCGAAAAATGTATCGGTTAATTGGAAAAATATCTTAATTATACCTAAATGATTAGTTAGTATCGTTTAAGCAAATTTTAAAACCAATGTACACAATGGCATTAATACCGATACCTTCAGACGGCGCCTGTTACTCAAGAAATTAAGATAATCGCAAAGAAGTATGAGGAAAGATTCCACTCTTATGTTAATACCCAAGCATTGCGACACTTGGACCAAATTGGAGCAGGACACACACTTAAAAAACACAGATAATGTAGATATATTATTACAAAAAATGTAGATATATGCCAAGCTTTTAAATTACTGAAAAAAACAAATTGGAAGTCAGAAACGAGTAGTATTAATTATAAAATATTTTTAACAAAAAATTGAACCGACTTTGAACTCACTAAAAATTAAAAAATAATCCAACTTAGATATTTAACACAAAAAAAGATTTGAAACTAAAATATGTACATAGCAATCGTTGTAATAAGTAAATAAATATAAACAAAAACTTGATTTAACCTATCTCCTACATGTATTTTATATTCTATTGTATAGACACAGTTTAGCTTAATACCTACCTAAACCTATTTATCTATTTACAATATTTTTTTTTATATATTTTAAAGTCTCCTTTTACCAATTAGGGGTTTATCTGGACTGGACCTACAGTTTAACGTGGGCTCCACATCACGGTCCTCAGCACTAAGCCTACCGATTGGCGAGTGACTAACTTTAGAAATCATCCCAGAATACATCTGGTCTTACCCAGCCTGGTTACTGGCGTGACTGGGATCATATTCCTTGTCGGATATTACACCCTTGCCTAGGATAATCACAAACATAAATTTACGACCACGCCCCAGAAGGATTCGAACCCGCGGCTATCGCAACAGTAGGAGGACCGTCCTATAGGCTTTACCACTGTGCCACCAACCCGCCAATATTATTTTTAGTACTACCAACTGATCACTTTGAATTCGGTAGCCTACCCAATCAGTCATATTAATTTAAATTTGTTTGTTGGTAATTTAATAATTTAATTTAAATTTAATTTAATTTGTTTTAATTTTTAGTGAATTTCTTATTTATTTTTTGTAGTCGGATTTTTTTGTTAATAACATTTTATTTTTGTCTTTTCGAGGTTAGATATTTACTCTATAAATTACGCAGTTATTTTATCTAATATTTCAATGGGTAGACCAAGCATGAGGAAAAATAGAAATAAAGAAGCAATGATTGAAAATAAGGAGCGCTTCAGACCCCGTGGTCTGTTGCCTAGCCTAAGTGATTTGACAAAAGTTCGAATTAAACACTAACAAAAATTACTGCCTCGCCGGGAATCGAACTTGCGACCTCCGTTTAGGAGTCAAGCGCTTTAATCTTAGCACCATAGAAGCAATTTTCTACAATATTTCTACAGTTAGTGCTTCAAAAGCAAACTGAATGTCTTTTGCACTGAACTACTCTCGATTTTCCGTCACATCAGCTCAGCAATAACATAATACACAAATATCTGATTATTTTAGATAAAAAATTATGTGAAAACTGTGTACATGACCTTAAAACTTAAGCGTCTCCCTCGATTTCCCTCTCTTGCCCCCAACAAATCGAGTAAAAAGAGAATTTTGAAAATCGATCCACAATTGACGAAGAAATAGGCAAACATACATTAAAATATGTATACAGCCGAACATAGATGCAATTCCTTTTTTGAAGTTGGTTAAAAAAAATTATCAACTTTTGTAGCTAAATTAAAGTTTTGCTGAAACTGGTTGTTAACGGTTATTCCTTGTCGGGTTTTACAGTTCTGTTGAGTTAAACACAAACATGTTTGGAAATACCGTATAATGGGTCAAATGTGGTCAGACGATAGCAGGATGTTTCTTTCTAAATACTGTCATTGGTTGGATTAACTTTACTCTTGTAAATATATTGAATTTCACTCATGATGATAAACCTCAGATATATACCGAATGGATAAAATTCAACTTTTAACACAAATATGAGTAACTATCCAAAACCTACAAAATAGACTGGAAAAAGAAACAAATTCTACACAATAACTTAGTAAAACTTTAAAATACTCCTAAATAAAAAATATATCTTTACAAAATTTGTGTTTTTTCCAATAAAAAATATTTAAAATATTGATGCTAAATTAAAATGCAAAAAAAGTATCAAAACTGTACAAAGGCTCGAGGGTAATTGCTCATCTTTGTATATGTTCAATATATTTATCATTATTAATCTAAATTATTTCGACCCTTTGCATTTATTATTAATTTACTACAACTATTATATATTACTGCAACATCAAAAAGAAGTATTGAGGTATAGAGTTATAGCAGGTATTGCAAAAAATATGGTTTTGTTTATTATAAATTCTTTCCGTCGATCTGAACATCGTTTGTCTGAAACTCTCCGTTTGGAGTGACAGGAATTATGGACTTATAACATATGTCCATTAGTTCTTCAAGACATCAACTACATCATTTTGCCAAACTATGATTGGGGTACTTTCTAATTCAACTTCGTGGCATTATTTCGGGTCGAATTCGATTGAACAGAACATCTGCAGCAAAAGCTGTGAGACAAATGCATTTTATCCAAACGGAATTGCATTGAAGGAGACGGGATACATTTCAAAAAAATAAATAAAGCGTTAATATATTTTAGGTTTTTCTTAAAAACTAGAGTTTTTTTTTAATTGGAGCTACTGTTTATGTAGGCTCCTAGCCATGGTCCCCGACATTAAAACTATCAACTGGCAAGTAATCAACTTAGAGGCCATCCTAGAAGGTAACACTTTTTACGTAGCCTGGTTATTAGCGTGACTAGGATGATTTTCCTTGTTGGATATTTTAATTTTGCCCATGAACCGACACAAACATACATATACATTTAAAATCAAGCCCGGCGGGATTTTAATCTGCGAGTATTGCAGCAAAAGGAGAACCGTCCTTGACAAACTGCGGCTACCAAATTCTTAAAAACTAGATTTTTTTTTGAATTGGAGCTAATCTTTAATGTAGGCCCTTAGCCATGGTCCCCGACATTAACACTATCAACTGGCAAGTAATCAACTTAGAGGCCATCCTAGAAGGTAACACTTTTTACGTAGCCTGGTTATTAGCGTGACTGGGATGATTTTCCTTGTTGGATATTTTAATTTTTCCCATGAACCGACACAAACATACACATACATTTAAAATCAAGCCCGGCGGGATTTTAATCCGCGACTATTGCAGCAAAAGGAGAAGTTTTTTAAGAGAAGAAGAGAAGTTTAAGAAGTTTAGTCTTAATATTTATCACTTTATTTCCTTACTACTTCTCCCATAATAATATGTCATTTTATATTTTGCATATGTTTTAGAATAAATCAATATGAATTAATTAATAAATAATAGAGCTAAATCTATACTATTTCATAAAAAGAAGAAGCACGAAACATTTATCTGGAATTACAAATTATGCAACATTCAAAAATAATTCAATTGTTTGTAAAAGATCCTTAAAAAATTAAATTTTATATTACACATTTTGTCTTTCTTATAACTCAAATGGTAATGTTTTACTATATCATTATAGTTACACCAATGACAAAGAGGAAACAAGTGGCTGGTAATATATATTAAATTGCTGCATGGTACATGTAGAAAAAAAAACACCACAACTATGTAATAATTGCGCGAAGAAAACGACAATAGAATAGCGGCTAAGGAAAAAAGTATGTAAATATAAATACGAAAATTAACTTCGCATTTGTGGTTAGTGCAATTAAAAATCCTATTTCTGTAATTATAATGCATAAAATTGTTTTACGATGTCCTTGTTTTGCGGTAATTATAAAACGAACAGCACCTGACAAAAACAACGAACGTGAGAAATAAAAATGTAACAAATTTTGGTCGATTCTATTATATGAATTGCGGAAACTGTTACGTAACGTGCTTGGTATACGCATTAGCGATTGAATTTATGCGCGTCAATTGATATAAAAAATAAATGTCAATACGGTTTCATTTTATATAAATAATATCTAGTTTATCATTGAATATGTAATATAATTCTATAATATTTTAAATTAAATATCAAATTCACATAAAACATGACATCCACTGGATTAATTAACCTATTAAATCTATTAAATATACATATATAATAGCTTGTTTTTATTTCAAATCATGACGCACCCTATAGCACACTGATTACCCTGTGACAAATTTATTATTAAAAATCTCAATACAAGAAATAAGGAGCCTCAACGGAATAATAATGAATTGGTATCAAGGAATTGTCACCATTTATATATCAATTCTTTAAATTGTTTCTCTAAGTTTTGATTCTGTTTGACAATCCTACATCTAGTATAATACCCCTCCTCTTAAACAGTGTGATCGGTCGTATTTTACCCAAAAACCAGTTAACCTGAAACGTCTGTTTCCATCGAATGATAAAAACATCACAAGTTATACAACATTGTAAAAGTTTTGAAATGTGTGACCCAAAACTTGATTCTCTATTTTCCTAAACAACAATTTATACAAAATTACTATATTATCCCCAAAAATATTATTTCATCACTATTTGACTGATTTGTTTATTTTACTATATTTTTGTTATTGATATACTTTATACCACCCACCTATGCGGGTATACGATACTGTAAAATTCTTCGACCGATATTATATTTAGTTTATACTAGTGATATCCTTAATACTGCGTGGGGCAAAAGTCCCGCTACTATTTCGATTACCTATAACTTTGTGTAAAGTAAAGATAAGTAAGTTTGGTTTTCACAGAAGGTTTATCCGGTCTCTACATTTTTTTTCGTTCTAATAGAAAAAGTATATCGGCTAAATGGTGACCACGATTCGCTATGAAACTTCCGTCTCTTTTTAATGAATTTTTTAGGTCAACCTGCAACATCTGAGGTTGAATTTCTTCAATTTCGTGACGAATATTATCATTAAGATGTTGAATATTTTGGGGCTTGTTCACATAAACTTTTGATTTTAGAAAACCCCATATGAAAATGGCCATGCTAAATCGCCACTTTGCGAAATTAGTGTTCGTGGAAAAACGTCATTCAATAATTGAACTGTTGAACGAGCTGTGTGTGCTGCGGCCCCATCCTCCTGAAATAATCTGTCTTCTAGACCTTGCTCTTTCATTTCAGGTAAAAGAAAATTTCGAATCATGTCTTGGTTCAGCAATAACGGTAAAGGCAACACCTTGGTCATTTTCAAGAAAATAGGGACCAATAATGTTTCTGGTATGAATACCACACCATACAGTTGTTTTAAGTGGCTGCAGTGATGTTTCATGAATTAATCGTGGTGTGTTCCCTAAAACCGACTGTGACGAGAAAATGGGCTTCATCTTCAAAAATCTTCAATTTCATCAGGCAGCCTTCAGACACTGTTTTTGCTTGTTCTTGTGGCGTATATTTATCCACAAAAAATTTGGACGCCTACACAACACAATTAACCATTGTGCGGAACTGAGCTAAACGTCACATAGATGGCGCGCAATCCAAAGGGTAGCGGGACTTTTGCCGCACCCTATACTATGGAGTAACAATGTCTGCATTGGTTATAATACTGAACTACTCGCTTTATATAACAATATTATCATAACAGTGAATAGAGTACTAACAGCTGTCAATAACACTACAGAGTGGACAAAGAAATAGCGAAATACTAATAAGTCTACAAATAAATAACTACCTCTCAATGATAATTAGTTCTAAAGTATTTTCATACAACTAAATATTTGGATATGACACTGAACACCGAATAAAGGCAAAAAGATACGAGCTAAATGTTGTATGAGACTAAACAAAGTTGTGGTAGCTTGGACGACAATCCGAATTAACTCTCCACAGTAAACTGTTATTGTACAAGCAAATGTTGAAACCAATGTAGACCTATGGTGAGCAATAAACGCATTACACTCAGAAATCTAACATTAACATGACCCAAATTTACCAAATCAAAGCAACATTGTTAACGGCCCATGGTACATTAGAAATTTGGTTTGGTGAAAAAATATTAAGTTTAAGTCTAACATCTTAGAGCTGATCTTTAAAAACAATATGAAGAAAAATTTCTAGATAGATAGAGCAATATGCTTTTATTAAATTTATATATTTATTGTATTTTATTCCTTTAGAATATATATGACCATTATAAATTTAACTATAACATAAAATATCTACTCCAGTATTTCAAAAATGATGAAAGTTATTATCTTTCAAATCCCTTTGTATTTATTAATGCTTTACTATAATTTTGTTGTTAATATAACACCCTATTTATCAACCCGATGTAGATCTAAATCTAATTTCTCCCCTGGAAGTTGCCACTGAAAGTGATAACCTCAATCCTAAAAAGGCACCTGGTATAGATGACATTTCACCTGGATTATTGAAAGAACTGCCACGAAAAGCAATCATCATGTTGACATATATATTTAATGCCTGTTTAAGGCTGAAGCATGTCCCGGAATGCTTTAAAGTTGCACAAATAATTGTGCTCAAAAAACCTGACAAACCTGCAGAACAAGTCGAATCTTACAGGCCTATTTCGCTACTACCTGCAATATCAAAGCTATTTGATAAGCTGATATATAAACGTTTTAAACATTTGGTAACAATACCTGATTTCCAGTTTGGTTTTCGAAATCACCATTCAACTATCGATCAAGTGCACAGAGTAACTGCGGCTATTGAAAGAGCGTTTGAAGAAAAGAAATACTGCCCTGCAATATTCCTGGATGTCTCATAAGCTTTTGATCGGGTTTGGCATTTGGGATTAATCTGTAAGATGGGCAAATTGTTACCGCGTAACTATTGTCAATTGCTGGAGTCATATTTATTTGGAAGAAAATGTAGAGTATCGCACGAAATGGCGTTCTCGATATTTAAAAATATCTCAGCTGGAGTTCCTCAAGGTAGCGTCTTAAGACCTCTCCTGTATCTGCTCTACATTGCTGACATTCCAACAACAAAAGAAACACTTCTTGGAACCTTTGCTGATGACACAGTTATTATGGCAAAAGATATCTCTGCCTAGGGCAATAGAAAAAGTGCAAGTGGCAGTCAACAAAATCTACAAATGGACAAAAGATTGGAAAATTCAACTTAATAGCTCCAAATCTGTCCACGTTAATTTTGCATTAAAGCGAAATAATAAAAGCTTAATTATATCACTCAATGGATGCCCGATTCCTCAAGCAGAATCAGCAAAATGCCTTGTAATCCATCTTGACGGTAGATTAAATTGGAAGCATCACGTTAGACAAAAAGCAAAACACATTAGAACCAAAATAAAACAACTATACTGGTTAGTCGGAAGATACTCTCAACTTGATCTAAAATCAAAGAGGTTGATCTATAATACAATTATAAAGCCAATTTGGACCTATGGGGTGCAAATATGGGGTTGCACTAAAAATTCTAATCAGTTAGTCATACAGCGCTGTCAAAACAAGATTCTTCGATTGATTACCAATGCCTATCGCTATGTAACCAATGAAGAACTGCACGATGACCTGGAAATCAAATGGATTTGCGAAGTTGTGCAGGATTTCGCCTTGAAACACGAAAGAAGATTACTAAATCATTCTAACGTGGAAGCAATACAAATGCTGGACAGCGCACAGGATGTCAGGAGATTGAAACGAACAAAACCATACGAACTTGTGTGAACATTTAGTGTGTATTATTAGTGTAAACTATAGCTATAAGTTAATAATTAATAAATAATTGTAATTTCATAATTGAGGAATACATACTGATATATTTTCTCGCACTCGTCTTGCTTGTAATTAATCTAAGAACATAGGAAAAGTAGTAATAAATTAATTGTAAATTAAGATTGTAATAAGAGTATCTAATAAAGATGTTATAAAAAAAATATATAACACCAAATTTCCATGAATATCCAATAGTTCAGCCCTGGTATATCAAAAATGACCAAAATTATTAGTAGTCAGAGGAATAGTTCACCTAACTCGACCACCACCTCTTATGAATATGTATTTTAAGGCTTGTTAAACGTCTTCCATCAACTTGCCTATATATTAAGCGCAAGAATGGAGAATTCCGCCGTCTCCGTACGTGCAAATGTCACCCAGAAAATTTATAGTAGTTAACCTCTCGCATGGTCACTTTGCCAGAATCGAGAATGAGGGCAACTATCGAATTATTCATAGTCGAATTATTTTGTTTGTAATACTGAGTCTAGAAAATCATTTTAATAGACTAAAATATAGTTTTTCCAAACTAAATCAAGAAAATATGTGCGTTAAATTAATAAATCGATTGTTCGTTTCGCAAAATAGGATTTACAATACATTTTCACAAATGTCTATGTGACATGAAATAATATTTTGAAAACTAGCATTAGTATTTTTTTTAATTAAGTTAGTTAAAAAAGTCTTTTTCATCTCTACAACGCCTACATCACAAATATTTTTATGTAAGTTACAAAAATAAAAACAATAAAAAGGAATTGTTAGAAAATAAAACTAATTATCATATGCAAAGCCTATTAACGCTAACCGGTCATATCCCAATTATCGGTTTTGGTTTATATTATTTTAATAAACTACCGTAAAGGGATTATAACAAAGTACGACCATGAGAACCAAAACACCGAATTTAAGCTTTCAAAAATCACAGATCAGTATTTGAAGAAACAAATTCTATACTTACTACCATACATGCATTTACATGCGATTGGTAAGATTCAAACTACAAAAACCAATCGAGGTTTCACAACTTGAGAGGCAAAAAGGGTATTCTATGGAATATTGTGACTGACGATGAAAAGTTGATCTACTAGGACAATTCCTATCACTAACATTATTGGATTGCTTACTGTTGGAAAGTCATCCACATCGATACAGAAGCGAAATATACATGGTCATACATTCTTGTTTTGAATATAGTGGGATCAACGAGATATTGTGTACAACCAACTGTTTAAACCGAATCACTGGAGATGTTTGCCAACGTCAGTTGAATAAATTGAACGATGTATTGTTACAAAAACTGCAGCAATAGAGTAACAGACGCTATTCTAAAGTCATCTTTTTGCTTAGCAACGCTCGACCATAAGTTGTAAGATATGTAAAAGCTACACTGCAGCAGCTAAAATATTTTTAAAAAATTGAACCAACTTCAAAAAATAAATAACGAATAAAAACCGAAAATAAAAACGGTTTAAAATAAAATATGTCCATAATAATCGTTGTAATAACTAAATAAAAATAAACAAAAACTGATTTAACCTATCCACTTATTCTACTATATACACACAATTTAGATTAATACCTACCTAAACCTATTTATCTATTTACAATATAATTTTAACTACTACCAATTGATCACTTTAGAGTCGGTGCCGAGAAACAAATTAGATTTGTTTTGTCCGTAATTTAATTTTGTGTCACATATGTCACAAAATTATATTATTTTTTTGTATTCTTTAGGCTTAGTTTTAAAATAGTCATTACGAAAGCTATAAAATGCATTTTTCAAATCGATATAATTAATTACAAAATTAAAAATCCAAAAAATGTTACGGTAAAAACTAAAACGAAATTAATTTTTTTAGGCGTTTGTCATTGATTCATCATGTCATCACAATATCTCGATAAATTCAACGCAATTAACTTTATAAATATTTTTACAAAAACTGGATTTAGTTGTGGTTTTGACAATATGAATGTTGACATTCTATTAATGTAACTTGTACTTGGTATAATGATTTGTAATAACAAACGCTTTTTTCTTCTCCGTAATAAATAAATAATAAAAATAGTAATATTATATAATAATCCAATTGCAATTGGTGAGTCAAATTAAATGCATTGTGGACTTAAATCAACAAAAACCATCAAGAGAATGGAAACGGCGTTTTATAGCTGACACAAATACAAAAACTTGATTGAACTTGAATTTCTTAACAGTATTTATTTACGTACTGATCTATAAAAGACTCTGAATATATTGTGTTCTACTTTTAGCCTACATTAAAAATAAGGTTTTTTTATTTAAAGTAGAAAAAAATTTAAATAGATATTTCAATAAAAATACTGAATATATTACACTTAGTATTTAATCATGCAGGACTTCTGTCAGTTGGCGCTACTAATCCTAACTAAGGTTTTGCTGAATATTAACGATATGAAATTTAATTATTTATTACAACCAATGGTAATGTTGCTGCTGAGAAAAGGATAACAATATAATATTATTAAATATTATAATTTATATATTTTAATTGCATGAAAATATCCATGAGAATATTTGAAGACAGACAACAGAAGAGGTGTCAGTGAAACATAACTATGGAGAAGTTATTTAGTGATTTGAATAGAATGACATTGAATGACATTTGACGCAGGGAAACAGCGGCTTGATTGCGTCAAATACAAAAAAATATATATATTTAGATCCAATTTGATGCTTAGTATAATCTTAATTTATAATCAATTAATTACTACTGTTCTGTTATACTTTCATTAATACACAAGCAAGGCGAGTGCTTACTGCGAGGCTTAGTGTTGTTTACGTAGCGATAAGCATTGATAATTAAACGTAGAACTTGGCATCTTGGCTTTATGATTGACTGATAGACCAATATTTTTGATTGTAGGTCAAGTTGAGAGTATTTTCCAAATAACCAGTACAGTTGCTTGACTTTGGGTCTAAACTGCTCTGCTTGTCAAACGTAATGTTTCCAGTTTAACCTACCATCGACCAAAATTAACATGGACAGATTTGGAACTATTAAGCTCCATTTTCCAGTCTCTAGTCCATTTGTAGATTTGGTTAATCGCTACTTGTACTTTTTTACAGCCTTGGACAGAGATACATCTTCTGCCATGACAACTTTGTCGGCGGCAAATGTTCCAAGTACTGTTTATTTTGTTGTTGGAATATCAGCAGTATAGAGCAGATATAAAAATGATCCCAAGACACTACCCTGTGGAACTCCATACGAAATAGACTTGAAAGAACTAGACTAGTAGACAATAATTCCGTGGTAACAATTTGCTTATTTTTTGTGTTAATCCCAAATGCCATACCCGGTCAAAAGCTTGTGACACATACAGGAATATTGCAGGGCAGAATTTATTTTCTTTGAACGCCTTTTCAACAACCACTGTTACTCTGTGCTCCAAGAGTTTTTCATTTAAATTTTATAATCGCCAAATTCTAATTACTTATCCTAAAAACCCAATAAAAATGAAATTCTCATTATTTCTTATTAGAACGGTTTTCAGATTTTGTTGTTAAACTGAATAAGATAATTTTTATCAATTATAAGGTCTACTTGTTTCTTTCCTAGCATAACAGAGAAGCTATTCAACATCTATTCTTTTTTATCCTTCTTTTCTATACATAACGACATGGTATAGGTCTATATTAGTTTGTAGTGCTATATTAGATGTTTGCATGTATTCCGATCAGGTGTTCGCTTTAAAAATCGATTCCATTTTAATAAGACAAATTGATAAAACGTATATTGACCAAAATATTTCTCATAGATTTCTAAAATATTCTTCTACCTTCTAGCAACTTCATGGATTCTACATTATCGAAGGAACAAAGTTGGTTTGACAGCGTTCCATTTTCACATTTCTTTAGCATTTAGAAACCGTGTGCCAGCCAAGTTTTTTTTTTTTTTTTTTTTTTTTTTTTTTATTATTACTCTTCGTGAGTCCACAATCTGCCCTATTGGCAATAAGTATTTCTTCTGTTTATATTATATATACATGGCTTGTAGAAAATCACTTCATTAAGCAATCTTCTGTATAAAATATTATCTTAATTAATTAGTCTTATTCTAATGCTTATTCTAAACTCTACATATGTCCAGTAATCAGATCAGATGGTATTAAACGTTTTAGTCTACGCACTTCACTATCACGTCGCATATTTAGCTGATTAGCGAGTACATTGGGATGCACTGACACTCTTTCGAAGTACTTCACACAAACACGTTGGATTACACTCGTTATAGGTTCTAGAGGAATATCGCGTTGTATCACTTTATTTGAAATATAGTACGGAGCATCAACAATGGCACGCAACACCTTATTTTGGAACCGTTGAATGACGGATATATTGGATTTGCTAGCGGTACCCCATAGTTGAATTCCATATGTCCAAATGGGCTTGAGTATAGACTCATACAGCAATACCTTGTTATCTAATGATAACTTGGATTTGCGCCCAATGAGCCAATACATTTGATATAATTTTAGTCCTAGTTGTTTCCGTTTAGAGAGTATGTGCTTCTTCCAGGTTAGGCGTCGATCTAAATGCATACCAAGATATTTAACATGGTCTGCTTGGGGGAGTTGGCGATGATTGATATTTACTGGTGGACATGTTCTTCTACGCAGGGTAAACGTTATATGCGTGGATTTTGATTCATTGGCTTTAATGCGCCATGTCTTCAACCATAATTGTATTTGCTCCAGGTGGGTTTGTAGGTTTATTGATGCTGTGACTGGATCTTCATGGGATGCTAAGATTGCTGTATCGTCTGCATATGTTGCCACAGTAGTTATTTTTGTGGTGGGCAGATCAGCCGTATACAGAAGATACAGTACTGGACCCAGTACACTACCTTGCGGAACTCCTGAATATATGGGATTTAATTCGGTATGTTCATCGCCTTGATTTACAATAAAATCTCTGTCAGTGAGATACGATTTTAGTAGCTGATAGTCCGGATGAGGGAGAAGTTTCTTTAGTTTAACCTGCAAGCCCGTATGCCATACTTTGTCAAAAGCCTGAGATATGTCTAGGAAAGCAGCCGAACAATATCTTTTGGCATTTAGGTCAGCGTTTATTTGGTTTACAAGTCTATGCACTTGTTCTATAGTCCCATGCTTATTGCGAAAGCCAAACTGATGTTCTGGAATAATTTTTCTTTTTTCTATTATATAGTTTAGTTTTTTTATGTATAACTTCTCGAAAACTTTCGAGATTATTGGTAATAAACTTATAGGTCGGTAGGAGGTCACATCTTCTGGTATTTTTCCTGGTTTAAGTATCATTAATATTTTAGCTACTTTCCAGATACTAGGGAAGTAATTAATTCGTAGCATAGCATTAAATATATATGTTAATAGTTTTATAGCCTTTTCTGATAGTTCTTTTAAAATTTTACCAGTAATTAAGTCATAACCAGGAGCTTTTTTAATATTAATCTCTCTCATTATTGTATGTTTAACTTTTTTGACCGTTAATTTCTCGTGCGGTAAATCCATTTGAAATGGCGAATCTAGAAAGCTAGTAATTTTATTTTCGTCATCTTTATGTAGCTGAGACTGGAAAGGTTTAAAAACATTTTTTAAGTGTTTTGAGAAAATGTCGGCCTTCTCTTTATTGCTTCTCGCCCAATTATTTTCGCTTGTTTTAATAGGTGGGTTATGCTGCTGGGATCTCCTAAGCTTTTTTGTTGCTTTCCACAACGAATAGTCTGTAGCCTCAGTTGATGTCAAGTTTTCTAGGTATTCTTGAATGCCTTGGTTCTGTTCGATTTGGATTAGATCTCTCAGCTCTTTTATGGCCCTATTAAATTTTCTTTTATTCTCTTCAGTCCTTTGCTGTTGCCAATTTCGTCGTAACTTTCTTTTTTCTGCTATCTTTTTCTGTATTGTACATGATATATGTGTATTTTTTCTTGGAAATGTTTCAATGTTGGGAGTCGCGGAATATGCTGCCTCCTGTATATTTTTTGTAAGATTTATTGCTGCTATTTCTATATCCATTTCAGTTTGTAACGGTAAGTTTAGAGAGATATTTTGGTCTAAGTTTTCTCTAAATGAGGGCCAGTTAGTTCTATTATTGCACAGAGAAGGGGGTTTATCTTTGATGGTAATTTTTGAAGAAATTGTTACTATTATTGGTGAATGATCAGAAGACAGGTCGAAACATGATTCTGCCTGACACTTTTTTGGATCAATATTTTTTGTAATACAGAAATCTATTGTATCTGGTTTTTTATTTCTGTCTGAAGGCCAATATGTTGGTTCACCAGTAGAGATATGTTGTAAGTTATCTATCCTTATGGCTTTGAGCAGTTCTCTACCTTTTGAGGTTATTATTCTTGAACCCCACATTAAATGTTTTGCATTATAATCTCCTCCTGCTATAAATCTATTACCTAGCGTACGGAAGAATTCTTGAAATTGTTCTGCCTTGTTGTTATGTTTGGGTGGGCAATAAATCGCAGAAATTGTTAATGGTCCATGGGCTTCCTCTATGGTTATACTGGTGGCTTGCAGGTAGTCTTTGCGGAATTTTTCTTTTTCGAAATGCTTTATATCATCTCGAATTATTATGGCTGTACCTCCATGTGCTTTATCATCAGGGTGATTTGTATGATAAAGCTTATATTTAGGAACTTTCAAATAATTTTTGTCCGTAAAGTGTGTTTCGGAAACCATCATAACGTCAATATTTTGTTCAATTACGAACATTTTTAGTTCCCTGGCATGTTGTTGGAGCCCATTGGCATTCCAGACGGCGATTTTGTAGCTATTGGTTTCAGGCATTAGGCAAGTTTGCTTACGACGGTTGTGAGTAGACCAAGCATCGTACTCATTTGATCCATTAGTTTGGCCATCATATTTTCTAATCTTGAGATGTTGCTAGTTTCAGTAGGTTGAGATATTGTCTCTCGTTTTTGTGCTGAACCATTTTCAACTATTTGGGCATAAGTTATGTCTGGTTGACTTGTTCTGGTGGGTAGTGGTAGATTGGTAGTAGTGGATTGTTTTTGTTGATGCCTTTTTTCCCTTAAGGCAGGATAGAGTTTCTGCTGTAGTTGCTTGTGAACTGCGCAACCCTTGTAGTTCGCTGGATGATTTCCGTTACAGTTGACACATTTCACTTTTTCATCGCGAACTTTACGAGTACAATCTCCTGTCTTATGTTCTCCTGCACATTTTACGCATCTATATGATTTGCGACAGTAAGTCTTTGTGTGTCCGTGCGCTTGACACCTTGTGCATTGTGGTATAATTCTTTTTATATGTGGTGGTTCGCATTTAATAATATTATTTTCCAATTTGGTGATTTCATACACCGCCTTATTGTTTCCATTAGGTTTTATGTCTATATAAAACATAGGCAGAGGTTTTTTTGTCGTGTGATGTCGTATATTGTGAATATTTACGACCTCGTGGCCTTTTTCAGCTAGTGCTACCTTGATGGTGTTAAAGTCCGTCCCGTGATGTAATCCTTTTAATACGAATTTAAATGTTCTCTCGGATTTTGGCCTGAATGTATGATATTGGGTGTTTCTTTCATCTAATTCTTTTATAAGAACTTTAAAGTGATCCGCTTCGAACAATTGGATTTTAATTGTTTCATAGCTCACTGTTTTAATTGTGTAGTTCGTAGTAATGGTTTTTAATAAATCATGGATGTTTTTTATTATTCCTACCTTATAGACTGTTATTGGTGGTGGTTTGGGAACAACTTTTTCAGGGCTTGGTTGTATGTTCTCTTCAATTTCTTCCGACAGGTTGCTAAAACTGTTTTTTGTCTCTATCGGTTTCTGCAACCAATAGTCACTGATTCTTGTTTGTTTCCTCGCGATTTCTTCTTCTGGACTTCTCAATCGTTTTTTGTTAACGACTGTAGTCCATTCTGATGGTGGAGTTTGCGTTATTGCTGTTTGTTCTAATCTTATATCAAAGTGTGCAGGTGATTTGGTTGAATCGCTATTGTTTGCCATTTTTTAATTTTTAATATTTTATTTAATTTACTTCCAGAGGATAAAAAAAATAAAATAAATACATTGTTTATTTCACGCACTTCATTTTTCACTTACGTTATTTTAGCACTAGTTTTTTACTATAAATGCCAGCCAAGTAATAATCATAACGTGTTACCTCTGGTGACAGAATGGTTGAGATAGAACCTGAGCTGTAATAGTTGACAACTTTTGTTTACAACACTTGTAACGCGTTGCCGGGCATTATCCTGCAAAAAGATTAGCTTGCTTCAGTTACATACTATTGTTGGTCTTTTTTGCAACAATGCATCATTGCAACAGTAATCGTTTCATTCGGCTTTAGCAGCTTGTACTGCACTACAACTTGCTGGTCCTACTACATTTCCATGAATATTGCGCTTAGGCATCGATGTGGATGACTCTCTTGGATTAACCCATCACATTTTGGTGAATGATGGATTACACTTTTGAGTCTAGGATTGTCGTAGTAGATCCAGTTTTTATCGCCATTTACTATACGATACAGAATATTTTTTTTAGCAAGCTTCGCAACAACTGGAATTTGATGGAGCAATATCGCCATTATTTTCAGAAGTATTTTATAATTTTGACAAATTTAAATTTTGGGCATTTAGTTATTTGCATCTGTGTACACTTAATAAATAACTCAATAATGTTAAATGCACAGGTATTATTTTATGCACGGAAATGTCACAAACTTCTGATTTAACAGTCAGTTTAGGTTGCTTAATAGCTCTTTACATTGATATTTCGCATTTTCACCAATGGACATCGCTAGTGTGGCACAATGGCATGACATGAGTCTTAGTATCAGTTTGCAATAACATACCTAGTATGACACTTATATATTATGTAGTAGTGACTTATTGACCGCCTCAATGTATGCGTAATATAGGGAATATTCAAATCATACCGAATGTAATACATTAATTCTGTAATAATCTGATAAGAGCTCATTTTCATCATTAAAGGATTGTCTTGAAGATGTCTATAACTAGGGACTATACGAAATTGGAAAAATGGTATTTAAAATGAAAAATAATGGATGCTGATACAAAATCGCTTGTAAACCTATATGATGTGAATCAATCCCATCTTCATCAGAAAATAGTATTTGTGCATTTAATAACCAGTTTAGTAGTAAAGTCAGCGTCAAAGAATCAGGACGATTATCTTACTTCTGCGGTGTATATATGTTTATTGACAAGATTATAATATCCGACAAGGAAAACCGCCCACGCTTCAATGTCTTTTACCAATATTGTTTTTACATTTAAGCCTGAAGTTCGAGAATCTTTACATTGTATAAATGATGCACTAAAATTTAATTAAAGAATTATTTTCAAAATAAATTGATTTGATATTCATATTTTATAATCTTCTGTAAAATGTATTAATATGTCTGTATTGGATAAAAATAAATTATGTTTGACAACACATACAACGAAACATTAGTTTAACTGTCTTGCTTGCTTCCAATACAAAAAAGGTCACTTTTACATCATGTTATGATAAGCGACAAAGTATCGATTTCTATAATAAGTAACAGAACAATCTGTTTAATGAGGTCAGAAAATCATTGTTTTAAAATATATTTTAGAGTCTCCTTTTTTACCTATTGAGGTTTATTTGGAATGGACCTACTGTTTAACATGGGTTGCCACGGTCCTCGGCATTAACAATTGATAAAATATACGCCAGGGTAATTTTTAACATTGCCATGATATATTATGGCCATCATCCATGTTATAATAAACGACCATCCATGATAACCCGTTTTGGATAGGACTGAATGTCTTTTAAAGTGACATGATGAGTGAAAAATATATTTTCAAAATTAAATGTATTTCATATTCATAAGCTACAAATCTTCTGCAAACATTTTTGGTTCGTCCGTAGTGGATAAAAATAAATAGTGTGGTCACAATATATAACAGACTATTTTTTTCGATTTAGTTAGTATCTAGTCGAATATCATCGAGCAATGGTGCACATCAATAACAGCTCCCTCTGCGTCCGCCGAGCGCCGTTGGGATATTTCGCTTTGTCATTAGATGAAATTAGTTAAAGTTCCATTGCCGGTTGTCTAGCTGGGACCAGGGTCGGACTCTAATTTAAATGTCACTTGACGCGAACGGGCTCAGGTTCAGGTGCGGTTCGCTCACGGGCAGTCGTTGCGGAACGGACCAGCCGGCATAGTTCTCGAACTATGCCGAAGAGAAATGCCTCAAATCGACGCAATATTGCATAGATGAATCGTCGTTATGGTCAACGCAGAAATGGAGAAGGTGAGGTATAGACTTGAGGTCACCACCGAAACGGATATTCTCCAGGAGTTCTATATTCTGCTTTACACTAGAACTTTGTACGAAACACAATATACGAAGTTCTAACTAAAACGTAGAAAGGAATTGTATTTTTAATATGAGGGAAAACTTTAAACCTATTGGTAATGGTCATCTGAGATTAGCTATATTATGAAAAATACGTAAAAATTACGAGATATTTTCAAAAAAGGCATTGTATGTCTTAGGTTTTATTGAGACTGTATGCTTTTATGATTAGAAATAGCCGTTTATACATTATATGTTTAAAAATGCAATAATCCGAAGAAAAACCAAGAAAAACAAAGTATATCAAATGTATTTTCGTATTGAATTTAGTAAGTAGTATATTATTTTCAGCAAATAATTATTATCCACAATTTTTTATAATTCATATACTGTGTTTTGCTATGATTAAAAAAATATATATCCGGTTCGAATTGCAATCAAAGCTAACTTACGTTCATTATTAAGAGAGATGACCAAGTTTGATAGATTTATATTTTAGTGGTAAATGTAACGCAAATGAAAACCTGACCAAATGGAAATAAGTTGCTATATTTTAACGAATATAATACGGTAAGGAAATTGTCAGGAGTTAAAAGTCAAAATTAACATCACAAAAAAATATATTGCTTGTAAGATAAAAAGAGAAATTAATATAACATATTAAAGAAATATGTTAGAACAATGAAACTGAATAATTGAAGAAAAGGTATAAAAAACAAGGAACAAATAAGCGAAAAACAATGATAAGGATATCTGTAAATAATGAATCAATTTTGTTCTATGAAATATATGGAAAAGAGAAGTTATAACAAGACTTGGAAGGGCATATTGGTTAGTTTCAGCATATAATTTAAGAGCTCTTGATTCAGAAAAATGTACTTCACTTTGTGATATATATCATATACAGTATAATGTAATACATGAAACTGATAAAGAGCAAAGCAATAGTACCACTAGGTATTTTTCTCTTATACTGTTGCTATAGCTCTAATATATCTAGCCATTTTGAAAGAGATACTCTCTTTTTGTAGATGCATGCAGACGCAAATGATGGAGTGTTGAAAATTACATTTTCGATATTTGTTACTTATATTGTTTGATTTGAAAAATATTCCAATTAAACAGTTTTAGAAACTTATAGTGATGCAATAGAGTCATATCAATAAAGAGTTTTAGTTTGAACGTGTTAAAAGTAACGTGATTTGAGGGTATTGTTAATATGAGGGAAAAATTTAAAGCTATTGGTAATGGTCATCTGAGATTAGCTATTTTATGAAACATACATAAAAATTACGAAATATTTTCAAAAAAGGCATTGTATATCTTAGGTTTTATTGAAACTGTATGCCTTTATGATTAGAAATAGCCGTTTATACATTATATGTTTGAAAATGCAATAATCCAAAGAAAAGCCAAGAAAAACAAAGTATATCAAATGTATTTACGTATTGAATCTCGTAAGTAGTATCTTATTTTCAGCAAATAATTATTATCCACAATTTTTTATAGTTCATTTACTGTGTTTTGCTATGATTAAAAAAATATATATTCAGTTCGAAATGTAATCAAAGCTAACTTATGTTCATTATTAAGAGGGATGACCAAGTTTGATAGTTTTATACTTTAGTGGTAAATGTAACGCATAAACATGCATAACATTCAGCATAACGCATGAAAATAGGTTGCTATATTTTAACGAATATAATAAGGTAAGGAAATTGTTAGGAGTTAAAAGTCAAAATTAACATCACAAAGAAATATATTGCTTGTAAGATAAAAAGATAAATTAAAATAACATATTAAAGAAATTTATTAGAACAATGAAACTGAATAATTAAAGAAAAGGTATAAAAAACAAGGAACAAATAAGCTAAAAGCAGTGATAAGGATATCTGAAGATAATGAATCAATTTTGTTCCATGAAATATATGGAAAAGAGAAGTTACAACAAGACTTGAAGGGGCATATTGGTTGGTTTCAGCATATAATTTAAGAGCTCTTAATTCAGAAAAATGTGCTTCACTTTGTGATGTATATCATATACAGAATAATATAATACATCAAAACTGATAAAGAGCAAACCAATAGTACAACTAGGTATTGTAATTTCTCTTATACTGTTACTATAGCTCTAATATATCTAGCCATTTTGAAAGAGATGCTCTCTTTTTGTAGATGTATGCAGACGCAAATGATGGAATGTTAAAAATTACATTTTCGATATTTGTTACTTATATTGTTTGATTTGAAGAATATTCCAATTAAACGGTTTTAAAAACTTATAGTTATGCAATACAGTCATATCAATAAACAGTTTTAGTTTGAACGTTTTAAAAGTAACGATTTTGAGGTCAACGACAAAGAACACTCTGGAGCAATTGCAATACTTATTGGGCGAAACACCAACTGAAAACCTCAAAGTACTTTTAGTAAGCTAAATAGTTAATCAATCAATTGTGCAAAAGGTCATGAGTTTGTTAAAGAGAGCCATCCTCATTTACCACGTTCATGATCAGAGTATATGCAAGCACCTCTTTCAATTGTATTTTTTTTACGTTAACATATCCTCGAGTATAAAACATAGTGAGAGACTTATTAAAAGTTAAATATTGATTTATAGCGTACATAATCCAGTGTATGAATAATAATTTAATTAAAATAACTTAAATTCATATGCTCCGTTTTTAGATTCCAAAATTTGGCATTTATAGATGTTAGGAATATAACATTAACTCACAATTATTTTAATAGGAACAAACTCCACATGAACATATTGGCATGTAGTGATATAATTCAAGGCTTGGTAGTCATTATTAAAATATGACGTATATATAAAGTTATTTATAAACCAAAAAATATATTTAAATATTTTTATTACAGAAAGGAAGTAAATTAATTACAAATTAATTTGGTTCCGTAAATATATTATATTCCTTGGAAGCTGTATAAAATCCTACAAAATGCTAAATAGCAATGAACCAATATTAGAATTATTTTCTTAAAAATGTTTTAAAATCTTTTTCTATTAACCTTCCATTTATTAATTCTGGATCAATATTTTTGAGTATTCGAAATATAAACTAAGGAAGTAGACAGAGTTGAACAATGAAATATGGCATTGAGTAATTGTTTAATTTAATAGTTGACAGCGAATTAAATATGTAAACAAGTAAGATTATAGCCAGTTCGAAGGTCCATGAAAGTCCAAAGGAATATGTTTCGGTTTGGATTAATGTTGTGATGCTTCTAATTTCCACTAAATCACCAACGAGAGAGTTTAATGTTCTAAGGGCTATTTTTATTGCTTTGTTTTCGAAATGTATCGACGAACCCACGTCAAAATGTAACATGCCAGATGTTAAAGGTGATTTCATGTTTATGATATCAATAATTTCCTGTACAACTATTGTTAGTGGCTAATTGATTTCTCAGCACAAGGTCAGAATTTACGCGAGTGTCATTACATTTGTTCAATTATCTCGTGAGTTATTGATTGTCCTTCGTTGTAAAATTGGTTTAAACGAAAACTTGTTTCCCACACAAACATCCCGACCATTTACAACTGAGCATATGCAAATAAGGAGTCCGATAAATCGAAACCCACAAATTCATCAGGCGTCAATAGATGTGGCCTATGCGAAACAAATAGGGCGCATGTCCCTCGCAAACGAGTTCATTTCAGTATCCTCGCAATTGAGTAAGTCACGTAGTTGGCGAAATAAAGAAAATAAATCCAATATGGAGCGAGAGATGACTTTTTAGTAATGAGCGCTGGCTAGGGTATTGGCGTGCAATTTAGTTCGGATTTTAATAATTGCGCAGGTTCGACTCACGGCCGCTGCGTATTCGACGTAACAAATGGGCTGTTTGCTCAGTGGTTTGATATTGGAGTAGAGAGCAAGCAAATTTATGATCTAGGAAGATAAATAACTTTAAATGTTTTGCGAAATAATTTTGCTATTGTTATTGCTTTTATTACGTAAAATGATTTTTTAATACAAGTGATTGATTTGTCTATAGTAAAATAGAAAATATCTATCGACTAAAAACTATCGAAATAAGTTTAGACACTTTACCCTTTTTTATGTAGATAGCACATAATACTGAAATATAAGACAATTGGGGCAATAAAGAATTTTGAAAAACTATTATACAACAAAAAGAAAGTTTACAATAAAATAAGGTTTTACCTATTTCAGGATTTCAATTCACACCCAAACGCTTGCCGGTATGATTTGACGTCAGTATACAGTCAGTAAACAATGAAGTTCACAGAAAAGTACCGAATAATTAAATTTTGGGCAATAATTATAAAATAAGTGTATTAAATAAAGTGTGCCTGTACAAATATTGTTCTAAAGAAAGTTCCCACGGAACAAAATGATATTTGCATCTTGAACTTTTTGAAAATATCGAAAATGAAATAAAACTTTGCGTTCAGTTATAGAACAGTTATGAAAAACGATAAATTTTCCATAAATTGATATATGTTCCTGATCAAGAATGGCCTTTTTGGTCCTCAAAATGATAAATATATTTCTGTCTAAAGCTATACAAAAAGTACAAGTAGCCCTCAACAAGATCTACAAATGGACTGGAGACTGAAAAATAGAGCTTAATAGCTCCAAATCTGTTCATGTTAATTTTGCATTGCGGCGAAATGACAAAAATCTAATTATATCACTTGATGGATGCCCGATTCTTTAAGCATAAGCAACCAAATACCTTGGAAAATATCTCGATGGTAGATTAAACTGGAAATATCATGTTAAACAAAAAGCAAAACATATTAGACTCAAAGTCAAGCAACTGTACTGGTAGTTGGAAGATACTCTTGACATAAAATGAAAGACATTGCTTTATCAGTCAATCATAAAACCAATTTGGACTTATAGTGTGTAAATATATAGTGCAACCCCTAACACATCAAACCAATTAGTAATCCAACGCTATGTTACCAAGGAAGAGTTGTACGATGACCCCGAAATCAAGTGAATACACGAAGTGATCTAAGATTTCGCCTTAAAACATGAAATAAGGTTGATAAATCACAGCAACGTGGAAGCTGTGCAGCTACTGGACAACACGTAAGAAATCAGAAGATTGAAGCAAACCAAACCACATGAACTTGTTTAGTGTATAAGTATTTTCTTAACTTAAGTAGATTAGTTTTATTTTAATTTGGGAAAAACATACTGATGTATTAATCCCGTACTCGCCTTGCTTGTGTATTAATTCAAGTACAACAGTACAATAAGAGGTCAATTTAAAAATACACGGCCTACCATAGTAAAACACATTTTTTCGGCAAAATCTTTTTTTTTTATTCAACATAATTCCCTTCAGGGATGATACACTAATTATAACAACCCTCCAACTTTTCGATAACATTTTTGTAGTACGATTTGTCCTTTTCTTCAAAATAGGCCTCAGTTTCGTCGATCACCTCTAACATTTGACGAAAATTTCTTCCCAACGAGCATTCTTTTAATATCTGAGAACAGGAAATAGTCGCTGGGGGCCAGATTTGGAGAATACGGTTGATCAGAAAGTAATTCGAAGCCCAGTTCATGGATTTTTGATATGGTGCATTGTCTTGGTGAAGCATAACATTCTTTTTCTTTAAGTGCGGCCATTTTCGGCGATTTCGTCCTTCAAATGATCCAATAACGCTATGTAATGTCGCTGTTGATGGTCCTTCTTTTTCAAGGTAGTCAATGATAATTATTCCATGCGCATCTCAAAATACAGACACCATAATTTTGCCAGCCGATTGTTGCGTTTTCCCACGCTTTGGAGAGGATTTATCGTGTGCAGTCCACTCGGATGACTGTCGATTGGATTTCGGAGTGAAATGATGGGGCCATCTTTCATCCATTGTCACATATAGACGCAAAAACTCGATTTATTAGGCTTGATCATCTTCAACTTCAAGCTTTTGATCAAAAATGAACTCAGGCGACACCCACTTTGCACAGAGCTTTCTCATACTCAAATATTCGTGAATGATATGATGTACACGTTGAGCTGATATCTTTAGAGTATCTGCTATTTCATTCAGTTTCAATTTACGATAACAGTGTCCGGAAACTCGGCATCAAGCCAAATTTTTGCTTTAACTGTATGTTTTCCCTTTAAAAAGCAATATTTCATGAACACGGGAAATTCCTGTTTATCCATTTTTTTTCACAATAACAAAAATAGCTTCACTCAAAATGCTATAATTCACAAACTAATGATGCGACAGCTGTCAAATTTATACACGCATCTTTCGAGGATTAAGCTCTTAACTAAAAAGATATGGACTTAATTCTAGTAGCGCCATCTATGTGTCAATTGACTTGTTTGTAATAAATAAAGTTATAAATGTAATTATGTGGTTACATTTCTTTAATATCAACCTAAATAAAAAAATTAATAGATTTTAATAAACAAATGATTGTTGTTCCCAATTGTTACTCCCAATTACGATGAAATAGTGGAACAATTTCTTCGCATTCAAAGTTAGAGGCTGCCTCAAAATATTTCTAACAAAAGTTTTTGTTTCTACTCATATATTACTGTCTTTAATTTATAATTACCTGATGTAGATTTTCGTAGAATAAAAAGTGATTTTTCCATCATTTTATAAATTTAAAAACTCTGGTATAAAGTACATAACTAAGATATACTATAAATGGAGAGAATGTGATGAAAACGATACAGATCTTCTATAAAAACTTGTTCATTTATGTAGTAGAAATTTGTCGGGTTTTAGTGTTTTAAGCCATATTTAAAATTCAATAATATGTCAATAACGATTGATTTACCTGAGACTATGCCTTCATAATCGTTAACTTGATAATTATTAACTGAAATAAAGGTTTAAAACTTTTCGTATATTACTAATATAGTATATATTTTAATAATAAATAGTATATAATTAATAGTATATTGATTTTTTGTTAGAAAACCTTAAAACTGACCTGTTTTAACATGTACAAAATAATGGAACCACATGTCAGTAAACAGCAAATAATATAAATTAATAATTTCTTACTGACGAAGATATTCTAGCACGATAATTTATTTTAAAAACTTCATATAAACACGATATTTTTTCATATAATCACCATTAAAAATGTTATTGAATGATCAACTACGTATATTGCAAAAATGGGTTATTTTCTTAAAATTAATAATAATCATTAATATCTAATTAGAATATTAGTTTACTTATCAAACCCTAACTAAACAAATCTAATAATCCAAAACTAATAAAATATATATTTTCATTCATTATTTGGTTAAAACTCGATAAATCAAGTTTAAAATGCTATTTTCGAGAATGTAGTGCGTCTCCTTAAGGCAGTAAATTTCCCAAATTTCCGAATTAAGAGTAATATAATAACATTGAGCTTACTCATCCTTATGTCAAACGATTTTCACCAATGTTTTCCACACTTTGTGGAACGCGCGGATATCGCCAACGGTATGACAAAAAAGTTGAATATATGAATATTTGAGGAAACATATATGCTAATATAATTGAATAAAACAAATATTTGTCCAATTGTATTTTACAATTAAATAAATTCTTAAGTGATTTACTGATTAGGCTCAATTAAGAATTCATTTTACCAGAAACTAAATACACCTTGTGTTAATTTTACAAAAAGAGTTTTCAAATAAGCATAATTACCTTTATTGAATTATGAATGTATCTAATTAAAATATAGCAACTTTCTACATTAGCAAGTGCAAACTAAAACTAATAGTGGCAATTCAGCGTAATGGGTGTCTGGTAACATCTAAAAAATGTAAGCAAATAATGTTTTAACGGCACCAAATAACTTTGGTAATGTATGTTGTTATTATATTTTTCCGAATCATTTAATCTTGGACATGTTTGGAAATGTAAATTGAATGTACCTTAAAATTGATGGCATGCGATTAGTAAAGCATGTCTGTAAACAAGGAATCTATAGACTGAAGTTAACTTATTTTATATTACTTTTTATTTTTCTACGACATCTTTGAATGATCTACGTATTGTTTATAGCAAGAAAAGTCGCACGGCGAGTTCTTCGAGATTGAATTCATTTGATACATCTTTAATTTGATACATCCAAGGTGTCTACTGCTTAATTTTTATTTAGTTACTTACATCAACAATATAATTGCTTGTTTTTTTAAGTGCTCTTCAAAGCAATCTTCTAAAATTGCATTTTTTATATTATTCGATTCAATTTTAATCTTAATCAACTCAAGACAATATCATGGTAACTTTTTTATGTTTAGAGAATAGCCAAAAATCTGAAAAATAAAAAATAAAAAAATCTATGAACTAAATCATATCAATATGATTATTCAAAATTCATGCATGCGTGTTAACATTACATAACTCTCAAATAACATTCCTTGTTCACTGTAATAGGTTAGGCGATTAATTATGAAAATCGATCTTATGATAGTTCTACGTACTTACTTTGCCCCGAGTTATTTCCACAATAAAATGAATTTGAATGAAAAATTGACATTTGAAATAGTGTACTTTTAAATGCTCGCTAAAATCATCTGAATTTGTCAGTGACGTAGTTGTTTTGGCCGCACTGGACGATTTGAATGGGTACACGTCTTGTTAACAAATTATTTTAATAATTCTGTGTTATAATTAGACATTCTAATATGTATGATTAGTGTGAGAGGTGGTGGGGGTGATGGTGAGGTAATCGTTAAAAACTAAA
This sequence comes from Rhynchophorus ferrugineus, assembly GCF_030347505.1. Taxonomy (NCBI): domain Eukaryota; kingdom Metazoa; phylum Arthropoda; class Insecta; order Coleoptera; family Curculionidae; genus Rhynchophorus; species Rhynchophorus ferrugineus. Next base: position 57,550,706 of record NW_027472580.1, on the reverse strand, counting down.
AACAACTTGTGTATTTTCGTACCAAGGTAGAAAAAAGTTAGGGAAATGTTGCAATAAAACCATTTTGATATAAGTATTTTCTACGTTAAGTACCTTTAATTATGCCTAAAGTGCAATTAACCTAATAACAACGTTAATAATATTTGAAATTAGTCCTGATTTATAACGTTTTTTGTGTATGTTATGATTGTGTATATTGTATATAATTTTAATTTTATTCTTTTTTTAATTATATAATAATATGGAAAATTATATAATAATAATCTGATGGGTTTAGTCGTAGAAGTATGTATGAAGTCAGTATATATTCCTACAAGATTCGAATGAAAATCAGAAAGAAGAAAAACTGGTTTTAACTAAATTCATTAAATATTTACTGCTGTTCACTACTTGATTAAATTCAAGCCTTCAGCAAGTGTCAGTAAAATCCCATCATAGTTAGTATCTGTAGATCAAATAGTTTCACGGTCTATACTTCACCAGGTTAAAGGTAACTGAAACATATATTACTAAACATTGTAATTTAATCAAGTTTTTACAGCCTAATATTTGTGTGTCAAGGCAAATAAAAATTTCAAACATTTCGAACAATACTTACGCATAGATAATATATGAACCCAAATGTTATCATTAAAGTCAAGCAATATAAATGAAACTAAGCGGAGATCTAGTTTTAAAATTTGCAAGAGAGTTTAATATGTTAAATCATATATGAACAAAGATTTTGTAAAGTATTTGATGAAGTATTGTACTTGCGCATATTTATACTTTGTAAGACTATTATTGAAATAGATTTAAAGATTACAATTTGTGCACTTTATTTACCTGAATATTACAACATAATTTAATACAATATCGGATACACTTTTTCGTTTTACCGAATTGCAAAAAGTGTATTTTAGTTAGTACCAGCTATTTATAATGAATATACTGGTAGCCCTATCAAATATATTTGCTTCTATAGTTTTCAAATTGTCATCATAAAATATTTCTGTAGATTTGTCATCAATGCAATTTAATTTGTATTTTCAAATATGGGACACTTAGTGTCAATAATACTATTCTCATAGGTTCCAATTGGCAACTGCGCTATTATCAGGTGTTCTGTAGAGTTATTACCTGCTCTTATTAATTTTCTGGCCAAGTACTGATAGTAGTTTTACTTAATGTTCTTCAATATTCTACAACATTTCATGGTTAGTGTATATTAAATTATCACTCAAATTCTATAAGACTTCTAGTAATCTTATTAAAATTATTATTTCTGTTACAGTCATGCAATACCCTTACCAACAACTGTACGTTTCTGAGCAAAGTTAGGTTACTTGCCTTCATAAATCCCACTTCAATGTTTTCGTTCCGTTAGCATCCATTTTTAACGGTGAAATATGAGATAAACTATTCAAAAAAAACCGAAGCACTCTAAAAAGTTCAAACGTTGGAATGCCAAAATGATGGTTAGGAAACGTTAAGTGACGTCAATGTTTCGTAAGGGTTCCGTTTGGCGTTTGACTTAATATGGCGATTTTTGAATTTTCTTTTTTTATATGTCTTCAAAATCTCAGATAATAAACTTGTAATTTAAAAATAAATCCTTTTTTAGCATACGCCTATAATCGGTGTTTAAAAATCAATATTTTTGCGATTCTTTATTACAGTTATCATATCAGACCTCGACCGTTGGAGGAAATCTATTACAACCAGCACTCGAACAGTTTCACCGTTTCGTCGGAAAGTATATCCAGTATCCGTTTCTCGCCGCCGAAGGAGACAGACACACATGGCCCTTCCAGACCGTGAACGTACGCACGGAGAGCGTCCTGCGCCACGCAAAATATATTATTTTTGATGTTTAGCAGACGCACTTTAATTTAATTCGCAACAGGAGGCAAGCGATGCTAAATATGCATAATTCGAGGCTTCCTTCGCTTTTATTACTTCAATCCGTCAGTTTGGGTTATTTAATTTGCGCGTATCGCGAGCGTACGCCGCCTCCAACTTGCGTAATAGCTGATTTATTTAGACAATATGCATATGAGGCTTTTTAGGTTGGATGAGTTTTATAGAGGCTATGTCCTGGAGTGGAACGCCCGACCGTGGAGAACGCCAATTGCCTTGTTTCGGGATTAGGAAAGTTTGTTGTTATTTTGGAAAACGGATGGCGGCGGCGTAAAAGCAGGTTATATAAATTAATTTCGGGAACGATTTATTAAAATATATTACACTTGTATTATTTTAATGTCTCCGACAATAACCCCAGTTATTTCAGCATTTCATCACGTTTGTATAATAATAAACAAATCAATAATATCTAAGAATCACTATATTTATGTATCGTGATACAAGGCGCGGCTGATACAAAGAATCGACATTTGTGTTGGTTAAAACACATTTATAAGTCCGTTTGAAAATGTATTTTGTGTCTAAAATATTTATACACTGAGTTAGACTATCTGTCACTATTGTCAAACCGCCATTAGAATATATAGCGTATAATACATTAAAGATAGTTCCTTGATCGACAGATCGATTAATACGTTACAATTTATATTTCATAAAAAGTTGGTATTTTTTGATAGATTTATGGATTCGATTACGCGAAAATGAAAAGGAAAATAGAAACATATATGTCAGATATCATGTAACTATGTCTTAACGGTAATTTCAGTCATACTCAAATTGCGTTTGAGTAAACATTCACCAAAAATAGAGCGGACATATGTAAACCGTTGGTAAAGCATACTTAATAAATGTATTCGCTTTCTGATAATATATGATCACAAATTTAGTGCGCTGGAATTCTCTGTAATTTTATTATTAACAAGTATTTGACGTCTTAAGTCGTCTTGAATTCAACCAAAAGTATGACGAGTTACCTCCCGTCCCAACAACACTGATGACCAGTAAGAGATATAAAATGATAATAGATGTAATGGTATATCAGAACTGCCTTCGAATATGATTGAAATAAAGTATATAGTTATGATTGTATTGCCAAAATATCGGTTTGTACAAATAACGGTTTGTCACTATTATGTGGCATTAAAATACAGCAGTGACTGGCTTATGCTGGACCATTGCAAAAGTAAGACTGTCATAATTAACCGCACTGGTGGGTTCAAATGGGTCTAACAACCTTTTGGTCAACATTCAAAAATCTGATAATGTTTTCAAAGGACATCCATGCCGTACATTTTGTATAGGACAATTGTATACCCACATTGAAAATATTATAAAACAATATAAGTTTATATCATAAAATTATTTTGATAACATTCAAATTCGTATCATACAGATATGAAGACAAATTTATCGCTTCCTAGGAGAGCCGTTACCACAACCAAATGCAGATCAACAATTCTTATGAAATAATTTTATGCAATCAGGATGTGGAAATTAGTAGGTGTCGCTCTCACAATCCAACTGTGAAGCATAATGTCAAGAAACTACAGACATTTCTTCATCTGAAGAACAACATAGTCGAAATGTTCAATTTGGCACATATAGTTTTCTTTCTCGTAAGGAATTAATAAACATTTTAGTATTTGTGATCTAATTATTACCAATAATTACAAAAGGATTAGTAGGAAAAATTGCTACAAAAGTGGTCAATTTTACTGTACTCTACATATTACTTTCTAGTCCAGTAGAAAAAGTGAATGGAGAATTTATCCTGTCGATGTTACATTGTCGCATGTAAATCCCGCTTCGAGGATGAGAGATAATAATTTAAATATTTTTACAAAATTATGTAGTTTAACAATAAAACTTGGATTAGTTTATGTATAATGTTTAAGCCATCCGAAACCATCCAAAGATTACTAGAAATTGCAGCCGCAAACTAAAAGTCACCCCTTCTTTAATCCTATAATATATCAGTAAATATGTGTCCGTGCTAACAAAATAATATTATTATAAACATGCTCTCCCTCAAAAGTAAAACATTTATTATAAAACTTTCAATAATAATAATTCTAAAGAGTGTTTTGAAATGTTAGCGTAGCATTTATTGTCCAGTGTTTGGTTTTCTAAAACTATGCTCTAAACTTTTCATAATTTGACAATTGTGGAATAACTGCAATGTTATTAGTATAAAATATGTTTATTCAGTATATGGTCAACCAATATAAATGTGACATGTCAATATTTTCCAACAGACAACACTCTATCACATACTGCCAAATCTATGGAAATGTATTTAAAACCCTTAAACAACATGTCTTACCCAAACTGTTTTATTCACCATATGTCAATTTTTTTATATAGTTACATCATTATCAATTCACACCTCGGAGAGAATATCTACTTTTCAACCAATGCGTTGCTATGATGCTGAACGGATTCAACTATTCTTCATTAAATCTCGCGACTGTCACCGCAACCGCTTCAGTTTCCGTCTTCTATTTTTCAAATCGCTCTCTATGATCTTGATCCATGTCTTTTTTGGCGCTAATTATTACGACTTTCATCCACATTGATTTCATCACAGATGTTTTAAACATTCGTTAACCAATCATTCAACATGTCCAGAACATTTAGTATCTGTCACTATAGATTTGTTTGCATTTGGAATACTTTAAACTTGCGGACATAAGACTATAACCGTAAAGACTCTCCAAGTCTCTGTTCCATATAGAAGAATTCGCAAAATAAGCATTCGAAAGAACCAAATATAAGTCTTAGTTTTAATATTTAATACAGTATTTTTTGCAACCGATGCTGAATAATCTTGCTCATTGCATTTTGTTTGTCCTGAAACTTCTGACTGAAAATTATCAAAAAGTACTGACTGATAATAAAAAATATTTTTATTATTTTAGATATTTTTTAAGTTTATTTTAACGTAGCTTAATTAACACAAAAATACAGGTAGTAAAGTTTACACACACAGATATGCAAGTATATTCACACTAAATCGTTCGATTTTATATGTTATTTGTAATTGTAATGTGCTAAACTTAAGTTCAATCATACTAAAATTAGTAATAATTAATATTACTTAAATATTGGAAATAAAATATTATTAACTCACATTTTGATGAATTAATTGATTTACTGCCCATTTATTAAACTACTGTTTACTAATTATAATCTAAACAATTGCATTCTAAATAAATTACGTTAATAGATCAATTTCGCTAAACTGTGCAAATTAATTGTTTTTTTATATTCCTGTGAATTTTTCGACGATAACCAAATTCATGAGGCTCTTACGGAAATATTTCAAGAGTATATCACGCAGGCATTTTAGCCTGATGAAATGTCGAGTTCATGCCAACGAAACCAGAAAGATCCAGTTTCCACATGGATGTAGCGTAGAAATTTTTAAATCTGCATCGGGCAAAAATGTGAAGTGCCACTTGGACCTTCCTGAATACACTCCGACTGAGAAACAGAGAAATTTTATTCGAAATTGAAATTTATACAGCGTGAATACATATTTTCGTTTACCTAAATTTAGTTATTATTAATAAATTAACATTAGCTTGATTATAGAAAATTATATTGTTTTACATTAATATATGTTTGAGATATGATTCGTTATGCTTTATTTGCTTTTTTTATTCGAATTCAATCTTGGATGCTACTAACATTTTCATCAGTATATCTCTGTATCTTAACAATCGAAGCTCACTTACTACATGATGACAAAAAGTTTATTATACAGGATGTATAAGTAAAGTTCAAGTATTTTTGAAGCTTGAAAAATTGTCTAGTATTGTCCATCATGAGCTATGACTCCTAATATTTCAGGCAGCATTTCAACAGATTCCGCGTGGAGTGTTCGTGCTGAAAGACAACGCTGTATTTTGGTATACTTGGAGATTTTTGAGCCTTAGTTCAAAACTAAATTGACTAAATAGTAATTGAGAATGTTTCCAGTGAACCTTCCGAATCTACAGTTAATCCGAGTTAATCTAATGCTGTTTAAAACATATTTTAGTGTCTAGTTGTACTAATATCAAGTCTAATAAAATTATTAATTAACTCAACAATTTTTTTCAGATTTTTGTATTATTTGGTTTGAATGACACATTTCTAGAACTAGCAGTAGTATTACCCATAAATTGTAGGCAATGTGATATGTGCATGACTGCACAAATAGTTATAAAAATCAATTACTATTACTATATGTGCTTTATTTTACAATTTATTAGTTTATTTCTGGTCTTATTGGATATTATGTCTTCTTACTGCTCGCAGGGTCACAAATGTTCAAGTTTTAGTGAAATTTGATGCTAGGACCATCCCTGTAAGCTTAAAGAAAGCGAATATTTAACCGCGATTTTATTAAACTGTAAAATTTGCAAATCTGCATTATTTTTCCGACTCAATAACGAGATTATCTACCTGCTCCAGCATAGCGGTTCTGTTTTAACTACGCAATTCTAATTTTACTCAATTTGTCTGTAGTTTTTGCTGCGGCAAGATATTTATTAGGGGAAATTACTTTTTTTTATGTTCGCCGTTCTGACGTTCCTGCTCCAGTATCTAATGGAAAGATGGTTGTGAAATAAGAACGCTAATTTGAGATTCTATTTGTACGTTTTTTCGATAAGTATTATTATGATTTATGTTTGAAAATAGTTTGTTTATTAATATACGATTTTTGACAAAATCTATTAAATGCTTGCATGTACTTTGTTAAGCAATATCGTATTGGCAAAAATGCGATGTATCAATGTAAACAACAGTTAAACAACCTAACCTAACTATTAATTTCAGTGATTTTAACACCATTGTAATAAAATAACAGTTTTCGTTAAATATTACGCGCTAATCATATAATGGTAAAAATCTAGCATTTTCTAGCACAGTTTCATTACTTACCAGGTAAAAAAAAAGAATTTACTGTTTCCTGAAAAATGCATCTAGTAGACCGTTTAAGAGAGTCATCCACATCAGCACCGAAGCATGACCGGTACGTTTTGTCGTTCGTATGGTGGTATCAACAAAGTGTAGTATATCACCGATGTCAATTAAACAAATTGAATAACGGATTCTTCCAAGAAGAATACCAGCAATATCGAGTAATACACGCAGTCATTTTTTTGCATGACAATATTCGGATACATATTACAAAAGTTGTGAAGGATAAACATTTATAAATCGAATAGGAAGTTCTGCACCGTTCTATTTAGAAACAGTATAATTGACCCTGAGTCTTCTTCTAATATTCTTAAAATTACTAAATCAGAATTAATTATCAAATTCTGGTTAATATCAATGTTGTTAAATAAAACTGATGGGTTCAAATTATAATCAAAACAACATTATATCTGTTACATCATAAATTGCAATCCATTTAATGAATGTCATACCACAAAAAATGTATTTCTAATCTGCAAAACCATAAAAATGTACCAAACTGGCATAACATAATAGCTATATTTGTTTATCCGCAAATCCGAAAAGTATATCGTAAATGCACAGCTTTTCATCATCAAGTATTGCGTAGGACGGAAATAAATATAAAAACCGAAAGATATTGTCGCCGGTTGCATTATTAAAATGACAAATATAAGTAAAACTAACAACTCTTAAAGACCTACCAGTAGCGGTTTACTGTAAAACCACACGAAATTTTGTAAACAATAACGTTTATTTTTCTGTAGCTTTGAGAATCGATTATCTATGGTCTCAGTACAAGTATTAATGGGTTTTGGTCCGGTTTAAGTTCGGCTATTATGTAAAATGTGAGTGACAAAAAATCACTCTGTGTATGGTATATTGTGCCATAGAGATTTTGAATCGATTTCTTGGCGCATTTTTGGATTACAAAATCGTCGTCGTCGAGGAAAAACATGTTCTATTTATATAATCTGGCGACAAGATTTGAACAGAGCGCGGTAAAACTTCGAAACTGATGTGCTTTCGCAAGAGAGACTCTCGCAGTTGACGTATTAACAATGTTTTTGTTATTTGCGCAATTGTCCATTAATTATCAGATTCAGTAAATCAGTTATGGTGATTGTTTTATATCTTCTCTCGTAGATCCATGACGGGTTTATGTAATATACCAGTTTTTTGATACAATTCATTTTAATTTAATAATATAGAGACATTGGTTTTTTAATTTTTGAACATTTAGTCATATATAGTCTGTTTCAAAGCAACTCTCCGTAGATATAATATATTTATAACAAAGTTTTTCTAGCTATTGCATTCAATTCCTGCGAATTTATTGAAAACTGATGTAACTCATTTAAATAATACGGCTATGTATAAAAAGTTAGAAATAAAATGTGGCAAAGAACCTGTAATGTAGCAGAGAGACAATTATAGTGATAACATAGAAGTTATCGGGTATAATTCCAACGAACAAATAGTTTCAGAAATCTCTGTATGTTCTATTAAAAGATCGGATTATGATTAGCCAGTATATTAGACTGGGTTCTAGAGGCATATCGCGTTATATCACTTCATTATAGGCATAGTATGGAGCATCGACAACATTTTGTTCTGGAACCGTTGTATACTGAACTTATATTGAATCGGCTACATTGAACTTATTAGTAATACCTCATAGTTGGATTCTATATAACCAAATAGGTTTGAGTTTACACCCGATAAGCCAATACGTTTGATAGTTTAATTCCAAGTTATTTTCGTTTAGCAAGTATATGATTCTACCAAATTAAGCATCAATACCAATATTTTTAGCATCATCAGCTTGAGGAAGTTGACAATTATTGATATTCATTGGTAGGCATGTTCTTCTACCAATGGTGAATGTTACATGAGTAGATTTTGCATTATGTAATGATTGACACGAGATTGTGAGAAACAAAGCAACAAAATACAAAATATAATGTATTGTATTTTACAGTAATAATTTAGAGTATGTAATTCTAATTAATTGATTGCAGTCAGCATACAAAATAAAACCAAAAATTTACTTTGGTAGCATATGTTTAAAGCCCTTTATTGATTCTTTATTGATATGCATAATTTATAAAATTAACAGTAAAGGCTATAATATAAAATAGAAGCAAGAAGAACATTACAATAGGCAAATTACAAAACAAATATGTGGGCAAGAACAATAAATATCAATAGTTCACAGTAAGTCACAGTAAGTTCTCAGTAAACCAGCCTACACAAATTCAGATAAAATCAAACTGTAAATACCTTTAAAAACACTATGAACTCTATATCATAGTATAATAAAATCGTAAATATTCACAAAAGAAAACCAATTATCCATGCATACATGGGCCTAGGAACTACAATTTTATTGTGGCAAAACTGGGAAATCCAAACCAGATGTAACAATGAACTCCAAGTTATGATTAACACGTTCACAAGTACTTCAACTTTGGCATAACACTGATGTAAGACGCTAAATCAAGAGTGCCAAAGCGTTGATCTTCAGTAATTATAGACAGAAGTTTTTGATAGAACGATCTTTAGTTTTATATTTGATATAGTTCTTAATAATTTTTTGGAGCTATTAATTAAGAGCAAAGAACAAATTCGTACTCAAACAGTGTTGAAAAAAGAATGATAGATAAATGTATAGTTTTAAGTCAATATATAGACTAATTGTTTTAAATCTTATTATCTTTAATTGTTATTATCAATTTTATCTAAACATCTATGAAAACTACAAAGTCGGTAACAAATTTCCAGAAAGTAAGTCAATAAATTTCTATGATTTTTCAAGTTTATTTTCCATATCACTATTTTTTATTTTATTATGTGAAAAAATTTAATTGAAATTTATTAGGCGGACTGCGGTAGAATGTCTATGAAATAAACTATACACCTGCAAACATTGTACTTACCTACTTGTCCAATTTAAATAATATTTTTAGGTAAACTGTCATTATATTCGTATTTTGAAAGCCAATTTAAAACTACCTAGTACTGGTTCTAGTGCATATTTTACAAGTAAATGATGGGATGTGATGACAGTGTTCAATTTGGCTTAAAAAAGTAAAGAGTTAAAACTACCTTTATTTTTATTGGTTATGATTGTGAAAAGAAACTTTTGATCCCCTCTTGAGCAGTCATTATATAGAATTTCTAACAAATTTCTCCAAAACTATCAACTTGGGTACTCTATTCAACTCGATATGCTACTTACAAACCACCTTCCTCCAAAAAGACCCTCTTAAATATTGTTGTTCGTCATGTGAACCAAATTATTTAAAAAACTGCATCAATTCTGTCATTAATTCTACCTGCTGTGTCATACATAATAATTTACATAAGGCAAAATTTAAACCAACAAGCATTTTATTTATAGGACCCAATATAGTATCAGTATCCCCTTAAAATTACATACCAAGCTCTGTTAATATTAAGTGAAAGTTCCAAAAATCTTCAGCAATGTACCTGTCAACAATATACTAACTCTAATAATAATCACTTCTCCTGAATGGAAAAAATGGGTGGTTTTAGTTAATTACTGTATGCTATAAAAGGTAAATAATTACTTAAATAAATTACTTTATTGACATTATTGATTTATTGACATACTATCCTGCAAGGCATGTCTAAATATGAACATTAAAACTCGATATGGGAAATAGTATAACTTTAATATAGTCGTATATTAACTAAAGCTACGCAATTCTCGCGTGCAATCCTACGTTGCCAGCTGAAACATTAAATGTTTCAAGGATTTCGGTTCTGTTTTCAGTGCTCTTCTATGGCGTCTCAAACGGCTTTTGTGGTTTATTTGTCCATTTTGGACGTGAAGAAATTGTATATTTTTTCGACGTTTATTGGACTGTGAAATAAGTTTGACCACACCGAAAATACTATTTATGGTTGAAGAATTAGCCGAAATTGGCACCACAAATGCAACAGTTATCGATTTATATTAAATAATATTATAGTTGCATTCGTATCGTTTTTCTAGGCACGTATTTTGAGAAACGCATGCCGTTTTACACGAAAAAGAAATAAACGTTTGTTGATTGACGTCGATATACCGTGAAGCTGCCAGCTGAATGTTATAATGTGCATGAAACTCAACAAATTGCTGAATTTGATTTTATATTTACTGTAGAATATTGTTTATATTTCTAAAATAAGGGCATAGCAAATTTTCAAATAAACCAAATATATTAGATTTTGGAAAAAAACCTCAAAAACTAATATGATATTAAATTCATAACAGACAAAAAACGACCGGTCGACGTGATATGAAAGAGTACAGTACAGTTTTCTTATGTTGGTTTGTTTGTTATTCGTTAATTTTGCAAATTGTAATATCAACATAAATATAGAAAAAGTTTAAAATAGATGATATTATAAAAATAGTTTTCTTAATACTCAAATATAATTATAATTACAATATTATTTTTACAAGAGACTTTGTTTTATAGTTTAGTTAGTACCTAAAAACATTAAGACACATTGAAACTACTAGATAAATAAAAAACTCAATGTTTTATTGCTAGCTTTCTTTGAGAAATTAAATTCACTCAAACACTGAAAGGACTGAGATTTAATATAAGTAGTTTTATTAAACATTTAAAACTTTATTTTGTGCTTTTTTTTATTTTCTAACAGTGTCAAGTATATTTTCGAGAGTCGGTAAAATGATATGTTACTGAATTGAATGGTAATCATTTGGAGACCAATTTGCACATACATATTTGCCACAATGACCACCTTCAACAGATTTCCCCTTCAGTTTATTCATTTGCGCTTATATAGTGATCGGTTTTTCTTAATGATCGATTAAATCGCACAATTGTAATCGATAATGATCTCCCATTGTGCTTTTGTTATTTATAGCTTCTAATACTTTGCGAATCTTCGATTGACTAAAGTATTTTTTGTCAATTTGCGCGTTTTTATCAATGGATTGTGTTCACCGTTCAAGCTTGTTTTGGTTTTTGTTTCAATTCTTAAGTTGTACTCGTTTATCTCGAAGGAGGCTGCAAGAAATCGAAGAATATCTATATGCAAACAAAATTAATCATAATATCGAAAAATACCTTCTGAATGGTATAGTGTAAATACAAAAATAAGGTGTTAGATGGTACTTAGTAAATAATTTAGATTTTAAATGATAAGAGAGGTGTAGAACTCAAAAATTTAATGTTAATATAAGTTAATATCCTTACTTAGTTCATGTAGGCTTTTTCTAATAATTAGGACAATACTTTATATAAATAGAATTTAAATGAACACTAAGTAAATCTAGTAGTCTTGGTGATTAGAATAAGCGTTCATACTAGTTACACATTAGTTAATATCCACACGACAGCATTAAAATATAGTAAAGGCATATAATTGTTAAAATATTCTGGAATGCATATATTAATGTTTGAAAGTGTGCCAACAAACCTGTCATTTTAATTAAAAATGCTTTTCTAGTCAATCCGAAAGTAAATTTAAAAGAATTAGACAAAATACCCATAAACTAGTAATATATTTAAAGGATTCCGATCAAGAGTATGTTATTTGAAGACATAACACCAAGTTTTATATCTGCGCAACTAAGCAGAAATCACAAACTATCAACGCCAATCACTCAATAACGACACCTAGACCACAAAACAGAGATTAGTCACGTTAGGTTAACATATTTAATTAAACCTATTATATTTTGCTCCAAAATTATTTTATTATACATCATATATCGTAGCAAGTTTATGTAGGAATTAAAAATTAATATTACATTCAACGTGAATTTCTCCCTCGTGGGTAAATTTTTATAATGTGGCAACATAGTCCCTGTCTCAAAGCGGTGTGTGTGTCGACACTTCTCCAGACTTACGGCACGTCCCGCTACATTTTCCACACACTCGCTGCTTTATTCCCGCGAATGCCAAGTCCCGTTTGCTTATTTAATTGTCCTGTTATAATTTACTACCACACGTTCGCTTTCTACATAATACGTATTACCGTCAAGCGTTTAACGTTTTCCCTCTCGTTTCAGACATTTTTCCTCCGCTCGTTTGCGTAATGGGCATGTTGGCTGCTCTTTGATTCGCACAATTGTTTCGGAGCCCAGTTTTTTTTATTGAATAACGCTGAGCGAAATATGTTTTTGTATTTTGTTGTTTAAAATGATTCTTTTCTTGTTTTTATGATACCTATTTTATACAAAATATATTGTAATTAATTCAAGGAAAATTAAGTCATCAGTATAATTCTAATATAATTATTAATTAGTAGTATTATATCAGAATCAAGTTAATCTGTATACGGAGTAACACTGTCTGTTATGTTATCATATTGAAATAATTTCGTTAAGTTAAGAAAGCCCCTGTAGCCTTATTTTTTATTAATTACTTCCCTATATACCTTGCAATCTATTATGGCTGTTGTTGAATAATTCGAATGTGTATGATCAATTTTTATTAAGCAAAGATTATTTATCGTCTTCGTTATCCAAATATTGAACTTCCTGCCAAAATGAACCCTTCATTTTTACTGGCATTATTTACAATCAACGTTTAAGCTAACAAAAATATGGTAATTGAAGCAAACATGTAATATGGACTGGGCCTATTGATTAACGTGTTCTCCAACCCTCAATCGTTGACACTAAGCCTCCCGATTAGCCAGTGACGAACTTAGAAACCCAGAAAACGTCCGGTCCTACCCAGTGTGATTATTGAAGTGACTGGGATGATTATTCCATTTTTTAATTACAATCACAGGTATTCATACCCTGCGGAATTAGAATATGCAACTATCTCAATAGTAGGCCGACCGCCCTGTCGCCTTAAACACTGGTCCCACCAAGCAGGGTTTTGTAATAAACAGAACATTGATATAAAAAGCTTTCAAATATCAAAATAATTAAAATAAACCGAAGTTTGCAAGAAAAATTATTAATTTTCACACTTAGTTTGAATATTTTAATTATGTAATAATTACATCAAAATTCTATTCAACATCACTACAACTTGCTAGAGCTTTTTCTTGTTAGAGTTATTTTTTAAAGCTTTATATTTAAAATATTAAATTATTTTCCAGTGCTATGTTTGATATAGTTTCATTGCCGTACGTCATATGTTTTAATTGGTTAAAATAAATTTAAATTTTTAATGTTGTGGAACCTTTATAAAGTATTTTCATATTATTATGTTTTGGGACTATTTAGTTATTGAGCTTATTGCTTAACTTCATCCTGGAAGAAAGAGTTTTTGAGATTCATTGAGATAAATTTACACCATTTGTGATTGAAGCAGAAATTATCTGAGGCAGCCGGTCTGGTTACTAGTCACAATCAGTAACATCTTCAGCAAGATGAACAATGGCGCTGTTGCATCACCAGTACTACAACAATTTTAATTTTTTTAGTACTGGATTTTACATTTATCTGCTTTTCGATCACCCATGTATTTACTTCGTTCGCGTTCTATTTCACTATTTCATATTTTAATTGCCGCCTAGTTATGATGTTATTACTATGATTTTATACATATTGTTAGTATATTGCCAGACAGATTTTTTCAATACTTTATTCGCTTTTAAGGTGTATGTAAATCCACGTTCAACCATATCTGTCGTCTTATTGCTTCCTATCATTGCGTATTTATTTCTTTTTCTAAAAGCTCAGCGATCTGTAAAGCATGAATAATGTTATGTAGTGTTTTAGATTTTTGGTGATATTGCTTGGAATGGTAAATAAGCGCGTGATGAAGTTATGACCATATAATTATTTAGATGGGTGTTCGCTGACTTTAAAACGAAAATTTTAAATTATAAAATTATAACTGTATAAAGCAGTAATTATAAGTATTAAAGTATTAAAGATAGATATAGATAGAGTTAATCAGATGATTATTTGATATTATCATAGTACATTAAGCAAAAAAACAATGGAATAATAATGATCATCTCTAAAGGTGTTACCATTCTCATGTAAGCCTAGGTGTTCCTGGTATATAACAATAGAAGGATATATTTGTTAATTGAATATCAATATATGCGAATACTTGTACTTGTATCCTGATATTTTCAGGATATTGGATTTCAGGATATATATTTCAGCCATATTGGCAACCCTTGTTTCATCATTCTTAGAGCTATTATATATAGTGCTATAATATATATTGTTCTATTATATTTCAATATATGTTCCAAAGAAATCATCAGACATAACATCACGTTAAACAAGAAACAGAGTACATCGCACCCAAAAAATTAAAAGATTGACTGGTCAACCTGAAAATACATCCTACTAGATCAAGAATTGATTTAACAGATTAGCTGTCAATTCTTTTTCGACTTATTGGGACACCAATCCAAGTAGTAATTCAAGGCTTCTATAACAAAGTTCTTCGATTAATTACCAGTGCTGATGGCTAGGTACCCATCCAAACCAACGTAGAATTGCTATATGAAGTTATCCAAAATTTCGTCTTAAAACCTAAAATAGGACACAATATCGAGGAAGCAATACAGCTACTGCAAAATACTCAGGAAATCGGAAGATTGAAGTGATCCAAACTATACGAACCTGTATAATGTATAAATATAACCTGTATAGTGTATACTTTTAATTTGTGAAATGCGTACTGATATATTTGCACTGCATATATTTACTACGAGTATAAGAGAACAATAGAGCCGGCTTTGTGGCGCAGTGGTAAAGGCGATGGGACTGTTGCGATAGACGCGGGTTTGAATCCTGCCCCAGCCGTAAATTTATGTTTCTGATTGTTTAAAATTTGTGAATGTTCTAGGCAAGAGTGTAAAATCCGACAAGGAAAATTATCCCAGTCGCGCCAGTAACCAGGTTGGATAAGACCGGATGTCTTCTGGCATGATTTCTAAATTTGGCCACTCGCCGGTAGTCGGTAGGCTTTAATGCTGAGGACCGTGGTTCGGAGCCCACGTTAAACTGTAGGTCCAGTCCAGATAAACCCATAATTGTAATAGGAGACTTTAAAATATAAAAAGGAGAACAATAGAAATAAATTAATTTGTTAATTAAGAGAGCATTTTAATATGAAATAAAATAATTAAAAGTAATTTGAAGTCCCCCATGTTACTTCCAATTATTTAAACTTGAATTAATAAATTGTGGCAAATATATTTTTCGTATTTTTAATTTTATTGTACACCTGCAGAAGTATTTTTATATTGTTAATATTTGTCAGTTCTTCGTTATAGAGATTTTACTATATTATTTCCAATACAATTTGAAAAACTAATTTTAATATAGGAAATAAATACACATTATATTAAAAAAATAATATTTTCAGTTAAAATTGGATATAATAATTAATTAACAATCCATAAAAACATCCAAATAATCAATAGGCCTCCATCAAACCCAACGAATCTTTAAAAAAACAAACACACAATGCCCTGTTTTAAATGCATGGAAATATAATACGATTCCACCGTTAACTTGAAAAGAATGTCGACGCCGCTGAGCTCATTTTCTTCAGTTTTCCACAGCGAGTGATTAAGAAAATGCGCAAAGGCTCGTCTTTTGCATCGAACATTGTTATAATCTATACTGCTATGTCGAAATTAAAATTGATTACTGTGTACGTGAAGCGTCTTATCTAAAATTATTTTCCATTTTAAAATATGACGAAGGTTGTTACAATTTCTTTAGTGCAATATTGGTACATAGAATATTTAATATTTCAATGATTATATCATCAATTTCTAATCCATGAATTCAGGCTTTTAAATCAAGAATTAAGTTCTTTCAGAATATTGTCTTGTTCTATTTTCTAACCAGATAACTGATAAAATATGCATTATTAGATTGTTAGATGCATTTTGCTCTGCGATATACACTGGTGGAAAGGCTAAGTAAATATAATTTTGACATTTCTATATATAATAGAAAATTTCCGTTGGAATTTTTAGATAATTTAACGAACATAGACGCTGATTGTGTAAATTACCTTTTAATTAATTATTAGTTTTGTCGTTATATTTAAAGAAATCTGCTGCCAAAACTCATCAAATATTTTTAGAATCTAATGGTGATGTTACTCCCTCATATCTAATTTGTCTCTTGTTTCTGCCAAAAACGGCCTGCTTTCAAGAAAAAGTTCGAAGACAATGAGATCGCAAGACTTATTGGACTGAAAAGCAAGCTCCAAATATTAAAAATAGGAATAATAAAAAGTATTCTGTGGCGTGTTCAGACTAACTATAAAAAGTGAATCTACTACATATTACACTGCTACAATTGCGTGTAATATAGCATACCAAACTAAACCAGCAACAAGCATATATAAGACCACTTTCTACATGGAAATAACTTCTTCTTGCTCGACAAAATGCTGCAAACAGTTGTTAAGTTACTGTTGTAGCTTGAATGGGGAGTTCTTCTATATCCAGCATACTTACCAGATCATTACAATTTCTTTTTAGGATAACTTAAATCTAGATGTATAACTAGGCCTATATATATCGGCACTAACTCAGTCTGTGGTGAAATAATATTTATACATGTCACTGCTGTATTTTGTATTATATGCACCTCACTACACAACACTACACAAGATCAGATGGTTTGATTATTTTGAACCTATGTCTTGTTCTGGTGGTATCCAAAAGCTGCAATACTTCAATATTCTCATCACAAAGGAGTATTTCCTCATGTCCCTTGCAATTGCCTTGATTTATTGACTAACTGTGGGTATCTGATGGTCTCGATGTAGGTAATCAGTTTTATAGTATTTGGGTGCGCCCACAAAACCTCTCAGGACTTTTCTCTGAAAAATTTACATTTTATTGATGTTACTCCTTGCAGTACAAACCCATAATTGAACTCCAATTAACCAGTACATATTCCTATATTTTAATTCCAGTTCTCTGCTTTTCTTCTTTATATGTTCCTTCTACAAAAGTTTTGCATCAAGATTCATTCCGAGATATTTAGCGTTGTTGCTATATGGAATGATGGTATTATTTAATGTTATTGGTCCTAGTACGGTCTGTTTATAGGTGAACTGCACATGTACAGATTTACTTCCTTTATTTATTAATTCTCATTTTCCAAGCTTGTGTCCAATTATTTATATTCTCACTTGCCTGTTGCAATTTTCGTGAGGCTTCTTCACTATTGTCTCCGACAGCTATAATCGCAGTATCATCAGCAAATGTAGCCATCGTAATATTCTCCATTTGTGATATATCACAATTGCAGAGTAGATAAAGCATTGGTCCCAGAACATTTCCTTACTCAAAGAATGAAATACATTAGTTAGAACATTACTTTGACAGAGCTTTGGTCAAATTTAAATTTAAATCCTCCAAAATACAATAATTATTATTAACAATAGTGGTGGGTACTATTTCTTGTAGTATATAATAATTAATGATATGTTCTATACACTATATAATAATACATAAAACAATAATATATAATATTAAAAACTAGACTAGAAGAAAGAGCTGATCAACCAAATGTATGATAAATTTTTTATGATTGCAAAAAATTGAGTTTGTTTGACTAATATATATTTCTGAAGTGTTACACCCAACTGTTTGAATCGTTAAGGTTTTTCGGCACTGTTGAACGTTACGCAATAATTCTCAACTCTTACTAATACAACAAATTTTGGACAAAATTCAGCTTTAAAAATTTATTAAAATACTCTGTTTTAAGGGGGATAAATTAAATCAAGGGGTGCTTAACCTTTGTTTTATCTTTTTAGTAAAATAGTCTATTTTTAATTACTGTTCAAAAAGTATTTATTACCTTTATTATCATTTCTGATTTATATTTGAAAGTCTCATCTTTACCAACGAGAGTTCATTTGGATTGGACTTACTGGTTAGCGTGGGCTCTGAACCACGGGCCTCGGCATTAAGCCTACCGATTGGCGAATGACGATTGGCGATTATAACTTAGAAATCATCCTAGCAGTCATCCGGCCTTAGCCAGCCTGGATACTGGCGTGACTGGGATTATTTCCCTTGTCGGATTTTTCACTCTTGTCTAGGGCAATCACAAATATTAAACAGGCACAAACATAAATTTACGACCATGTCCCAGTAGGATTCTAACCCACGACTATCGTAACAGTAGTTGGACCGTCCTGATTACTGGCTTGAGATATAGTCAGTAATCACTAAAGGACAGATATAGATTATACAATGCATAATGAAATAATCGTAAGTTCCATTCAATCTTGTTTTGTGTATGTTTCCTTCCATGAAAAGTAGTTTTATTAAAATCATTCGAGCTTTTAATATAAACACCAGATTGACGTCATGAATATACTTCAAATAAAATACAATTCAGATTTAGTAAGGTTAGAAGGTGATGCTATCTATATTCCAAGGGCAAATTGGATAATGTGTTTAACATATATTTTTATTTATGCAAGTCTAAATATACAATATTATTTGAAATGTACCAATGAATGAAGTAAGAAGATGTGACATTCAAAATTTCAGTAGAGTTGAGAGGAGATAAAGTTGCAGTGAATGCTGTAAAAGCACAATTTATCTGATAGGTTATAGTTTCGTATACTTATATATTTTTATCACAAACCTCAAACTGTTTCGTTTGATTAGATTGTATTTCCTATTCTACCTATTAAAAATCCTATTTCTACAAAAATAATATATGGTATAAATATTGGTGTAATATTTAAGTCGGTATTTTTTATCTATTAAATTCCTAGTTCAATTAAAATTGTTATAATGATATAAAATTTACCAATTTACCATAGAAAATCAAAAATCTAAAACTGATGTCAGTTATCAGTTTTATTGATGTGAAACAACTCAAGCAGAAAATATCCAAACAAATCGCCGACAACAGAAAACAAAGAAAAAAAATTAAGAAGCCTACTTTTCGAACCGTTTAAACTGCTAACATGGCCTGAAGTCGTTAAAAATAAAATAAAATGATCGAAATAAACGGAAACTGTTAAGAGATAGTACTATAGCTATTCGATTTTCTAAATATTCATTAAAATGCATATTAAAATGTGTATGCAAATGTTAATTAAATCAACATTTTAAACGTATTATTATTACTGTAAACGTAATGCCGTGGTAACGGGCGCTTTATTGAGGGGATTCTCATTTGTCCGTAATTTTGCGGTTTCTCATGACTGACAGCAATTCGATACATGCTTTTTTAAAAACTTTTGAAATGCCCGGACAGGTGTAAAAACTTATGCTGACGTGTTATGGTTATAGATAAATATAAAATGAACAAGAATATGATTTATTACTAATCCTGTTTAAAAATATGAAGTATGACACATTCGAACAAAAAGCTACATTAACATTTTTTAAAAGTCTATCAATTCAAAATAATTTTTTCACATCTAACCTATTATAACATTAGCCATATTGACCACCAGATAGAAGTAAAATTTTCGATACCATAGGCTTTTGTGTTACAAAAAATATTGACCCCAAAAAATGGAAAACTGAATTATGCTTTGATCTATAATATGATCACACACCAGTCATTATAACAGCCAACTCAGATATTGTCAACAAAACAAAACCATCTTCTTTGTTTAATATCAATAAATTTCTTAGAATTGAACATGATGAAATACAATAGCGTAAAAAATAGCAATACATATAATAAAAGTTATAACAAGTGCGAACAGATGGAAACAATAGAAAATTTAACAATGCAACAAAAGGGCTGAAAGAGCTAATGAGTAATAAACAAAATCGACGAACTCCAAAATACTTAAACAACTTAATGCCAACGGAAAGTAACAAAAAATATTAAAAAACCTCAATAACATAATCCATCCCTTAAAATTGATTAAAATACCTAAACGCTTAAAAATATATTTAATCCATACTCGTTTGAATCCACAATATAAGAAAGTGACATAGTTGACTTTCTTAATATTCCGTTACAAATGGATCTCCTACTTGAGAAATTTACTGGTAAAGAAGTAAAACAAACAAAAATGTAAGAAATCAATGCTGAAAAAGCTCCTGGCTTTGACTTAATTACTGGAAAAATCTTCAAAAAGAGCCCTCAAAAATGTGCATCAAGTTAATGACGTTTATACGAGTATTTACATCCTATTTAATTCCACATTAAGACTTCATTAGTTTTCTAGCACTTGGAAAGTGGCTCAAATCATTCTTATTCTTAAACCAGGGAAAATATCCGAAGACGTCTCTTTCTATCGGTCTATAAGTCTGTTAGCTGTCATCTCTAAAAGTTTTTGAAATACTATATATTGAGAAGATCGGAATCATTACAGAAGCGGGAAATATTATTCCAGACCATCATTTAGTTTCCGTAAAATACACGGAACAACATAAGAAATATACAGATTGGTCAACCACTTTAAGAAAAACTTGGCGAGTGTATTGGGATGCACTAACAGTCTTTCAGAATAATTGCACTAATAGTTTGAATCACACCCCTATCAACCTATACATTCGGTTTAGAATAAACCGAAACTGTTTCGTTTTGTCACAATATATTTTTCCATGTTAAGCGTCGATCAAATTGCATTATTTAATTTGCAGATATTTAACATTGTCTGCTTGCGAGAATTCACCAATTATTCATTTTTACTGGGGGACAAGTCCTTCTACAAAGGGTGAATGTCACATGGGTAGATTTTGTCTCATTTGCTTTAATACGCCATGTTTTCAACCACAATTCGACCTTGTTTAGATGAAGTTGGAGGTTTCCTGTGACTGATATTGGATCCTCGTGTGATGATAAAACCGCTGTATCGCAACAGTAGTATTTCTTGATGTCGGTAGGTCAGCTGTATACAATAGATATAACAATGGACCAAGGACACTACCCTAGAGAACATCTGAATTTATTGGATATAGTTCAGTGTATTTGTCATCCTGTTTCACGATAAAATTCCTGTTTGTGATGTATGATTTCAGTAGTTGAAAGTGCGTGTGGTGCAAATACTTTTTCAATTTAACGTGCAGTCCAGTGTGCCACCCTAAGCTGTGTCAAGTCGAAAGCTTGAGATATATCGAGAAATCCAGCGAAGCAATATATTTTATCATTTAGGGCTTAAATCTCAATTGTCCTTAAATAAGAACGTTTTGCGGCATAAGTCAATACTTAGGCTCATTTGGACCGGTGGTATAGAACTGTTGGTTACTACTAGGAAATCTAACATAACAGTCCTTCACAGGTTCCAAAATACGGCGTTGCGAGCCATCATATTAAGTATCCAAAAAAACGAATTCAGCGCGATATCCCCTTGGAACCCAAAACGGGTGTGATTCAAAGTGTTAATTCAAAGACTATTAGTGCATCCCAATGCAGTCGCCAAACAGTTAAATGTGCGCGATGACAGTGAGATAGAACTGCTTAATAAATACATAGAGTGGGTTATAATAATCAGTAGAATAAGTTAAAATTGTCTTTAGAATAAGTTAAGATATACTTTAGAGTACGTTAATATAGCCTCTAGAATAAGAATTAGATTATAAATTCGTACAGCAGATACTTATTGGTAACGGGTAGATTTTTGAAGTACTAAGAGATCAATTAAGAAAAATTATAGCATTGTCCACGATACGGTTTTCTTTATCGAAAAAAATTCGTTTATTTTAATTTTTTGCTGCGCTGCCACTGTCTCCCACATACGGCGCTGCCTCCGCACCGCGTCGTCCGTCATCGGCGTCTTGATTGTCATTACAGGCCCGTTCTAATAAGAAAAGTATTGATGTTCCTTTTTAATGCACGTATTCTTATTCATAGCGCACATCAGCGGATCCATCCCCACTCCTAGATTTAAATGTGGTGGTAGGGGAGGGCAGCGATCGCCAGTGGCGCATATTAATTGCCTCACCGTAATCGAATTTATTTCTCATGTTCATATATATATAAAGGTAGACTATGTAAACGGAATATCATGCCAAATTCTATTATTAATCTTAATTAATCATTATTAATCTTAATAATTATAAGTTTCTCTTGCATGAGAGATATATAATATACCAAACATTAAATGTGATAAATAAAGTGGCAAAAGCCATAACCCATCTCTTCAACTATTTCGTCATATTCCAAAAGAACTCAAAAATATGTTGGTAAGATTATGTCATGCGTATTTTGAAATGCACAAAAAGGAGGTAACTATCATAAGGTAATAATATTAGCAATAAATATTATATGATATCCTATTAATTGAGCGTATAAACGAAAAAAAAATGTCTCCTAATTTTATATAATGTTTTCAAATTGTTTTTCGTCAGTAATATATTTTGGCCGAATTGGTTGGCTCATTGGTTAAGGCGACAGGAAGGTCCTAATACTATTGAGATAGCCGCGGGTTCAAATCCTGCTGTTGCGCGATGTGCCTTTTAATTAAAAAAATTTATTAAACTATCCTGCTCAAAAGTAATAAAAGCATTACTTTAATTAAAAAGATTTGAACAGCCTATAAAATTTGATGTGTGATAGTACTTATCGATATCTTTTCATAAATAAAACAATTTGGAGAAAGAAAATTATAGAAATGTATATTAAAGGAATGTATTTACAATAGTTAAATGAACTATTGACTTTTCAAAACAAAAGGTCTAAAAAGTAAATAATCAAAATAATTAATACAAGGCTGAAAGAATAAACTGAACTGCTATAAATTGTAAAACTGCAAAGAATAATATATCTGATAAAAAAAACTTACTTTTTAACAGTGCTTTAAAATGTTTACAAAATTATTACTAATAATTCATTTTTTTCTGTTTGTCCTATGTACATTTACGTAAATTATACAGTTAGTTTCAAATCAACTGTTGCATATTTTCATTACTTCAATTATGAATTCATATAATCTTTAACTTTTATCTATTTTTCTGACTTAAAATTTAGGTACCTAAGTTTTTAAATAACATTGCATTGTTCTTTGCTTACTTATTCCACTTTTCCATCTTTAGAACAATAGCAGTCATTTTTTCCTGCCACTATGATGTTGTATTTTTTTTCAATAATTAAAATAATTTATTTTATGTAAATCTGATACAGATTCATCATATTTTGAATTTAACAATTAGGTGTCCGTGGTTGATTTACGTACAACAGAAATGAAGAATAATCTACCGTGTAAAAGTTGGAACTGGTAGTGCGTCGGCCAGGTCCAATGAAAATAGAACTTAAATATATATTTATATAATTGGTGTCGCCGATCTGTTGCCTATGCCTCGTTGCTTGATTTGAACGTGTTTCGGTTTATTGGAATTTACTTATTTGTAACATATTACATATTACACAAACATATTAGGCCTATATACTCTTCCTCGATATAAGCTTTAACCGTGCCAAATGTTACACCTCCAGGTGCACCCAATTTCCTGGAAGAGGGAAGCAAAATTTTCTTTAAGAACCGTTCTGAACCAAAATTATTCACTTATATGATTACTAGCAATTCAATTATTTCCGGCTGTTTATACGAATTTATGCTCGCTATCTTTCTAATGGCACACTATTTGCTTCAGAATTTATAAAAATGTGGTAATATAAATATGAAGAAATTATAGCAACCATGTTCAAAGGACCGTGATGGCGCAATTTTTTATTTTCACATAGAAAACGTCAGTCGTACGACGATAAATTATAAAGGTACATTCATGAAAATGTTTGGTTAAAATCGTCTCTCATCCTCTCGAAAATGCGACTAAATTAGCAACAAAAATAAAAAAACTACTTAAACGTAGAGCCCCCCGATTCTTCTTTTCTTTTTTCGGCAACGCTCGGGCGTACGAAATCCGCAGAGCCGACAACCCCTCATCTCGTCCAAACCGCCCCCTCTTCCCCGCCACCGCCAACCAACCCTCACTACCGTTTCCTCCCCACCGCCGCTTCAATGTCTCATACGCGACTTGATAATTAACAAAAAAATCGTTATCGCGGACGACCGTGCATAAACGAAGGTTCTCTCCTTACGTCCCCCGCTCCTCCCTAACCCCCCCGCGCAAACCCCGTCGCCCCGCGACCCCGACGAGCTTCTTTTCAGGCCGGAGACCAGTGTCGTGCCGGGCTTTTTTAATTGCTAATTACGGTTTTTAAATTCGCGCAACGAATGGGCGTAGCCCCTAGCCGGTTTTAGAGCTGCGTTACGGGCTGTAAAAAGGGGAATCTCCTTTAAAAAATAATGGTTGATGGTGTTTAGTTTCATGTTTCATAATTTTATTTATTATTATCATCATTTTTTTTTTGTTCCAGGCCCGGTTATTAGCATACATCTCGTCCAATAGCTGCGAGCAGAAATATATAAAGTAAGAGGAGTATAATATAAAATGTACATTTGAATCAGTAAAACAACGAATATATAATTTATGGTGACTTATTCTTTTAAGTAAAAGTGTGCTTGTTATTTATCCACCTATGAAATTGGCACAGATATTCTTACAATTTTTGAATAATATAACGTCCATTATATAACGTATAGTCCATTCAATGAAACAGTGAACCACGTCATCTAAATTGATGATTTTAAAACGTCGTTTTATCATATTTATTTTTAACTTTCCACACCACCTATGAGGTTACTTCTAGGCGTGATTTCAAGACTTCGGTAATTTTAATTAGAGTAATCACAAATGCTAAGCAGCGATTTGAAATTTATTAGAAGAACCAAAGCGCCAAAGCAACGTTTGCCGGTTTACAACCTTTTATTATTATCACTAATGTTTTGAATAATTTTGGACGCAATGACAATCGGGCTAATTTTATAGGTTGGCTCGATTACATGCTCGGTTGTATCAGACAGCACTATATCTGTTTTTAACTAGAATAAAATGAGAAAGAAAAACAGTGTCTGATTTTAAAACGAGTATACAATCTGGAATAGGCAATACGTCTGACATCGTAATGACGTGATTTCCCTGTTATTTTGAATAGACTATATAGTCTATCCAATAAAGCACCCAATGCACGTCATCAAAAATATTTACCCGCTTTTAACCTCTAATTAAAACCACTAATGCTTGAAGAGTTTTTTAGGCATTTAACGAAAACATAGACAAGTACCACAAATGGAATTTTATATATTGATTCGGTTATATGTTTAAAAGCATCAAACAGTATTCTAACTCGTTTTAACTAGAGCGAAATGAAAAGGAAAGGCTCGCTTGAAATTTGAAACGAATTTTACATTTTACAAACTACATTTTCGACGTCATCTATGACGCGCATTGACTGTTTTATTGGAGGAAATATAAGTTTTCTTATCACGTAAGTCAACAATAAAATACATCATTTCATAATAAATTAATATATATTTTTGTGGTCAATATAAATTCAGCACATTTAACATATATAACTGAATATAAATTGTCACTTCATAAGATGCATTGATATTGACAGATTGATATATTTTCAAATTCTTTAGCGCTATTTTGTTTATATTAGTTTGCCTTTAAATATTCTTCTCCAGCTTCTGTAACACAAAAATAACTACAAAACAGATTTTTTTTTATTCAAAATACTGCCCGGAAAATTAAATTTTTCTATGAATTTTACTTCTTTTTATCTTATTAATTAAAAATAATTTCAAAACCATGGTTAATTATTAATGTGAATTAAGTATATTTATTGCACAGTCAGGAGAAGGTATTCTGTTTATTTTTCTGGAATTTTGGTTTTTTTTCATCAAGAAATATGTACAGGTAGTAATGGGTTTCCTTATTTGAGAGATGTAAGATATGAACAATATCTCTTTCTGAAACAATATCACTTTGATTTATTTTAACATTCTGTTTTCAAGCCACTTCCGACTTATATACAGATTTTTGCTTGTAAAAAATCTACGTAAATTATAATAGCACATGTTTCATAATATTTTCTGCTTTTGTTATAGTTATAATTTATATATACCAACTTTATAGTAGCCGAGTGTACTAGCAAGGATACATAATTATAGATATGAAATAACAACCACGAAACACTTGATTTAGGAAATACCAATATTTACATTTTAACAGGACAATTTTGCTATTTAAATATATTGTTTTATATTATAATTTAACGTTTAAATGAATAATAGGGAAAAGATCGAACTATGGCCAAATATATCAGTTTATATATTTCTGTCATAATTAATATTTACTAACGTCGATTTGGTTGACACAGTGGTAAAGACGATAGGACGGTCTTCCTGCTGCTGCAATAGTCGCGGGTTCGAATCCTGCTGGGGCATGGTCGTAAATTTATGTTTGTGATTGTTTAAAAGTTGTGAATGTTCTAGGCAAGAGTGTAAAAATCCGGCAAGGAAAATGATCCCAGTCACGCCAGTAACCAGGCTGGGTAAGACCGGATGTGTTCTGGGATGATCTCCAGATTTGGTCACTCGCCAGTCGGTAGGCTTAATGCCGAGGACCGTGGTTCGGAGCCCACGTTAAACTGTACGTAAAGTCCAGATAAACCGTCGTAAAAAGGAAACTTTAACATATACAAATAGAAATAATTTTTAACGTGTCTCCAAATAATATACAATTGATTTACTTTTTTATTAAGTAGAATGACGTATTACATAGAAAATCTAGTCGCCAAAAACAACACCAAAAAGATTTCCTAAAATATGACTCAGCATAAATCTAATCTAATATATAATTAAAATATAATATTAAGGACCTATATTTAGTGTAATAGTGTATTATGTGTAATGGTGTATTATGTGTATAGTATATAATAAATTATGTATTAACACTGCTGTTTTTCTATTTAATGCACCTACAATACACCAGATTAATTGACTTTATTCTTTTGAGTCTGTCTTATTTTAGTGTTATCCAAGAGTTGTATTACGTCGATTGTGACATGAAAATGGAGTCTCTCCTCATGTCTCATGTCAACTAGGAAACCCACGATCCTCGGCTTTAAGCCCAGCAACTGGCTATTGACCACCTTAGAGACAATCCCAGAAGACATCTGGACTTACCTAGCCTGGTTACTGGCGTGACTGTAGTGGTTATTGCTTATCGGACTTCCCATTGTTGCCTATAAGAACATTTACTATTACAATCACAAAAATAAAGTACATGCATACTCCAGCATTATTCGAACCCGTGGCTATTGCAACAGTAGGAGGATCGCCCTATCGTATTAACCAGTCAGTATTCGAAAGTCTCGGTGTAAGTAACCAGTCATGTAGTATCTTGATGTACCTACAATACTTTACAAGACTTTGTTCTGATAAAGTTATATGGTTTTTATATTTCTATTCGTGAATCATCTAAATAATTGAATTCCGTATGTTCTATAGGCTTCAATACTTGCTTATATAATAAAAAAATATTATCAGTATATAATAATTATTATATATTGATAACTAACAAAATTTCCTTTCATTTTGGTTTATTTTGGGTGTATATTAATTCTAACACCTTTTTCTGAAACAATATCATATTGATCTATTTTGATACTCTTTTTTCCAGCAATTCCCTATTTGTGTACAAGTTTTTTCTTACAAAAAATCCACATAAAAAATTAAAATTAACATTTTATAAAACTTACTGCTTTTGATCTCTTGACGTCTTTTAAAATAACGAAATAGAATCAGTAAATGCGTTAATAAAAACGAGTGCGCTCCGAATATCGCATCCACGGGCCCCATAAGAAATCGTCATGTCGTCCTCCGTTCGCATCTTCACCCTATCCACCCCCTTCACCACCGCCCACCCGACACAATTAGTGACTCACCCTTATCGCTTAATCAAAACCGTTAAAAAATCGCGTCTGCACGCCCCTGTCTGCGCCGAGGTCTCCGTTTTCTTTTCTCCCCTTTCCCACATACTCGCGAACCGGGGTCCCCCTGATTGTCATTAGGACCCGGGGAGAGTTTTAATAAGAAAGTATTGATGTTTTACGTTTTTAATTTATGCATGTATTCGCGCTGGCTGCTGCTACTGCTGCTGCTGCTGCTCGGGACTCGCGTCGCCAAGGGATGGAAACTTAATTCCCCCGCGACAGTGGCGCGACTTTTCTAATGAAACATTTTTCATTAAGACGAAGGAGCGAAGGAATCGAACATGTTGCGGACGAGGGTGGCGGCGGCGGGGCGGGAGGGTATCCGGTGACGGTGTGAGGTAGCGGGGCCGAGCGGGGGCTGTAATGGCGAGAAGAAGGCGGGAGGTGTGGGGGGTCTGGGGGGTCGTTTGAGAAGCGAAAATGAACTCGCGTAGGTTTTTGCCTTCGGATGAGTCATCGATTTCGAATACCGTTTAAAATTCCATTTTACCTTTTCTTTTTATCGACTGGTAGAGGACGGAATCTTCGATTTTGTATCGACGGTCAGGTTGATAGAGGATTTCCATCGAACATACGAGATCCGAATAGCATGCCTTATCAAAGCTGTAAACGATGTATTTTTATACAAGATAAAATATTTAAAAAAAAATTAAACCGAATTCAAAAAATAAATTAGGAACTCACTAAAATGCAAAAAAATAATCAAACTTAGATTTTAACAGAAAAAAAGACGTTTTGAAATAAAATATCTATGTAATAACTAACCGTTAAAAAATTGTGCCTTCCGTCACATTAGCTCAACAATAACCTATATCTGATTATTATAGCTGAATATAAAAAATATGTGAAAATTTTGCAAGTGCCTTTGAAATTTGAGGTTTTCCTTCGATTTTCCCGATTCCCACAACCAGATCCTGACCTGGTTCCAATGGGACTACTTTTGGAGGGCGCTCTTTCGAATAAAAAAATAATTTCGAACATCGGTCCATAATTGACCGAGAAACGTATTTCAGTATTCAGTGTCCACAGAGTATTTCGAGTATGTCTGGCTATTTTTTGGATTCTGGGATTTTTTGGTCTGGATTTTATGAAGATGTATTAGACGTAGTAGGCTTACGATTGCTATTTTTATAAATTTTTGGTCTCTTTTCCACTCTATACACTGACCCTTAGGTACATTTGCAAGCTGTACATTCTCCCCTAAAAACTATTAAGATTTTTCTCCTTTTTACGATGGTTTAAGATTCGAGTTGATTTTCACCAAGATGTCATCTATCCACTTCTTTTCGATATTGTGATGGATGCAAATATGTTTTTAAAACATCATATGATGCTACAGGCTCCTTGATTGAGCTGATATTCGCTGATGATAACACTACATTTTCTGATAGAGATATTGATCCTTTTGGCATTCTTCATGATATAGTTCGCATTTCAGAGCAACATGGCTTGAAAATTAATGAAGAAAATACTATAATATTGGCTATGGACAATTCCACTATTATTGTTGAATGCTCATGTTATTCAATTTAATGTTCAATCACATATTCCAAACGCTTATCTTATCTATGCTCGTGAATAGCTCCGAGACTTGGATACAATTACAGCCTGCTAAATCTGTAAGCTTAAGGTGTTTTAAAGAATTTTTTACTTATTTAAATACAATTTCTTAATGAAAATTCCTCTTTTTCTCCCAAAGTCATATTAAAAATATTATCATTTTTTTAAGATGCGACAAGTAGTACACAGTTCACAAACAAATTCATAGACGCAGATTATAAAATCATAATAAGGAACGAATAATAACATAATAACAACATTTAAATATATTTCTTGATATTATATTTCATGTGTTGATTAAAGATCTTTATTAAGGAAACATATATTATTGAAACTAAAAAATTACTTGATAAGTATTATGGAGACTGTAGCAGTACATAAACAACGATGATGTTCTTTCAAGCGTTCTGGTTCTACTGAATGTTCTGGCTGTGAAAGCAGTTGTTCAGAAAAAACTAAAATATAGTACATTCATAAATTTCTACGGAAATTTGGACACGTATAATTTTTTTTCCAACAACAACCCGCTGAAAAATCACGGCGCAGTTCGGACCCTTTCAGGCGAAATAACAAGAGGTTCTCATATCGGAATGTACCAGTAGATAAACTATGATTTTCTTACAATAAATTTAAATAACATTAGTTTAAATATTAAATCAGTTTATTAAAGAGCAGCCGGTAAAAGCTACCAATAGCAAATAACTTAATGACACTTGCTCTAACATGTTGATGAATAAAACATTCTAAAAAAATTTTAACCTCATTTTTAGATGATTAGATATTTATTAATTATCTTTATTGAACTTATGTGTAATTTAAATAAATTATGACTTTATATTAATAATTCCAAATAAAAATATTCACTGACTTGGGACTAAAAATTTAAACGTGTTACATTAAGTAATACTAAAAATTACACCCTGTAGATTTTTTACTTGTATCGATTTTCCATCTTTCTCTTAAGCATCCGTAAGAACGGAAACGACAATAATTAGTCCGCTAAAAGAAGAACAGATAGGAAACGAGAGACCGGCAGCATCTCTCCAAACTGTATTCTCCACGGAGTATGAAAAAACGAAAAGAAGAAGAAAAAAAAACGAATGTCGCGTCGCGTGAAATTCTATATTTTTCTGAGAAATGTCTTCTTTTTATTTTCCACAGAAGGTAACGTTTTTAATGAATAGAAACTTCTTGTAAAATATATTTACGTATCTGGAAATTAACTTAAAGTCTTTGTTTTCGCAACGGCCGAAACAAAGTTAGGTTATGAATAAAAATTTTTGCCACGGTATAATAGTGACTAATTTGACTAGACTGATCTTAAAGTCACGTATAGTTCTTCCCTATTATGTTGATCTTAACTATATTCAAGATTATTCATGATGATCTATAAAAGTATAAAAATTGTTCACCCTCAGCATTGTCTTCCCACATATACCAATGGTTACCGTATCGTAACATTTTGGAAATTGAGTAAATATTTTTTCCATATTATTTCATAAACTGACATTGCTTCGATAAACTTCGATTCAAATTTTTGTGACTAACGATCATCAAGAACTACTACTATATTTAATGTCTTCATCATTTAGTGTAAACCAACACCGTAAATTTAGTTTCATGATAATTTAATAATGATAATTTAAATAAAATAAATAGTAAATAAATAACAAATAAATAAATAATAATAAATAAATAGATAATATACATAAATTAAGAACTAAAGCATTGCGGAACTGCGGAGTAGGACTAATTCTCCATGACAAAAATTTTCAAGTGATCACTTATACTTAAAATATGTCTTATTATTTAGGACTCTCCGCCAAATATCGCCATAGTTAACGATCAACTGAAGCTGTTCTGACTTTATATAATATAGAACTTCTATTTCTCAGATCGCTTTCTGTGATGTTGATCCACGTTTTTGTTTTCGGACATGTTCGTTGAATCTTCCATCCAAAAAAGTCTATTTCTCCACAGATGTATATGAGGAATTTGTTCATTCTTCATGTACCTCAAACCATTGCAATATGTTTGTCTTATTCTAATATGTAACTGTGTGGTAATCTCAAACTGTAGCAGTGCCTAAATCTCAAAATAATACATAATGATTAACAAGATAAGCGTTCAAAGAGGTGAATTTTACACTCCATTGTAATATTTGCTTTTATCCACACTAAACCTCTTAAGAAAGCAATGGGTACCGTTTAAATTACCTAGTTGAAAACGTAATACTAGATATCAATGATGATACACAACTTCTTGAAATCTTCTGAAATATATCGGATTGACTAGTAGTACTCATAGTACAGCATTCCAAATATGTTTAAAAATGAACTTAAACAGCAAAATGTTGCTGCCTGTGGTAGTCTATTTTAATATTTAATAGAGAGCATGTCTCTTGGAGGCCGAAGATCACATAGGTAGATTTTGTCTCATTCGTTTTAATATGCTGTTTCTGAGTTTTCGAGATTTTCTATGGCTGATATTCATTTTTCGTGTAATTATAGGACTGCAATATTTAAAATATTGATATACAAATAATACTAATAAAGATTTTGTCTTATGTGAGTATTTGAGATCTTAATTAATTAATTAATTAATCTTTTGTAAAAAAGACTTAATTCGCATTAAAGGTCTAATAAAAATAACAATATAACCATATCAGTATCATTATCAATAATAACTATGTCATTAAAAATTTAGTCAATAAATTGCGCGTTTATATGTAAGTTATATATATAGATAATATATAGTTAAATGATGGTTTCTCTTTATTTTTGCCTTTTTATCCTATATAGTCAAGAGCCAAAACGCAGTGTATTCGGTCCAGTATTGTATCACCTACAAATCTAACGACTACAAAAATCACTAATATAGCAAATATACCATATTATGATTTTAGCATATAACGAATCAATTCGAAGTTATATTGAGATAACGAGATATTGCTCGTATAAATCAATGCTGGTCCCATTGGACCCACGGAATCTTTGTATGAGATTCTTCTAACAAATTTAACAGAGCATCATTCAACGGTTTCAAAAAAATTGTTATAGCGTGTTATTCCTCTACTATTACGCGTATAATTGAAAGTGTTTAGTACTTTGAAAGAGTGTAAGTGAATCGGGCAGTTAGTAAACTTATTAAATTAATATGGGTGATGACAGGGAAATAACGCAGACTAAAATGTTGACTACCACACGAGATCACACTGAAATGGTCTTCTATATGCCATATATGTAATACTTATCATAACAAAATACTTATTGCCCATTGGGCAGATTGTTAAACCACTAAGGATACTCAAAAAATTGCGCCTTTCAACTTTTATGAATAACAAAATGTTGCGTTTAAGATTTAATAATAGAAACGAATCTGCTGCTTGGTATTTTTCACACCCAACAGCGAGATACCGCGCAACTTATTCACAGTGTGTTTTGCATGGTGTTAAATAATAGTTTATTTAAATAAATAATGTGAAAGTGTATCTAAATCAATCGGTTGATTGCATCGTTACAGGTTGTTCGTGGAAACCGATGGAACAAAGAAATGCATTTCGGTTGGAATGAGAAAAAACCGCGAAAAATAGCGTCGGCTTTCTTGTCGGTCGCGGCTTTCGATTATTGGAATCACTTCAGCATTATTTTTTTACCAGTTCTAGTGTTGGCGTTACGTATCATTAGAGAATTAATTAAAATCCATACAATTGTGTAAATGTGAAGGATTGGATTTGACGTTCTATCAATTATCATTGAAAACGAATAAAATATGCGTCCTGAACAATACGTTCAGAGTATATTACGATCTAAGATTATCTAAAATTTCTATTACTATATTATAGTTGTTAACCGATTTTGATTTCTAAAAATGTATAATGATATGTGTTAATTTTTAGACTTGACTTAGCTATTTATGTTGCGTGTGATAGAAAAGTTCAGAGAGAGTATTACAAGTAAAGAGTCAAAAAAATCAATAACGATAAAGAAAAGCAAAAAGATAAAACTAATGAAAACTGTTTTAGTTTTTCCTAAAAATCTCCCCGTTGGCCCCTCCAAGATGAAAAACAAAAAGGGAAATGTTATTGTCGAAGATGACAGGAGCGTATAAAGTCATATGAGAAACCGGAAAGATAATAGACAGCATTAAAAATTAAATTAAGTCATTTGTTTAAGATGCAAAAATTAGTGCATAGTTATATAACAAATTCAGACTTTCAGACTATCATGCTTTAGATATTTTTAACGTATGAAAGTTGGACAAATTTCTCACATAGTTCTATTGTAAAATCGACCTTTTGGTTAGTTTAATAGCTGTTTTCGAGAATTAGTGAAGAAATTGGTTTATATTATTTGATCTCCTACAGTATGAGCAGCTATATTGGTTGAAATGTGTGAAATATAAATATATATCACAGCCCTAGCTGAACAGTGAATTTATACCAATCAGAAAGATACAAGAAAATTTTGAAAGAAAACATCGGGAAACATAAGGTTCATATACCCAACAAAAAAAAACAATCTGGAAGCAAGCGGTATAAACAAATTCTACATATGCTTTTATCATCAAGTGACACCAAAGCTAATAGGAGACCTAAAAGTTTACCAGCCTATGATCTAATTTTAAGATACAATAAGCATCAATAATCATTGGATAGATAGGCTTCATTACCATTTGGAAGTTATAAGCACTGATACTTAATGTCGAACTATAATTAAAAAATTAGTAAAATGTTAAACATTGCATTAATCATGTTAATCGATAATAATAATCCTTGATCTTCAAAATAATCATACCAGAGCTTTGCCATTAACCTATACCCTTTCTTAGTAATCACTTTATTAACCAAACGTATTACTTAGGTTTAGAATTTCAATTGCTAATTTCGATACATTTTAGTTTGGGGCTTCAAAATTTTGACTTTTTACAAGACAATTAACATTAATTTCAACACTATAATAAGCAATAATAGTGATAATTTAAACTATTTACTCACTTCATTCATTGTGAATTAAGACCTTTGCAGCTCATCCGTAATTAAAATATGGCTCTTAAAAACATTACTGATAAAATGATAAAAAGTTATTGTCGTTTCCGTGAAAATGTAAAACAACCCCTTTGCAACTAACACAAAGCTATCTTTATTGATATGAAGATAATATTAATAGAATTATTTCCACTGTTGATATACGAATACAAATATAGAATCTGATAGACATAATACAGACTACAGAAGCACTAGAAAATAATGTTCAACATAACTTCATACAAAACATGAGCCATTACTGCAATATCCACACTTATGGGGTTGAGTCTAAAAAAGAGTTCAAAGTGGAACATTGGGGTCCAGATTTTCATTACAGTATTCTTGAACTTGATATTGTATCGGTCATGTGTTTAGGTATAGCTCTCGATTTAAATTTTAATTATAATTAATTAGATTTGATTAATTAATAGCAGTATATTAGGAGAGAAAACGCAAAATAACCAAGAATGAGTATGTATATGTCGTTTTATGATATTACATTACATGATACTGTGTAAATGTACAATTTACTCTATATCAACAACAGCTTTAGTAGTAAATATGGCAGAAATACAGATATTTCAGACAATTTTAGTATATAAAAATCAATGTTTGAATGATTTTTTTCGATGCCTAGTTAAAAAGTTAAACCGATTGCAATGAAACTTTAATGGGTTATACTGCCTACAACCGTGGAAGATTTAGCCCTAAAAATATATTAATGAATGTTATTTTGGTCTCTCCTTTGAAGAAATACAATCAAAAAGATATTTAAATTTTTCTGTATTTCGCAGAACGTGTAATATATAAAAATGTTGTTTGTTTGTCTATATAATTAAGTATTGGAAAAAGCTACTAATCAGTAAAATAAATTAAAAGAATCTTTCTTCAGAAAATCATATCAACAATAGAAGAACCACTCTCAAATAACTCATAGTCTAAGTCATTAGTCTTATGTCTATGTATGAAATGGAAATCCATGAATCAGCATAACATAATATATAAAACTGCTATCAACTTTTCCAAAATAACACGCAGAAATATATAAAACACCAGTGTTTCAGTGAATGTTCTATCTTAGCAGATAAAAATGTATCGATACTCCGATGAATCAACATGAAGTTGTAAGTTATTCGAATGAATCCTCAAGTTCACTTAATTTTTCAGTCATCCCATCGGACGCTAAAAGTTGGTGTGCCGAGATATCAGTTCACGACGACCTTGTAACTGCTCCAGACATTCAGTGAAAAGAATGGTAAACGTCATAATCGAAGTCACAAATAAAAGAAAAATTAAAGAATATGTTGATAAAGGTGCCATGTTTGGATGCATCCGGCATGGATGCTTTCGGTTTACATTGGGAAAACACTGTATCTGGGCTAATATTGAAAAATTGGGGCTTCGAAAAATCATAAACCAATATGTATAAATATATAACATATATCAAAAATAATTAAATAACAACCAAACCAAGCACTCTTATTTCAGCATTTTCAATGCGTTTCGGATACTGCTGGTCTAAAGTAAAAATATATAAACTATTTTCCCTTTATTTCTTACATTATATTAGCACAATGACAATTTCTTATATTTCGTTTTTAGATTTTATTTTTTCGTTATAGCTTACGTGTTTCGGATACGCATTAAAAATTTATAAATTATTGGTAAACTATCTCACTTCTGTAAATCCAGTAAGAATATTCTAATTATATAGTGTATACTATTATCGTTAAAAAATGTTCCCGTGTCTTATTTTAAAAACCTGTAATTAATACTTACAAATATCAGTACACGAGTTGTTACACTCCCTAAAGTGTTCTTTTTCAATAAATTTTACATGAAACCATGGGGGAAACCTCACAAAAAAATATAATTTCTATTTCCTTTTAATTATGGTGGAAGTTATATGGCGGTTATATGGCGTAATATCGAACTCTAATATAATTTAATATTTAAAAGGCAAATTAAATATAAGTTTCATATAAAGAAAGAAAAGTCATGTCAATTATGTTTTTGACAATACCAGCAAATGGGCACATTTAATTTTTCCTTTTAATAAATATTTTTAATTTTTTGAGATTTTGATTAGATTCTGATATATCCTGATATAATTCGGACATAATCTAATTAAAATTAACACAAAAAAATCAGATATCGGTTCATCACCCAAAAAAATTAAATTTAATTATTTCAATATGTCTCTTGTCAAGAAAAACGAGGCACATTTGCTTTAGTAAAGCCGATTTAAATTAAAAATAATTAAAAAATGTATTACCAAAAACCGCAATAATTTTGCTTGACGCAATATTTTGTATTATTTCAAGAACTAAATAAAAATAAATGGCTTTTTTACAACTATTACAGTGTTTAACGATGTTAATTACTATAGTAGTAAGATAAATTTGAAAGTGTGATATAGTTTTTAAATAAATTAAAATAGAAATTAACATATAGTAAAAAATTAAAATTCTATTTTACCATAAAAATCAATTAAATATATTACTACGTGTTGCAATTAATTATTAATGAGAAACTTCTGAGTAATACGTGAGATGTTTGAGAGATGTGTTAATTAAAATCAACACCCTCTAGATGAATTATCTACAAACATCAGGTACTGGAGTGAACAGGTACAACAAAGTAAAAGGTAACATAAACATGCTGGACATAAAGGTAACGTTATTTACTTATTCAATATTTAATACGTTAAAACTATTTTATTCATCATCAAGACCAAAACATACAAAGAGATCATGGATTGGCGGAAGCTTTATGCTAAGAGTTAGCTTTTGATTAGCAATTTATTTCCTGAAATCCACTATACTACTACTTATACCTTATAATATCAACAAGTAGAGTGGTTGGCTACACACGTCGCTAGAGACTTTCATATACCGGCCGTAGCTTGCAACGTACAACTTATTTTATTAATGGTGCTGGAAGCGGCTTATCAATCAGATATCAATCAGAATTATCAGATGTTACAATAATATATGATATAAATATGAGAAAAGCAATATTATTTTTCCTCATGCTGTTATATTTTCAAAGATATTTATTTAGTGAACAATGTCTTATGTAACTAAATTGGTTCGTGTAAAATTGTATATTGCTTTATAATGTTATTTCAGTATTTCCAACAGCTTGCAACTTTCCAGCACTTAGTAGGACCAGACTGTTGCTAGAAGAAACAAACCGCCTAACTTTGGATAACACTGAAACGAGAATATGAAATAAGTGTGTCGGTTTTGGTTGATGGTTATATAAACAAAAGAAAACAGAATATTTAGCCGCAATAGTGATTTAACAAAATTAATAGTAGCATTATGAAGAAATAAACAAGCAATTTACACCCTATATCGATGAACAAACTAACAAATTCATCAAGAATAAATACCCATTTAATTTCAAACTGAATGAATCTCACTTTTAAACTCAATAACTTCAATTGAATAAAAGGAGGAAGGAGAACTAATATTAATTGACCAGCTCCGTTAAAATCTACCTGGAACGCTCTGGCACGACGAGTTAATAATAATTAAAGTTGGAGATTTTATCTGAACGACAGCTCGTAGGCAGATTGGCATAGGGGCCACAGGAACGTGTGGCAATTATATTGAGAAAAACAGGCAACACTGCCCACGCCAACTTAGAAAATTTCGCGTCCGTCTTCCTTGTATAGCGAATGCCATCAGGGCCTTGTTACGATGCAAACCTGCATACATTAGCGCTGAACAATAGCGGAACCTGCGCCTGAATCTTTGTGAACAAATTTATATTTTTTCATTTTATTAATATATATAAAAAATCTAAACCTTAATACATTATGTATATGATCACATAAACATTACTATGATTTAGTGTCCGTTGCTGATGTTAATTTATAAAATACTGTACATATTCGTCACAATTATGTTAATATGTCAAAAATGTGTTTTTAGTGAATAAGCATTCATTCTAAAACTAGAGACTTTTAACTAAATTTAAAAAAACCTTAGATTAAATATGAGTTTAGATTTATTTAAAATTCACCCATTTTAGTTTTGCAATTTTAACCAAGGAACGATTTTAAGGACCAAGAATGGCAATTATAAAATTAACGAACTCGATTAATGCATCATTGGATGCCTAGAGATTAACATTGGAGATTAAAACTTAACGCGAATGCTTGCAAAATGGCTGAAGTTAATATGATTCCGAAACCTGGAAATATTATTGACCAATTTCACTGCTAAAAGTAATATCCAAAGAACTTGAAAAAGATTCAAAATTTGACCAGGTACATAGAATCACAGACTTTATTGAACGGACCTGCAAAGATAAAAAGATTACTTAGCTATATTCTTGGACGTATCGCAAGCCTTCGATATTGTTTGGCATAAGAGATAAATTTATGTATAAACTGGTCCATATGTCACCTAAGCAATACGTTGAAACTTTTAAACTGTAGGAGTTTAAACCAAGATGATCAGAGTTAAACAAGAAGGAAATTATTGAACAATATAAGAAACAAACGTAGCTAGTACCACAAGGTAGTGTTTTGATCCTCTTCTACTCTATACATGTGGTATGGCAGAATTAGAAAATTCTACTGTGGTTACATTTGCTGATAACCCTAGTAGTATTTGTTAACGTAAACAATAGCGAAGAAGCAACCAGAAAACTGTAACACATAAGTAATAACATAAATAGACTCAGAGAGGTAGAATAAAAGTTAATTAGAATAAACCATTGCTTATTGAATTTACCTACAATACGATAATACTTGGCGCAAAACTTCGTTGGATAGAGTATATCCAAAATAAAAGAAAAAAACTCCAATTTAAATACAAGAATAACTATATTGGTTATTTGGAAGAAAATATAAATAAACCGTATATAATAAGTTTCTCTTGTACAACCAAAAACTAAAACCTACATCTTCAGAATTCAGTTATGGAATATTCTGCGAGAAGTAACGTCAACCTAATACAAATATTTCATAATAAAGTACTGAAAAGTATTGTAAATGTACTCAGATACTATAGCAACAATTACTTACACC
The DNA here is from genome assembly GCF_030347505.1 of Rhynchophorus ferrugineus. Classification (NCBI taxonomy): domain Eukaryota; kingdom Metazoa; phylum Arthropoda; class Insecta; order Coleoptera; family Curculionidae; genus Rhynchophorus; species Rhynchophorus ferrugineus. The sequence continues at coordinate 57,510,452 of NW_027472580.1, read as the reverse complement.
AAAACCTTTCTATTCCAATTTTCAAACAGGAAATTAAAAAATTCGCAACAAGAAATGAAAAAAAATCAACTCCCATGAGAATGCCGAAGTGCTGTAATTCTTGAAAAGAACCAAACCGTGTGATCTTGTGCATGCCACTGAAAAGTGATATTTCATTAGCGACTAACTAAAGGATAATGGGTTATCCTAGAAAAGTACCTACATAGTAATTTAATATAATATTAATTTCTGAAGTTAATGTATGGTAGTTATTACAACAATGAAGTTTTATTTAATCGTCAGAATAAATTATAGAACGTCCAAGTGTAGCTGAATATGCAAATACTTTAAAATGATTAATACATTATTGCTAGTCGTTCTCCACTAACCCATTTACAATAACTTAAAACTAAGTACATATCCAGAATGACCGATTGGTTCTTATTTGCTATTTAGCATGTGGCTGAACATTATCATACATGAGGATGACTTTTCGCTCATTACTCGGTATTGCTAGTACCTTTGCAACAGTATCTCGTTAATTATGTTCAATTGGCGTAGGTAGATATCTGCAGAAACAAGTTTATCCGCTTGTAGCAACTCGTAATACACTAGACCTAGTTGATTCTACCATACACGCAGCAAACCTTTATGGCTACCACCTCGCTATTCATCTTCCTCGCTTATTCTTGGAGTCATCCATGAATTTTGTATTTTTTTAACCTTTTTTGCCTGCAAGCAATGAAATCACTATGTTGAATCTAACTAAATAACTAAATAAATGATCTTTGAATATGTTTATATCATAGTTTATATATTTATATATTTATACTAATATTATAATTAAAATTTGTCTTTAGAAAATTATTACTATTAATGATTTTTACAAGGAAATATCTGCAGATGTAATATGAGTTTTAAAGCTCACAAAAATAATTGGTAGATAGAAAGTCGCATACAAATGTTATTCTAAGAATTCCAATTAAAACGGCATCTTCAAGTAAAATGAACATATTCCAGTACATTAGTTACTTATCATTTGTTCCGTATTATCGGCCCCTTTCTGGGAATGACCATAAAACAAACAAATAACATACCTGGTACCGGGTTTACCCCGTCAATTTCCATTGAGTTACCTGTTCCTGTCCAACATATGGGTATTTGTCAAATTTGCGATGACCCTAATCCGATTGATATATAGCTCCGTAGTCCGTGCCGTGGCGTCAATGGTCAGGTAGACAACCGTCGACGATGCTATCTGTATACATGAGGCACCATTTCTTTCTATTATTTGGCATAGGGGTTTCTTGTTTCCTGTTGTAAAAGTTCGGCGGCGTATTAGTCTGTTGCTTATTCTGAAAACACCTTTTCTGTAGAGAAATCATAAAACAGTGTAAAAAATGTTCACTCTAATAATAAAAAATCTTAAATTATACAACACACCAATACAGAAAAAAAATGTATTTATTAATATTAGAGGTATAACCGATATTCCAAAAGTATAGTTACCAAAAACATAACACACCGGCTTGATATTCCCCTTTTAAGATTGTACATAAATGCTTCTGTTACGTAAACATTAATTTCATCGGAATTTATAGTTTCTCTCAAAAATAAAGAATTAAGTACCGTCTTTTATGGAACTATTCTCATTTGTCGTCGAAATAGGTGTTTTGTATATTTAAAATCAAAGGTTTTTAAGTTTTCTTGATGAAATTAAACCTTCTCATACTCATGTGGATATATTTGATATAATTTTTAATATTTAACTATTCTGAATAATTGACTATTAACAATTATTCCCTATTAAATGTATTGAAATAAGTATTGGTACTTTATGGGAATCTCAAAATATAGAGTTACACTCTTTATAGCCTTTTAGTAGATAATTTGAACCTCTGGATACATAAGCGACTTTCATCTATATCTACCCAGCTGACCATTGATCTGATTTTGATGTGATGATAATTAGTTTTAAATTCAATTTACCATTCATGTATGGTTAATTTTCACGCAACTGAAATGATTCTATGTTATTCCAATCAATTCCAAAATTAGTTAACAATTTTAAATAATTGCATTAAAGATCAAATACTTTACCTCTTATTTATTCTTATATTGAAATCTTCATTATGATTTAATAAAAAGCGACTATTTTCCTTTGACTATTGTTATATATTATAACCCATTTGTGTTAATTTTTAGGTCATAAAAACATAAATTAATGAATATCCAAAACCTAAACTTCGGCGATTATAATAGAACTTACAAATACAGTGGAAAAATCGGACTAATAATATTCAAAAGAACTTAATAAATATTTGATATCTGTTAACTGATATTTGAAAACTTCTATATAGACAAAATATTGCATGTATTTTGATCATTTTTACACTTTGGATGTATATAGATATAGATAGATATTAATCAGAATATGACCTTGAGGAAATACCATTAAATCATCGGCCCAATTCCGCATTTCTTTGGCATTTTGAGGCCGTGTACCTTGTCCCGGTAAATACTCTTGGTGCAGCAGAACTCCCCATTCGTACTTCAACGGTATATCCTACAAAATTCTCACAACGTGGGCCGTGCGTTGTCAGGTAAGAGGAAAATTTTGCATCTATTACTCGTTATTGCAGTTTCTTTTTTCGGAATAATACGTTATTCAAGTTGTATTCAAATGACGTCGACAATACATTCAATAGCAATTTCATTTATTTTATATTCTGTATGGTTAACTCTCCTGGACTAAGCTAAGACTATTTGCACTTAGGATTATCGTAGTATATCCATTTCTCATCGCCAGTCACAATACACCAGAGAAAACACTTCTTCTTTTGCCTGGCAAGCGGGGATATTGGTACGTTGAAACATGCCAGCACTGTAAAATGGCTGAAGTTATTATGATTTAGAAACCTGGAGAGTAGACAGAACAAAATCTAATACCTGCTAGATATTATTGAAAAAGCGCACGAAGAAAAATCAGTCTGCTGATTTATCTCCTTCATTTATTCCAACAGTGAGAAAAACAATAGAATAGACAAAAAATAGACCAAATGCTATTTATTTCTCATCAGAATATTTACCTTTTATATTTATTTGTTGGAAAGTATTCCCTATTACGTTTTTTATATTATTTTTTATCCCAAATAACCTTTTTGGTTAAATTAATAATGATTATTATTTATTAATAAGAAAGTTAAATATTAGGATAAATAACCAGGAAGATCATAATACTGCTGTATATACATAACAACACTGTAACTACTGTATTTCTTATCTATTTCTTTTGGCACTATGTAATATTAATTTTTCAATTCCTGATTTACCAGTGGTTTTTCTCCATTTCTTTCTTATTTCGTTGTTGTTCTTTTATTTTGTTGTTGTTGTTTTTCTTATTTTCTCCTAACGCTGTTACTATATGATCTGCGATAGAGCTAAAACCTTAGTTAATTTGTAGTAAATACGTAATTAACATATAAATAAATATTAAGCAAAAACAATATATAACTAGATAAACCTTAGCCGAGCCATCTTCCTTTCCTCTTGCTGAAATTCTTGTATCAGCTTCCTAGCAGCAACGCGTCAAATCCCCATCAATATCATCATCGCTACCTATTACCTCAAAAAGCCACATAGACCGGCTAGCAATATTTTACATGAGAAAGAAATTTTTATAATATTCTTTTAACTTTTTAATGTCGTTCTCTATGATTTTAAATGTTATTTAATTAAATAAATCAATAAAAACGAATACATTGTTCTTCCTGCTAATGTCGGACATAAGTTCTACCCACACCTTCCTTCTTACGCCAGATGAAAAAGTAATGCAATCAGAATTCCACTGCAGCCATACTGTACATCTGCGAGCTCCGATTTTTCCTTATACATTAATTACATGCAAATTCCTCCCGAGGACCTAGCGGCCGCCATCTTCCAACTCGATTCGCCTCTTATTCCTTTTCCCTTTGTCTCATATATACGAATATACTTTCTCGGCTCACGCATTTTAAACATCGGCCCCTTTTCTTTCGGATTCTTAATTAGCGATGATGCCGTCCTCGTCTGATGACGATCGGACGGTAGCGCCTTCTCGCTCCCGCCCTTCTGGAAAACCTCCGCATCGGCCCGAGACGAAATTAAACTTCCCCCCTGCTAAAACGAAATTTTCTACACCCGTGCAGGTCTTTCATTATACACACTCACACACTCACACGTACACGTACAAAGAGTGAACGTGATGCTCGGTACAAATCTCGATTTTAAATATTCTCCAGGAGTATCAAGTGGGTTCGTTAATGTTTTCCAATCACTCGAGAAGCAAAACAAAATCAAATACACGAGACTTGAGCTAAAGCTATTAGGTTTCATTGTGTATTATGGTTGTTGTTGGATCACAGAACTTCAAGCAATATAATTAATATTATAAAATAAAGTACGTATGGTTTACTCATATCACCTACACTTTTCCATCCTCAGAAAATTAAAGTGTTTAGAACAACTTCATCAATCAAATATTGTCTATTCAAATAACATGGGATAGAAACAAGATACTAAAAAATATTTTAAACATCCCATGTTATCGTAGTATCCGAACCCTTAACGTGTACGAAATCATATATAAAAATTTTCATAAAATTAATTCTCTATCTTCACGCCAAATTATCACAAACATAAATTACTAAACATAAATTACTACCCGAAACACATTTACAGAAAAATATCTGTTCAAAATTTAAAAAAAGATGATATTTCGAAGTATTAAAACCTAATATTTAAGAAACCGAAATAATTCTTCATTAAAACGTTAGACGGCTGCATAAATATTTTCTATTTTCACTTTTTCTGCTTTATTTTCCACAGTTTATTAAGCGTTATATTAAAATGCCTTTTATTGATCTATTGTATCAGTCCACTTGGTTCATATATGTGAATATATGATATATATGATATCTGAATATATTATCCTTATATAGGAGGAGCTAAGCAAATAATTCTGTCAATTCCGCAGTCGACGAGCCAATCTCAAATAGGTTAGAAGAGGATGAAAATGCGGTCATAGATTTGTCGAAAATTTTTAAATATATTGGCTCAGAGAACTATGCTCACTATAATAGCAGAAAAAAAATCAGCTACGCCAACGTTATTCATTACAGCATACTAAATTTAATATCCACCAAACGAAGGCAAAGCTCTAATGAATCAACTTGTAAATTAGGAAAGAAACATTTTAATAAAAAATATGTACGTAATAATCGTTGTAGTAACTACATAAATATAAGAAAAGAACTTATTTAATCTATCTACTACACATATTTTATATTCTATTATATACTCACAATTTAACTTTATACCTACCTAAACCTATTTATCTATTTACAATATTATTTTAACTGGTAGCAACTGACTACTTTGATGTAGGTGTCAAAACCAAACATTTCTATTAATTTAGATTTGTTTTGTTGGTAATTCAATATTTTGTGTATGTCACAAAATTGTTTTATTATTTTTGTATTGCATGGGCTTGGCACCGTCTTCAAATATTATTTATTTCACTCTTTTTAGTGTTGCCTTTAATATACCAAGTTTTAGCCACAGTTGGATTTTATTAAGATGTTCTTGGAGCCTCGTTGATGCTGTAACTGTGTTCTCGTGAGTTGCTAAAATAATCGTGTCACACACATAACAAATTTGTGGTCGGTAGATCATCAAGATACAATGGATACTAATAGATATAAGAGATTGGACTCATTGCCCTGCCCTCTGGAAATCCTGAACATATTCGACGTATTTTACCCACCGGGAATAGTACCCGCAATATCCGTTTGGTAGCTAAACACTTTAACCATAATACCATAAAAACAGTTGTTTACAATATTTCTACGAAGTTTTATATGCTATAGTTGGTGCTTAAAAAACAAACTGAATGGCTTTTGGACTGAACGACTTCCGATTTTTCGTCACATCAGCTCAGCAACAACATTATACACAAATATCTGATTATTTTAGATAAAAAATATGTGAAAACTTTGTACGTGCCTTTGATATTTGAACATTTCCTTCAATTTCTCCTACCGCAGACCCCTCCAACAGATCCTGATTGGATTCCAATGGGACTAATTCGGAAGTGTACTCTTCGAATAAAAAAAGAAAATAGACCTACAATCGCATTAATTACATTAAAAAATTCTAAGATATATCATTCAATTGAAAGCATTTTATGCATTTGATATTTAAGAAACGCATACAAATATTGGTGAAATTTTGAATTGATCCTATATGTAGAATAAAACTGCTAATGGACATGTAAATGTTAGCTAAAAAACTATTTTTTATTATTGAAGTCTTTGAAATCATGGTATCAAGTATTGAGATTTTATTATTATTGTGTTTTTTTTAATTGTTAGGACTAGTTTCCTATTTAATGTTATGTAGTTTTCCTCACAATTGTAAATCAACATTCACTACTTGTTTTAATTGAAGAAATATTCTGCGGAAGCTCATCAGACTCATAGTGAGGCTGCTCTGTGATATTCCAGTTGTCGGTAGGAACAGAATAAAAATCTAGTACAGCCTGGTGGACCAAAAAGACAATAAATTCTGGAAGATACTGCTCAAATAATTTTGGAAACTGGAGAAAAATACAAAAAACATGGATTAGCCGAGGAGAACCATACCCACTAACATCGAAGCAGAATATTCATAGCCATAAACTATCCAGTCAGCTGCTAAAACTGAATTAAACGGTTAAACCGCAGATACATACTGATGTCATTTAAAAACATAAACGATGTATTTTTGCATAAAAGATCAGCAATACCGAGTAACAGACGCAAAACCATCCAACGTTCGGTCAGACGCTGAAAAATTTGTGAAGGATGCACTGTTGCAGCTCTAATGGCATAAACATCGAAACAGCATTCGAGCATAATCCCAGCATAGTCATCATAAATAGGGTCTCAGGTTATTACTTGTTCAGGTCAATGGAACATTGACATCCTAGATGCTGAAGAAGTTCGAAAATAATGAAAAATATATTGTTTATATTAATATAAGATTTAATAAAAGCCCTTCTAAAATGAAAAATTTACGAGAAAACACTCAAGTACTGAATATGATATAATTGATTAACAATAATTGTACAGAGTTAATAAAATTATAATATTAGAATAAATAAAAACTATTAAAGAATAAATATTTTACTAATATCCAATATACTATTATTAAAGTATATAACAAACTATCTTAAATTGCTGATTTCAGTTAACCCTGGTATCATTGAAATGTTAGAATCATGAATAGCGTATGTTATATCAATTATGGCTCGACGTACAACATATAATAGCCGAGCTAACTCTTAAATAATTCCCGAGTTAAGGAGTGTCTTTTTACCTTCGGGCTTTTTGCCATTTTATTATTTTATTAAATTTAAATGTTACATTTACATTCTTATTAGATATTTCATTATTAACCGACGTATGTGGTTACGATGGGGCAATGAAGACTATTTTATCGTCTCACTTGTTGATTTCTGTTTCTGTGTCTTGGGTTCGCGTTACTCTGAGAACTCGGCCAAAAATGATGATTTGACGTGATGAAACATCCTGCGTTGTGTCGAAAGACACTGTGGAAATCGTATTTATTTGTTCTCATGAATATCATGGGCGAAATATTACTATTTACACGATTATATTATTATTCTTAACTAAATCTCATGTTATACATCTTATTTTAAACACAGTAACTGTAAATTTGTTATAATTGCTATTAAAGTTATGAAATGTCTAATTCTATTTAGATGTAATTAATTTTTCTTGATACATTCTCATTAAAATAGTAGGCTTTTTAATTATTGTTAAAATTGTTTATTAAATATAATAGCAAGATACCTTCATTTTATTTTTTAAATTAATAAAAAAGTATATTAATATATATATATATATGGTATAATTTAGTTTATAAATTTCATTATTATACTTTACTCAGTTATTAATTGCCTAGATGTTCATTTTAACATGTTTAAATATTCTCAATTATAAAATTCTTTTATTACTATAAGTTCAAATTATATTACTATTATTATAATATGCTTAATTGAGATTAGTGAAGAGTAGACTAAAATACATGTTTATAGTTTATTAGAATTATTACTATCTTATTAAGATTAATCAGCTCTGAAGTTGTTAAACGTTTCAGTCTACGCATTTCACTACTTTCACGCACATTTACTGGTAGAACAGTGAATTGCACTAACACAATTATGAAATACTTTGATTTACATTTGATATGGGTTAATATATTGATTTACAGTCGATAAAGTATACCGCGCTAAATCACTTCATTGGCATTTCACACATTGTTTTGAAGCAACTAAATTGATATTAAATTTATTAGCAGTACAACAAAGATGGAGTCTGTGGGATTAATCTCAATTAATTCAAATACTGATTTTGGGTATTATCTAATATTAACTTATATAAGTAGTTTTGTTTAGCAAGTAGGTGCTTCTTCAAGTTCGACGATTTATATACTTGCTAAGATATTTAGCATCATCCGCCTGGAGTAGTTGGAATGCGTTTATTTCATTTCATCGCCTTTAATATGCTAAGTTCTTAGCCACAGTTGTATTTTATTAAGATATTCTTGGAGACTCGTTGATACTGTTGTTGTGTTCTCGTGAGCTGTTAAGATTATCCGCATAATAATTTTTGTGGTCGGTAGATCAGCAAGATACAATATGCATGTCATAATACATGCCAATTGAAAAGTCCCCGTCCTACCATAGTAAAACATATTTTTTTGGCAAAATTAGTTTTTTTTATCCAACATAATTCCCTTCGAGGGTGATACACTGATTATAGCTACCCTCCAACTTTTCGATACCATTTTTGTAGTTCCATTTGTCCTTTGCTTCTAAATAAGCCGCAGTTTCGGCGATCACCTTTTTATTCGACAAAAATGTCTTCCCAGCGAGCATTCTTTTGAGATCTGAGAACAGGAAATAGTCGCTGGGGGCAAGATCTGGGGAATATGGAGGATGAGGAAGCAATTTGGGGCCCAATTCATGGATTTTTGTGACACGGTACATTGTCTTGGTGAAGCAGCATTTTCTTTTTCTTCAAATGCGGCCGTTTTTCGGCGATTGTAAAATGATGGAACCATGTTTCATCTATTGTCATATATCGACGCAAAAACTCAGGTTTGTTACGCTTGATCATCTTCAAAAACTGCTCCGAATGATCAATTCGTCGCAATTGATTTTGGCCAAAAGTGAGCTCGCGTGGCACCCACTTTGCACAGAGCTTTCTTATACCCAAATATTCGTGAATGATATGATGTACACGTTTAGTTGATATCTTTAGAGTGTCTGCTATTTCATTCAAGTTTTTGCTTCAACTGTTTTTTCCTTTCAAAAAGCAACATTTTATCAACACGCGAAATTCCTTTTTGTCAATTTTTTTTACAATTACAAAAGTTTCTTCACTCAAAATGCTATAATTCCTAATCAAATGATCCGATAGCTATCAAATTTATACACGCATCGTCTGAGGGTTAGAACTAACTAAAAAACATATATTTATTTAATTCTAGTAGCGCCATCTATGTATCAAGTCACACAAGATACAATATTGGACTCATTGCTCTGCCCTCTGGAACTCCTGAATATATTCGACGTAGCGTAGTAAGTGAGAGAAAAAAGCCTCCTTAGTTAACTTTTAGCCCTGTATTTCACACTTTATCAAATGCAAGAGAATCTACAAGAGTGAAACCGACCAAAAATTGATATATGATAAAATGATCATCTGAATCTTTTTTTTTTTTAATTTTTGTCAACTACATATGTTTATGTAGTTGACGTTTTGAAATAATATTCCTATTTTCTATTTCTTGAATCTTACTATCTACTTCTTCTCTCTTGCACTAAACTTCATCTGTGTAGTTTTTAAAAAACCTTTTAGATCAAAATTAATAAATATAGACAGGTAGTTGGTTGCTCTAGGTTAGAGAATCATAATGATTTCAGCAGCTTTCCAAATCCCAGGGAAGCCGTCATTGGTAATATTGCGTTAAATGATATTAATTTTATACCATTTCCTAATATTTCTAATAGTTGTCATCATTATTATTTCTTTAACTTAAGTATAATTTTTCCATCGGGTAAATTCATTTAAAAAGACAAAATAGCTTCTAATTGAATAGTGCTTGAATAGTGAAGTTGTTAATAATATATGTTCTCTGAATACCGTCTTGTTAGTATAATATCTTAATAATATATTTGGAATGAATACTACTCCTAACTACAGATCGTTCTTTCTCAGTATCTCATTACATATAGTCTTACCAAACTAATAATATAATATTATTTATAGTTGACAGGAGCAGTGGTAAAGGCGATAACACAGTCATTCTGATGTTACGATAATCGGTTCGAATCCTGCTAGGGCATGGTCATAAATTTATGTTTCTGATTGTTTACCATTTGTGATTGTCCTTATGCAAGAGTGCAAAATCCAACGAGGAAAATCATCCTGTTCGCGCCAGTTGCTAAGCTGAGTAAGACCGGGTGTGTTTGGATCATTTCCAAGTTAGTCACTCACCAGTCTGTAAGCTTAATGCCGAGGACTGTAGTTCGGAATCCAGATAAATCCTAGTTGGTAAGAAAGAGAACGTAAAATATAAAAAAATATTTTTATAAAATATAACATTCATATTTTGCAGTGTTTGCAAGAGTTCTCTTTTACTCTACGGTATCAAATATTTTTATTATATTTATTACCCTATGTTAATTATTGGTTTTGTGCGAAATTAATTACCAGGTTATTTGAAAACAGCCTTTTTAAATTCAATTTGAGGTAGCACTTACAGTATAAATTTTATTTGTATATATTTTTTATTCACTCTTATACACTATGTATTTTGTTATACATTTAACTTTAAGCATTTAGTAAAGCATATTGTATATCGTGACAATGAACAGTCTGTTATGGTTTTATACCATGTATATTTAATTATAAAACTATCGATTTCGTATTAGTTTCGTTTCGTATGCGTAAATCGTGGGAACGTAATTCCTGTCCTGATTAAAAAATAAATTCCTCCTGCCCCCCGAACCATTCCCCACTTAAAAATAGATATTTATCATGCACAGTCTTGAAATATATATTTCTTCTTTGCCGTTTTTTTTCCAACTTCTCTCTCTCTTCACTCTTAAAGAGAAACAAACGTTTCCAATTATTTTTCTCGGGATTACGTAACGCCCCTTTTCTGAATGGCTAATTTCCTTCTCCTTGTTTTTTACTCTGACACACACTGACTACAATCAGTCTTTCCTCCCCTTCCCCGACGCCTCCCGGAACGCCGCGCGGACGGCCCCTCCATCGCTACACCACCACCGCCCCTAGCAGCCCCCTACACCTCCCTCATCTCCATCAACCCCTTCTGTACACTCACCAAAGAAGATTCTCAATTATTAATCGAAAGGAATTTTTAATCGATGCCAGCCTGTTTTAACTTCGCCCTTTTTCCTTACTTATATACACTTCGTTCTTCGCCATTCTCTTATTCCAGGACCGAACGTTTCAAATTTTTTTCATTAACGCGCCCATTTAATTATTGTTTATTACTTTTTTGATTAGTTTATGGCCATATCTTAAAAACACGTTTTCTAAGTGACATATAAGGTTTCATTGGTAATTTAATGTTTAATTCGTTGCTAATTATTTAGTTCAATTGCTACTCAAAACTGATATTCAGTTAATAATGTAAATTTGGTAATATAAATTAAGTATTTATATTAAAATAATTTTATATCTGGAGTCTAGAACATTTCAGAAAATTGGATAAAATGTCTCCAACACTTGGTGACACATAATTACATTTTTATCGAAATTGTAAGTAATCATTTTTTACAAAAGTGGTTGCATTTTGTTGATGGAGAGTTTAATTTCCCTCCTCAATACATAAGTGGTTGTGAACTTATTGCTATAGGATTTTGACAGTCTGACCGAAATAAGACATGTGACTTATTGAAATTATATGTCCAATATCATCCTAATTTCACAGAATGGTTGGTTATCATGTTGTCATACCAAGCATTAGTAAATGTAATTTCTCCGAAGTAGCAGCAATGCCAAAATGATGAAAGTTGATTTAATACCTTTATCTCAAACCGCACACCAAATAGTGATACGTTGAGGATGCATTTATCATGAGTAAGACTTTTGAACTCCAGCTGCGGAAAATTCAGCGATTAAAGTAAAGCCTCTACGCTTCGATATTTTTATTATTTTTTAAATATATTTTCATTGTCTTCTGCTATGGTACTCCATTTTTCTGAGCTTAAATGATGAACAGTTTGTTAAGTGTTGTGTTTGTTTTAGTATTATGAATATAAAATAAATCGGACTCAGCTTTCTTCAGCAAATAAATCAATTTGATACCATCTTATATCTGACGATAAAAAGTGCTATTTCATATTTACAAAACAACATTCCATAAACACTGCAGATAGAACTTGAACATGAAATAATGAAGAATTAAAAGTCTTGCTCTATAATTGGTGGAATCGGAAAAGTGTAGTATATCATCTCCTCATTCAGTTATAGCGCTTTCTGATTACCAAATTATATCAACAAAACACTCTTTTTATAGCGAAAAAATGATCAGAATACATGCAAGAACTTAATAATTAATAATTGTCCAGCTGCAAAGAACGTAAACATTAAACTAAAATAAATAAGGGTCTACCATCTTCGTTGACGTAAACGATGCAAATTCGCTGGAGAAAATCAGGAACCCAGCTCTGGCCCCAGCTATCTTTCTTTCTTTTATTCTTCCTCTCGCACTTCTCCGGCAGCAATCAATGTTTTCTTATGGCGGGGTGATAATTATGCCAGGGGTAGTGTGCAGCGTACCTCCCGTGAAATATATAAATTATTCTCATTAATATGCTGAAAATCAGACGTCCGAAGCGCCGGGAGTTGCTTTCGGTTTTGATCGCAAAAAATTGCATTCGTAATTTTTACATCTTGGGAGCGACAATAAATTTTTCTTCAGGCAATTTATATCGGGCCGGGAAGGGGTTATAAAAATGCCGCTCGGTAGCTGGGATATTATTTTCTATTAGTGCAAATTGAATTTTTAGTGAATCGAATTACCTGTCGACCTGTTTCATATCTGCATTTTTAAAAAAATATTTTAAATTAATTACTTTTATTATATATTATGATGATATGTGATTTTATATATTGAAATTGAATATTGAAAGAAAGATACGTACTTTTTTTAATGACGCCAATACTACTTTTCTTTTAAAATAAAATACTACTAACTAAAATCTCAACATTTCCGAAACTTTACTTTCATTTGAAATGTTCTGTATTTACACCTCCATAGTCGTAGACATCCATTAAAACTGATCTTGAGCAAATCCTCCGCAGAATTTTTGATATAAAAAATTCAACTGATCTGAATTATTCAAAGTAATTACCATTGTATCCGCTGCAATGTTGACCGTTCCTGTGCTAACATTTTCAAACACTGTCATTGTCAGTTCAATTCTCAATGTTTTATGACTGTTTATAACGCTGTTTTAATTATTACAATTCACTGATATTTTTCTTCAACGTTTTGTTTTAATTACTTTAATTAAAATATTCATATATTTTTAAAGCATAGTAGTTTATCGCAAATGGTTTTTACAGTATAGCATTTTAGTTAACGACGAGTCAAAAGCTGATGAAGTAACCAACTTTGTGATACTACGAGAAGCTTGATTAATTTAACTTAATAATATGTTATATCCAAATATCTAAAATACCATACCAAATAAATGCACTGATAAGATTAATGTTTTTTGCTAGGAAAACTTACAACTACTACGTTCATAGGTGAGAACTCTGTAGATAAATATAATTGAGACAACAATTGTCACATGTAAGTATCGGGGCGGAAATATATTTATTCCAAGAATGATTTTATTAAATTATCAACTTCTGATTTAAATATTTGTAATTTCAATTTAAAGTTGTTGGCAATGACAGTTATTAAAGTTTTGAAGGTCGCTGGTGTAGATTTTCTCTTGATCGGTTTTACGTGCCATAACTATAATATGATATAAGAGGTCAACTGAAAAGTCGCCAACCTAACACATAGATGGCGCTACTAGAATTAAATCGATATGCTTTTTAGTTAGCCATAACTCTCAATAGATGCGTGTATAAATTTTACAGCTGTCGGATCATTAGTTTGTGAATTATAGTATTTTGAGTGAAGCAACTTTTGTTATTGTGAAAAAAAATGGATAAAAAGGAATTTCGCGTGTTGATAATATATGGTCTTTTAAAGGGAAAAAATGCAGTTGGAGCAAAACATTGGCTTGACGCCGAGTTTCTGGACACTGCCCCAGGAAAATCAACCATCAAGGATTGGTAGGCTAAGTTGTGATGTTGTGTAATGAGTACCGAAGACGGTGAATGCAGTGGACGCACAAAAGAAGTTCTTGCCGCCGAAAACATTTAAAAAATCCACAAAATGATTTTGAATGACCGTAAATTGAAATTGAATGAAATAGCAGACACACTAAAGATATCAACTGAACGTGTACATCATATCATTTACTAATATTAGGGTATGAGAAAGCTCTGTGCAAAGAGGGTACCGAGCGAGATCACTTTTGAACTAAAACAACGAAGAGTTAATGATTCGGAGCGGTGTTTGAAGATGATCAAGCATAATAAACCCGCATTTTTGCATCGACGCTTGACAATAGATGAAACATGGCTCTATCATTTCACTCCGAAGTTCAATCGACAGTCATCCGAGTGGACTGCACCCGATGAATCCGCTGCAAAGCGTGGGAAAAGGCAACAGTCGGCCGGTAAGGTTATGGTGTCTGTATTTTGGGATGCGCATCGAATAATTTCCATTGAAAAGGAAGAACAATCAACAGCGACTATTACATAGCGTTATTGAAACGTTTGAAGGGCGAAATCGCCGAAAAACGGGCGCATTTGAAGAAAAAGAAAGTGTTGCTTCACCAAGTCAGTGCACCGTGTCAAAAATCCATGAATTGGGCTTCGAATTGCTTCCTCATCCACCGTATTCTCCAGATATGACTCCCAGCGACTATTTCCTGTTCTCAAATCTTAAAAGAATGCTCGCTGGGAATAAATTTTCGTCGAATGAAGAGGTGATCACCGAAACTGAGGCCTATTTTGAAGCAAAGGACAAATCACACTACAACAATGGTATCAAAAAGTTGGAGGGTCGCCATAATCACCCTTGAAGGGAATTATATTGAATTGAAGAAACTAATTTTGCCAAAAAAATGTGTTTTACAATGGTAGGCCGGAGACTTTTTAATTGACTTGTTAATAGTGAATATGTAATATATATATAATGGTGAATACTAGTCAGTTGACCAGAGAAACAATAGAATAATAATTTATATTGAGTTCTTAAGTTCACATTACACATTACTTCATGTGAGGTGATGAAATCTATGTCTTCTCAAATTTATGAATAATTTATGATTAATAAATATGAATTGGATTATGAATAATAAAATACTGTACCTGTATATTTGAGCTTCCGAACTTCGAAACCATGAGAACTAATGTATTTATGTGACGCCTATCCAAATAGGTATTAAAAATATTATATACAACAAGTAAATCCAAGTTATATATCTATCTATATTCGCAACATATTCGTCACTTCACTATAACTGTTCACTGTCACTCACCTGTAAGTGAAGTATATATTACTGGTAATAATTTATAAGGCTACTAGATATTAATATTTGGATTATTGTCGTCTTTAACTGAATATATTAATACATAAATCTCCCTATCTGCTAATTAAAAAGGGCGCACATTTAAATAGGAACGTTTGGAAATAAGGATAGAATCTCAAATATTGTTATTATTTTTGTTCTAGAAAAATAGAGAAAACGTTCAACAGGCCTCATTCAGGTCAAATCTAGAAAAAGCTCAAACAGAACAATTTCGCTTCTGTGTCTGATGATTTTCGGAAATTTCAAGAAATTAAAATATAAAAATGATTTGGATGAATTTCTAATAAAATGCAATTACTATTTTATGTTATGATTGATTATTTTATATATTTAGCTTGAACATTTTAAAAATAAATTGCAAATCAACTGTGTATCTTATGTACATATATAATATATTCAGATATACCTCATATATTAAAAGTTACAATAAGAAAATTTATTAAAATACCCATGGGAAAAAATTGTTATTTCCTTACAAAACTTGAAAAAATGTTATATATTCTTACAGCACTCGTGCTATTAAGGAGAGAAATGTTTTAGAAATAAACCGACTCTTTTATTCACAATAAAAGAGTAGTTATACTGTTTCGTCGAAAAAAAATCGTTTAAGTATCTCCAGTTTTGTGTTAACTGATTTTCGAATGTACAAATTTTCTATAGGAAGAAAGACAGGCCGGTTCTATTTAATCAAAAGTCATTTAACAGAAAAAAAAACTGGGAAAAAATCCCGATTCGGTAATAACAAGTAGCTGGCGAGCTTTACAGCATCACGCACTATGATTTCACACAGATTAAACTCGAAACGCACCATTATTCAGATCCCTTGCCATACCTAAATGACTATTGAATCGATCTCCTTTGTCTAGTTGAAGTTACATATTAGAAAGGACTTAATTTGACCTGATGCTGTGGGTCCCACATGAATGAAATAATGTGCAGTAAATATTTCCAACTAAAGATGTTGCTTTTATTTGTTTAGTACGTAATATTTAATTTTTTAATATCATAATAACATAATTTTTATATAATGAAATATGACTTTTAAATCTAACAAACTTTATTTAGTACGAAATTATATAAATATTTTCATCACTAGTTGAAAGCCCAGGAAGAGATTGCTCGATAGGATTCATAATGTTGACGATTGAAAGGCATGAGAATTGCTCTCTATTTCAAACATGTTGAATAAAGAAACGTATAGAGAAGGCTCACAAATTTCAACTAAACCTCTTCAGTAAAACTTGGAGATGTCATTGAAAAAAAGCAGCTTCTAAAAAAACTCGTTTAAAGTTTCGTGTTAGTTCCGGGGTCATTTTGATTCCTCGTCACTAAAAGAGTTATATATCCAATAATAATACAAATTTTAAAACATCCAAGTGAAAAACTGTATATTTTTAAAAGTTTAAACTTCGAAAATATGAAAAAATTCGATTTTACACTGATTACTATTAGTAATGTATGACAATGCTAACTGAAACAAAATAAATTCTTGAGTTATTTCAAAAGTTGAATTTTAAATTTTATTATTTGCAATATCATATTGGAAGGGCACACTTCCATGTAGTATAATGCCGAAAATGTAGAAAGACAAAGACAGAAAAACGTAATAAACAATGATTGACAATAAAATAACAACACTTTAAATAAAAGAGATTGTCCCATCTAGAGCTAGTGACAAACCAAACCGAGAGAGAAGATAGCAGGGTACAATAGCTCTCACTTAAAACAGCTTCAAATTCATGTGAACATTTATGTATCTTGCAATGCTTTGTCCCTCTGCGTTGTTTATCATTACAGTATTTAAAGGATAGACAGTTGCAATGATAGCGCTATTCTCTGATAAACATGTTGAAGCTTTTCTTATGGTAGTAATGATTAACTAATTAATGAAGAAAAGATCCAAGTATGTATAGCAAGCGTTCAAGCACTTGGAATCAGTAAAACAGTAGAAGAAACTGACATCTACGTCGGAAGTAATAAGCCGAATCAGCTAAAAGCAGAATTAAGATCATTTGTAGAAGAGGCACTAAAATCAAGACTAAGATCTGGTTTTTCTACATCATATTTAAGCATATTTAAGCGTCTTTTAAATACGGTGCTTAAGGCAAATCATATATATTTCTCTTGGAGGTTGTTTTAATAATGAATGATGATGATGATGGTATTCTCCGTTATTTCACAATAAATACGTAATATATCGGTATTTTTCTTCGCCGATATTTTTGGATATTTTTTCTATAAAAATAAAATGTATCTCACAAACATTTTAGAAACCCTTTAATTGTTTTCAATGAACAAAAACTTACTTAAATTTAAAGATGCAGTGCATTTTGTCACTTAATTTTAACGTTTTAATAAAAATATCCGTAATTTTTAAAATGTTCGATATTTTTTCGGTAATTTTTTTTATATTTTCTTAAAAATAGCGATATATGCTTTTATAAAATATCGATATTTTTTTCGTAGTTTTTAATCAAATAGAATGTCCCTTAATAACCACTTAATTTTTTATTTAAAACAACAGATATAATTATTTGTAGTTTCAACAACTGAGTCAAAAACTGATTACCTAGTAAGCAAATTTCATAACTTTACAAAAATTTAAAAAAAAGTTATTTTAATATGAATTACTATCTTAATTTAACCAAGAAATCTTATTAAGATCGGAATATGATATAATAAAAGGTTTTATGTTGTATTTTACAGGAAATTGTGATATTTTAACTAAATAAATATTATATTATCGCCCACACAATGTAACGTTTTAATTGAATAAAACTGATTAAACCTATTATAAAATTTCATCAGCGCCCATATTTAAAAAGACGAAATTAAAGCATACAAGCAAGAAGGGCGAACGAACAAAAGTACTCATTTAAGTCTTCCATCTGAATATACCCGAATCCCCTTAGAAATTCTATATGAAAGCTTAAAATAATAAGAGTGCCTAATATACGATTATAGCGCAGCCGAAGGCATTTATCAAAATGGGAGTAAGGAAAACAATGTGGAGTGAAACAACGGCGGCAAACGTGAACGTTTAAGCTCCTCAATTGACAGGGGCACGCTGAAGCGACTCTCGTGCTTTACGCTGAAGGAGTTAGGATGCTTATATGGTGCTTTGTATCGCTGTCATTGGCTGTAACAAACGGCAACTTATAACATATATACACACACTTCAAACTTATAGACTAATTTGTGATTTCAGTGGCGTAGATCATAATACAATGTACAATAACCTTAATACACAGGAATATACAAAATATTTGTTAAGCGAAGAAATTCACTATTTACTTTATTGTTTAAAGCACCATTTCGTATAACCGTTCTTGTTGTTCAATAATGTTGATCTACAGTATCTGTGTTTATTTTTGTCGTAATAATTTCATAATAAATTTCACTAATCTTGGCATATACATTAATAACCAAATTTAAAAAGACATGATACAATTCTAAATTTCGTTCAATACTCATTTTTATCGATATACTAGCTGACCCGACAGACTTCGTCCTGTCAAAAAGATTTGTAATGTGGCAGTTTTTGTGCCTACGTATTTTAAAAAATTCTCCTGAACAGAACCATCACCCTGGTGATAGGGCGTTGTGAATAAAAAATAATTAAATAAAACATATATAAGGATTGAAAAGTAAGTAATCGCTTTATTGTTAATCATGTGAATCATAATTATTATTATTATTATCATTATATTGCTTTGTGGTATACGATGTTTTTTGTTTGATTACCTGGCGCATAGATAAACAAATCTGATGGTTTTCCAACACGGGAACAGGCAACATACAATTGACCATGTGAGAAACATGGGTTTTCTAGATTAATACCACGAACACTTAATGATTGCCCCTGGGACTTGTTTATAGTCATAGCAAAAGCAAGCCGTCAACATGTCTATAGGAAATTTGCCATTACCAATGTCAATGAGTTGTTTAGAGAATATGTTTCCAGATTGGTCATTTTGCAACTCGACACGCATATTCTTGCTTAAATGAAGTACTTTAACATGTTTCCACAAATTGGAGGACTTTAGACATGCATTGAGTTCATCAGCTGGCGTTGATCGTGGAATCACTGGCAATGTTTGACGAAAATCTCCTGCTAATAAAATCATTGCACCACCAAATCGGTTATTATTGCTACGTAGATCTTTTAAGGTTCTGTCTAAAGCCTCCAAAGATTTTTTATGTGCCATCGTGCATTCATCCCAAACAATCAATTTACAGTGCTGCAAAACCTTTGCCATTGCAGAGTTCTTCGAAACGTTGCAGGTTGGAGTTTCATTGCTTTGCATATTTAATGGCAATTTTAGTGCTGAATGGGCTGTTCGACCACCTTCAAGCAAAGTTGCTGCGATTCCCGACGAAGCGAGTGCAAGTGCAATTTTATTTTGTGAGCGAATTGTTGCTAATATTAATGAAATAAAAAAAGTTTTTCCTGTACCACCAGGTGCATTTAAGAAATAAATCCCTCCAGTTTCATCATTTGTTACTTTCATAAGAGTTTCAAATACATACTTCTGTTGTTCATTTAACAGTGGAAGATTTGTTTGAATTTATTCTTTCAAAGCGTTGAGATCATACGGTCTTTCTCGATGCAACTCTTGGTTAAAAGCGTCATGCATTGGACGATTGGGCGCGGTCAGGCCTAATTGAATTAATAGTTTGTTTGACATTATCAAGCACATGTCCTCAATTGAAATCAATGCTTCATTGTAAATTTCTTCACTGATTTGTATATTTGGATTTCCCATTCTATTCCGTATTTGATACAAAATATCATCACACATATAATCTTTGTACTTCATCCACAAATCAATTGGGTTTGATGGGAAGCATGTAGATATGATTATAGAAAACAATGTTCGTATTTGATGAGTGTGTGATGATATTACAGCATCATTGAGAGTTTGATCCCAATGAGCGTCATTTTCAAGCAATTGCAAACCTTGACAGGCTTCTCTGTAGGATCCACACAATTCACCATCAACAGTTCGTAACTGTTGGAATGATGTTGGGCCACGTACATTGACTAATAGCAGTCGTAAATAAAAACATTCATCATTGCTTGGATGTACTGAATAAATCCGGCCAATCGCATCGGTGGAATATACATCTGTATATCCTGGAACTGGTTTTCCTTGTTTCCGTCGTATAAATCTCCTTGAGGATTGATTCCAGGTATAATATTTTGGCATTTCAGAATATAGCAATGTTTGTGCGAAATCATCGTTTTGGCATGTCTCAAAAAAACTGGTTAATGTAGTAGATGGTGGCTGAGCAGCTCTTTGTACTGCGTTCTGTGCTGTAAAATACACTCTTTGTCCATTTTCTAAATGCACAGCTAAGTGAACAACAGAAGGGTGTCTCTCATGAATAGGAAAAGAAAATATTCGCCAAACTGCTTCATTACTACTGACATAGCGGCCCATTTGGTATTGGGTAACTTCATCATTAGAATTCTCTGCACCAATTCCAATCACAGCCATATCACTCCCTTTGGTTACATATTTGCAAATGTATTTAATCGATTTCACTGAATGGCAAGATTCAACGTTGATGTGTGCTTTGAATGTCTTTGATAAAATGGGTGAATATGGAACAATCCAACGATTATCTATTTCAATATCTTGTTAATTTAATTTGACAATTGTTGATTTTCCATTGTCTGCTGTCGATCTGCGACGATACAATGGATAACCGTCATTACCAGTAATTGTTTCCGATATTAATGTCCGTGGATATCGTTTTGAATATTTACCGTCCATCATACACGGTGAATTTTGATTAAGAGTTCCACAGGGACCATGTATCATGTTTTTGATAACTACCTCATGCAATCCAGGATCTACTTGTACATTAGGGATTTCAGCTGATATCACTGCATCAACTTCATTTGGCCTTATCTTTTCAACCAACCAAATCAAAATGTGTGCATGTGGCAATCCTCGTTTCTGCCACTCCACAGAATACATCCAGCAGCGTGTCTCACCAAACACATTATGTTTTACGATGAAATTCATTAAAGATTTCAACTTTTGTCTAAAGACTCTGGCTGTAATATCATGACGATCAATGGATGATTTCCCAGGTAATAACTCCTGCTTAATTTCTATCCATTGCGGATTGCATGTAAATGTGATGAACAAATCTGCTGTACCATAATGACGAACATACGACATGGCATCTTGAGCATATTCGTGCATATGCCGAGGGCTTCCGATGTATGTTGCTGGAAGAATAGTCATCCGACCGACATTCTGTGCATTTCCATCAGTATTAATCGCATCTCGAAGGTGAATATACTCTTCAGATCGGAGTTTGGTTTGATTCAACCTGATGAATGTTAATCTCTCCGTTTCAATTTTAACATACATGTCAACAACATATTTGTGATATAATCGCCGACATTTCAATATGTGATTATCTGCATTTTCCCGAATCATTAGGCGGTATGAATAATAGTTCATTGAACTGACTTTTTTGTTGGTTTCAGAACCTGTAAACAGATTTTGTTTTAATAACATTCAAATATAAAATTAAAATACATAATATAGTGACTGAGATATTATCGCCATAGCTAAACTAATATTTTAGTTACCTGTAATGGGATTTATCATTTTTATTGATAAATCGTAGCCATCTTCACCTTGCCAAAATATAATGGGATATTGCAGTGCATCATATGAGCGGTGTGTTTCCTTTATAGGTTGTAATTGAAAATTCCGACGATGTAAAACAATATCACGGGATTCCAAGTTTTCTCCAACTACAACGATAGCAACTTCATCAATAGTTGGTGCATTAAAACGTCTTGTATGTTGACCTGCAGGTGTTTTATCAGCTCTGATTACAATTTTGTGATTATCGGATGGCATCAGATCCAGGGCAGTTTTAAACAATATAATCAATTGATTGTGTTGATGAAATAAAGTTTGTAATTGTTCTACAATAGACCTTTTTACTAAATTGTTATGTGCACAACGCAGATCAATTTCTTGTGGTGAATTGCCCATAAAATAAATTTGCAGGAATTTGTTGTCGCTATCTGACACTGGTAACAGTGAACCTGCTCTGTGATATATTTGCCCTTGTATCTGTAAATAAAAAAAATATTATGGTGTGGTATAAATTAATGGATTGTCAATGATCAAACTTAAATAATATTTGATCTTAAAAAGTATATATTTAGTTTTAACTAATATCTATCAAATATAAAATATAATAAAAGTGTCACTGAAACTGAATCACCATATAATATGATGACTAAGTGATATATTTCGTAATTATTAAGAAATTGAAGATTAGTAACACATCTTAACTTTGGTGACAGAAAATTTTGTTTGCTAAAATAATTATGAGTAACTGCTATAATACATACCTTGAAAGTTGGCATAAAATTTTCCCGAACTGCATTTGTTGCCCCAAATGAAGTCATTTGAAAGCAATTGTTATATTGTTGAATATGTGTCAAAAAGTGTATAGAATCTGTTCCTATTCCTGAAACCAATGAGTACAATGGTTCTGGTGGTGGATCCAATTGTATCAATTTCACTTTACCATTTGCGCAACACAATCCATTGGCTTCGTTTTTGTATTTTAATGCCTTACAGTGTGAGCAAACCAAGTTCATAGAACCAATAACAACACATTGGTAGTTACTGTAGTCAATTGACACATCGTAACTGAAAGCAGCTGGATTCAAACTTGCGCGATTATTAGTTGAATGTCGCGCTCGCGCTTCACGCGTTTGTGATATCCGAATTCTTTCACGTTCATTTCCGTCGTCACGTTCTTGTGCAGTACGATTAGATCGGTAATTAGCTTGGTTTATAGCATTTCTGGTTCTTCTACCTAAATTGCTTCGTCTTATAGGAGGCATATCAAATATAAATTATTTTTTCACTAATCACGAACTAAACAAACACTAACTAACTAAACACTCTGCACAAAACACGATATACGAATTTGTTTCGTGTATCACTTGACAATTCATCTGTCATCTGTCAAAAGTCATCTGTAACAGACAACTTTTTTTTTTAAATTTGATATGACTTGAACTCAAATCCTTTTAAGCCGTACGAATTGTTTTATTTATTTAAAATTTGAATTAAATTTTAAACAAATAAAAAATTTTAAATAAATAAAACAATTCGTACGGATTAAAAGGATTTGAGTTCAAGTCATATCAAATTTAAAAAAAAAAGTTGTCTGTTACAGATGACTTTTGACAGATGACAGATGAATTGTCAACTGATACACGAAACAAATTCAAACAAAAAGGGCTATTTTTAGGGTTTTTCCAGCAATAATTCTAATTTTTCTCGCCGTAAAAACCATCCCTGAACTTCAACGAACATTTTAAAAAAAGATTTGGCCAAATTGGTCCAGGCGTTGTTGAGTTATGCGCTTAGGAACATATTTTGCGATTCATTTTTATATATAAGATTATAATTGAAAATCCGTCTGTATCCTCCTTTAACTATAATAATACATTGTTCTGCTTATTTTTGCTCAACGTCTTTTCAATTACTTACATATAACTCAGGAATCTATATATTTTCCATTGGAGCTCATTTGCCTTCCCTTTTTGTCCTCAATATTATTTATCTACTTTAATATTTTCTATAATTTTTATATATATTATTTTATCCCTATTATCCCTAATTACTAGTGTTGAAAATACTGATTATTTTCAACATATATTAGGAGCGCAAAGTGAAAATCGCCATTAGTTGTCAAAATAGAATTAGAATTCTATTCTACCTTTCTTGATGTTGATGTTAAACCTTTTAATTTCTTCGCTGACCCCTAGTACCTTAGATATTTGTGGATCATTTCTAACATACCATGGGTACTTAAAAATTCTGCAGATAACATTGCTTTGGTCAATTTGCAACATGTTAAAACATAATTGCATACCGTAGATCCACACTGGTTTCAATATTTTGCTTGTATAATAGCAGTTTGCCGTGGAGTGTTGGAAGCAACCACATGTTTTTGAGTCTCATAAAAGTTTTGCTCGTTTCTTCTTAACATTATCTTAATAACCAAGTGAAATTAAACAAACTTGTATTCAGAAAAACATCATTAACGTAATCAAAAAATTATTCGTTTATTTTTATTTAAATTTATGTAGATATATATCATGATATTTTGCTGCATAACTATCACGGACAGTGTAGCCAATAAATAAATACTAAGAGCTACACGTATTCAAGGAAAATTATCAGCAACATATTAACAAAAAAGTATTGATTAGGGTTTAAAGTAAAAAACCACAAAAATAAAATGCATTTCTTGTTACTTTTATTGTGGAATTATGGTAAAATATAAAAAAAATATTGTAGATGCATTCAAGTAGTATCGGAACAACTATTTTTACTAAGAACTTGGGATTCCAACTGCCATAGAGGAAATCAGGAGATTCGCAACAAGATATGAGAAAAGGCTCCACTTCTATGTTAACACCGAAATGCTGCAGCTCTTAGATAACACTGAACTAGAGCGCAGACTAAAAAGAAACAAGCCGTGTGATCTTGTGTAGTTGCGTAATCAAGTATTTAAACCTAGTTTTAAGACAGCAGAGACATAGTTAAGTCAGTCGGTAACAACTAATAATAATATATTAAAAAAATTTATAAACCACCAGATATATAAGTATATAAACCATTAAGAAAATATAAATCCGGAAAGCGTACGCCCCTGTATTACCACTAGAATCCAAAAGGCAACCTTCCATCAATTATTACCCACACTCCAAATTCATATCGAGAATTACTCACACACTCACACGAGCTCTTGTTCATTTTCACTCAGAAATTTAACGATAATTGCAGAAATAAGATCCTCGATGTGTTGTGAATGTTTGCCCCACCCCACCGCCTTAATTTCAATTTAACTTGGCTCCAGAACTTGTTAAATATACGAATTTCGAACGAACGGAAAGAGTTGTAATTAATTTTGGCTTATAAATGCGCCGATATAAACGTCTAGCAAACGAACAAAAAAGGCAACTTATCTCATTAAATTTCCTTCGATTGGAAGAATTGTTTTTTCTAATCCCGTTCGATATGATGAAATTTTCGTAATGGTACAATTTCGTTTGATTCTGAGTTTTATTTCTATTAGTATATATTTTTAAAGTTAGGTTGAATTTGTTTTTGAGGCATTTTAATAGTACACGAATATAAAAATAGCTTTCAATGTTTCTCATAATTTCAATTATACTAAAAATATCAGTCGATTATATATAAAAAGAAAATATTTCTAATGTAATGAAATCCATAGTACTAGTTTACAATATAAGCTATTTTATTTATACGCATATATTAAATAACTCCTATTTTCCTAGGAAATATAACCTACAGCAACTTTCTATTTTCTTATTTTTACTAGATTATATTGTTAAATTTACTTATTCATAATATATCTTATTCTAAATTTTGCTCTAAAGTATCCATATATAAACATAGAAATCCTCGGTCAAAAATTCATAAATCCTGATAAATCCTTAAATATTACACTGGAATGACCAAATGGGAAGTACTGGTATATTCACTAATAATTATCGTCTCTAATTGTCATTCTGTAATTGTCTAATCATTATTATCAATATCATAGCCGGCGCTCTGTTAGAGTGTCTACTTCTCACCCAATATGCCCTTATTAGTTGTGCTTTCTATAATCTTGCTTCATGTCTTCTTCTTTTACAGAAACTTTTCATTCAGCAGGCATGCCCAAACCATTGTTATATACTTATCTGAATTTGCCCGTCAACTATGTATTGATTGCAGCACATCAAATAATTGACTTCATTTTTCATACGATTTCGAAAAGAAATATGTATAATCTGCGTTAAGCACACAATAGGTAACCTACAAATAAGCATTCGAAAAATACAGATTTTAGTCTTGATTATTTTCTATCTTCCACATTTACCTGGAACTTTGAGAAGCATCAAATCTTGCAGCTTGATCAGTTCAACTTATTACTCCAGCACTAGACGCCACTTTCTAGTCCTGTATTACTGATCCTAAATATCTGAAATCTTTCACTTGTTCTAACTTTGCTCTACCCTTTATTAATATTCAAGCCATATATCTCGGCAATGCAAATTATACACGAAGAGTACTAAAAGTCTCAATATCTGTATCAGTTTGTTTGAAGCATCATAAATGCATCTACTACTGTGGTGAAAAGCAGTGGAGAAACGACATCGCATTGGAGAACATCGGTTCGTATTCTAAATGCGATGTAAGATACTTGAAGAAGTTTAATAATCTTTAAGATATTAGTTATTCTAATTAGCGCTACATTATCTATGTCAGCACAATTTTCATGGGTATATTTTAACTAATATTTAATTTCTACACAATATTATAATATAAGTGCCTAGAAGTTATTTATATATTATATAAAAGACAAGATCATGTTGTATGTTTGGTTTAAAGCTGGCTTACAAGAACATTGCCTCTCCTGATAGCAGTAGTCGATGAAAGATGAAAATCGGCTAGAGCACAAGAGCGCAAAAAACAAGTAGACGAAATTTGCTTTGAGACTTTCCAAATCTGCAATATCCAAAAACATTTTCCGATACTATTCGGAAATTTCCTCGAGTTTTTCCTTATATCAAAAGCCGTTTAATTAAGTATAAGGCATGTTGTGGAGAAGAGGCAGCGAACAAGTTTTAATTCGTTCACATGAACTTTAAAGGGGTTGTTAAAACATTCTGGGCCTTTTTAATCAATACAGGATTGCATTTAAATAAAATAGCTCGGGAATTCTTCGCCGTATACCAGAAGTAAAATAAGAAGAGCGCTCTGCTTTCGTTGCCGCTGTTTGGAAATCCGCCGACGCCTTTCAATTGCGAACGAGTTTTTTTTTTTTAATTATAAGGACCGATCAAAATATAACGACATGCAGTGAATCTATTTCACTGCATTTTCAAAGCTCTGCACTAACCAGTTCTGAGTAAATATATTAAGATTAGCATTGTCTAAGGGTATTGTTTTATTTTAAATCAAATATTAATTGATATATAGACTAATGAAAACTATTATTCATAAACAGAGAATCTATTTTACTTCCGAATTTAAGATATTACAATATATTCAGATACAATAACATATACTAGTGATTCCACTAAATGCTTATCATGCAGTTTATTCAAGAACATCTTAAAAATAAACGAGCAGAACTTTATATGAGATTCAAAAAATGTGGTGGTAGCGTACACGATAATCCGAATTAATACTCCACAATAAACTTTTATTGTACAAGCTTATCTTGAATCCAGTGTATAACTATGGTGTGCAATTACGGGGCTCTACAAAGAAACCTAATGTCAGTATACACAAATTTACCAAAACAAAGTTCTCCACGGAACTCTTAACGCACCATGGTACCTTAAAAATGAGGATATGCATAGGAACTAAGGGTACCAACTGTCAACGAATAATTTACAAAGTTTTCGAAATAGTGTCAACAAATATTACGTGATTACAAAACCGTCGAGGTACTACAGCTATTCAAAAACAGTGAGCGTAATCTGAGATTGAAGAGACAAAACAATTTGAACTAATGTTTCTGACAACTGTGCCATGTTTTAAAACTATGTGGAATGAACCAGTACATCAGTAGGCTATCCATCTGTCAAGTGTTGATTAAATGTAGGCCTTAAATCCGATCGTGGTGCTTTCAAGTTGTCAACTCTATATTACAACTTCACTTAACGCTTTCTCAAAACTATTTCGTGGACTATTTTATGTTTTCCAGAATAACTGACTTAATCATATATGCCTTCAAATGGGAGGTATTTAAAGTAAGAAATATCAGGTTATAATTTTATTGCAACCCCCCAAACATCTAGTACACAAGAGAATAATGAGCCTTGCCAAATTTCTCAATGCCTGCTTTAAACTCAAACATTTCCCAGGACAATCACCAATTTGGATATCGAGAATATCATGGAACAATCGAACGAGTACATCGCACTGTAGACGTCATCAGTAAATGCCATCAGTAGACTGTACTGCTCTGTTGCTTTTGAACGCTTCCCCTTATATATTACAATATAGTCCCATCCTACCTCAATCTAATAAGCTTGTAGGAGTGTTCGTCTGATGGGTCGGTCGGAATGTGTGGCTGTCGATGCGATTGTTTGTCCGAATACTCACTACTATTTTGTGGAAGGAATTCACACGAGAACTGAAAACACTGATTGAAGAAATACTTGTTTATTTGGATTAAAATTGATACATGTGGTCGACGGAAATATGGACAGGATATTAGGTTAGGCAGAGGAAGTACTGTAGCGCTGTGGTACTGTTACAAGGGGTTAGAGAAAAGCAAAGAGAGCGAGACGTCGTCGTGGTGGTCTTTTATAGCCTGGAACCGCATGGTACCAATCCACCTGCATTACCAACCTTTGAACTTGCTATGGGTGAACGCGTGGTACCCTAAAGGGTTGTAGCGGACGCTACATCACTCCCCTCCTAGTGAAATGTACCTCTATGTGGTGCAGGTTCCGGAGTGCACCCGCAATTACGCAATGAATCACCTAGAGACTGCTTATGTGATGGGGATCCCAACGTGAGCGAGGAGTTTTTAGAGATCAGCTGCCACCGAAGTTGTAGCAGGACGTTGTTTGTCTTGGGGCGTTCCAATTTGTTTGAGAGTGCCTATAAGTGTGGTGCCCTACGTGTCTCGTTTCATGATGCAAGGGTGTTCATGTGTTGATGTTATGCATGATGAGCTTCTGTGATTTTCGTCCATCGCGTTCGTCTCGTGGGATAACGTCAACCATGTGATGTTGATGTTGCTCGTGCTAGCCTTCCACCTACCTGTCAAGCACCTCTCGAGTGGCCTATGTTCAGCTGGTTTACCTGTCAGGCTCTTCGATCACGTCGGGGTCACCAGTTGTAGGAATGTCGTCTGGTCGATCGTTCGGAATGTGTGGCTGTCGATGCGATTGTTTGTACGAATACTCACTACTATTTTGTGGAAGGAATTCACACGAGAACTGAAAACACTGGTTGAAGAAATACTTGCTTATTTATACATATGGTCAACGGGAGAATGCACAGGATATTAGGTTAGGTAGAGGAAGTACGGTAGCGCTGTGGAAGTGGTACTGTTACAAGGGGGTAGAGAAAATAAAAGAGCGCGAGAAGCCGTCGTGGTGGTCTTTTATAGCTAAGAACCGCATGGTACCAATATACCGCATTATCAAAATTTGAACTTGCTGTGGGTGAATGCGTGCTGGCCTAAAGGGTCGTAGCGGTCCCTACAAGCTTAATGTTTAAATATTATGGTGAATATTCTGCTTTACACTAAATACGCTCGGGTGTTCTTCAGAACAGCGTACTAGAATCGATTTACATTGCGGACCTTCAAATTAGTGAGAGAGATTAGTGTGTAGATTAATTTGGCTGAAGCATATCTGGACTAAGCGAAAAAAAAACCGGAAAGCAGGCTTCGTAGTGTGAATTGGTTAACAGGTCAGCACCCGCATTTAAGGAAACAGGGCAAAAATGATGGTATATATATATATATATATATATATATATATATATATATATATATATATATATATATCCATCATCAAGCCAATTTGAATATATAGCACTCGACTATGGGGCACATCAAGCAATGGTATTAGTGAAATATTGGAAACGCTCAAGAGCAAGGCATTATAAGTAACAAATATTCTATCTAGATTTCAATATACGAACAGTAAAACAGATAGCACAGTGTTGCATCGTGCATATAAAGTGCGAGAGGAGACTTGAGCAATATACAAACGAGCTGGCATTGGCGCTGAGTAGAATAGGAAGACACGTGAAGCCCAAGAGATCCGGTGAGATGGCGACATTCCCATCCCCCGAACTCAGGAACAGTTTTGCGTAGAGGGATGTGAGCTGCGCACACAGATGGAAACTCTCTCATTAAAAGAAAACATCAAACAAACAATGTAGAAGATGGAAAACACAGGAGCTTATTATTCTGAGAAAGATTACCATAGCACAGAGGAGAGAAAGAAAAAAAAATTTTTTGAAAACAACGTACAAAATACAAAAAAAGTTATTCTGCTGGAACTATTTGTCACTCTTGAGACTTATTGAATAATACGTACGTGTAAATATAAATACGTCTAAACAGAAAATAAAGAAAGACACAGCCAATAAGAAATTGGATTAACCATAATTTCTACATTTACCTTATAAACCATTAATAGTTCTTGAGGTAAATAAGTCATTCATATATTCTGTTTTCTTTTAAGATCTTAGAATAACATTAAGAGTATTCAGTTCACTGCGCATTTCTCTATACAGTTCATTTTGAGAACAAAATTGATTTCAACTTTCCTTTCATGTTTATTTATATGCATTTTAACACCAATTCATTTTAAACTCATTTATTTTGTTTTCTTTTTAAATACATAGACAAAATTTCATCTGGCGTATCGAGAAAAAAATGTATGAAACCTTTTTAAGCGTCTGTCACATTCGTTAAGTTTAAGCAAATCGAAAACCTTGACACAGAAAACCGAAAACAATTACGAATCGCGATCGGACCGAGAAAATGCAAATTCGATATTCAAACAGTAGAACGGATACGTGGAGAATAAAAATTCTCATGGTCCATCGTTCACGGTCCGATAAATTTAGCCGAGTGGCAGGGAAGATCCCAACACGCTGTATAATGCCGCCCGTACATGGAGCCCAGCTATCTATGAGGTCTCCACGGTTGGCTACGCTGTAGCGTGCCTACAAATTGTGGCCGTTCGCTTTATGTATACATGAACTATTGTTTATTATTTTTAAAGTTTTTCGATGCCGGCTCGAATATGAAATATCGCCGCGTATACGTCACATCCTGGTTAAATTTCTGCATGAATTTGATGCTCCACAATACACGAGAGGCGATTTTTATAGATTCTCGAATAGCTAAAGGGGTTATCTAAAATATTTCATCTCCGTTTGTTTTAGAATAATGTATGCTTGTGTTAACACAAAACAAAATTACATTTTATATTTTTAATTTATTATATTGATAGATTAACAATCTGTGTGGGATACAGTTTTGTATTAATGACATTTAATATCTGAAATGTCTGATGATTGCACCAATTCAATAGATCGTATTTTAACATAATACTAAAACACTGTAAGGCTTCCAGACCTGGTTAAAATCTGGCATCATTCAAATGCGATGCTTAAGGCATATTATAGATGTTTTACTCAGAAACCATATTAGTAATGTCAATATTAGAAAATCAATACATACTTGAGGAACAATACCAATAGTTTTTCTTGCAATTCTACTGTTACCACTCACATTTAATTAATTGGCTGGAGTTAAATTAAAGTCGAATTAAAGTTCCTCACAAACTTCTGTAGCGAAATCGATACTTTGTATTGAATCACAGAGAATAACCTGAAAAATAGGTGCGTGACATTATCCCAGGCTAAAACGGTTGCAACCGATAGTCAACAATAGCTAGATCTGGTTAAGTACATTCCCGAAGAAGGTGCAGTCCTGCATAGTAACTGCATCATATTGATTGACAATTAGACATTCTCCACAAATACCGGCAATGAATTGATAATAATAAATAAAACTCCTTTTTGATTTAGCAATAATCTATATTATGCAACAGGTGTTTGGTAAACTGTATAGTTCATTAAAATGCGCTGTATATGGCGTATAGAATCATAGTTATTGTGCAGATTTATTCTACCAAACTATAATTAATGATTTTTTTAAATGTATTTATTAAAACTAGTATACAACTAACAACTAATTTTAATCACACTTAATTTAAAAATTTTTACTGAATTACTTGATGTTCAAACGTTTACACCATCAGAAGGTTTTTTCCAATTGAGACGTCTAATGATATTATTCACCTTTTGAAATATGGACTCTTCCATGTTGCCCTGGTTCTGGAGTCTTCTTTGATAGGAATCGGTAAATCTTCTGCTAGTGCTAGCTCCACACTAGTCTCAGTATATGCTGATATATAATAAGGTTGTTGTTAGTTGATAGCTCAAAGTTTCGGTCAAGCAACCAATACATTTCCCTGAACGTGCATCCATATATGCTCCTTCCATCTGAGCTTGGCACCCAGGGTCATCCACGTTTTTTATAACGTCTTTATTAGATACGCTTAGTACAATCTTAATTTACAATTAATTTATTACTACTTTTCCTATGTACTTGGATTAATTAACAAGCAAGACGAGTGCGAGATAATACATCAATATGTATTCGTCAGTTATAAAATTATAATTATTTATTAATTATTAACTATTATTAACTAAGTTTACACTAAATCTATACACTTTATATAAGTTCGTATCGTTTTGACATACTGCGCGCTGTCCAGAAGTTGTATTGCTTCCACGTTAGTATGATTTAGTAATCATCTTTCGTGTTTCAAGACGAAATCTTAGATAACTTCGTAAATCCATTTGATTTCCAGGTCATCGTGCAGTTCTTCATTGGTTACATAGCGATAGGCATTGGTAATCAATCGAAGAGCCTTGTTTTGACAGCGTTGTATGACTAGTTGATTTGAATTTTTAATGCAACCCCATATTTGCACCCCATAGGTCCAAATTGGCTTTATAATTGTATTATAGATCATATATTATAGATTGTATTATAGATCAATAATACAATTGTATTGTATTATTGTATCATATATTACCTCTTTGATTTTAGATCAAGTTGAGAGTATCTTCCGACTAACCAGTATAGTCGTTTTATTTTGGTTCTAATGTGTTTTGCTTTTTGTCTAACGTGATGCTAACCAGGGTCATGCCAAGGTATTTTGCTGTGTTGGCATATGGAATTTACATGCTGTTAATAAAAACACGCTGTGGCGTGATTTTGTTTCATTTAAACTGATTCGCCATTTTTAGTTTATATAGCAACTTTATGGCGGAAAGACTGGATTTTCCTGATTGAGATCTCTAGAGTTTCTGCTACTGCTGATAGTACTATATTATCTCTAAAGGCAGCAGTTATGCTATATAATGTTGTGGGAAGATCATTGATGTAAAAGAGATAAAGCACCGGCTCCAACATATTTCCTTGAGACATGCCATCCCTTATACGTTTGATATCAGAGTACCTTTATTCATGTTTAACATGAAAGTATCGATTAATCAAATAAGATTCTAATAGCAGGTGGAAATGCTTAAAGATAAGTGGCCTTATTTTATATAATCGAGAAAAACACACCTTTATTTTCTAGAGATTTTTCAATTACATCTTTAATTCGATATAATTGGTCAATTGTTGAATGAGCATTCCTGAAGTCAAACTGATGAGATCAGCTTTCTGTGCTCGAGAATAAGTTTGAGGCGATTCCCAATAAAATTAAATAGTATTAATACTTTTTAATACAGCACCTTTATATGTATTGTTTTGCAAGTTGTTACACAATTGATTAATTAATGTGATAATCATTTGTCCCCTTTTGTTTTACTAAAGCTGCCCTTGATTTTCTCTTTAACGATTTTCTTATATGTGACACATTACCGTTTAGAAAATCCAGTATGGTGTCTTGAGACGTGATGATAGGAGACAGATTAACATTGGATTAGCTTGTTATTGATAGAGGCATTCTTAATTTAGTGGAGTTCGATTGAAAACAAGCGTGGAGATCGAAAGTTAGAGTCATCAAAAGTGGATTGAAATTACTTAATGACCTCTAGCCATGAAGTATTGAAAATATGTTTTCTTCTACGACATGTCAATTTATATATTCATTCTTGTGAGTTTTTAAAATGACATTCACATTTTACTTATTCACCTCTTAGTTGCTATACGTCTAAGCTATTATATTTTGATTTTAAATATATAGCTGAATTTGTTTTGATAATTTTCTTCGTATCTGTATATTATAACATTATAGATTGTTCCTACTTTCTTGACCTCAAAATTAACCACTATTGAGGTATTATTGGATATAATACATTTAGCTGATTTAATAATTTCATGGCTTCATAACATATATTACAATATGTCAAAACTTTCTCAAATTTGTATCACAAACAATATGTGATAATTTTGGAAATTGTAATTATCCTTTTAATAAGAAATGAAAAAAACAGAATGATACTGAAAAGCAGCATTTTGATTTACCCCTTTTCATGCCATAATACATTATAACTAATTATATTAATTAAATGATTACATTATTAAATATTTATTAAAAGTACATTAAAAGAACAATAATATTTTTTACTTTTCAATAATTTTCAATTCCGTTCATTTTCAAATAGCGAACGAAAATGTTTTAAAAATAATAAAAAAGCAAAATCATAAATAATGCAACTTTCAAGTGGTATCCAGGCAACTCCTTTAGCAAAGCAACTCATTAATTTAGGAGTGTATTTTGTCAACACACAGACAGTACAGTGGACCGAAACAATATTTCAGTAAAAAAATTTAATACTGAACTTTACGATATAATATGTATTAAAATATGATATTATTGAATAATTATATTTATTTATTCATCGAAAGTGTTTATATCATATATCAATAAATAATTTGTTCTAGATAATTATTTTAATAACTTTATGTAGTCTCCAATTGTATTTCTACTTTTTACCAAATAGGAATCACCTGGACTCAACCTAATGTCTCCGAATTTTTGACATTAAGCTTACCGAACTTTGAGTCTTTGCCATGCATTTGTTTTAAAAGTTCTGTTGTTACATAACCATAAAGATTAAATTTCATTAACTTAAAAACTTATTTCATACGTATTTATACTCACATTACACTCCAATAGTATATAATAGGGTCGACTAAATCTTGAAATTTTTGATTCCATTAGAAAAGTTACATGTAACGAATTTATAAAATATGAATAAGCGATTATTACTTATTCACAATTCACAAATAAATAAATTACAGATAAAAACACCAAAACTTTGCCATAGAAATATGGGAGAAACCCGATTTTACTACTTGTAAACAGTATTGAACAATAAAATGCATATAATTAAAAAAATATGTGAAAATATTTTCTAATAATTATCGAACAACCTAATTACAATGAAAATTAAAAGATTTTTGTCACGACATTAGACAATATCCGTCCACTGCCACCGGTAGAGCATAGGTACTGAAAAAGAATAATAAAAGTTAACCCAAGCATAGAAAAACAAAAGAAACTATAATGTACAGCAAAGCGGCTGATTTATTTGAGGTGCTGATTACACGGAGAGTTCCGCATGGCCTAACAAATATAATTTAAAGTAAATTTAAGTTTTCCAATTGCATATATATTTTTGCCCCGTTCAGCTGATCTTGATTAAACGCTGAAACATTGCTACTGCTACATATTTTTCCGATGCAATTTTGCCGAGAATCGAATCTTTTCTTTTCCAATTAAATATGCGGGGGATACTATAGATCCCTTGCACATTTAATAGTCCTATTTCGAAAGCTTTTAATCAAAATTAGGATTACAATTGGATAATTCATATATATATCGTAATTTGGTTATTTAGTTGCAATTTAGGAGGGCCAAACTACTATTGTTGATACTACTAATATAATCGTATGATAAACTATTATTATTGGAGTAAAAAACATAGTTAATTATCATTTTCCGAATTGTCATCGATATATCTACACATTTACTCCAAGAAAAGTCTTTGTTCTTCTTTCCTTATAACAAAATCCCGTAATTTTATTGCTAGCTATGCTAGCTACAACTTTATATTTACAGATGGCTTCTAATATAAATAGCATTGGCTGTGCTTTTTACAGGAGTAGCAAATGTATTTACATTATCTATCTGAGTATGCTTCAATTTTGTTTGCTATATGCCATCTTTTGATAAACTATCCTTCATCATCTTTCCTACTTGGACTTCAAAGCATCCTTGGTATGGATTTTCTCCTAAAGAGGAAACTTCCAGTCAGCCTCTCATACATAGATCATTCTGTTACAGAGATCCCACTTCCACTATTTAAAAACATATTAAGAACACCCTTCGATGGCCCCGGTCAAACTTTACTGACCACAAAATCTTTCAGACTAACCAACCAGAACCTTCAGCCAATTACCACCATTATAGTTAATCGACTCAGACTTGCCACTGTCGATCCACTCATGGTCATATAATGAACATAGATAGTCCCCGCTGTGAGTTTTCTTCACATTCGCGAATATATGTATATGATCTTCTCAATTCAATCATAATCTCAATTAAATCCACCTACAGTTTGACAAACCATCTTAAAAAACCAAGAAACGCTCTTACTGGAGACAATACGCAGAAAGTACTGGGCTTCCTACGTGAAATAAATTATATTCATAAAATTTAATACTTTTAATATTACTTGTTGACTACAGTGTCTATTACTAAATTTGACTTAGTGGTGGCTATATTGACACCAGCACCAAGTCTCATATAATTCTAGCTCTCTCTTAATACTAGCTATTTACC
This sequence comes from Rhynchophorus ferrugineus, assembly GCF_030347505.1. NCBI lineage: Eukaryota > Metazoa > Arthropoda > Insecta > Coleoptera > Curculionidae > Rhynchophorus > Rhynchophorus ferrugineus. The sequence continues at coordinate 57,473,181 of NW_027472580.1, read as the reverse complement.
TGTACAGTACACCCTGAGATTCCAGGGCAATAAGTCGATTATGGAACATAGGATGCGAAAGTGGTAACTAAACAATGTAACCAAACAATATTACCCATTTGTTGATTTTTTTTGTTTAATACGTTTAAACCTAGTGTTGTATTTTATAGCTTTTATATTTTATTTGTATTTATACTTGTATTTTAATTTTAGTTGCTTGGTTTTGTTTTTGTTTCCTTTCTGTATTTGAATCAGTCATCTATGTTAATTTTATAATCTTCATAATTTACTTTTACTTATACTATTTATTCTTATAGTAAAGTGATCAAATATATTGTAATTCTTGATACGCATTACTAAAAAACAGTAGTGCTGAAGAGATAAACATTTTAATAAACAGAAAAAATAAATAAATGCCGGTTTGGCTGGAGCAGTAGTAAAGGCAAAGGACGGTCCTCGTGCTGTAGCGATAGCCGCGGGCTCGAATCCTGCTGGGACATTGTTGAAAATTATGTTTGTGATTGCTTCACATTTGTAATTGTTCTTAGGCACGAGTGCAAATTCCGACAAGGAAAATGATACCAGTCACTCAAGTAGACAGGCTGGGTAAAACCGGATGTCTTTAGGGATGTTCTCCAATTTGGTCACTCGGCATTCGCGAGGCTTAATGCCGAGGAACGTGGTTTGGAGCCCACGTTAAACTGTATGCCCAGTCCAGTTAAACTCTAGTTGGTAAAAAGGAGACCAAAATATATATATAAAAAAAGAAATATAGTATAGATATAAATATATAATTCTGGAAAACAATTTAATATTTATTAAATAATATAGAGCTCTATACCTGTTTCTACTAGCTTGATTTCGTTACTGCAGGATAAACATTATGCTAGTCAAGTACAAGGGCTAGGGAAATTGAAAATCTATGATTGTGTAGATCATATCATCATTATCTGCGGTTTATACATGATGTACATGATTTCAATAAGCTTTCAAATTAGTTACATACAGAAAAAAACTGGTCATCCCTTAACTGCTATTAAACCAGAAATGATCACAGTGCAGTGGCAATATAAAAGTGTCTTTATACCTATAGTGACCTAATAATAAATTGCCTTTTCTCTTATAAACAAATTAATATTGTTTCTTTAAAATTGTAAAATATTCTAAAACATATATTTACGATTTAAAAAAAAATATTTTTCCATAAGTGAAAAGAAAATTTACTATGTTTTTAATATTCACCTATAACTTATGATTTCTCTACCAAATAAATTTTAGTATAATTTGCATACAACTATTACTTAATATACCCTATAACTCTAATTCTAACTCAGCAACTGATTACTTCAGGCTTAGCTTAGTTTAGAGACCTTAGAGTACATTTTACTATTGTGGTCAAAAATGACACGAATGATACACGATTTCATAAATAAGAAACTGAAATTGGCCGAGGTTAGAACGGTTGCGGCTGGTCATGAGGTCACGTGGCACCAATAGCGCCGGCTGTGGATTGATATTGATGATGAACTTCCCAAATCAATGTCCTTGAAGTGTCTAGTAAAGCCAAAGAAATTTAATGAAGAGCCAAAAGTTGTATGGTGATAAATCAGGTAAGTAGGGCTGATTGGACAATGATATGAGTTAAATTTTCGATGAAATATTCTCAAATATCTAACGCCCTCAGAAGACGTACCATCTTGATAAAAAATAAGTTGAATCCTAAAACACCCAATCTTCTTGTCTCTTAGAGGGAAATGCCAAAAATATTTGACTTTGCCGAATATAACATATTGTGGCATTATATTTTGTTATATTTTATATTTTATAAATATATAGCGTTAATATTAATTTTCATATTTACATAAACCAAACAAAATAATATATTCACTAATTGTTATACACGCATAAAATTTATTCATTTTTCCACATCATCGTTACATCTCAAATATGCTTTATACCAACAATTTTTTTTATTATTTCTCGTGACAAGACCTCGATAGAGTTCTTTTCAGGCATCAGATTGAATTTATAATGATTTTATTTGCACCCGAGATGGTTTCGATTTCAACATTGGCCAATGCAACATGTGCACAGTCATCAAGATGCAATATAAGCTTGTAAAAAGACGATCGCTTTCGACCGACACCGACCATTTCTCGATTCCATCGCGAAAGAAATCTAATTTGATAGTACCGAACGCTCAAAGTGCCTGCTCATAAAGGCAAATCATTATTAAGCAAGTGCCGCTGGTAATTATCGTATGCGTTTTGTTGGTTTAAGGCTGGTCGTGCTCCATTGGATACCGTCGATATTTTTACAAGAAAATGCATTAAAGCTACTTTGTGAATGAGCATTGTCGTAATGGATGTTTTGTTTTAAAAGCTTCAATGGTCAAGGTTTTTGTCTTGATAGATTTTCATCAGCTTTTTATTGATTTGGAATAGTTATTTGTGATGAATCATTTTCTCTCTATTATTTTCTTTTACTTTCCCTGTTTAATGTATATAATACTTCATAAATTATTTAATATTGTAATATCATTTCGACTATCCAAAGTTAAAAAATGTTAAAGTGATAATACATGTTATGTTGTCTAACTTGGTGTTCTGAAATCAATTATTCTTCATCTATAAACTTGCCTGGCCAGCCACTAAATTAAGCTTAATTCTAAATCAACATCAACATAGCCTAATTTTATAGCAAAACTTTAGCTAAGTTTCTAAAAAGCTCTATAACTTTTTTTTTGATAACATCTTTATTAAATAGGCTTAGTACAATCTTACTGGACTTGGATTAATTCACAAGCAAGGCGAGATAAATATATCAATATGTATTCCTCAATTATAAAATTATAATAACTTAAGCTATAGTTTACACTAAAGGTTATACACTTACGCTTTATATAAGTTCGTATGGTTTGGTTCGCTCCAATCTTCTGATATCCTGCGAGTTATCCAGTAGTTGTATTGCTTCCACATTACTATGATTTAGTAATCTTCTTTCTTATTTTAAGACGAAATTTTAGATAGCGTTGGGTGACTAGTTAAATTAAATTTTTAGTGCAGCCCCATATTTACAACCTATAGGTCCAAATTGGCTTTATTATTGTCTGATAAATCAATCTCTTTGATTTTAGATCAAGTTAAGAGTATCTTCCAACTAACCAATATAGTTGTTGTATTTTGGTTCTAATGTGTTTTGCTTTTGATTTTGATTTTGACGCCAATGGCAAATAATGACATACAGGACTCTTACAAGACTTATGGTGCGAAAAGTCAACTAAAACTCTCAACAAATTTCAGACATATAGAATCTACTGTTTACATGCGATCTGAAAAATCCAAAAGGAGTGAAAATATAATTTCGAACTGCATAACTTCTTTACAGGAAAAAAAGAGTGGTGTACGAAACGTCTTGATAACAACATTCAACGCCTTCTACATTCTATCTTTGAAACCATGGAATGTATAAAATCAACTTCCTGGTTCATCTCAATTCTCAACATCTAACCATTCAATTCTCCACAAATACCGAGAATATTTTCCAGGCTCCTTTCAAAAAGATCTTAGTTCGATGATAAGAAAATGGTTAACTAGGATATCAAGTTTACAGCAGATCAACTTATACAGTTAATCCAAAATTTGTACATACGTGTATTTGTTAATTATTTAATTTATAAAAGCTTCTTTACATCGAACTAAATTATTGTGTTTTCCTCAAAATGGATACAGTTTGAGAGATATAAATTCCGGAAAAAGATCGTCCGAATAGGCAATAAGATTCAAAATTTACCTAATATGAACTAGAAGACCGAGCAAGTTTCCTTTGTAGTCCTCCCGTTTTTTTCAACGAACAGAAGAAGTGCATGGAAGTGCTCTAAACAAACACAACATCAAAGTTATATTCAAATCACAAAGACCTGTATCAAGCACTGCCTAACACCAAAGCTAAAGGAGCCCCTCTACAGATATGTACAAAATAACATGTGCTTATGGGAAAGTATATATAGGAAAAACAGGGAGAAATACACGGATCCACGCGGTTCAGACGAGAGCTTTGGTGGAACACTGGACAGATACCTGCTATAGCATTCAGGTCAATAAAGTTGAGATTTTATTCACTCTGAAACGCTATTTAGTTGTGAGATTTATGAACACCAAAATAATCTCAACAAAAATAGACCAATACCCTCTGACCTGTCATCGTCCCGGATTTTAATTATTCAACAGGACATGATATAATTGCCTGATCATTCAGCTGTAACGGGCACTTGATCAAACAGGAAAAGTCTAAAGTTCCAAATCTAAGAAGAACAAATCATGTTTATCCTGATAAAATATGTCCTGTACAATTTTATGTGATCATTTATTACAAAAAAAAACCTGGTGAAATAAAATGTATAATTTCCAATTCCAAAAATATGCTTCTCACCGTATCATATATTTGTGATAATGTATTTTCAAATATGGACTGTATTTAGTTAATTAAACGGCTATTGTTCCATTCTATATCACTGACGTGAGAGCTTGGTGGAAAACGTCTCAAGACAATAAATTGTCAGACATATTGGCTGAAAACCCAACTCAAATTCTTAAACTCCTTAAGCGCACATATGCAATGAAAAAAGGAAGAAAACTGACTAACAGGAATTAATTGAAAATATACTTTCGATCCGTTTCATTGCTTGTTACGCAAAAAAAACTCTCTATGGCGTATAAATGCAATCTTCTACATATCTTGGCCAAAAACTCAACATTTCCTGAAATAGTCATACATATATAGGAATTGCTGTTTTAAATATGTAACAATTTAAAACTTGTTTCAATTTTTATTAAATAGTAAGTGGTAACAGGAAATGTGTTCTTATATTTTTCGCTTATTTTCGCTGTTTCCAAAATTAAACATCCTCAATAAATTTAACACAGTATTCTTAATATTTTCCTTTCATTTGTTAGCAAACCATAAAAATAGATATATAACACCAGCATAATGTTAACTTGCAATTCAATGCAAATATGAGTAATGGTCACAAAATTCACACAAAGAAATAGGTACGCTAAAAAGCACCGATGCATCAACTTACCTTCAGGTAGGTCCGACTCGAAGGGCTCGTGCCATAAGATTACAGTAAGAGCAGCTCTAGCGGTCACCCTTCGTCAAATAGAAAAGAAACACCATTTTTTACAAAAGGTTTTAAAACCGATTGTCCGTGAAGAATTTCTTACAAACTGTTGGGCTGTCTAGACAGTTTAAGTGTTTTGTCATCAGTTTCAAATACGAAAATTAAAATACTCAACTAGAAACTGTTCAACGCCATATATGGATTTAGAGATAATATCGTATTTGTAGATACATTGATTTATACAAACACAGTGAATAATTGTTAAACAATTGAATTTTTCATCACTTTCATTCAACTTTTTATAATTGTCAATATATTTGCGTCGCTAAGACTATTGTTTACAGAATGTAACACAATTTTCCACGTAAAATTTATGAGTTATTGAAAATTTATCAAAATATATATTATGTAGTTTTACCATGCTGAAACACTGCTATATTTGAAATGTCTTGTTACATCCATTTTATTTTAAAATCATTAAATACCGATACTTATAAGCTCTTTTTACTACTGCACCTGTTAATTAATATGTTAAATAACCTTGTTAAATAATATATAAAACTATACGAATATATTAATATTTTTAGTGTCGATGACGGCAATTAATATATTAATATATTATTTTTCAACATATCGGCGAGAGTATTTCTTAGGTTACTAGGCATTTCTAACTGTCTTAAAGGCATATTTCCTTTATTTTAATTAAACTTAAAGTAATACTTCAAGGGTTATCTATAATAATTAATGTTTGATTAAAATCGACAAAATTAGTTGTATAAATTTTACAGATTTAACATTTGAGCTTAAAATTATATCTAAATTAAAAATATTTTGTGGAATTATCTATTAACCATTTCAAAGATAAATGCAACAAAAGCTTGCAGCTCAGCTAGAAATCCTATTTACAAATGCTTGAACTATATAAAAATATTGGACATAGAGTGAAAAATTTGATCAGGACCCTTTACCGGATAAGGAATAAGCTGCTGCATGACAACAATCGCATTATGTTAAGAAAATCTTCTTGAAACGTGATGCATGTTCTCAATACTATGATGATGACTGCTATACCACCGCAGGACTAATGAAAAAATGGTTTTAACTAATTTTTGCCATAGTTGAAGATAGACTACAACTCTTTTAGATTTAGATAATATTATCATATTTTTCAAACTGCATTCTATGTTCTAAATCCATGCTTTTTGGAGCTGTTCGCTGCATCTTTCACCTAAAATGTCAATTTCGGGCAGTATTCTTATATGAATTCATTCACGTTTCATTCGACAGACACATGCAAAATATTGTAAACTGAGTTTCCGAATTTGCTCGTTAACTGTGTATTGTTTGTTAAATCTTAAATTACTGGCTTCATTTCTAAAATGATCTCAGAGAAAAACGTGTAGAATTTCTCGAAGCATCGCATTTGAAAGGCCTCGAGTTTACAGATATTAGACTGTAAGTGTTAAAACCTTGAAGCCATACTAAAGGATTAACAAGGTATCTTTAGTCTTTCTACCTTTCCAGCATTGGGAGTTATATCCAAAACAGTTCGCGATCTTCTATCGCCTAAATATAAGACAAGGCAGAACATTTTATGGCAAAATTTAATGATATACAGCTGAATTCAATCAATTGCATTTTTTTCCAAGTAACATATTTTAAATCTAAATTTAATTTACTTCCAATCATTTCAACAATAAATAACATTGAAGTTAAAGGAAAAAATCTATCAGGTTATAATTGCGTTAACATTAAAATGTCCATAATCAATCAATATTCATACAATGTCTAAATTATTCTATAAAGCATCATAATTAGTTAGTCGTTTATAACTTTATTATTTACTGTTGATGCTGTAAATTATATTTTACATGCTATTTTTATAGAAATTGGTTCAGCTAAATATGATTTGCAAAATAGTGAAAAAAGAAAGTTAATAGCTAAGTACAGTTAGTAAATTTAAATTTACAATTACTTTTTGACCTATTTCAGATGGATTGGTCCTAACATATGTCCACATATCTCAAATAAATCGGCGAATATTGAATATTCATAATATTGTAGAAGAAGAACTAAAAATTCAAAGTTCTGTTACAAGATGACATAACAGGTTATTGTTCCTTGGGAAAGTATACTACAGCTGAACCATACCATTACAAAGTGACTTTTTTTCTGGGCCAGTGCTAGCCGATACACGCTTAACTGATTTTTGATGCACCTTGCGAAGAAGTGCTGTACCGTTTTTCAAACCAATTCTTCCGGTTTATTGAGCAGGAAAATATCCATTGATTGCATCCTTTTACTACAGCTACGTCCGAACTAGTCCTTACATTATTCAACAAAATATATATATTTCCTGAAACTTAAACACTTTTTCGTTAAGACTTAAATACATAAAAACGATTTTACATCTAATTAAAATCATACGAATTAAAGGAAAGCGAAATGGAATTATATAAAATAAAAATGACGTCGCTATATTTGACATAACACTAAATAATAAATCAGTATAATAATTAAATTAATAGAAATGAATATAACAATTTCGCAAATGAATAACCTTACCGACCGATTGGCCAGTGACCAAATTAGATACCACCCCAGAAGACATTTGGTCTTACCCAGCCGGATTTTCTCCTGTACCTATAGTCATACTGTCTCAACAGTAGGAGGACCGTCCTGTTACCTTAACCACTGCGCCACCAAGCCGGTAAAGTTAAATTTATATAGTGTTACAAAGATTAGGATATAATACTACATACTTTTTTATATAAAATAAAGCCTTGAATTTACAAAAAAAAACGTATCTATATTTTTTTGATTTGTTTTTCTGATTTTGACATAATATAATAACTAGTAATTCATCTAAAACTATTTATGCATATAGTAAATATTCAAAATTAATACAAATATTCTTTTTCACTGTATAAATGGACGAGTTCGGCACCATCCCACCTATTTTGCTATGCGATAATTCGTTGGTTCTAGATCAAGCCGTAATTAAAGAATTATTGGATCAGGAACTCGCCATTAAATTTGATATAGCTCCACGGGCCAGTATGAGTTTAATGCCGACACACCTTCGAAGAATGTAGGAAGAAATGATATGTGCAAAAGATTCCTATAATTTCGCCGCAGAACCGATGCGCTATCTCGAAAATTATAGGAAACGTTTACATGACTTTATTTACATGTTTATGGCGGGAGTATCGCCATAGGTAGGCCTACGACATTGCGGTTTATATAGCTGCGAGTTTGGTTGGAATTGCTGTATTTTGGCGAGGAATTATTATATGAGAGAGATGAATCTTTCGAAATTAGACCATTAAGTCCATCATCTCTCGTATTAAGATGAAATCTGATTAGTTACAGGAAATTCAATTTTATACAAATAACAATTTTTTTACATATTTAATTTTAGTTATAGAATTGGTTATTCAGTAATTCTGGTTTAATGCTAATATCATAAAATTAAGATTTCTATCGCAAAATTTGAGAGTTCTGATGATACGTACGATAGGTACTTAACGTACATAGCATTGTAAATACTTTTACATAGGTCGATATTCATGACATTTAGAGTATACAGAAACAATAATATAATTTATCTTGCAACTTGAATCTGGCGAAAATGATAAACAAATTAAATTGTTAATATTATGTGCTTGCATGTATTTCTATCAGCAATATCCATTGGTGACAATTGCAAAATATTAATATAAATGATATACCAAAATCAATGAAGAATCAGAATTAAACAAGCTACAATAAATTGCTAAATTCAATGGTTTTGACATTTCTCTACATAAAATATGTGTTTTCTATTTACTATTGTAGAGTTATTTGACTTATTACAGACTTGAAGAAATTTGCTACCGAAGTCCATCATACACTATTGAAATTTATGGGAATGCTGCTAGATGTCACATGCTTTTATTTGCTCTAAATGTACAAAACTGTTGGTTATATGAAAAATCTGACCAAAGTTGATGTCATCACTCATGAGATTTGGGAAAACACTCCGTGTGAAGGTGAACCCAGCATTTCTTGCATGTGTGTTCAGTGCTCTATTTCTCTTTTCACGAAGTGTTAGACAAATTGTGAAACATAAACACATAGAAAGAGAGCTTGTGAATGAGTTTTAACACATGCACGACGACTTTTGTATAATAATTTTGACAGTATTTTATAATCATTTTGACTGTATTTTTCGAAGTTAAACTTCGCGTTGCGTTGTGTACACTGGGAAGAGATGGGTTAAAATAAGAAAAATATTACAATCAAGCTTATTTGAAGACATAATTTACAATTAGAAAATGTAATCCGATAAATTGAAGATTAATAATATAAGATAAAAGTTGTTAATAATATTTATTACACCATAAAATTAGAATATTGATATTAGAAGAATAGAAATTGTTAGAATATAAATTAAAAATTATTGTCTAACTATATTTTGACTGTATTTATTTTGTTTTTCACTGTATTTTGCGAAGTTAAACTTCACGTTGCGTACACGAAACACTGGGAAGAGATGGATTAAAATAAGAAAAATATTACAATCAAGCTTAATAATATAAGATAAAAGCTGTTAATAATATTTTTTAGACCATAAAATTAGAAAATTGTTATTAGAAGAATAGAAATTATTAGAATATAAATTAAAAGTTATTATATAACTGTATTTTGACTGTATTAAGTATTTGAAGTTAAACTTCACGTTGCGTACACGAAACACTGGGAAGAGATGGGTTAAAATAAGAAAAATATTAAAATCAAGTTTATTTGAAGACATAACTTACATTTAGAAAATATAATCTGATAAATTAAAGATTAATATTATAAGATAAAAGCTGTTAATAATATTTTTTAAACCATAAAATTAGAATATCGATATTAAAAAGATAGAATATAAATTAAATGTTATCATCTGTATGGAAATTTTTAATATTAAATGCTTCAAATATAATACTTTTTAAAATATAATATAAATATGTAAGAAATATCAGTTTTGTGAAGCAATTTAAGAATTTTCAACTTGCTATTATTCAAATTATGTATGTATTGCAAAATTGAAATCAATTAACGTTGTTTTGAAGTAACATTCCCTATCGTTGTAAACTTTGGTTGGGGAAGGCGAAAAAAAGAACGTGCCGGAATCATGAGAATCAGATTCGATTTCGCTCGACCCATATTTTTAAACTCGCGTAAATGTTATAGAAATTGTAACATTTCGAAGCACAATAATGGAAAGGTCACGAAACAAATAAATCTAATTTAAGGTAATTATACAGCAATAACGAAATAATTAATTATTTTCACACCTGATACGTTTAGCATTGAGTTGTGATTGTTTTCCAACAGCTAATTGAAATGTTATATTTGTCTGATTTTATTATAAATGCCTGCGTTCTAAATATTATAAAATCCATTTAGTTTTTTTATTTAATTACAAAATTTCTCAAAAAAAAATCAACGATTTAAATAATTGTGATTTTTATACTGTACAACTAACTCTGTGGTCATTTAATAATGTGGCTGACGTATATCTATGAGATAAGTTCACAAATATACGTATGAACTTGGACTTTTCCTGCCACTTTTCTTATAAAACCATATTCCTGTTATTGTAGAACTGAGACTTATGAAAAGAAAACAAGGAAACTGAACCAAATGATTTTTCCAACCTCTTTCTGAAGTTTTAGCCCAGAGAGCGGATGAAACTTCAGACTTGAAAGGTCATACACAATATTCAAGTGCTTTTTCCTCTTCAATATATTGTTCTGAACTCTCTATCAGGACTATGGCTTTTCAACGTCCCTGTCATATAGCTTCATTGAATAAATATCAGTAAATAATAGAAACTACATTTTCTATACCTAATATATTCAATTTAGTTTTAAATTAAGAAATAAAATAATAGGACAATAAAAAGAATAATATTAAGGGTTACATGTCGATTTTATTGGCCGAATATGAATCTCAACAACATACTAGTATGTTTGAAGAAACATGTATTTGATCAGCATATTGTCGCCGCTTTCACGTAAAGCTGCCAAATATAAACAGTTTCCAATGTAAACATACACACACATAAGTTGCTTGTAACTTAGCGATATCATGATATGATGTTCTAGAATCAAGTTCGGCATTGCACGACTAGCAATTATTCTGTATGAGTGAGACGGTACACCACGATTCCCGAGAAAAGGAGCGAAATAATTTATATAAAATAGGAAACTCAATAAATATCAACTGATACAAAATTAGGCAAAATGAGATAGCATTTAGTTTCATACATAGTCTGTGCCAGGCTTACACATACATACAAGGCTTTAAAAACTTGATAAAATCATAGGTTCAATTAAATATTACTAACACTAACACTTATTACTTTACTTACTAACTAATCAATAAAATACTAAATTAACCTGGTGATCTATAGCCCACTGAACTATTTGAGGTACAAGAAACCAGAAATTTGATATTGGCTAATTGTAATCTCACCACGATACGACTTGATTGACACTTATTATTGAAGGCTTGAATGTAATAAATATATTTTGATATATATTTCTCTAACTTCTTTCTGCTTTGGAACGAAAATGGACAACTTCTTTTTCATTTTGAGGTTTTTCTGATGTATAATTACATTAGCGACCCACACACTATCGATACACACTTGAATGTCTAATTATAACACAAAATTATTAAAATAATGAGACGTTACCCATACAGACTGTCCAGTGCGACCAAAACGTCACACGTTGATTTGGTACGTTTTAATGCACTTTTAAAATCATACTATTTAAAACGTTAAAAATATTTAAAAGAAAACATAGAAACAACTATTAACCTGGTTAAAGTAAATACGTAAAATTGCTATAATCTGATATTGTTGTAGTATCACCAGAAACATTAATTCGGAGACATGGTTCCCAGTCACACAATTTTGCACGCAGTTTAAGGCGAATTTTGAAAACTGATTTGAAAATATTCTCGTACAAAAATCTATTAGTCCAAAAATTGCTACCGAGATATTCTGATCAACGAGTTAAGTACAGTAATGCAATCCTAAAGCTATCTGGTGAAATTGAAGGTTTTTCCTCTAAATTGATAATGAGCGATGAAGCCCATTTTCCTCTTAGTGGCCAGGTAAATAAACGGAACAGTCGGTTTTGGGGAACATAGAATCCTCAACTAATTCATGAAACATCATTGCATCCACTAAAAACAACTGTATGATGTGGTATTCATTGGTAAACATCATTGGTCCCTATTTTTTTGAAAATGACCAAGGTGTTGCAGTTACTGTTACTGCTGGCTAGACCAGACCTAGAACTACTAGACTAGAGGACATGTAGTTTCAGCAAGATGCCACACATACATAGCTCGATCAACATTTCAATTACTAAATGGCGTTTTTCCACGAAGACTAATTTCGCGAAGTGGCGAATTGGCATGGCCAGCTAGATCTCCGGATTTAGCAACAGACTTTTTCTTATGGGGTTTTTTCAAAAAACCAAATGTTATATGTGAATAAGCCCCAAACGATTCAACATCTTTGAGACGATATTGTTGCAGGAAGTCAGGAAAAATGCATCAGAAAGAGCCGAAAGTTACATAGCGAATCGCGTTCACCATTTAGCCGATATAATTTTTCACTCATAACAAAAAAGAAAAACGTAAAACCCAAATAAACTTTTCATGAAAACCAAACTTACTTATCTTTTCTTTGCGCAAAGTTATAGGCAATCAAAATGGTAGCGGGACTTTTGCCCCACATTGTACTTTTAATGGCGACTCCAATAGTATTCAATAGATTTAAAAGGCTCTAAAGTGTTTTTATTAGTTTAAAACATGTTGAATTGATAACATTATTAAATCACAATAATAACAAAGGCTTATTTATTCGTTATCTTAACTAATATACAGAATTGTATTAACAGTAGTCGAGTTGTTAAATCGTAAAACAACGCATTTCGTTTAGCGAGTACCCTCGTATATTCAATCAGACTGGTGGAGGAACTTCCTTCAGTTCGATTTCCTACGATTAATCAATGGGATATATATTTTACCTGCGGATCTAGATTGGACCATATCGAGGTACAAAAAGTGCGGTTCATACGTGAGTCTCCCATGTGTGACGCTCATTATACGCTTCACGTATTGCGGCCGATCGAAAAAGATACACCGAATTAAATTTATCGGTTTTTTGTCGCTCTATCTCGCTTTTGGTCGGATGGGACGGAGCCACTTCTCGGTAGTAAATATTTCGTGTGTCATCTCCACGCTCACTTGTCGCTTTCTCGGATTTTGATTAGTTCGTAACGGTTGGCCAGATGGATGGTAATAGCTCGGTTTTATGCTTAGATAAACAAAGAAGGGCGCAGGTGGATTTTTTGCTTCATTGGTATATAGGTGAACATTTCTAATTTGAATTGCAAGAGTTTAAATTTATTCCAGACCATCAAATACAACAAAAAATCTGTATTCTTAAAAGCAGAATATATGATCCTGCGTTGAATCCGATCACGAAATTCCAGATCAAATAACATTTCAAATATAAAAGTAGCGTCATTCATGTACTCAATAATAACTCATTGCCCTAATATCTTATAAGTGTCCTAATAATTTGAATATGAAGATTGTAGAAGATTATTTTTGTCATATTTTGCTTCTGTAGTTCCGAAAAGGGAGAAATCCAGGTGTATCGAAATTGGTAAACTGTTTATCATAATGAGTGATACACTTTTCTGTCATAGTTAGTTCGATGTTTAAAAAGAGCATCAAGAGTCAATGAAATCGTTGATCAAGGTAGACCGACATGTTTCATCTCGCGGTAACGCTACGAGACTACATGTCGACAATAAAACAGTTAATTCGACTCTTAACTGCCAAGAAGTAATTGTTTTAAAAAAACCAAAATTGTTCAATAGGAAATACATTGTTTTCCATCACAACAACGCTAGACCACACACATTTTTATGACTCGGCAAAAATTAATAGAAATTGGTTGGAATGTCTTGATGCATCCACCGTATAACATGGATCTTGTCCCATTTTTTCTAGTCTTAGCAAAATTATATTGATGGAGTAAAACATCAAAAAAAGTTTGTCAAAACTATTTGGTTCAGTTTTGCCAGAAATCTCAGGAGTTCTACAGTGAAGTAATTATGGTTTTAAGGTGGTAAACGTTCATATATTGGAGCAGTACATATAGAAGTTATTAGTGTTAATGTAAATTTGCATATATAAATTAGCTCCGACGTACCTAAAAATTTAAAAAAACCGATATTACAATACAAACACAACAAATTCTGCATCTTATGTATCTTCTTAATAATATGTGTTAATATGTATTAATAAATAAAATAATTATTTTATAACTACCTACATGACATTTTTCTAGATTACATATATTATATAGATACTTCGGCAATCTCCACAATTTCCTCTTTTATGGTTGATTCACATTTTCTGACAATTTATTATATCTATTAAAATAGTATTGCAGCTATAATCCTACTTAAGCTTTTTAGAAATATATAATAATTTCAATACCCTTTTTTGAATGTACAATATTTTCCTCATTTTTATCTTGAAATTATTTATATATTATGTTTATGAATATATAACTGCTTAATAATATTAAATTACTTTCCACTCTAATTTAAAGATTTTTTAATTTAATAAATAGTAGCTTAAATAGTATACATTTCTGATAACAATCGATTTCTGGTTGAATGTTAAACAATTTTCCGACATACTATACATATGCGGCTAGAAAGATGCATGTAGTAATGGCTAGCGAAAGATAATAACTTTAAAAATCATGTACGATGTACAAACACGAGAATGTAAAGACATTATTCATAGAAAGTGGTATAATGTATTTTGTTTTAAGTATAATGCGTTATTAGACCTATCGGTCACTTTTCTACATATTACAGCCATTACAGCCAATTGTTTTTTGTTTTTCAGCTAATCCAAAAATCCAATTATCGACTGAATATTCGGAATCGATTGATATTCGAAAGTAATAACTAGCCAATACGGTTTTCACTCACCTAGGCATCTTTGTTGTTGATCTTTTGAAAATGTTTATTGTTTCTGTTAAAATGTTATAGTATTATAAGCCCACTTAAAACTTTTTCATAACTAGTTGGTAATAAAACAAAACAAGACCATTCAATATTTTAACACTTTTAACATAAAATTTCAAAATACATTTTCTAATGTACAATTATTTCTTGATTTCTATATTGACTATACTTATATATTATATTAATAATTATGTAACTGTTTTCTCTACAAGCAGCTTTAACTATAATTCAGCTATTAAAAGAAAACTATTATGAGAACAATTAGCACCGTGATAATGAAGTTACGCTTACAGCAAATCGAAAATTGTTTGTGCAGATCTAATAGCATTTAATTGCATTAAAAATTGAAAGTTGTTTCTCAATAACCTGTTAAATATGACTTATTTTTATAGTGTGAAACTTAATACGATTTAAAATAATCGATTGAAACATTTACTGACAAATAGAACCTTATGAATACTAAACAGCGTTTGGTTGAACAGAGCGTATCAAGGATGAGGGTTCGCGGAAAGTGACGAAAGAAGATGACTTGCAAGTCAGCCCGGTCCGCGATCCCGATCATCACCTTGCATCCCGAGAGTTATTCTGACGTCTTCGACGATACGGCGCTGAAAGTTGATCGTTTTGGTCGGGAAACGCTCCCACCGTAGATGAGATTTGTTATACATTATAATGGAAATCGTCGAGCGTGAACCACGCCGCGTGTCATTCCGACTACGCGGTTTTTATTTCGAAATATGCCTTCTCATGCGTTTAGTTGGCTGCCATTGTATTAAGACTGGGGCGTGTTGGAACCGCGCGCGAAAACTAAGTGTCTTGTGTGAACTGGCGAGCGGATAAACATTGGGGGGGCTTTTAGCGCCTTTTTGTCTTGTCGACACGACCACGGCAATAAGGAATATTATGTGAAGCTAACATAAACTATAAATTCGATAGCATCATAAAAAAATAACGTAATCATACCTTCAACATATTTAACAAAATATATTATGTAATTTTATTTTAACCTAACACTCACACTAAGCTATCACTTCACTGTATTATTCATTATACTTTCCTTTAAGCCTATATACCTATAGTATATAAAAACAGATATTAAATTTCAAGTACAGATATTTAATTTCATCCTATTTTAGTTGTTCTAATAATAGCAATATATCTTAGACGTTTACATATTAATATTTTTAATTATATAGATAACCAGGTCAGTTAACAAGTTAATAATGTTTCTCGCATAATAGAGGAAGGCATAATTTAAAAATGATATACTATTAAAGCGTTTTTCTAATGTCTTCAACATATATTACTAATATATATACTAAAATATATTACATGCAATGAAACATAACAAAATTATCATAAGATTATTTTCCGAGCATCAAGAATAAGTATACATATATATGATCGTTCTTTACTTTTATGCTATGAAGTAATACGTGTTTGTATATTAAAACAGAGAATATATGAAAAAAACATTTTTAAAATTGATAATTGACATTATTATTGACATCTATATTAAAACAATAACGAACATAATTGGGTACTTTAATTTTTACAATTTAGAACAGTATATTAAAGGAATGTATTTACAATCATTAAATTAACTATTGACTTTTCAGAAACTCAATCAAAATCATTGGTACAAGCTTCCAAGAATAAAATGTCATATAGTTACATATAGCTAAATACCTCGGCATACATATCGATGGTACGTTAAATTAGAAACATGATGTTAGACAAAAACAGAGCAGTTTAAACACAAAGTCAAACAACTGTACTGGTTAATCGAAAGAAACTCACAACTTGATCTAAAATCAAAGAGATTGGTATTTATCAGTCAATTATAAAGCCAATTTGGACCTATGCAAGAAGCGAAGAATTATGTTATTATTAGAATATGTCAGCATTAGACAAAAATATGCTAGTCGTAATATGGAATTCACAGTTGATGATATTCAGAAATCTGGCCAGTGATGTGACTAAGAAGACCAACTGAATACCACCATATTGCCACACAACTCATAACCGAACCTCCTCCATCTTTATTTCGTAATTATTTTAAACAGTAGATACTTTAAAATTAAAAGTAAAATATTATAGTTAGTTTATGGAATACACTG
This sequence comes from Rhynchophorus ferrugineus, assembly GCF_030347505.1. Lineage (NCBI taxonomy): Eukaryota > Metazoa > Arthropoda > Insecta > Coleoptera > Curculionidae > Rhynchophorus > Rhynchophorus ferrugineus. The sequence goes on along the minus strand of NW_027472580.1, from coordinate 57,455,854 downwards.
TTCAGAGAGTGACTGTAACATTATATTGTTGTAATAATAGATATAAAGTGAAAGCCCTTCGAAATAATCAGCATTACATCTGATTAAAATGTAAAGCATTTTTACGAATATTCTTGAATTCGATTTCTGATTAACTTAACCTCAATTTGGTTAGATAGAATTCTTAATGGAGACTATTCCAATTTATAATATATATATTACTATATTTTGATAATATGCCGCTACATCGCTACTGATTTCATTCATGATTTTTATTTCATTCAAATTTTTTATATAGCCTATATCTATTTTTATAAATGTAAATTGTAGATGCTACTAGAACAATAAAAACAGTAATGGGTAGCAAAAAAAAGACAGCTTCAACAAAACATGTAGGATACATGTACAAATACATATTTCGTAACTTAAATTATATTATTTATATTGCTTAAATTTATATAACTTAGTATTAACAAATTAACGTATTTTATTCAGCTTATTGTCTATCATTGGCTATAACCTATATGATTTCAAGCAGCATGCATATTCCGCATTGTAAGAAGTAAGATGCTGCTTAGCCAGAATGTAATTCATCAACCGGATATGGTGATCCAATGTAGCAAGTGGTCAAAACGGTGCGTGAAGTAAGAACGTCTTTATTGAAGATAATTTGATCCTGTATATGTTTTAATAACGTACTGTAGTTTGTATTCAATGCTTGACTCAAAGGCATTAGTTTATGACGGCTTCCTATAATAATGGATTCTGTTGTCAAAAAAACTTTTTTTAAAAAACAAGAAGTTTTTTAACTTCTGACAAATTCACCGTATATAAGCTTTTAAAATCACTTCCAACAACTAATTTCACTTAAAACAGTACAGTACTTTACTATGTGCATCTAAAAGCAATCGATGAAAATATTCGAAGGTTACATTGTTAACGTATATTCATTTTTACATTCATTAATATTTTAGAACAGGTAATCTTGCATCCCTTAAATTGCACCGTTTTCTTGCTTATTCCAAAAGACTAATTTTACACCTAACAACGTGTGTCTTCTTTTAAAATTAGTGTTTTAATATTTCTAAATTAAGAATTTTGATATATTTTATTCAATGCTTAATAGAAAATCGGCCTATATGTATTTGTATCTTATAAATACATACATATATATATATATATATATATATATATATATATATATATATATATATATATATATATATATATATATAAATATTTATGTATATATATATAAAGGTTGCTATAAAATAATGATTCAATAACCACTATTGATTTTTAGACCGTCTTCAAACAGAAAACAGAACTTCGACAAAGTTAAATGTAAATAAAACATTATTTTACTAATATCATGACTGCTGTTGCTTTAGAGTGAATATTTAAAATATAGCATTCAAAACATCAGCGACGTATAACCATCACATCGACTTCTATCAAATAACAAACTAATATTAATACGAAAACAAGTTGTTAAAAACAATTTCGAAAACTGACTCCTACATTTTTTTCTCTTTAACTAAACAATTAATGGGTCATAAGCAGATCGAAACGAATGTCTTACAAGAAACGCTTCGTATTTAACTTAACGACGTTGTGTTTTTGTTTGCGATATTAAAACTGTATTAATTAATATTTGATGGGGGAATTGATTACCATGATAATGAAAACACATTACCGACGAGTTTGTTCAAAAAATAAACAATATTCGGACATACACAAAAGCGTGATTATTGATGAACGACCTCGATATTAGTATCCATAAATTTCTAATTTTTTACATGTTATTTTATTATAAGCTTATGATATTTTATTAATTTTTAATTAATATTTCGGGTAATTAAGTAAATAAGAATATTGATTTAACTACTCCTATATCATTTAGGTTTAGAATTATTAACCAGTTAGAAGATATATTAAAGAAAATGAAATATCCATCATATTTTAAAAGAATTGTAACTGAAATTTTATTACCAGATAAACTAGTAAACAACCGTTAATAAGTACATTCAAGCAACAATATTTTCACAAATATTGAAGTACAGTGTGTCCAGTGAGAAAGTTTAAATTTAATATTACTATAAATAAAACAAAAGTAAGGGTATAAGAGATTTTATTTATAAAGATATTCATAATATTAATGAGTTTTTTCATCAAATATTCTTCATTTTTTTTCCACCCATTATTATTTTAATTTGGGAAATACATACTTATGTATTCATTCCATACTGGCCTGTTTATTATTGGAAGTATAACAGAACAGTAGTAACAAATTAATTTGTAAATAAAAGATTGTACTGAGCATATTTAATGTAAGATGTAATTAACAAATTACAATATTATAGAAAACTCTAACCAAAAGCATTTTGTCTCTTTTAGTTAGTTACAAAACAATATCTGTTGCAGCTTTATTTGATAAGATAACAATCTGACTGACAATAGTTACTGAAAATTGCGTTATTACTTATATACTATATATGCTGCTTAGGAACAAATCCAATATTCTTTCAGCGTAAGTTTTTTTAAAATCAAAATTAATTTCCATTAAGTGTATTTCATTGTTTAAGGATAAAAATGGATTTTGCTCTTTGTAGTTAACTGAACCGTCGATTTTGATCTGAATCCCACTCTAGAGGCACATCTTATTATGTTGAAAGAATAGGCGCAAATCCTGAAAGATCTATTGAGTATATAAGTCCTTTCTCAAAAACTTATCTCCACTTGTTTTGTAAATAATGTTGGTAACATTTTGTAGTTGACAAATATTATATTGAGTACAACATTTCGAGAGCGCAGCACCGTACGATTCACCAATTTAGAAATATGCTTCAAATTCAAGAGCACATTTGACAACTAAAAGATGAGAGCATCGATCAAGACCCCCCTACATCTGTTCCTCTTAATATTTGCCGGTTAATCCAATTTTGAAATGTGAATTTGGTCAATCGATACCGACTAAGCCATCATTATTTAAGGACCTATGTATCATGGATCATCAACAATACTTCGCAGTACCTTGGAATCTTTGTATAATCCTTCTATTGCTTAACTGGTATAACTCCAGAGTTGATCACTATAAATCTACACTGGTTTTAAGATTTGTTTGTTGGTAAATTTAAGGCTTCACACTTTTTCTTAACATGTGACCTCCATGTTATCATCTAGAGTCATGTACAGATATTTGGCTGCATTTACAGAAGGCGTTGCTTATTGATTTACATATAGCGGCTTCTGCTTGAGAGTCTTGTTGGTGAAACACATTTAAATTGATTGATTTTGATACACCACTTTTCTATCCAGGATTGAATTTCGGCAATAGCTGTTTGTGCCCAACCGAACAATATTATTTCCTGAAATTAAATTCATGAAATTTAGAGCTTTAACTGTGTCAAACAAATTCTGTGATTATTTATTACTTAAGTATATCTTAATTGCCTCTATTAGTTTAAAAACCTTTATTTAAGGATTTCCAAATACATATTATCCAGAAAAATGTAAAGTAGGAAGCAAACATGTGGATCTTTATAGAAAAATATTAATCAATATAGCAATTATATTAAAGCTTACTTATTACCAGCACTCGTCACTAATAAAATGCCATTAATATTAATTCACATACTACATATTTCATATTAAATTCTTTTATTAATTACATCTTACATTAGATATGCTCAGTACAACCTTAATTTACAAATTAATTTATTACTACTGTTCGGTTGAACTTGCATTAATACACAAGCAAGACGCGTATGAGATTAATACATCAGTATATATTTCCCAAAATATTAAAATGACATAACCAAAGTATAATAATTTAAGCATTTTCGAACATTATCTGTTAGCTTCAGTTAATAATATAATATTCAATAACAAAACTAAAAATCAAGAATATCATATATTCTACTTTATTCTTATTATGTTAGTACTCTATAAGTTGGTGGAGAATTCGTACAGTTTCTTTCTTCATTCATTTGTCATTAATAACAGAAACTGGTTGGATACGATTCTGAAATTTTGTTCAACTATAAGTTTTTCCTAAATATGTAGAAAATATTGAACCCTTTTTATAGAACTGCTTCAACCGCGTTTGTTGTCTAATATTGAAACTAGACTAAATCTAACATGTTTAATCTTACATGATATTAAGATGCAATTGTTGATTCGTATTAATGAAGGACGAATTTTCTCGCTTGGTTTGGCGAGATTTATTTGGCCCTACCAGAGCTGCGAAAAATACACATTTTGATTCAATTACAAAAAGTAAAAATTACAAAATATTACCCCGCATGTATTTAAAATACGAAACACAAATTATAAAATGCATAATTATTAATAGAATAATAAAGGTGATTAATAGAGCAAAATTAATTCAGCCCATCCTATTAATCAGTAATGGAATTTCCTTTCATATTTTTTAAAAATATGCCATCACACAAACAAACTCATGTTGGACAATCGATCACACCTACTAAAGGAAAGGATCTTTATACAAGTCCTGATAAGCATAAGTTTCAATTTGATAGTTCAAGATAGTTGAAAAGTTCAACGATGATAAGCTTTTTGCTTTTATCGTCTAGGAAGTCGACTAAATCTAATTTAATTTTTGATGTGTATGATTGATTATTGTCGTTATTCGTCGGTAAAACAAAAGTATCATCTTCTTTACTCGTACTGTTATTCCTGTTACTCTCAGGTAATATTTCATGTTTCTTGAAATTCTTCTTTAGATCTTGAACTTCTTGCATGTCGTTTTTTGCCAACAAATTGCATGCATTTTGCAATGCATTTTGTAACAAGGATAGTAAGATGACGTAAATATGACTCCATTTATTATTAAATCTTTCTAAGCCCTTTTTTCTACGCATGTATCGTATCAGTGGCAGTATTTTATGACCTCATCCTCTTTGGACTGATTGTATTTTAAAGCTGCAAGAATTTGAAATACTAACTACAGTATACTAGCATCATGAAATTTAAATACCAATTACAAATTACATATTAAAGAAATAATTGAGTTACAAATATGTACTTGTACTTCAATTTAAAGTAAAGCAGATATTGCTCAACTTTGGATACCACACAACTTCAAATCATTTTATAATCTTGAATCATTCATTATTCTTGGGTACATTTAGAAATTTTGATGGTTCTCAATTTCTGCTGGTGTTTATCTTCAGCTTTCATATGCTCATTATTAAGCTGCAAGGGACTTAATTGTTCACACATTTCTAATATTATTTTTATTTCCTCGGCTTATGCTAGATCATCTATATAAAAATTAGTTTTATTAAACTCTAAATATATTTGATATTTCTGATTCAAATAAGGCTTCAACTAAACAAAATAGAAGATATATGGCATATGTATTCATCTCACATTCAAGCCCGCTCCGTATATATTTACGTCCAAATAATAGTAAAATTTAATTAGTTTTGGCTGTATATAAAATTACCGAGATATAATAATGAACCAAACAAAACCTGTTTTAGGTTAATTACTCATTAGTCAGGTTATCGGAATAAAACCGAACAAAAACGAATCGTTTTAATTCCAAGGCTACCGTGATCAGAACCAACACATAGTCGCTTTCCGAGCAACAACAAAAAAAAAACGGATCATCTCCTAGCCGATTAAGACATATTGTTCGAATCAAACCGTCGATCTAAAATAGAGGACGAATTAGTAACTTGCCATAGTCACGCGATCTTTTTTTTTTCTTTTCTCGGCGTTGGTTCGCGATCGTGCTCATATTGAATAAATGCTCACGTCAAAGAATTAATATGTCAGGTCAATAACGTTTTCGTTGGATTTCCTTTTCGGCAAATGGCGATAGAGGGGCAAGGGCAGAGGTAGAGATGGGCGGCAGGTGGGGTCTATGGGGAAACCGAGTTAAATGTGTATCTAGATGACGTGCGTTATTAGACGAGGCATTTTTCGTGGAAGTTGATGTCAGGGCGGACGGATAGAGCTAATTTAGGTTTTGGATATGGAAACAACGCTATATCGTTTGTGCTTATCGATCTGAGACAAATACATCTATATATAATTTTTCAGCCAGATCTCTGTTAATTTCTGAATATTTGGAGTCGCTCCCAAAATTATTTAAATAATATCAGAAATGTCTATATTAATATTTTAATAAATCCTATTTTGAACGTTACACATTACATTTCGGAGGATATGGTAGTAATAGTCAAGGTACTAGGACGGTTCATAGGCGGATGAGATTCGAGTCTTGCTAGGATAGAGCCTGTTATTTATATAGAGGCAAAAATATAAAATCTGACAAGGAGCAGTTATCCCACACGTTAGTAATTATCCACATGTCTATAAAAAAATCAGATATGTTGAGTTACTAGAAATGAGTATTTTTTAATAAAATATAATTGAGAAACTCCAAATGCATCTGTCATGAGGATTGCCTACAGAGTAATATGCAATCAAAAAAATGACTCAATGACTAAAATGTTTAAAACTATATATTAGCTAATATGGTAATAAAAATTGCTTGGAGTGTTGTGATACGTATCAATTTGTTAAAGTATCATGATACTAATATCATAATTTAACTTTAAGAATTATATTTTATATACAAATGAGAAGACAATACTAAGAAAGATCTCAGTTATTATTAAAAAATATATATGATTTTAATAGGTCAACTGAAAAGTTCCCGGCCTACCGTAGTAAAACATATTTTTTTACAAAATTAGTTGTTTTATTCAACATAATTCCCTTCAAGGGTGTTACATTTGATAAGGGTGATTATAGCGACCCTCCAACTTTTCGATACCTCTTTTTTAGTACGATTTGTCCTTTGATTCAAAATAGGCCTCAGTTTCAGGGATCACCTCTTCATTCGACGAAAATTTCTTCACAGCGAACATTCTTTTGAGATCTAAGAAAATAGTCACTGGGGGCCAGATCTGGAGAATACGGTAGATGAGGAAGCAATTCGAAGCCTAATTCATGGACTTTTGACACGGTGCATTGTCTTTGTGAAGCAGCACTTTCTTTTTCTTCAAATGCGGCGTTTTTTCGGCAATTTAGTCCTTTAAAGAGTCCAATAACGCTATGTAATAGTCGCTATTGATGGTCCTTCCTTTTTCAAGGTAGTCAATTGATATTATTCCATGCGCATTCCAAAATACAGAGGCCATAACCTGGCCAGACGAGTGTTGCGTTTTCCCACGCTTTGGAATGAGTTCATCGTGTGCAGTCCTCTCGGATTACTGTCGATTGGATTTGATGGAGTGAAATGATGGACCTATGTTTCATCCATTATCACATATCGAGGTAAAAACTTGGGTTTATTACGATTGATCATCTTCAAACACTGCTCCGAATCATCAGCTCGTCGTTGTTTTTTGTAAGTAAGCTCGCGCAGCATCCACTTTGCACAGAGCTTTGCATACCCAAATATTCGTGAATGATATGATATACACGCTCAATTGATATCTTAAGAGTGTCTGCTATTTCATTTGATTTCAATTTACGTTCATTTAAAATCATTTTGTCGATTTTTTTATTGTATTCGTCGGTAAAAAAACTCTTTTGGGCGTCCACTGCGTTCACCTTACTCGGTGCTCATTTCACCACATCTAAACTTAGCATACCAATCCTTTTGAGGGTTAGGGCTAACTAGAAATCAAATGGAGTGAATTCTAGTAGCGCCATCAATGTGTCAGGCCGAGGACCTATCAATTGACCTATTAGCTCGCGATTTATATAAATATTGAAAAAGTGAATATCAATTTAAAAAAAATTGATATTTTAAGGCAGTGCATCTAATCATAAAATATGATATAATATAAATATTATAGGATACTACTTTATTTTGATTGATGATTTTTATTGGAAAAAAAGTGTAAAGAATCATGTGAATAACTATTAATCAAGCTAACTAAACTGTATGATTTAGAAATTTATCCGCAGAAACGTCTGTAGTCCGATCATTTCAGTTTTTCCTTTCTTTCATATTTTTCAACCTATGTTATGCCTATCTTTTTGGCAACATCTTGACACCAAAATCGGTGTTGATTTTCCAGCATTTCATATATTTCATATACAAATAACAAGACAAACATTAACATAAAAAATATTAAGAAAAATGTTATTCAATGTAAAGTAACTGATAATTATATCAGCTTATGATTTATGTAAATATAGAAAAACTGGATGAGGAATAAATATCAATTAAGATGAGAAGATGTACTATTTTATTTAACGATATTTATTAGCGAAAATGTAAATATTAACAACTATTAGTCTTTACATACGTATTTCATCCACCTTATTCAACAACTCTTTCCTATCTTTCTAGCAACGTATTCTGAGCAACGATATTGTTTTGTTAGCGATCCAATCCTTGCGATCGCCGAATCAGAAGAATATTCATCCCCGCAGAATAAGATGCAGAAAATGCTTTTTTGCCTATCAAACACTGAAACCAGCCTTTTATAATTTTTCTTTCCTTGTGTATCCTTGCCATTAATTATAAACGTTTATAAACAGTTAATTCAACAACCGCTAAGCTGCTTGAAAGCTTTTAAAATAGGGTATCGTCCATATCGTCCTTAACAATCATAGCTAATGCTACAAACTATACACGAAACACCGACAAGTATTTAAAAATAAAATCACTTATAAGAACATATATGGTCTTGTAAAAATGCCATTTAAAAAAAATTTTCGTGAATCTTAAGTAATTTAATATGTTGAATCTACTACTCTCGAATATAAGTAAACTAAAAAAACGCTAAAAAATGCACTGTTATAAATATACCTTGTTTTTAAAATATAATTGTTTTTGCTAGTGTTATTCAAAATTCTAGGGAATGCTTGGTTGGCGCAGTGGTCAAGGCGACAATACGCCTCCTACTGTTGTGATCGCGAGTTCGAATCCTGCTGGGGCATATAAAATGATAATATTTTAGTAATAATTCATATCTCATGCGCTTATTTTCGCATTACCTGCCTCTAATTTTAACTATGAAATAATTATATTAACTCAACAAAATGTAAATACAAAATTAACCTAAGAGTGACTTTTAACCACAACTGTGGTAAATAACAAGGAGTATATAGAAAAGGGCGCGTGGTTTGAAAACTGTCAGGCTAGATTAGAACAAGTGCGTATATGCAGTTCTAGCCAATCGAAACTTGTATAGGCGTGGATGTGTAGGTTTTTTACTATCATCTCCGAGGATCGTGGTTCAGAGCACACGTTAAGCAATAAGCTCAGTCCAGATAAACTCTCGTTGGTCTGATTGGTCCAACTTTTTATTGTTATATTAGTAAGCATGTCTTGTAAGTGTACACATTCTTCAATGTAGCGTTTCCTTAGTTTATATAAATATATTAGAAAATTTGGCCAAGAAATTATACAAAACGCAAAGTCTTTGAAATAATACTAAATGTTGCTTTTGGTGAATCGAATGCGAGTAAAAAAAAGAATTTAAAAGTGTTTTCAAAGTGACCTCATCAACATGAGACGAAAATTTGAAAAAAGTGAATAGGTACTACCAAATATATACCGAATAATAATTATCGATGCAGAATTAGATAATTAGTTGTTCCTGATATTGGACTCAATCGACATGGCTTTAAGGTACGATAATGAACCAGCTGGCACTTGTTATTTTACTTTTTGCTATAACTTGTTTTGAATCAAATTATATAAATTATTTAAAAATTTAAAAGTGAACAATGTTATTAAATATTATATAAACTATTGAACAAAACTGTAGTTTTCTTACAACCTAATTTTTTTTCTATTTACTGTTTTATTTTTTTAAGGAAATCTGAATAAATAATGTCTTTCTATTGTTTAGAATCTATTATGAAGAATTAATTATGAACAATTAATACAAGAATCATTGGAAAGTGCAAGGCGATACATCTTGGCTTGTGCTCTTTCACGGGCTCCTTCGAACAAAACAAAAAAAGCTCTCTTGCAATAATGGACTCGCCGGAGGATAGCGGATGTTGGTGATAAAATGGACCATTTTCCCGCCCTCCGCAGACCGATTACATACAGTAAATTCGCAAATCCGCCACTGACAAAAGGGGTATTGTACGCGGGCCAACGCCGTCGTTCAGGTAAATGGTTGCGACTCAGCGGTGCATCCGAAATCCACATGTTCACCTGTCCATGTGATGTATGGAGGCCACAGTGGCGCCACCATCCCGGTACATTAGCCACCGTCTGCCCCCTCGTGTCGTCACGAGACTCCTTATTGTCCTCGAACGCTCTACGGGGTGGTGATAATAATATCTTTTCGACATAAACTGACAATTCTCTAAATTTTACACGTAAATGTAAAATATACGCATTTAAAATACTTTTTTTTTTTACTTTTTACTTACTTACTTATTATTTACTTACTTATTTTACTTTTTTACGAAAAGACAAGTTTAATAATTATATGGTTACATAAGTATATTTTTGTAATTTCTACTAAATAAGAATTTATTTCAATTCAACGCTCTTTCCGTAACATTTCTGGAATTAATTTACTTTAAATCTCATTATCATGCAAAACTACGGCCCGTTAGTTTTTAGTGTTTGGAAAACGACAAATAGTCACAGGAGGCCATGTTTAGTGAGGGTGATGAAAATAGTATTTTTCCTTTTTAAAATATTAATTTATTTAAAATTATTATTAAAAATTATTTGTTTTTTTAAAATAAATTTATTTATTAATTTATATAATTTGATTCAACACATTTTAAAAAAGTTATAATAAAAAGTAAAATAACAAGTGCCAGCTATTTAATGATCGTGCCATAAAGCAAGTGCAAATTCAATTCACCAAAAGCAAAATTTAATATTATTTATACACTTTATACCATTTTTTCGGCAAATCTTCTAATCGATTGTTTATACAAAGTGAACAATTGCTACATCAAAGAATGTATACACTTTCCAGATATGCTTGCTAATGCTACAATAAGAAGTTGTGCCTATCAGACAAACACAATCAATAAAGCTTCATAATTTTAGTTACTTCTTGGGCGCACCTTTTAGTTACCATATATTAGATATGCTTAGCACAATATTAATTTACAAATTAATTAAATACTATTGTTCTGTAGTACTTGCATGAATAGACAAAGAAGATGAGTACGGGATTAATACATCAGTATGTATTTCCCAAATTAAAATAAAACTAAACTACTTAGCTAAGCTTAAGTTCGCGTGGTTTGGTTCGCTTCAGTCTTCTAATTTCTTGCGTGTTGTCCAGTAGTTGTATTGATTCCACGTTTCTGTGAGATAGCAACCTTATTTCATGTTTTAAGATGAAATCTTGGATTACCTCGTATATCTGTTTGATTTCGAGGTCATTGTGCAGTTCTTCGTTGCTTACGTTGGATTACCAGTTCGTCAAATGTTTTATTGTAACCCCGTATTTGCTCCTCAGGTCCATATTTCCTTTATGATTGATTGATAAACCAATCTCTTTGATTTTAGGCCAGGTTGAGAGTGTCTTCCGAGTAACAAGTACAGTTGCTTTGCTTGTCTAACATGATCATTCCAATTAATTCTCTTTGAGAAATCGGGCATCCGTCAAGTGTTTTTGTCATTTCAAAATTTTGATTTTGTTCTGTCTTTCAAAACAGTTGTCCAGTCATACATACACAAGTATTTTTGGTTTATATAGAGAGCTCACCAGGCTTAAACTAGTCTTCCTACGACCACGTGTTTTAATTTATTAGCAACTCAATTTATTATATAGAATATATAAATGAATTAATTTAATTAAAACACGTTTAGATTATCACATTCATAGAGGATTTAGGGCGCCTTGAAAAATTTAAACAAAAAATAATAAATCAAATATCAATTTATTAATAACTCCAGGGAATACAAGACGAACGGTTCTACTACATACCTTTTTATAAAGCTGCATCTTTCTTCTTAAAATAAGTCTTCTTACGTTTGCAATTACACTACGTAACTTCCGAAACCAACATTTGAAGTTTTCAAACCAATAATAATTACTGGAGAGTGTTTCTTTTAATTATGGCCTATATCCAACTATTGCGCATAAAGATTGAAACTGATGATTAATGCAGAACAATGCAGATTAAGCCTAACAATAAAAATTTTCGCGTACATATTTGTTATTTTGTTATAGAACATTCTATATAGAATAACAATAATATCATTTTAAATATCATGCATTAAAATATTTATTCGATAACACTGTCAATACTTATATCAATCAATTGTTCTTCATGCATAATTTTGTTAAATAGAGAACAAAATTATATAATTAATGTAATATATATATATATATATATATACTTGTATACCATTATAAACATGCGAAGAATAATGTAACAGTAGTAACATATATAGTACCTATAAAAGACAATGCAAAAGATGCATTATTATTATGCTATTATATTTATATAATTTATATTTAAATTGCTTGTAATACAGGCAAGTATAAATAACTTTCAATTTTAAATATTAAAAATTGTTCATCATCATTATTTAATTAGCCAGCGCTCAAAGAGGTGACTTCTCAACCAATACGCTGCTGTTGGTGTTGTATTTTATTCAATCACGACTTTCTGGTTGAATATTCTTCACGAAATCTCACCACAATTGACTATCGATCGGTATGAAAGTAATATTTACAACTATATATACTAATAATTATACATGTGTGTATATAGATTTTAGAAACTTTAACCTCTTGAATTCGTCCTACTGTTTAATGCAGTCTCCAGTCGCGCTCTTCGACATTAAGCCACCCGCCTGGCGACTAGCGTTACCGGGATGATTTTTCCTGTAAGATTTTATACTTACACTAAATGTACATCCATATCCCGATGGGATTCGAACCTGTAACTATCATAATAGTAGGATAGTTCTGGTGATTTTGCCACTGCGGCTACCAAGCCTATCTTTACCCTTCTGCATCAATGTTTTTGCAATATTCGAAACGGTTATAGAATTTGATATCTGGAGTAACTTTTAGGACCTTCATTTTGATTTCCTCAATAGATTATAAGCGGTTTTTGAATTCAACCAGTAGATAAACGACAAATGATGTCAAGAATTAATGTTGTCAACCTCTAGTTCTGGCCTCATGAGAACAATAAATTCACTCACCAACGCATAAAACCCAATAATAGTCTATATAACACACTAAAAATTTTCAGAACTATAGCATCACATACAACAGGCCGAACTTATCTATAACACTTTATTGATTTCACAAAAAAAACCAACAATAGTGAAAAACAATAAAATATATAAAATTGAAGCCCATAATCGGAAGCATTATTAGATTTGTAGATGACCAACACTATTGAAAAATCTCTCGAGAAACTTTAGGTCCATACAAAATCGATTACCTGTCCATTCAAAACTAGTGTGAAAGCATTCGGGGATTTCGAAAGAACAAAAAACAGTGAATTATGCATGGTAGTATGTTTGATTTTCTAGAACTGGTACGTGATCTACAAAATATCGAACGCTTCATTTGGATACCATTGTCGGGCGTTCATTGTTCGGGAAAATTTGAATTAAGATTTTTTTCCACAAATGATTGTATATAGGCGAAATAATAATTTATTTAAACCAAACATATTTCAATTAACTTTGGTTATTCTTGCGGTTGGAAAGATCTAAACCGAAAAGCTTAATTTTTATTAATATCTGTATATTGTCAAATCTCAATATCTTTATATATATATATATTTAAAAAATATATTTAAATATAAATATATAATATATATATATATATATATATATATATATATATATATATATATATATATAATATATAATAAATATTAATATATATAATATAGATATATAAGATATTGAGATTTGACAATATACAGATATTAATAAAAATTAAGCTTTTCGCTTAATATTATTTAATTTTAACTTAACTAATCTATAAATCACTCAACCAATAAGATGAATGTCGAAGCCAAGAAAGTAGAAATAACTCTAATTCCTCTAATACTATAATTAGACTTGTGTCTTCCCACCCCAAGGAAAAATTTACCTGGACGGGTATAGAGCAATGACAGCCAGTCACTCTTAGTTTATGTAACATATAAACAGAAATATGATTTTTGCCACGAGAACTTTACTAATAATGATCTTAACTGAACTAAAGTGCATTTTAAAATATCTCTTAATTTAAATTGTTTGTGTCAGAAAATGGATTATAGTTTGTAGTCAATTAAAACCAATGCTTAAACATAACAATAAAAATGAAAATACTACTTATAAGAATGATGCTAGTATTCAGAAAAAATATTGAAAAACTATAAAATGAAGTTTTATGGCCAATATTCAGTAATCAACAACATTAAACTAATATTAAAGGTTTTTATAACGTTGTACTGCCAAACTCATAAATAACATTGGTGTAAAAAAGTCAGGACATAATCTTTATTACTTTCGGTATATAAATATGAACTAATGTAAAAAAATAAAACCTTATACAATATTTGAGTCATAATATACATTTTTTTTTGTTTCAGGTTATTTTCACGTGGCCAAATATATAAGATATTCTGAGTAAGTAGTTTAATATAATTAATTTACTAATATAGCTGTTTCAATTTATATAATACAATGGAAGTTAAATTATATAATGTTTATTAATTTTTACATTTCGTTTATTAAAATAGTGTCAATATTCAATTCGTTAGAACGCCTTATTTGAATCACATATATTTTCCTTGAGTCATTTGTTAAATTATGCCATAAATATTTAGACATAAGAGACTACTATAGAACACTTGACTGAAAATGTATTCTAAAAATGCACTTTATATGAAAATATTCTGCAATATTGATTAATTACTAGATAATTACAATATTAATTAATTACAATTTTAATTACTCCTTCAATAAAAGAATATCTACGTTTCTCTTTCCTTTTGGATGTGCTGATGGATTATTCATCCAGTCATATCAACACACCGATTTTATATATTATAACAGGCCCAAAGAAAAACGTTTAATAATCTAGCAATTGTTGTTTGTTTCTTATATACTAGGTTTTAAATACAGTATAACATAGGATTCCAAGACTTTCTAATATTAAAAAACATTTAAACATTCAAACATTCCTAATTTCATATAATGTGTAACCCACCTTGTTATTTATTTAGCCGTATTGTAAAAAGATTTTAAAGTAATTACTAATTTATAAAATTGGAAAAAATAGATCGAAATTCAAATGTATCTTTCTGGTAATACTTATTCAAATAAAACGATGCTGTAAGACGTTGCAGGGTCCATAGAGCATCTCAAATATAAAGGTTATTGCCCTTTGAAAACGCACTAAAGAACGTTTCAATCTCAGAAACCATCCCAGAAGAAATAGTAAATACTCAGTAAACGACGAATGAAGCAAGTAGAAAACAAAGAGAAGAAAATAAAAATAAGCTCAGCAAAGGGAACAGTTAGAAGAAGGGAAAATACCAAAAATTTACAAAAATTGGAAAATAAGAACCTGGAACATATAAAGACTGTCTGATAAGGAAAGGAAACCAGAGGCACTACTAGCAATAATTGATGCAAAAAACTTACTCTGGCATTTGCAAAATATGTAGCTCCATACGCTTATTTACAGAGTAATAGAAAAAAGCAAAAAAGCATCAGCAGGTGTGATCCCAGTCACGCCAGTAACCAAGCTGAGTAAGACTGGATATATCTTGGGATGGTTTCTTGGTTTGGAGTTGGTGAGTCGCCAGTAGGATGGTGGTTCGGAGCCCTCGTTAAACATAGGTTCATTTTAAATAAACCATAGTTGGTAAAAAAGAGACTCTCACAATATATAGTATATTCAATGTTAGTCAGTACATCCGTGATTTAAAATTGTGACGTGAAAGTGACGAAATTGAAAATTGTGACGTTTCCATACCACCTACCAGTTTCTAAGGCGTTTGTAGTTCTATTACCTGGAGTCCTAATCCACCTAATTAACAATTGCATATCCAAGTAATATATTTTACTTTCATTAGAGAGCATATTTATCTTTTACACTTAGTTCTTGTATCCTTCGGTATAGTGTTTTCTTGTAAAGACATTTTGATATCACTGTATATATATTTCGTTTGTTCTTTTAATAACTGTATACATCCTTGTTGATAAAACTGAATTTAGTCACTACATTCTCCTTATGGCTAATGTACATATCTGCAAAAGAGTTACTAATCTTTTTCTCCTGACACATTTTAACCAAATGCTCATGTATACTCACATAATTACACACATGTCTGTGCACATAAATCTTTTACACTCTACAATAAGATTTCCTGCAGTTGTCATATATTAATAATATACTCACCTTCAGTTGTTTCCATTCTCATTACCCTGTCTTATAAATTGACAGCATTTTTCATTCAAATTTTTTTCATGCAAAGTTTCATTCAAATGAATAAGTAAGCTCTCAATTCTTCAATGTGTCTTATCGAGTTCAACCAAAACGAATGTGTTATTATCCATTCCTGTTTCCAGCACGAGCTACAATATATCTGCAATGAGTTATTAATAAATATTGTGACTAATAAAACCTAATCAATTGTTATTCCAACATTTACCTTTTTCCATCAAGTTTTGTTGCCATGAAACTCTATTTGTTATCATCTTACCGTCAGTGATCGTTGGGTATATTGGTCCGATTCTGAAATATCCATGTCTCATTTAAATACATAAAGTGAAATAGTAAATCTTCCTTCATCTTATTATATGCTTTTAAAAATTTTCTTCTCTTAAAGGAAATATCCGTTCCATTGGACCTCTTCAATACTTTTAAAACTTAGTTTCCATTGTAATAAATGAAATAATTGTATTAAATTATGTATTGAAAAACTACACACTGTTTTTATACATTTCGTGTATTTAATCTCTTATAGAGCTAATATCATGCTGATCTTGATTTGTCACCCGCTTCGTATGAGGACGATTTTTGTTCGGTGAATTCGTGACCATGTCCATACCAATATACAGTGCAGCTGCAATACGCTAAAAAAATATTTTTAATAAAAATCGCTGAAAATTAAGTAAAAACGCTCACCTCTCTAACGAATTTTCCTGGCAAGAGAGAGCCTCCATTATCTCGTTCCTGTTCAAAGTAACTGATTAGAGATGCAATTTGTTCTGTCTGACTTCGAAATTTTAAATCCAAGTAATAATAAGCAGCGATTTGAGATTTATCAAAACAAGCAAAGCATTAAAACAACGTTTGCCGGTTTATAACCTCTTATCATTATTGTAATGAAAAATTTTACGTGCCTTTGACAACCGCACAAGGCTAGTTCGGTTACACGTTCGAACTTATCAAACAGCAATGTGTCTCTTTTTAACTAGAAAGAATGAGAAGGAAAATATTGTCTGATTCTAAAACGAATTTACAAACAAATCAAAACAAAACATAGCTATCGGATATACTCCTGTTTTTCTTGCTTCTTGATTTTTTTCGTTAGAATGTAATTAATTGTAAATAATAACCCGTAACTTTTCAACCAATATTACGTATCTTATATCCTTATTTGATACTTATATGTTTGAAGCAAAAACACATACTAATCATAGTCAAGAAAAATATATAATTGAAAGAAACGACTGATAAATCAAAAACACTCATACCGTTTTGCAAAAACAGTGGAGTAATGTGATCACGTATTGATGGCCAGTTTTTGAATGGAATCGATGAATGAACGGATGCAGTGTGATGTGTTTGGTTTTCGATTATTGATTTAACCGTCTAGAATGATCCCATTGATGAATGCAGAGGATATTTGCGGTTTGGCGGCTACCTGTACGGAACAACGTTTTTTATACCGACGACGTTTGTTTGTAGGGGAAAACTTGGTCAAACGTAAAATTTCTGTTTTAGCGGTTTGAGACAGTCTGCGTAGATGATATGAAAAAAAATTCACCTGTTTGTAATTTGTTAATCGAAAATAAATTTCCCATAAAAAGGGACGTATTGGATTCTTTTGCATTGAAATCTTGCCGCCTAGTAACAGATAATAAATTAGAATAACTATTAAACCATAAAAGTATCGTTTAAAGCTTTACCGAAAAAGAATTGGATTTCAATTATGAGCAGTGTTCATCAGCAAAATAAGCAACGAAGCGTAGATAACATATTTTAAATCTAAAAACTTACTTAATATGGTCTTAACTTAATTAAGTCTTAACCGTATTTTCTGTTAAATTAATAATAATGTAATAGATGAACAATGTAAAAGATAACTACCCACAATTTCGTTTTCTAATAGACCACGGTTTTGTTTATTTCTTTATTAATTAGTAACAATTTCTTCAAAAATTACCATCAAAGATAAACCCCCTTCTCTGTGCAATAATAGAACTAACTGGCCCTCATTTAGAGAAAACTTAGACCAAAATATCTCTCTAAACTTACCGTTACAAACTGAAATGGATATAGAAATAGCAGCAATAAATCTTACAAAAAATATACAGGAGGCAGCATATTCCGCGACTCCCAGCAGTGAAACATTTCCAAGAAAAAATACACATATATCATGTACAATACAGAAAAAGATAGCAGAAAAAAGAAAGTTACGACGAAATTGGCAACAGCAAAGGACTGAAGAGAATAAAAGAAAATTTAATAGGGCCATAAAAGAGCTGAGAGATCTAATCCAAATCGAACAGAACCAAGGCATTCAAGAATACCTAGAAAACTTGACATCAACTGAGGCTACAGACTATTCGTTGTGGAAAGCAACAAAAAAGCTTAGGAGATCCCAGCAGCATAACCCACCTATTAAAACAAGTGAAAATAATTGGGCGAGAAGCAATAAAGAGAAGGCCGACATTTTCTCAAAACACTTAAAAAATGTTTTTAAACCTTTCCAGTCTCAGCTACATAAAGATGACGAAAATAAAATTACTAGCTTTCTAGATTCGCCATTTCAAATGGATTTACCGCACGAGAAATTAACGGTAAAAAAAGTTAAACATACAATAATGAGAGAGATTAATATTAAAAAAGCTCCTGGTTATGACTTAATTACTGGCAAAATTTTAAAAGAACTATCAGAAAAGGCTATAAAACTATTAACATATATATTTGATGCTATGCTACGAATTAATTACTTCCCTAGTATCTGGAAAGTAGCTAAAATATTAATGATACTTAAACCAGGAAAAATACCAGAAGATGTGACCTCCTACCGACCTATAAGTTTATTACCAATAATCTCGAAAGTTTTCGAGAAATTATATATAAAAAAACTAAACTATATAATAGAAAAAAGAAAAATTATTCCAGAACATCAGTTTGGCTTTCGCAATAAGCATGGGACTATAGAACAAGTGCATAGACTTGTAAACCAAATAAACGCTGACCTAAATGCCAAAAGATATTGTTCGGCTGCTTTCCTAGACATATCTCAGGCTTTTGACAAAGTATGGCATACGGGCTTGCAGGTTAAACTAAAGAAACTTCTCCCTCATCCGGACTATCAGCTACTAAAATCGTATCTCACTGACAGATATTTTATTGTAAATCAAGGCGATGAACATACCGAATTAAATCCCATATATTCAGGAGTTCCGCAAGGTAGTGTACTGGGTCCAGTACTGTATCTTCTGTATACGGCTGATCTGCCCACCACAAAGTTAACTAGTGTGGCAACATATGCAGACGATACAGCAATCTTAGCATCCCATGAAGATCCAGTCACAGCATCAATAAACCTACAAACCCACCTGGAGCAAATACAATTATGGTTGAAGACATGGCGCATTAAAGCCAATGAATCAAAATCCACGCATATAACGTTTACCCTGCGTAGAAGAACATGTCCACCAGTAAATATCAATCATCGTCAACTCCCCCAAGCAGAGCATGTTAAATATCTTGGTATGCATTTAGATCGACGCCTAACCTGGAAGAAGCACATACTCTCTAAACGGAAACAACTGGGACTAAAATTATATCAAATGTATTGGCTCATTGGGCGCAAATCCAAGTTATCATTAGATAACAAGGTATTGCTGTATGAGTCTATACTCAAGCCCATTTGGACATATGGAATTCAACTATGGGGTACCGCTAGCAAATCTAATATATCCATCATTCAACGGTTCCAAAATAAGGTGTTGCGTGCCATTGTTGATATACTCCGTACTATATTTCAAATAAAGTGATACAACGCGATATTCCTCTAGAACCTATAACGAGTGTAATCCAACGTGTTTGTGTGAAGTACTTCGAAAGAGTGTCAGTGCATCCCAATGTACTCGCTAATCAGCTAAATATGCGACGTGATAGTGAAGTGCGTAGAGTAAAACGTTTAACACCACCTGATCTGATTACTGGACATATGTAGAGTTTAGAATAAGCATTAGAATAAGACTAATTAATTAAGATAATATTTTATACAGAAGATTGCTTAATGAAGTGATTTTCTACATGCCATGTATATATAATATAAACAGAAGAAATACTTATTGCCAATAGGGCAGATTGTGGACTCACGAAGAGTAATAAAAAAAAATTTCTTTATTAATGTAGGTATTTAATGATTAAAGTTTTCAAATCCCATATATTATATAGTAATTCATATATCTTTATTACAAAAGGATCCAAATACATTTAACCTGAAAAAATAATGAAGCAATATTTAATTAATTCAAAATTAATAACCATATAGTGAGATGAATATATTAAAAACATTTTACTTATAAACTATCCTAAAGAATCGCATATTCTAAGTAATAAAATTAAAAGCTTCTACAATTTTGTTCTTTGATAGCAAATTCGTTTAAACAAAAAAAAATATTTAAACATGAATGCATACTTACCTCCCCAATTGTTTTTTTCATGAATTACAATCAGAACAGTTATACAACAATATATACTCAGATCTACTTTAATACAAAAAAGAATGTTCTTGGAGAAATATATTTTAGAGTAAAAGTACACAATTCTTATTGTTATGATGGAAATTGCTAGGGAAAACTGGATATGCTATTCAAAGCGAAAAATATGGGAAGTTACGGTCAGGTCGCTCAAAATATAAACATCGAAATAGAATAGCTAAGCTGCTAAGGTATACTCTGCATAAGTAATTAACAATAAAACTAATCTAACGAACGAAAATTAGAGTTATATGTGTATGAGTATATATGTTTTTATTAACACAAAGTCATATTTCCAATTATTCTTTCTAATTATCAAAATATAGTAATTATCAACATTGTTTAGTGGTAAACTACACTGTATTTCCAAATAAAATAACTCAAAATACATTATTTATTACAAGTTAAAATACGTCAGCCTATAAATTATGCTAATTGCTACTCAATTACAAGGATAAAAAGAAAACCAAGAAAAATACCAGGAATTCGATGGCATAAAAAAATAAATAGTTATTTTTTAATTTAATCATTAAATGTATTTGCAAGAGCTTAATTAACAAAATTATGGTGAATGACTAAATAACCTTGTGAGGTATTTTTTTCCAAAAATTGCTATATAACTTTACCGAAAAACTATTTTTTTCCATCAAATTAGTGTTAATATATTAAATTGGATTTTTAATTGATTATACGGCATGTAATGTAACAGCAGCTAGTCTAAAGGATATGCAAATCAGTTTAATTTGTTAGAATTTATCTCGTATTTCTTAAGCTAATTCAGCTCTTATGCTTTTGCGAGTTAAATACTTCGTTATACACACATGTAAATCCTAGGCGCGGTAAATCTGCTTTCGATCTTAGAATGATCCTCATTGATATACGAAACTTAACTAGCGTGAAGATACTATATAGGTTTATAACTATAATAAAATATATAGAGTGCTAAATATATAAACAAGCTTCATATTGATAGAAAGCACAATTTATGTCTTTCATATCTACATATCTCTGTGTTTATTAAAATTATATAGAAATATGCATCAAATTATTACTGATTAACATGTAAGAGCTGATCAGTTGCTAGGAGTGGCAGCCTTTTAACAACTGAACTAAAATGAGATATTATGACAACTGATAGAAACATGCTTTAGAAATAGTTTGGTGATTACTCTACTTTATGATTTCTATGGAGCTCAAGTTCGGAGGGTAGTTCCAATCATATAAATGGTGCATAACATATCTCTAAAAAAATCTTATTGCCTTGGGTGTCCACATGGACTATTTTTTCAGATACACAATTTTGCATCACATTAATTCAATGTCTGAAATGACCCTGGTTTTTATAATTTTGAGATATGTTATGTTTAAAGTAATTAATATTTTCCGGTAAAATTCACTTTCTGTCCACTGATACAAGCAACTGACTTACTCGAAACGATTAACCAAGAACTTTTGTTCTATAAATATGAGTTTATACACAAAATAACACAGATATTGTTGAGAAGGTGTATATTGATTATTTCACAGTATATAAAACATATTAAAACAATATAAATAATGAGTTATTCATTATGTTTGCAAATCTTGTATTTATTGTATTTACATGATGAGAAAATGTGGATACACAACTGAGTCTAACACTTGAGAGAATCCTTAATTATTGACAAATCCAATATTAATTATTGAGCAATTTTCAAGTAGAGAAAAAATCACACTGCCACCACTACGTATCAAGTTATGCATGATGAAACAGCTCGTCAAAACATTGGATAATAGAAATGTTAAAATATGGTTGACTATTTGATGGTCTTCAAATTCGGATATCGATGAAAGTTACTTAGTGTAGTGAAGTTATAACTGATTCTAAACCTGAAGCCTGAAGAGGATTTGTAGTGGTAACAGTAACATTTTTAGGTAAAAATAAAACACCAAAAAAATATAGAAGGAAATAAAGGAACATGAAGTGACACTTTCTGCATAGCTACTAGGAGAGATCTACTGAGAATCTAGTAAATTATTTATCATCACATTATACCATGATTACTTCCGGTTATTAAAAAGATATCACTCTTGAAAATACTATAGAAGTATGGCACATAAAAGATGCTATATTGCAGATTTTTGTAACATATTTTTATATAGATACATACATTTTTGTTTTTTCGAACTATTATGTATCATACATTAATTAGGCACTAAAATAAAATGACTATTCATGATTATCAAATTAATTAATGTTATTCGAGTACTATTTATATATTTGTATGGATCTATCATTATTTGGACAAATATTTAATACTAACAAAAACAATGTACGTAATTTCATTCACAGATGTTAAAAAGAAAGATAATGCCAACAAATCAACAACTAATTTCTTTCAGATCATTAAGGAAACTAAACAACGTTGGAAAGAGTTCTCAAGCCTCTTCTAACTAGTCACAAGATACACCGTTCATCAAGCCAAACTTAAAGCCAAATAGTGAAAATTGGAGAGTAGAACATTTTGGATATATTTGAAGAGCAGAAACTGAACTCTGTGCAGAATCCTCTGACAAGTCTCACTTAAGAAATAGAATTTCGCTTCATCATGAAACATCTCTCCAAAATCGATGAGAATCAGAAATGTAACAAATATATATAAATAATCTTGTAGTACTGATAACAGAACATAACAATAATTGAAAAAAAACGAGGAAAGATATGCAAATATGCGAAACTAAGGTATTACCTCGAAGGTTTGGTTTCATGTTCTACAAACGATACCGTTAAAACCTGAAATTTTACAACAGTTTCTGCTATAATTTACTTTACGTTACAACTCCGAGCAAATAAAAAAGCAAACAATCAACTTGTCTTTGTTTTTTGGACTGGAAAAAAGAACGAAGACGTTCCCGAATGCAAAAAGGTCGGCCTATGCGGTTTGGCGATAGCAGGAGCGGCAGCAGGGCCATACAAATTAACCTGCCGGCTAAATTCGTTTAAAACATGCAATTATCAGGGCCGTGCTTGGGGCTCGCTGGCACATCTCGTGCACATTCGCCCAACGATATATTTAAAAAGTTACATGTGACGACTTATGTAAGCGTGAGATCGATGGTTTCGTCCACCTCCCCCCGATACCCCCGCAACACCGACCTTCACCATGTTAATTTTTATTTAATTTGGAATGGTGATAGCGTGTACGAGTACGAGCTAACATAAAAGAAGCAGTAAAAATGTTCAGTTTCATGGGACCATTAACAAGAAAATATGGAATACGTTTAACAGTCGGTTTGTCAGAAATGGCCACAGATATATAATGTTGAAAGTAGATTTAATAACACGTTTCGTATTATTAAAATAGCGTCTATCACTAAATCGATATGTCATCTAATAATGTTTAAATTTTGTCTAAACAGTTATCATCAACTGTTATAATTTCAAAAGAACTAAGTTTTATAATTTTAAAAGTATATACAAATTCTTTAGAATTATAAATATTTTAGTTATAATTTAGAATATTATTTTTAACACTGAACCTACTGAACTAACGAGTGATCAACTTAATTTTGGGGGAATTTTATTCTAAAAATTTGAACAAATCGATTTTGTTTCTTCATATAATCCAAGCTTAACCCAAGAACATGCATTTAAAATTTTTTTGCATGCAATTTTTAAATTTTAATTATTTTTGGAAATATGTTTGTTTTAGTAATACTAAAATTTTAGACTACTAAATAAAATGTTTAGTATAGTAAATAGTATTTTAATGGATCTAAACCAGATAGAAACTCACCTGAAATTTCAGGCTGTTTTCTAGTCTAGAAATTGTATTCATCCACTTTTGTCATATTTTCAATGTTTAAACCTTTAAGAATGTTATTGTATAAAAATATAAATGTTTTAGTGACGCAACATCTAAAATCTCTAAACGCATTATTATCGAAACTGCTTTTATTGGACTGTTGACATATATCTCAAATTCTACTGAACCTGAAAAATGTGTATTAAAACAATTTTTAAAAAATTCTCCACTTCATCAGCTTGTAACTTTTTAGAGGTTTCATTTTTGATAATTTTTTCACTTTGTTTCCTCCCGGCTATACTAGAACACCCCCTTAAGGATCATTGCAGAAAACATCCGATTGTACCTAATTTAATTATTGTAGTGACTGGAATAATTGTTACTCACTACTAATTATGTATAATTACAATTGCAAACAATTGTTAGACTATACTTGTTATACTACTCTACATCTTAGCTTCTGTAAATACATCTTACCCAAATATTATCAGTATGTATATATTCCTGAAGCATTTAGGCCTCAATATCAATGTTTTTTAAGAACCCATAATCTTCCAATTTTTACTCTATATCAGTATATTAGAGCTCATGCATAATAAGTCCACAATATAATAAGGCCTGTTCTCGAATGAACGTTTTTGAGAAAAAATTATTACTGCATGTTATAATCCTCAAATGACTATTTGTCTCAATCATCAAAACATGGTCTGGTTAAACAGAGATTATTTTTAAAAAACGTGCAAAACTGGATAAAATGATGCTGTGGCATGAAGAGATTCGTTCGACGTAATGTCCTTATATTACAAGAATTATAAGCAAATTAAGTTAAGGGTGATGAGCAATAATTTAAAAGTACTAATTTATATAGTTGATCATAATATAGTAATGTTTTATTTATCTTATTTTAAAAAAATCTTAAAACTAATATAGCACCCCAGTCAAAATACTTTTCAAGCAGTATTTCTCCCATTTTCTTTATCAGGCGTCAAAATAAACCTAGTTAAAAGTGTGTCATTCGGAGTTTTATTATTTTTTGTATAAAACGATTATTTCGTCAGTGAAAAACTGCTAAATTTTATAGGCGGATTTTAAATTTATTTAAATGCATTTCTATTTATACTTATATTTTTATGTCTCTGTTTTGCTCCAAATAATAATTTATGTTTCTTGATGGAGTTTTTATTATCTAGTGAAAATTGTCATTCGATTTCTTGTATCAAGCTAGAGTTATATTAAAATTAATGAGTTGCTATATGTGTTACCTTTATGGTCATGGATGGCTTGTATAGAATATTTTCCGAAGATTTGGTTCCTCTAAATTTTTATGGTATGCAGGTAATACTCTAAATTGCGATATTTGTGGCGGAAAACCAAAGACTAGCAGCGTCAAGGTCAAAGCAAGGATGTTAAAGCAAGGACCTTAAAACTTGAACTGATGCGATACGTTTGTGGAAACTCCACTAAATTATGTCAACGACTTCGAACAACTAAGGAATGATTGCGAATCCAACTCCAACCTGTCTATTTTGCTGGATAAGTTATTTCTTTTTCGAGTCTTACTAGTTGCACCGATTTTGAAACGTGTGAAACGTTTTGAAAGAGGTGGCGACTTGTTGGTACGACTCTATAGACAATACAGCCCATCTAATGCACTGTCTGGAAGTTCCATTAGACCTCTTCGAGGGTTATGTTTCCACCATTTGAATTATATGTTCTTTAACAGTGTATGAAGGGATGATATCCTTCAAAAAGCTGCATACCCTAAGTTTTCATATATACTTTCCAGACTGACAATTTTCTCAGAAATAGTTGTATTAAATTATGTTTATATCGAAAAAATTGTTTATTTACACACTCTTTCTACACATTTCATATATTTGGCCCGGAATAGAGCTAATATCAATATAGTCTTGGTTCGTCACGCACTTCGTATGTGGAAGGTTTTTTTGGTGAATCTGACATATTGTTCTTCATTTTGTAAGAAATTTTAATCGCAATCGCCCATATTAGTATTCAGTGCAGCAGCAATACGCTAAAAATATATTCAATAAAACTGCAGCAACTTATATTATTTAATATCATCAATACTTACCTCTCTAATGGAATTTACTGGCAAGACGAGGCCCCCATTATGTCGTTCCTGTTCGAAATAACTCATTAGAGACGCAATCGATATCTGACCCTGACTATCTTTTTATCGGTTTCGGTTTCGGTATTTTCAACCAGAATAATATATTATATTAAGCAGCGATTTGATACTTATCAAAACAAGCAAAGCGCACATCTTATTATCAATAATGTTTTAAAGAATTTTTTCAGACATTTGACAACCGAACGACTTTTCAACTTTTCTAGCGACTCTCATTTGTTTACATGTTCGAACGTATCAGAATTGTATCTATTTATAACTGGAATAAAGTGAGAAGGAAAATACTGTCTGATTCTAAATCGAATTTGCAAATTGCGGCAGGCAATATAATAAACATTTTGATGACGTATGGTCACTGTTTCTTTGAATAGATTATGGTAGGTCCGAAAATAGTAACTGAAAGTACACGACTGAAACAGTCGATAGCACCAAATAGTCAATTCAGTCTGACCGAGCGACAGAAACAGTCCATACTAAACAGGCAACAGTCGTTTTCAGTCGATAGTGCTTAACGCAATGTAAATACCATAAATACTACTATATGGCCAATATGAATTTCTTCATATTTTGTTAACCTGTAATTTCTTACTTTCCTATAAATCCTATCTATTTAATTAAAATTAATTGTATTAAAAATAATTACATTCAGTTACATCACTACTACTTCCCATATATTCCGATATCATATACGACAACGAACGATTTCAAATTAATAACGACAACGAGAATCGTCGGCGTGGCATGTGCGGTTATAACGTATCCGACTTGCGACCGTATGCTCATTAATAACGGACCAACTTGAAAACGAATGCGAAGTTCGTAGCGTCAGCTTCTATGTGTGAGCGCCATAAGCGCGAACGCATATATCACGCCGACGTGTCATTCGCCTAATACCTACCTTCTATTTCGCTGGTAAATACCACCTGAGAGATGTCCCGCGGATTGCAACACTGCAACTGGTCCAGGAGCAGCGCTACGCGTCTTAAGATTGTACGTGAGATAATGTTAGCTAGCCAAAAGACAAAGTGGGAGAGTTCTTTTATTTATAGTACTTATAATAATGGTTATAATTATTTAAAATATTTGTCGTCATAGGTACTTCATATATTATAATTTAAACGAATACACGATAAAAATTAATTACCAATATTTTTGCGATTTTTGTAAGACAATAACATACACGTAGTCACAGTATGTATTGAAGAAACAAAAACAATGAAATTAAGATTAAGAACTGGATACTATCAAATTATTTTTTCCAATTCTGCAGATTATGTACATAAATGTAAAGAAATAATATTTTAAACTTGCATTTGTCGGTTTGGTTGACACAGTGATCAAGGCGACAGGATAGTCCTCCTACTGTTGCGATAGTCGCGGGTTCCAATACTGCTAGGAAAAGGATGTATTTTATGTTTGTAATTGTAATTGTAAATGTCTTTATAGACAACATTGGAAAATCCGACTAGGAATAGCCACCCAATCACGTCAGTAACCAGGCTGGGTAAGACCGGATGTCTTCTGGGATAGTCTTTAATTCGGTTGCTGGTCAATCGGTAGCCACAATGCCGAGGACTGTGGTTTGGAACCCAAGTTAAATAGTAGGTCCAGTCCAGATAAACCCTTGATGGTAAAACGAGGAGACTTTAAAATAAATCAAAAAAGAAATTGCACGTATGAAATATGTTGAAGTAAACTATAGTATCTGATTGGTATAACTAGTCTTTCTGATAAAGGTTACTCAAATACAGTTGAAATAAATTTTATATAAGAAAATTAAATATGTTTTATATAACAGAATATTTTACATATTTTTCCGTGGCATTTACTATTTTTCCAAATGTCTGATCTCAGCATGATGAAGGCTCCTGAGTATATTTTATGATTCCTATTTTCAGTATATATTCCACATATCACATCTTCAATTCGTACTGTATTAAATATATTTGCTTTAAACAATTTCTAACCTACCAAACATTTTGGAGAAGTGTTGTTAAGAAAGAAAGGTAATTAAATCAATTACAGTATTTGATAACGGTGGGCATGAGTCTCAATAAGACTTATATGATTGAACGGCATTTTTCTCACAAAATAACGTTTTATTATATAAACAGGTACATCGTATACAAATTATAAACACGAGGTTACAAATAGATTTACTTTTAAGTAGTACAGCCTATATGTAATGCTTCTTTAAATATTTATTATTTTAATATATTCAATAATTTATTTATTCTTTTGTTCTTTATATGAACAACGGAGCACAATCATCCCAATACAAGGCTGAGATTTATATACACTTAAAAAACTCATTCACATCTCTATTGCATTTTATTTCCTCAGCTCTAATTGCATGAATGATGACAGTGACAAGTATGGTGAGTGTCCTTCAAATAATTTCTTGATATTGTTTAATGTGAAAAATACACATATTGGAATATATTGGAAACATGGAATGGAGAAGCTCGGACACAGTACAGTCAGCTTTGGCAAAGCACTTAATACAATACTCAACTCAATAAACCCGAGGGCCATACCTCCATAAAGCTATTCTGCAAGAAAATATTAAGAAGATTTTAAGATTTATAATCAACAAAATATATTAACAAATAATACTTCCATACAGCAACAACGCTATCTCGGAATGAATATTGATGCAAAACTTCGCCGGAAAGAATATGTAAAAAGAAAAGGAAATAATTGGGGTATAGGAAAATATATTGGTAATTGAAAGAAAATCACAATTATCAATTCAACTTGTTATTATGCAAGCAAGTATTGAAAACTATGTGGATGTACAGAATTAAATTATGCGGGTGTTCCTCGAAAATTAATATAAGTTTTCCAGAAGAAAGTCCTGAGAAGTGCTGTAAGTGCACCTTATTATTGTACTTACACCGATATCATGAATAATGAGGACAGACTCCATTCTCATGTCAATATTGATGCAAAACAACGTTGGGATAAAACCAGAATAAGACACAGACTATTCAAAAGAATCAAACCTTTTGATATTGTGTAGTGAGGTGCATACCATAAAAAACAGCACTATTATACCAGACTAGGAGTGTTGGCCACCGAAAAAAAAAATCGACACTTCGATATATCGATATATTATTTTCGATATTTAAAAAAAAATATCGATATATCGGCCAAAAAATATATCGATATTTTTTTTGCAATAAGTATAAAAAATATGCCATACAATATAGTATAAATATATGAAATACTGGCCTAAAAAATATATATTATTTCTAAATTTCTTAAATCTTAAACTTCTCTTAAAATTAAGTACCACTTTTAAAGGATTGTTAAAAATAATATTTAATTTATTCTGAAAAAATATCGAAAAATATCGATATATGGGGCAAAAACATATCGGCCAAAAATATCGATATTTTTTTCAGAAAATATCGATATATCTGCTGAGATTTAAGTTATTGTAAAGACAAATTGTAGGTTAGTTGACAACGACTATTAAAAATGTAATAAATAAATTTAAAAAACAATAAAAAACAGGACCCTTAACAGTTGATAGACACTTGTTTAAATATTATAAACAAATATCGGTGCTTCCGCCCTGAAGATGCAATCTGTAGTGATTACCAAACGTTAAGGCTAATTTTAGTCAATAAGCGAGGTTCCGAACTGGAGGCGTATAACTATACTTCATATTAACCAGCTGCAAGCTTCTTGAAAGCAGTATAGTAAAATTCTTGGAAAATATTTTTTTTGATTCGAAATAGGAGACTAAATCCCAATATTACAAATATGGCAAAATACTATATTTAAATGATCATTGACATTAAGTCATATTAAGTTCTTTTAAACAGTAATAGTTTAAGATGTATATTAAAACAAATATAAATATGGATTATTGTCAATTTTTCTTATATATAACTATAACTGACTTTCCCTCGTAGAGGCCTCAAACTTAATCCATCCCAAATGTCGAAATTCAACTGACAATATCAGCCATATATCATCCTGACTCGGAGTCATGTAATGTCTCGTTCGCCATCAAAAACGCAAATTAGAAAATACGAAAGTTATTTCGTCATGTATAATAAATATAAAACACCGGGTCACGACAGTACTAAAACTATTATCCTGAAATAGGATAATAAAGCAATTTATGTAATGTGGAATTTTTAGCGGAAGGAGGTTTTATTCTTCTTGCATATGCATATTCGATTTCAAGCCCACGGTGTATGGTTAGTTCAATTTCAGTTTAGCTTATAGCAGCCAATTAACTCCATTACGTACATATTTTATTATACACGGTTTTCAGTTATATGAGAAATATTATACTCTATTATAGTTTATGCAATGGAAGTTAATCAATTTTAATATAATATAGCTGCAAAGCAACTTAAATAGTTTAAAAATAACAATATATTTAATATTTTATGCTCTATCAAAATGTATACAATAATTTTATGGAGTAATAACTAAAGTACACAGTTCCTTTCTTTAAAGATCCTCTATGTAACACATTAGGCTATTAAATCACGCTTCATTTAGCTCACTCAAACCATCTACATACTTAGATCTCCCACAAATAGATAACAAATTTCTGCTTCAACCAGAACTACAAGAACTACTATGAGTTAACAGTTACACCGAAATCTTCGGATTCCAACTGTTAGAGAAGAAAATAAGAAAATCATAGCAAGATATGAGGAAAGACACTCCCATGTAAACACTGAATTGCTGCAACTCTTGGACAACCCTAAACTAGGACGCAGACTTAAGAGAACCAAACTGTGTGTTCTTGTGTAGTCAAGTACACTAAATGGCAAAACCATTGAAAAGATCTACTAACCTTTATTTCATATTATTAGAAAACAAGTATGCATCAATTCGTAGATAAATACCGGTTAAGTTACTGTAGAAATTACAAATTAGCCATGAACGACTAATAACAATATATTAACAAATTTTTAAATTAAGAGATGATCTTATACAACAAAAATAAAAATGTTTGAACGTTACCTCCTTTTAATTCTATAACACAATGTTTACATTTACTTAGTTTGCTTTAGCTTATTTCTGAATTTCTGAATATTTTAAAGTTATTTGGAAAAGTAAAATATTTTTAACAAAAAAATTTAACCAACTTTAAAAAATAAATAATCAACTCACTAAAAAGCAAAAATTAATCAAACTTAGTTTTTTAATAAAAAAAACCTTTATAATATATATATATATATATATATATATACCACATAAGTCCAAAGGTAACCAGACTCGAAAATAGTAGAGTAAAATTTAATTCTATCTTTTTTTGTTCAGTACCAAGGACTTCTAATCTACCTCTAATAGACCAGCGTTTTCTCTTTATTGATTACAGACGAATAAATTCCGCAAAATCACGCAAAGCTTTCCAGCCATGTGGTACGTCTTCTCATATACATATTGTATAGTGTAGATACCGGGGCTCTATTGAAATCCATTATCATTTTGATAAAATTATTATTTTTAATATTTTATATTTATTTTAATATACTGTAGCGATATTCTCTACCTTAAAAGTTGATCTATATTTCTAGCATCTTTCGACGACCTACGTTCAAAACTATTATTTCAATGTTTGAAGATTTCTCCATGCTTCAAGATTTCTTATTCTAGAAATAATTTGTCTGTTATTATCAGGTTTATCGCTGCTGTTAGTGTCCAAAAGTTTATTTTCCACTACATCTCGCCTCAATTGACGACGAGCCGCAGCTGTTCTGGTATTGGAATCTCCTATTTTTTCAGATCATTTGAATTCGTTCACTTTTCATTCGATAGACATGTCAAAAACATTGTAATCTTTTTCTCCGAAATCATTTCTTAACTATGCTCTAATTATCGCATCTTAAATAAATAAATGACTTCATTACTAATACGATTTTGGAGCATGGACAATTTGCCTTCAACATAACATGTGAAAAACCTCAAGTTTATGAATGACAGATTGTAACAGTGGCCAATTGTAACAGTGTCTAATTCGAAAGAGGCGCATTTTAGTCTTGAATATAATATTAATAATGTCTTATAAAATTATGAATATTTTTTCGTTTTGCACTACGAAAATTGTATTTTTAGTACCTAAAGAAACATGGCTTAACTTACTTCAGTTAAAACAGAACTGTTCTCAATACTCAAGAACAATGCCTCCTTCTCAACTGATACGTTGCTATTGATGTCATATGATTTAGGACATGGAATCTTACAGGTAGGACACTGAGCAACAATTTAGATTTCGTTTTGTTCGTTATTTAATTTTGTGTATATGTCACAACATATTATTATTATTATTGAATTGTTTGGGCTCGGCACCGACTTCAAACTAATCAATTGATAGTAGCTAAAATAATATTGTAAATACATAAATAGGTTTAGGTAGGAATTAAGCTAAATTGTGTGTATGTAGTAGAATATAAAATACGTATAGTAGATAGTTTGAATAAGTTTTTTGTTTATTTTAATTTGCTTATGAAAAGGATTATTATGGACATATTTTATTTCAAACCGTTCTTTGTGTTAAAAATCTAGGTTTGATATTTTTTAATGTTTAGTGAATCTAATTTATTTTTTGAAATTGGATTAATCTTTTTATTAAAAATATTTTATTTTTCTCTTTCTAATGTTAGATATTCACTCATGAAATTACATACTTACTTTATTAAATATCACAATGAATAGCCCAAGTAAAATTGCAGTCCGGATGTGAAAAAATACGAGTAAAAAACAATGACTGCAAATAAGGAACGCTTAAGCTCCCGGGGTCCACTACCTAGTCTAGGTGATTGGACAAATTTTCCAGCAAAACTAAAACAAAAATGTTTATACTCCCGTTGGGAATCGAACTCGCAATCTCTGCGTATGATCTTAACGTTCTAACCATTATATCAGAGAAAACATAGCTCTTGATGTTTATGATTTCTCATATGATATGGATAGGTTTTAAAAAGCAAATTAAACAGCTTTTATACTCGAAGAGACACGATAGAAAAATCGGCGAACATACATAAAAAAATATACTAGCCGAACATAGATACTCCTCCTTTTTTGAAGTCGGTTAAAAATTGGTTTTAGCAAAGCACAATCTATCAGTTTTTTTTTTTGCTTTCATTCCCCCAACTCTTTAGTGGTTTTGAAGTGCATCTGAACACAATAACTAGGGCTTCCATTTAACTTTTTCTATTGTTATAATATTAATTTTGCTACTTTTTGAAATAGTGTAAAAGATTGGGTTATGAAAATATGAGTGAAAATATTAGAATATTT
Source organism: Rhynchophorus ferrugineus (assembly GCF_030347505.1). Taxonomy (NCBI): domain Eukaryota; kingdom Metazoa; phylum Arthropoda; class Insecta; order Coleoptera; family Curculionidae; genus Rhynchophorus; species Rhynchophorus ferrugineus. Next base: position 57,421,761 of record NW_027472580.1, on the reverse strand, counting down.
GTTATTAAGGAAACATTTTTAACCATCGTAACCTAGTTTTAGTAATTAACTATTAAGTTTAATAAATGTAATCACAATGATTATTTAGTGTAAAATTTGAAAGCTAATACCCGCTATAATAACATATAATCTGAAATAGCGTCACGTTCTATAGGACAAACAACGATAATAAGAGAAGCAATCAAAATCAAACTTTCACAAAATACGTCCGACAAAAACAACATATGTGGTTAAATAACAATAAAGACACTTAAACGTCCATAGTAAAACATTCAAATATAATTTATGCACCTCTTAGATCTAAAATCGATTCTCATTTCGCGAACAATAAGTGGAATTTTTATTTTAACAGTAATTATCTTAATAAAGATACAGCCATGTCACACTGGAAACCAGGATACGGGTAAAAGATTTAACCTTAGAAGAACGGTGAAAGGAAAAGAAAACAACAATCGCAGCCCAGTTCAATTTGCCGCGAATTAAAGGCATATATGTTTGCGGTCGGCAGGCCTAATAGCAAATAAAATAAGCCTGTATAACTGCATTACACGCTGATTAAATGCATTCGAAATTGCCTTGAGAATGTTTATAATACCACCTTGCAATTCACTTCTGATCAGAGGATGTTGTTTGAAATATAACATGACATAGGGGAAAACTGATATACATCACTTAGATATTTGTAGAAGGAAGAAAATTATGTAGCGATCAGTCTTATTGATTTATTCATAATAATCATTATATCTATACAGAAAATCTAGAACGTAGGTTTTCGTTTTTTTAATTCATTTTTAAATTACCATATCAATACAGATGAAGAAATAATATTTATTTCATAAGGCAATTGATCAAATTCGTAACATTGTAATTATATAACTGCATGTCAATCGGTAATATTAATCTAAATTATATGTTACTACAATTAATTCTACTCTGATATAAAAATAGTAAAACTTTTGAAATAATACACTAAAGGATTATTTATTTCCTCTTCTTTAAAGTAATGTGTTTATTCCGATACAAATTTGTTCTTCTCCTTTGGAAACAATGAATTTTTTCCAACATTTTCTCTACCCTTCAAAAAAGTAGAAATCTGATAGAATTTTGCCAGTTCCTTTTGTGCTCTGTTTTTATTTTGTTCTCTTAAATCGACAAAATTCAATAGAACTAAATTAGGTAAATAGGACAGTTGCAAAAGAGGACCAAATAGGACATTAGAAGGCTTCTTGACTCAATAAAACAAATAGAAATATGTAAACGTGGCATAATATTCAAATAACATTATTTGTTGGAACCGACGAACGCTTATACCTGTGGTATATGTATTTTTAATCGGTTCCAACTATTGGGATCTGGTAACTAGATAATGAAATCAGAACTTGCATTATATCACTTCAACTTTTCAACTTCACTGTCAAACTTTTTAATTGCTTTTATATTGTAATTACTTTATATATTTTTATAATATTTTAGTAATGGTTTGTTACATTTCTGACTAACCTACAACTTGTTTTTACAATAACTTAGTCTCCAAGACAAATTTTGTTTGTTTTAATTAGTTTTAATTATGAATTAATTAAGCTTCTTGGATGGAACACAGTGGATACATAAAACATGTCCACTGAAATCTCAGTTTCATTTATTTGTAGATTACAGTACAACCCAATATGAGAATTAAGTATTTCCTTTCGTATTTTAGTTCGATAATCGCGCTCTTTAAGTCTTCACTTACCACCTCAGTTTTTTCATCCAAAAGTTATAACCAGGAACACTCTAATATTTCTAATGTAATACTAAAAACAGTGCATTGCAAAACAATCCAATAGAATTAAATTAAAAATGTAGATATGTAACTACTACATGTAAACTACTAGTATGAATACAAATAAAATGTCGCCGTTTTCTTGCATACGAAAAGTACGATTTCAGTACTTTTATTCAAAGTATTGTGAATTTCTATCGGCTACTTTTGTGTTGCTATTTGATTTTAGGTTAACAATTGAATCAATTCAATTTTATGTTCAACCGACTTGTTGATCATACTAGTCAGGTATGTTCATTTCGAACAAGTATTCATCACAAAATTTTACAATATTACATTTAAAACATATCATTTGTGATGTACAGAGATTTTCAGTAACGGTTCAGAACATATAAACTGTATCTTCAGATGTTAACCCTTTTTCATATTGTCGATCTTCGACATCAACCTTACTGTTCAGATGCACCCTTTTTTAATAAAAGAAGAAAATTATACCCAATATTTTTGTAGGATCATATAAAATTGATAGATATACACGTGGTATGGCATGTTCTCGCACTTATCTGAACGCAAGGGAGCTCGCGAATAAGGGCGATCGCGCGTATGTCAAACTGACGGGGCGCGTTCAAGTCAGTGGCGGAATGCGAAAAAGACACGGTGATTTGATTTTTTGACGAAACTTGAAAGTAGGCGAATAAAAAGTATAAAAGAGATAGTCAATTGTAAAGTCCCCGCCTTGACACATAGATGGCGATACTAGAATTAAATCCATATGTTTTTTAGTTCAAAGGGATAAGAATAAATTCCGCATGTTGATAAAATATTGCTTTTTGAAGGGAAAAACTACAGTTGAAACATATATTTGACTTGATGCCGAGTTTCCGGACACTGTCCCAGGAATATCAACCATCAAGGCTTGTAGTGTGTATACTATTCTCGAGCCAAGCCTTCAATGTCATAACTGATTTATTTGTTGCAGGGAAAAACAATATTGCATCATTTTATACAGCTTTATAAGGAAAATACAAAATATTGGGGAAAATAAAAGACAAGAAATATAGTAACAAATATGTTAAAGGAGCTTAATCCTGACAGTGTTTGACGATGTTTAAAAAATCGATTCGTTGAAGAATTTCATTAATAACAAACCCTATTGTAGAGCTCATTAAACAGCATGATTTAATATTTAAAGACATAATGATGTTTAAAAGGGTTCATAAAAATTTATGAATAATGAAATATAAAATAAAAAAATTAAACAATAATGAAAAATATTAACGCTAAAATATATCCCGGATTTGAATCTAATAACTGGACAAATATTATAAGAACTCCCAGAAAAGTGCCTGATGTTAACAACATTTATATTTAATACAATTTTATTCGTATTTTTCGTAATTTTTTCACAAAAGTTATGAAAGACCTTCCTTTCTTATTGATCATTCTTCATCGAACATTAGTTACCGACAGTAGGGGGTCAAATTAATGGTTTTGTCATGGTCTGATGATGAAAATTTCTTTTCCAATCTGAGCAAAACATTTCCCGGTAAATGCGAACTTTGCAACCACTTGTGAAACTTTCTGCAGTATTTTTCAGCACCAATTTACAAATTGAAACTACGTCGCTTAAATTTTACTCTGTTCATGTGTTCATGTGCAACATGATTTAATATTTAAAGACATAATGATGTTTAAAAGGGTTCATAAAAATGTATAAATAAAAGTACAGCACGTGAAATGTATGTGTATATTCAGTTACGATATAGTGATATATATTTATATATTTCCGTTATTACGGTTTTCAATTGATAAATAAATAAAATAAAATATATATTATTACAATTATTTTTGTTATATTTATTCTCAGAAAGAGAAACAAAGTAAAGACAAATTAATTTTTAAATAGGTTGATTTAGGATACCAATAAATTAACTTGTAAATATAAAAAACATGTTTATATGGATGTCACCAAATAATCATCATTTTGTCATATAACATATTAGTTGTCAATGATATTCAAGATATTAGTATTATCGATGGAGAGTTATTTTACATGTTTGCTCACCAGCTATCACTTTTTCACGGAACTTTAGATTTCTTAACTTACTTGATGTGTTGAGTATATACCCGTCCGAAATACCCACAGGTGCAGAAAACCATATAATTGACTTCCTTAACAATCCTTTTCAAAAGGACCTGCTACAAAAATTATAGTAATAGAAATTAAGTTATAGAAATAGAAACAAACAATAATGAAAGATATTAACGCTAAAATATATCCCGGATTTGAATCTAATACCTGGACAAATATTATAAGAACTTACAGAAAAGTGCCTTATGTTAACAACATTTATATTTAATACAATTTTATGGCTAAATGGCTTTAGCGACTCAAATCATTGTGATTGTCAAACCAGGAAAAAAATCAGGTCGCTTACTGAAGTGCCATTATATGACGTAAATCATGTAAGATATTATTGCCCATTGAGCAAATCGTTAAATGCTAATAGAATTTTTTAACTAAACATATATATACCTAACAGAACATATATACTTATATACATATACTACGACCTAAAGTATCTAATAGTCTAGAAGAAGATTACAAAATCTCTCAGAAAAGTAAGTCCTGTTAATAACATTTATTTTTATTACAATATTACGGGTAAATAGCTATAGCTCTTGGAAAGTAAGATAAATCCCACCAGTCTCCTATATTCCTATATTCGTATAAGTCTGTCGCGTATGATATTCAAAGTTTTTGAGATAATAACTATATCATCAAGAAGTTCAAAATAATCATAGTCTATTTCATACCTCTTGTATACAGCTGCTCTATAGACCTCAAGTATAACTACTGTGACAGCAAATGCTGGCGATACTAATCATTCTTATCATGTCACAAGGAATCAATATCAGTCATAAGGCACCTTAATCTATACAAAATCCAATTACGATTGAAAACGTACTGCTACGTGGAAATATTTGTCCCAGACTGATAACTATAAACTTCAGCCAGCTGAGAATGCTAAATATCTAAAAATAAATTTGAATCAACTCTTGAAATAAACATATATTAATAAAGACTAAGTAACTTGGACTTAAACTAAGCCACGCGTTTTGGTTTATTAAATGTAAATTATTTACTATCTTTCGAAAGGATACATTCGATCGTTCGATAACATGATAGTTTTACATGTTAAATCAATGATTAGGTCTATTTAAACTGAACGTATAGTATCGAACTGTGGGGTAGTACTACCAAACACAACATAGCCATCAACAGTGTGCTGTTTACCATCGACTCTTTTACAGTTACAAAAATATTGTATTCAGTAAATTCACTGCTGGTAGAAAATTTTCTGTAATGGCCGAGGTTTTATGAACGTTTCATTACTATACAGAGTATTACTTATACATTTAAATTATTACTTACATCAAACTAATAACAAACTAATTCAGCGCGATATCCCTATGGAACCTATAACAAGTGCGATCCAATGCGGCAGTGTAAAATACCTTGAAAGAGTATCATGAGCGCTTATCGATTCAGTTAATGAAGCGACCTTGTAGGTGTCATTATGTAATATCAATCACGTAAGATTCTTGTATCCTATTTGGCATGAATTTGGCCTAAATGTTGTGAGAATTAAAAAATATCTATATTATCCCAATACACTTCACGTTATCTATACATTAAATAGGATATAATACGGTTGAAAACATCTAATAGTTTAAATGTGCAACTAATTTATATTTCCAATCGTACAAAAAAGTACAAGATGGACGTATTGCTTTTTCCGTGTAACGAAATGAAATCGGCGAAGACGCAGTCGAATTAAAATTGATTTAATCGATAGACGCCGACAACGGCCGCGTACCAGACCGTAGGCTGTCGAACGAACCGCCGGTCCAAGAAAATTCTCCGAGAGAAAAGATTTCCCTTCTTAATGTATGCACGCGAATGTGTATGTAGCTCCGTCTCGTGACAATTATTGATTGAGACGATCTTCCTTCTTCCACTCCCGCGGAAGCGGCAAAGACAAGAGCGCGGACGAACGGCCGGGTCTCGGGTGGGAGAGGGGTCCGGCGGGCGGCGGGAGGCAGGGTGAACAGAAAGAAGGCGGCGGAGGGATCGCGGGAGGGCCGTCCGACGACGGCGGTGGTGGCGGCGGCGGTGAGGGGGGTGGGGGCGGTCATTAAAACTTTTGCCTTTTCTGAAAAGAAACGGACTCATTTTCTTCGGTCGATAAACAAAGAACGACGCCGGGGATTAAAAGCGGAATATGTTATAGCGCGAATGAATAATTGTGGAGAGGATGAGTTTAAAATCCGGCTCGCGTTTATCGACGAGTCTTACGGCTTACACTCGGAAAAATCGCCGAGGAAATTGTTTTGCATCGTGAACGGTTTAGGGGTTTCTTTCTGCTAGCAAAATTAGCATTCCCTTTTTTGTTTCCTTTTCGGCACTTGTCATCGTTACTTCTAATTCGTATACGTACTGGACATCTATACTTTCATGTTATAATTTTGCTAACCTAAAAAAAACAATCAAATTAAGAGTCAACATTAGGATATCAGATTCTACCATCTGAAAAATTACGGTCCTAGAGAAGGCTAGCTAGAGAAGTCAGGTTAAAGTATAGAGTATCAAGAAATATGTTAAGAAAGAAACAAGTAGTATATAAATATAGAATATAAGCCATCTTGTTGCATAAACATGGTCTATTATTTGCTAAATATAAAGAACATATTAAAAACAGATTAGGTCTTCGAATTTGATGTAGGTGTTAATATCTGTATATTAAAATATTTGGTGAACCAAAATCATAGGTTCAAAACCCCAACAAGTTACTAAGAATAATATTTAATACTGTATAATATAATTATTCCTGAAAATACTAATGAAATCAAAGAGATTAATTAACTACATTTTATGGAAACTAAATTATAATTTTTCTGATATGAAAGATCTAGCCATTACCTCTAAATGTGTTTATAAGAATGGGGATATAATTATCGACTAATGAAAATGCGAAGTATCAGTGTAACCAAATGTTAAACAATCTTACTACTAATTTCGTCATTCTTAATATCTGTGTGAAATAAGATTTATGAAATGTGATTTAAGATTTTCATCATTCGTTACTATTATGACTATATGACATACGATACTGCTATGTTTTATTCCATCTATCGGTTTTAGTTTTAATAGTTCGATATTAGATGGAAACCCAGTTAAAACTTTAAAAGGACATTCAGACAACTTAGCAGTATATATTAAGTATTCCGAAATGGTTATATTCGATGAGAACGATCCAAAAGGAGAAAAATGTACAGCACATGAATTGACTGGAAGTACCAGTTTGGACCGGTTTGGGCATTGCAGTTTCCGTACCTGTCAAGCAAAAAAGAAGGGATTTCTGTGGCGTATTGTGACGCAGGTGTAAAAATGGGTTAATCCAAGAGAGCCATCCACGTCGACACGATCGAACCAGAATATACATGTATAAATAGTTTCAGACACATAATCATTTTCTTGTAAGATAACGCTCGACCTGGCAAAATTGGTATTGCAACTTAAATGACAAGTTCTACCATACTCAACCTACTACACACTATACATAACGCCTTTTGATTACCACTTGCTTAGATGCAGCATGGCTCGGCAGGCACATGGTTGTAAAATGATGTAAAAGTGTTCGAGAATGAGATCGATGTTGCCAGAAAGATGGGAAAAATTGTAGAAAATAAGGAGAAATATATTATTATATATAGAAATATATTATATATTATATATTATTATATTTATATTATGTACATTATACACATTCTATCAACGTTTCCAAAATAACTAATAACTGACTGGTAGAACTAGTAGTAATACACATAAGATTTTTCTCATAAAAAAATATAAACTGATTTTTTTTTTTGAACGACAATTTTTTTTCAGTTTTCTTGTTATTCCTCGTTGGTCAAGAGGCCATATCGCTTCGATATTAACATAATTCATGGCATTCGCCGTATTGTAACGCGATCTTTGTTTGATATAATCAGTAATCTTACTAAGACTCTAAATAGCTATAATAAGGTCATTGCTATTTTACGAATTAAAAAAAGCTTTTAACATAAAATATTATAACATGATTTTTGTATTTCTGTCCACACTGCACTTTCTCATTGTTTCTTAAAAATGCTATCATGCAAATTTCAACTTATATCATTATAAGCACCTTATTTGTAGGATACATTCGTTGATTTTACAGTATAATAAAAATTCTCCGTTCCGAAAATATTGGTATTAATAGGTAACAAAAAATTATTTTGCGATGCAAAATTATTAATTTTCCTATTTTATTTATAGAATATATACACCATATGCATTAAATGATGTGAAAACTTACGAGCAGCTAATTGCTACAAATATATGATACCATGTCCTCATTTCAAAAGTAAAAAGTTCGTCGTAGTTGCTAAAAAGAGATAATGATGATGAAGAATGTTGTAATGATTACTTTGGTATAAAGCCTCAAATAAAAATACAAATAGTGTAATATCATACGAGATACATATCTACCATTATCTAGTCCAGATATTTATATTGTTTATTGATACAATAAAAATTATATTTAATTTCTGATGTGATGCTTATTATAATTAGTTATATTCATATTATTAACAAATTAATATGCATTGAGGATAAAGTAATATATTTTATAATTATTAAAACCTTTATTTGTATAAATTTCAAATATTACTCAAGCTACAACTCTATACCATTAAACTAGTTCATCGTCAGTAATAGAAACCAGAACGAATGATAGTCGAAAGGGGCAACTCTTGTAAGTAAGGTGGTCATAAGGTGGACGCATCAAAATGTCCAACCAATTTTTCGTCATTTTTTCACTAAAGTTATGAAAGACTTTCCTTTTTTATTGATCATTCTTCATCGAACATTAGTTGCCGACAGTAGGGGGTCAAATTAATGGTTTTGTCATGGTGTGATGATCAAAAATTCCTTTCCAATCCGAGCAAACAATTTCCCGGTTAATGCGAACTTTGCAACCGCTTGTGAAACTTTCTGCAGTTTCTTTTCAGCACCAATTTACACATTGAAACTAGGTCGTTCAAATTTTACTCTGTTCATGTGTTATATAAATGATTCAACCCTGTTTTATGGTCGATGTTTTTCAACCAATGTTAGTTCTTCAATGTATAAAATAATGAGTATTACCAAAAATGTACCTCTTGATAGACGTCTATTAGGAAAATCAAAATTAATTTTTCTCCAAATGTATATATAAGCAGCTATTAAGAAAATGTATTTTGAAAACATCTACGCAAAAATATAATATTTAAATATACAGATTCTCACGAAGTAAATCTTCCCGTGGTAAAATCACTCCTCTTACCAGTACGAGCGTAGTAGCTAGAAGCATAAATGCCATCAGTGCATCAAGGAATAATTTAACATTTTTAAATGAAATAACATTCATGCAGGCGAAATCTGCAAAAATAACATTATATGTTATCTAGGAGATACCAAAAAAAGCAATTGTGTTTTATGTCGGACTTAACTGTCGGACAAATAAAAAAAAAACTAAATTTCACATTAACGTTTACGTTTGCGTTTATAATTAATTATATTTCATTTACTGTTAAAGTTCTTTTCATTCGTGACTGGTTTTATTATACTGTCGTCAACAAGCTGATAACACAGAAGTTAAATTGTGCCTTTTTAACGTTCTGTTGGATAAAACGAGGTTATTTATGAAACGAGATATATTCTTACATAACTAGATCTCCATATGAATTTTGAAAAAATAGTATATACATTTAATTACGATCCGTTAAGGGATAATTAATTTTGTGCTTGTAAGATGGTAGCACTGCACTTAATTGTTATGTCAATTTGTCGGTTACATGACAATTAATTAACATTGACATATATTTAAAGCAACTATCACTATTTAATCAAGTCAATTTTAATAATTATAGTAATCATATTCAGTAATTATATATTTTCCCTTTTACCAACTACGGTATCTCAACTGAATTTTTTACTTAACCTTGGTCCTTAGGCTGAACTTAACCTCAGCCTGTTAAACCCTAGTGGGTAACTCGTTAGTTAGTTCGCTTAACGCCAAGAACTATCGTTCAGAGATCACGTTAAGCACTAGGTCCAGTCGAGATAGACCCCAGTTGGCAAAAAAAGAGACTATAATAAAACAAAAATGCTTTAAATTGTACTATATTTTGTTGTACTTAAATATATATATTCAGAGTCACTCAATAAAGTGAGCAATGTTGTCCTAAATACTTGACACTGCGACTTATGAAACCAGTGAGATTACTTTTTTTCAGTTAAGATCTTTGTTAGTTAGTTGATCTGGTTGAATATTATTGACCAAAATAAACCGTTGAACTTAATTCTCAAGGGAATATTTATTTTAACTTTCAGAAATGCCTTGGCTATAAAATGTATATGCAGTAAAGTAAAAACTGAAATTTTAATTATGTTTAAACGCAATATTATAAATATGCATTTTTAACATCTGTATATACCGATATTAAGAATTGATATATTTTTAGTAATAAACGCTAAATTAAGATTAGCTAACAAATGAGTAATTTTAATACATTCAACATATTCATTAATATTAGGTTAACAGGAAGGTTTCTTTAATAAATTTAAATTTACAAAATAATTTATTTGATTTTGTATGTATTTTCTGCATTGTTATTACTCTGGATTCTTATTAGGACTAAATTAGGATCAAATTCAAGTTTACTATTAGTTAGATAAACAATGCTGCAAACTTCGAAACAAATGGTAATTAGATGCTACTGAATGTTGATTGTGTGAGGTGCCACATCACTTCCCAGCAATATTTTCCTACAAATTAGGAAAGATGTATAAAGCACATTGGATCATTATAAAATAAAATTCATGGTAAAATTTTACTGTTATTTGTGATTTTAAAATATATAGTAAAATTTGAAATAACCAAACATAATTTGATTTTTTAATATTATACTTTAACTATCTATGCTTATCATTTTATTACTACTATTATATTAATCTACAGTTTTTTACCGCATGGAATATTTTTGCCAGCAAATCTCATGCCACTGTACTACTGTAAATATACAATAAATATACGACTAACGTTCAACAGATAAAAAAGCTAAAAAAATATATTGTGATTTAAAGTGAAAAATATTCGTACATTTGTGTGAGATATCATGAAAATTATTAGTATTTTAATATTAACCATTCATATTGTACAATATTAAAAAATAGATTTACAATTAAATATGTTAATTTATTATTATATTTTGTTCCTATTACTTCAGTGAGAATAGCAGTATTCTATACATTAAGAAAGAAGATTTTAAGATATCTGCATTAAACTCTCTTAGAGGCTTATGGCCCATCATAATCACCTTTAGATTCAACGATATAAAAGTACATTCAATAGGTGCGGAAATGGTTACCACACAAATTGATTAAATGCCATTTTAAACCGCTTCAACATCGCGGATACATTGCTGATCGGTTTAAAAATTTTTAGTAGTGCATTGCAACTGGATTTAGTAGGGCAATATCAAGAGCAAAATATCGAGAGTTAGTCCAGGAAAGGCATTCATATCGACCCCGAAGCGTAAAAAATGATCAGAATACCTACATCATCCATTATCAATCCAAATGATTCAAAAGATATAAGTATTTTTTTCATTAAATTTTGTTATATTTATAATTACTGTATAAATAAATTTCTACTAGAAATGTTCTCAAAAAATTCATATTACGTTATAAAATAGTAGTTAAATTGATACAAAAAACAAAATATGCCTACGATCTGAATACAACAAAATTTTTAAAAAGTTGAGGCACTTTTTATATCTTATTTATTCATAAAGTTACTTCTTCCAGTGTACGATATTTGCTGCCTCCTGCCTTGGCCTGATTGTTATTCCTACAGCGACTTTCGCTTCTGAGGAGGAACAAACACACATTACCCTCCCGCAATTAAACATGTTTGTTGACAGGATAAGACGTCTTGAAGTTTTGTGTTGATTAATTAATAAAGCATATGTAAGCAACCGCCAAAGACCTTTGAAATCTAAACTGTTTAACCTTTATCTTCTGCTTGGATCTTTAGCACCCTATAATACCGGATTATACAACAAATAAATTATTGGTTTTAACTTGTATAACGCTTCCCTGCTTAATTTCTAAGGCGCTTGTAATTAAAATAAACTTCAGATGATATTAATTGGTAATAGTGGCAAAAACATCCAAAATTATAATCATTATATACAACGTTCATTATTTCACTATAGTTAGAAAGAAAATTTCCTAATTTCCTTCCTTAGACAATATGATTTTTTATATACATCCTCATTCAGGAGCATTAAATAATAATTACTTCTTATGTTAATACTCCTGCGATAGAGAGTTTCAACCTAATGTCAATTGCTAAATAAATGTAATTTATTGAGAAAAATTAGTGCAATATATATTAATCTAAATAGTTTATATTATTTTCTACAATCATCCGCAATTATCTCAACGATGTTGGTTTGCCATCCATTCAATTTCGCACTTCTTCAAGATATCGAAACGATATATCAGCCAAGTCATAGTGCATTGATCAAGCGGTAATCAGAAGGCGTTATGTCCAGTAAATACGAGGGTCACTATTTATGTTTCAAGAATTGGCAACACTATTGTCATGTGGGTACATCTGACGGTTCCATCGTAAAGTTTGTCATTTTTTACGATATACGTACTCAGAACATTTTGTCGCACCGACGCTATTTGTTTATTTTATATTTAGTTGAAAGTTTCGTCTCAGAAAAAAATCAAACTGAATCGTGAACATTTTCGTGCGATGATTTTTTACGATTTTCGACGTAGATTATCACAACAAGAGTGCATCAATCAACTTAATTTGACTTTTGGCGATGAAGCTCCATCAAAAAACAATCGTGGTCGTAGTTCGCTGTCCGACGAGTTTCGTGAAGGCCGTCCAAAATTGGCTGTTGAGCCAGAAAACATCGATGGTGTGTGCGAAATGATTAAGCAAGATCGTCGTATCACCTATTGTACACGATTTTATATGAACACTTAGCTGTGCGAAAGTTATGTTCGCGTTGGATCCCACACAATTTGACAATCGCTCAAAAAAAGGCTCGCGTCGATTGGTGCAAAGAAATGCTTAACAAAATTCAGTCGCGGTGCTTCGACAGACGTTTATAAAATCGTGACAGGTAACGAATCATGGATATATTCGAATGAGCCCGAAAGTAAGTAGCAGTCAACTGTATGGGTGTTCCAAGATGAATCAAATCCAACAAAAGTTCTTCGCGCACGAAGCACTTCAATTTTTTTTTGGTGCCTGTTTCTTCGGGAATATTGGTCATATTGCAACAGTGCCGCTAGAGGGTCGTAAAACAGTAAATTCTGATTAGTACACTACCATTTATTTGCCAGAAGTCTTCGGTGAAATAAAGAAAACAAACAAGGGACGCCGGATTGTTTTTCATCCTGACAATGCGAGCTCTCACACATCGGCTCAAACAAAGAGGCTATTTGAACACTCAAAACATCGAATTGATGAGTCATCCGCCGTACAGCCCTGATTTGGCACCCAGTGACTTCTCTTTGTTCCCATCCGTGAAGAATAAACTGCGTGGTCAACGATTTTCATCGCCCGAAGAAGCTATTGAAGCATTCAAAAATCATGTTTTGAACATACCTCATTCGGAATGGAATAAATGTTTTGAAAATTGGTTTAAGCGTATGCAAAAGTGTATCGATCATCGTGGCGAGTACTTTGAAAAACAATAAAAATATATTTGCAGCTCAACTATTTTTTTTCCTATTCCCGAAATATAAAAAGTGACCCTCGTACGCTACTAAGTGCATCAGAATTCCACTTCCGGCTGGAACAAGGTATCCTTCGCAATTCTTGCAACCTGTGATCGAACGTCATCAGGCAAGGGGATGACTTTACAACAATTACTCTCAACTGTCACTCATTTTATTCAAATGTTGGTCTTTTTTTTGCAACAATGTATCAATTTGTTCATTTGCCGTCGGTAGATATCTACAGTGACATTTTTATTCTATTTTAGTAGCTCGTATACACCTTGCTGTTCCGACCAAATACACAATAAAACTTTATATCCATGAAGATGGCTTTTTGCCCTCGAGATTATCGTAGTAGATCCACTTTCATCTCCAGCCATAAAACGCCATAACATAGGAGTCTTCTTTTTTTTGCTTGGAAAATAATGAATGAAGATACGATAGTGAATCAGTTTGAAATGGTTTTACTTCTTCATGGTTTAACTAAGTTTGACTTCTTCATCCAATACATTTTTAATTCATTGTATATACATTTTTTCGTTCCACCTTTATCATTAAAGCAAAATGAACCCCACCACTACCAAAATAACCACTTTTAAAATATTAGTATCAGCAAATGGAATATAATGGAGGAGCATACCATACATTTCCAAAAGTTTTTAATGTGCTTCGGCAGCAGATTCATTCAAATCAAATGAGAAAACTAAGTATAAAATACATATTTGATTGTTTCATGACTAGCTACTGAATAACACAGTAGTACTGAATAAAAAACTATTATTTTATGTACAGTTGTATACAGTGAACAGTATTACATCGATACTTGGCATTATTGCCAATAGATGTGGCTGGTCCAGATATATCAGAATATCAGTAATGTTATCACACTAATATATATTAAATCGTGTATGAAATGTTTCATTCTTTTTATCAGATATACGTAATATAATGGAAACTCCTTAGTGCATCTGCAATGATCAGCAAAAGACTATTTGGTTCTACCTGGTCAATATGGAATAAAAAAGTAGTCAATTTTTCTTGTCCTAAGAATTGACCTCGCTATACTTGTCATACTATCTGCTCGTTCTATAGGAATTCTAGCAAAAAGTAGAAATTAATTTATCGCTACTGTTCTATTATACTTACATCAATTCAGAAGCTAAACGAGTACGGAATTAATATATAAGAATGTGTTTCCCAAATTAAAATTAAGTCAGACACAGTTCACATTTCCCGATTTCCTATTGTATTGTTGATTACTCCACGTTCACGAAATTTAGTTTTTTTTTCGTTTACTAGGTTGACCAGCTAGAACCAAATGGTCTTCGGCTGATATCGCTTCAGGTTCGAGGTATGGTTGTTTTGCGGGCGACCCTGGGTTACGACTGGGACTGTCGTAGTTCGTTTACTACCGGGATTTGTGGACGGGTAGGGATTTGATCAAAATGTTGTCGTGTTCTAAGAATCCTATGGAGAACCTCACACTGACAATGTTTATGAAATTTTTCACAAACGGGATGCCTGATTCGAAGTGTGTATTGACGTTCCTCATAAACCATGGGGCCCTGAGTAACGCACGGACTTTTTTGGATTGGAACACTTGGCGTGGTTCAAGTACGTACCTGTTCAAGTATACCTGTACCACACCTGTGCTCCATTGACGCAGATTGGACGAACTAGCATTTTATACAGCGTCGCCTTCTGTGGGATTGGAAGTTTGCTTTTTCTGCAGAGTAGAGGAAATAGTAGGCTGTACACGTCATTTATTTTGCAAATGGCGTGCTGAATTTGGGCAGACCATTGGAATCGGTCGAACTGGAGGCCGAGGTATGAAATTTTCTGGTGCGTCTGTGAAATCGTTTTAAGAGTTTAATATCGCTTTTTAGACTTGGCATTTTTAAGGAATGACAGCGACAAGCGCAGGTTTCCAGTTCTTTGGGAAATGCTTTAACCTCAGGATGGAATTGATAATGTTAACAAGTTCAGATAGTTGCTTGCTAGTGCCGTTTTTTAGATGGTTTATTGTTATACCATCTGGGCCTGGAGCTTTTCTGGAGGACAAATATTATATAGAGAGCTGAAGGTCTCTGGGAGAGACTATGCTCTTCAGAAGATGAACTGACTGGAAGTCCTTGTAATTTAGTAATATTCTTTGGTATTTTAAAGCGAAATTAGTGCAGATTACAGTTTCTTTGGTTATGTATCGATCAGCATTGGTAATTAATAGAAGGGCATTGTTTTGGAACCGCTGCGTTACTAGTCGGTCTAATATCTTAGCACAGCCCCATATTTATACCCCATAATTCTATATAGGCTTTATTATTTACTGATAAATCAATCTATTCTATATTAGGTCAATTTGGTAGGACCTTCTGACTAAGGAATACAATTTTAAACATTTGAATCTGATTTGTTGCTTTTTTTTAACATGATATAAAAACAACATATTGATTACTATAAATTGATCATATAAACCAACGATATACTGGCACAAAGAAAACAAATAAAGTCATAATTACGCCAGCTGATATTCTAAACAAAACATTCGAATCGACTTTCTATACATCTCAATCAAAAATACCAAGCGAATATTTTTCATAACAATATGAAACGGGGGTGGAGAGTTGTTAAAAGGAGACAAACGGAATATGAGAGGGGATAGGCTGAGGGCATAGTTCCGATAGGGTAGAATGAGTTATAGCTCCCAATTTACCATGTAAACTTTTATACTTTGTGAAACGTGTGGTTGAAACTTCAGACTTTTAAACAATTGCAAACCCTCCGGATATATGGTGCACTTTTGCCCGTCTCCCGACAACGATTATAAATGGACGGCGATTTTTTAATGGCTCCGCGTTCAACTTTACCGAAGTTTTACGCTCCTGTATCCTAACCTCTCGAACTATGAAAATAGGACCCTATTTTTAAACCATATCTATGTCGTCGATTAATATTCGATATTTTCGATTAAAAATAGTCTTAATAATAAAATCTTAACATCTAAATGTAAAGTCTAAAATAGTCAGCCAAAAAATATATTATTTCATTATATATAACAATTAAAAGGCTTCACAATAACAGGTCAATTGAAAAGTCCTCTGCCTGACACATGGATGGAGCTACTAGAATTCAATTCATATGCTTTTTTAGCTAGCCCTAATCCTCAAAAGATGCTTGTATAAATTTTACAGCTACCGGATCATTAGTTTGTGAATTATAACATTTTGAGTCAAGCAACTTTTGTTATTGTGAAAAAATAGATAAAAAGGAATTTCGTGAGTTGAAAAAATATTGCTTTTCGAAGAGAAAAAGTACAGTTGAAGCAAAAACTTAGCCTGATGCCGAGTTTGCGGACACTGCCCCAGGAAAATCAACCATCAAGGATTGGTATGCTAATTTTAGACGTGCTGAAATGAGCACCGAAGACGGTGAACGCAGTGGACGTCCAAACGAGGTTGTTACCGACGAAAACATTCAAAATCATTAACTATCTTGAAAAAGGAAGGACCATCAACATCGACTACTACATAGCGTTATTGGACCGTTTGAAGGACGAAATCGCCGAAAAACGGCCGCATGTTAAGAAAAGAAAGTGCTGTTTCACCAAGACAATGCACCGTGTCACAAGTCAGTGAAAACGATAGCAAAAATCCATGAATTGGGCTTCGAATTTTAGATCTGGCCCCCAGCGACTATTTCATGTTCTCAAATCTCAAAATAATGCTCGCTGGGAAGAAATTTTCGTCGAATGAAGAGGTGATCGCCGAAACTGAGGAAACTATTTTGAAGCAAAGGAGAAATCGTAATACAAAAATGGTATCGAAAAGTTGGAGGGTTGCTCTAATCAGTGTATCACCCTTGAAGGGAATTATGTTGAATAAAAAAAATAATTTTGACGAAAAAATGTGTTTTACTATGGTAGCACGGGAACTTTTCACTTGAACTGTTATTTTGATAGTTACAGATTTTTCATACAATAATGGATAACAATACACTTTCTCATTTTTTTTACTTCATAGGATATGCCGCGACACATATTTGCAGACTAAAACAACAACGAATTTACCCAAAATATTCTAGTGTTTGAAAAGTCATTCGTTAAATATATTAGAGCACATTCTCAAAACAAATTCTGGTGATATGACTTTTTTGCATTTTTATTATATTTTATTTTAAATCTAGTAGCCTGAAAGGTTGTAGAAAAATGTATTAACATTTTAATACATATTTCTAAATATAATCTTATACATATCTATTAATCAGATCGAATAGTCAAATGGTGCTCTACACAGTATCATTACGCACATTTAACTAATTGGCGAATATATTGAGGTATGCTATCGCCTTCTGAAGTAGTTAACATTAAGGCTGATGTACATTGGCTATACCTTTGGTTATCCAATTGTATCACTTCGTTAGAGATAGTAACAAGCATAGACTATAACATTTCCTTTTGGAACCGTTGAATTTTGATTATACCTAATTTTCTGACAGTACCCCACATTTGGGTTCCGTTGGATCCAATGATCCTAATTGTTGATTTGTACAACAATATTTTGATGTTTAAGAATAACTTCGATATGCGCCCGACAATGTAATACATTTAAATTAGTTTAAGTCCAATTTCTTTTCGTTTAGTAAGTATGGACTTAGTTGGCAATTACTAATGTTCACTGGTGGGCATGTTTTACGCACGGTAAGAGATTTGATTTCATTAGTTTTAATACGCTAAATTTTCGGTCACAGTCACATAATCATTTCCAGTCATTTACATATATTGCCAAAGTAGAGATTTTTGTGGGATAAAGTATTGGTCTTAGTACCCTACCTTGTGGAACTTTCTTGAAGCTCCAGTCGTCATGTAATAAAGCATCTTTTCGAATTATTAAAAATGTACATGTTTAGTAACCGTTTCATCACAACATAAAATTGTGAATTAATAATTTAGGCGATTAGTAGTTAATTTTATGTAGATATTGTTCCAAAGAGAAATGCCACCCGCTAACAGTTATACTCTAACAATTTTTATGTTCGGCTCGGTTATTTTTAAGTTCTATGTTCGGCTGTATATATATATATTTATTTAATATATGTTCGCCGATTTCTCCGTCAATTATGAACCGATTTTCAAAATTCTTTTTTTTATTCGAAAGAGTGCACCCCCGAGGTGGTACCATTGGAACCAAGTCAGGATCAGACGGGGGAAGGGGGGAAATCGAGGAAAAGCCTCAAATTTCAAAGGCATGTACAAAGTTTTCACATATTATTTTATCTTAAATTTATCTACCAGATATTTGGGCTTAATGTTATTGCTGAACTGATGTTATAAAAAATATAGAAGTAGATCTGTATAAAACCCATTCAGTTTGATTTTTAAGCACTAACCATATCATACTATATCGTAGAAACTTATTTGCAATCATTGTTTCTTTATTCCTATTTTCCTCATACTGGCTGAGCCTTTAATTGGCCCACCCATTGTAATGCTTAATAAAATAACTGCGCAATTTTTTGAGTAAATATTTAACACTTAAAAGAAAAAAACAAAGTACTTTCAACAAAAAAATTGAAACCCCTTCAAAAAAAATTAAGGAAATCGCTAAAAAGTAAAAAATAATAAAACTTAGATTTTTAAAACAAATGCAAAACGTTTCAAAAGACATATGTACATATTAGTCATAATAATTAAATAAAAATAAACAAAAACTTTATTTCATCTATCTACTACCCGTGTTTTATATTCTACTATATACACTCAATTTAGCTTAATACCTACCTAAACCTATTTATCTCTTTAAAATATTATTTTAACTACTAATAACTGATCACTTTGAAGTAGGTGCCGAGCCCAAACAATACAAAATTAATAATATTATTTTGTGACATATACACAAAATTA
Organism: Rhynchophorus ferrugineus; assembly: GCF_030347505.1. NCBI lineage: Eukaryota > Metazoa > Arthropoda > Insecta > Coleoptera > Curculionidae > Rhynchophorus > Rhynchophorus ferrugineus. Next base: position 57,402,222 of record NW_027472580.1, on the reverse strand, counting down.
AATTACGAACAAAATAAATCGAATTTGTTGCTCGACACCGATACAAAATAATCAGTTTGTAGTAGTTAAAATAATACTGTAAATAGATAATAATAATTAGTAAACATGGATTACTTTTTCATCCACCTTTTGTGTGTACATAAAAATGTTTATAAGATACAGACGAATAATTGTTAATATCTGTAATATTTAGAAATATTAGGAAACATTTTAATTAAATATTCTAATTTCAATTTAAAAAATATGTATTTTATTTTAGCCTAAACAAATAACCATAATGAATTATGAGATCAGTTCAATATATACAATTGCGTAATAACAAAAATATAGATTTAAATAAGAAATATTTAATAGAGTACACCAGCCTAGCAATACTAATTGAACATGATTCACGTGAATTAGTCTCATCACAGTGCATTGAAGCTTAAGAGTAGCAGATTTTAATAGAAATATAAATTAGTCATTTATAATTTTAATACTTAATTTCTTACCATAATTGATAATTATAGACAGATACTAATATTAGTGGCGTTTTATTCAGGAACATCAACATGTAAGTGTTTAGACTTTATTAAGATGATGTTTGTCAATATATTATAAAATATTTCTGCATCTCTACATATTTATCTGTACGGCATAAAATTATATAACCAATACAGAGCAAAAGTGGACCTAAACATGTTTGTCGAATGACGAATGCACGACCTCCTCACAAACTTGTAAAATGCAGTCAGTCATTTAAATAGATGATACAACAATCAGTTCCAGAAAAGAACCATATTCAACTCAGTACTATATTTAATTAATTAAATATATCAAATTACACTCTATTTCTATTATGGAATTGTTAACTTAATATTTTAATAATAATGCTTTTAATTGGTTCTGTTCATCACACCTTCAGAACTAGATATTCAGCCCACTATACGCATAATTTCTATATAATTTTAAGCTACATTTTCAAAATTAATTTAAAGTAAAAATTCGATGTAATATCCAAGTGAGGATCCCTCGCCGCAAATTTCTCCGCAGTAAAAGTGCTGGTGGAGTGTCACGCTATGGTAACGGCCTAGCAGCAGTTCAAAGCATGAAAGTGAATCATAATATATAGAGTGACAAAGTTTTTTATGACTTTAGGATTTAAAAGACTAGTCACAAAAATGGGTACAATATGTATTTATTTGAAGTACCATTCATAGTTAGCTTTGTCCTGAATCCCTAATTAATTGTAAAATGAAACCGAACAGTATTTTGTGACATATCTGCGTCTATAACTATACTTCGTATTTAATGCTTAGCTCGAACTTGGCACCTTTAAATCAAGCCTTACCACTCAAGCTTTTTAATAGTAAGTCTTGACAGACTTTCGGCTTTCAACTGAAGTGTTTGCCTTTAAGGCCAAATTCAATACACAATACAAACTTTGAAATCACTACCGATAACTTGTTTCACTTATATCCCCTAAAACCCTGCGCTCAATAATTTCTATCCTTCTAAGAATCATTCCTCCATTTTTGAAGAAGTTTAACGTTACTTATTTCGTTTAATATTACATTCGAACAAAATAACACAACCAATGCAGCTCTTAGTCGACGTCCAATATGCTGTCAAATACAGTTTCCTAAAAATGTAAAATTCATTTTGACATGCAAACGGATGTTTTCTTTTCATTTTGCCCCAGTTAAAAACACAGAATGTTGTTTGATTCATAGAAACATGTAACTGAATCAATCTGTAAGATTCGATTTTTGTGTTGCAACCTTGTTGTCAAATGCCTACAAAATTATTCTAAACGTTAGCGATAATAATTAAAACTGCTAAACCGGCAAACACTGTAAACCAGAAGTCCAATTTATTGCAGCAACATTGCGATGCGCTGGTGTTATATATTTTGATGACGTGCATTGGCTTTTTCTGTAAAATATTAAAAATGTAAAAATTATTTTAAAATCGGGGCGAATTTTTCCTTCTCACTTTGCTCTAGTTAAAAAAAGACAGACCATTGATGCGTACGAATATGCAACCGAATCAATCTATAAAATTCTACTTGACATATATGATTCTGATTTTTGAAAATCGCCCATACTTACGAATTATGTCATTGACAAATTGTTATTTAGACATTTAATAAATAAATTGCTGAATATAAGAGACTTAACAACAATCTTTAATAAAACTTATTTTCCCATATGGCGAGGATGTTGATATCGTTTTTCTCTAAAACTTACCAATCATGGATCACCTATACGCCATAATATTTTTTTAAATAATCTCCTAGAACGTCAACAAACTGTCCGTAGGCAATAAGTATTATTATATGATTTCAGTTATATATTATAACCATCCTGACTGATCTACTATACAACATATATTTTAAATCTTATTCTAGATACTATCCTTACTTATTCTAAAAACTATTCTAGCTTATTCTTGAGATTATTAAATCTCACTCTGTGTGTATCAGTTTGTGTGAGTTGAGCCTACACACTTCACTGTCATCACGCACATTTATCTGTTTGGCGAGTGCATTAGGATGTACCAATAGTCTTTCAGAGTACTTCGCACTAAAACTCCGAGTCATACTCGTTATGGGTTCTAAGGGTATATCGCGGTGAATCAGTTTATTGGAGACGTAATATGACGATGACTTGCAACACTTTATTCTGAAAGCTCTGGAGGATAGCTACGCTAGATTTGCTAGTAGTACCCCACAGTTCAATACCATAGGTCCAAATAGGCAATACTTGTACATTTGGTTTAGTTTAACCCCAAGCAGTTTGCGTTGTATAACTATATGTTTTATCCATGTCAAACGTCGATCGAAATGCAGTCTGCTTGCGGAAGTTCATGAGCATAGGGGCATGTTCTTCTACAAAGGGTGAATGTAACGTGGGTAAATTTATAAGCCACGTTTTCTGCCACAATTCGACTTTGTTAAAATGAAGTTGGAGGTTTCTTGTGGCTGATATTGGACCCTCGTGTGATGATTAAACCGCTGTATCGTCGGTATGTGTTGCAACAGTAGTGTTTCTTGAGGTCGGTAGGTCAGGTGTACACAATAGATATAACAATGCGCCAAGAACACTGCCCTGTGGAACACCCGAATATATTGGGTGTAGGTTAGTGTATTCGTCACCCTATTTGACAAAAAAATGTCTATGAGCTACGATTTCAGCAGTTGAAAGTACGTATGGGGCATTAATAAAAATGACGAGAAAATTAGATATCCGAGGACACATTTGAAAAACTATATACTGATATAAATCAATTTATGATACCAGATTTCTGAATACCATAACGTAAACTAAATACCAGTACATAATTGAATCAGCCTGGTATTACCAGGCAAGATTAATTCTAATAAGTAACCTGCGCTTTAATTGCCTGTTGAAAATGAAAAAGAAAAAACCGAATCGAACAAACGAAAGACAAAAATAAATACTTCCTCCACGAAACTAACCTCAGTTACGTCAAACAATTGAGGTTATGTAACATCGCTCCGCTTACCTTATGTTGGCTGCACGTTCTTGGCATGGTAATTACCCGAGACAAGATATGCATGTGAAATACTGATATTTGTAATGCGGGGGAATTTCTGCGTTTTGTAGTGTTGCTATTATATACCTTTATTTGCTGAAAACCGAACGGTAAGCGTCAAAATTTTCCCAGCACGATTTTTTTCCTACGTCGATCGACAATCGTTTACCCGATGGTGTCATGTCTTAACACCGGTTATTAAATAGACATGCAAATTACTTACGTATTTTGTCGCTCAAAATTATTAAGCACTTAATAACACGATAATGATATATATGTATCATTGTTATAATTACACATATTTATCGTCAAGTTCAGTTATATTTTCTTTTTATGTATATAAATAATAAGCCAAGTGTTTATAGAAAGAGGATAGTTTATAGTATTATTTATAGTATTTTATTTTAACTAAACAAATAACCATTATTAATGATATTACTTCAAAAATACATTTGCTTAATAAGAGAAATATGTTTTTAAATAAGACATATTTAATGAGTTACATCGGTCTAGCAATGCTAACTGAATAATATACAAGTGAATAAGTATCATCAAAGTGCAAGGAGCAATAAAAGCTCAAAGCAGCACATTTTAATAGAAATGGAAATTTGTAATTATCAATTTTAATAATGAATTTATTACCTAAATTAATAATTATAGACAGATACTAATATCAATGACGTTCCATCCAGTGACATCAGCATTAGAATAAAAGCGTTTAAACTGTATTAATGTTATATATTTATAATTGTCAATAATCTAGTACGCTTGAGGTATTTTATTGTTGATGTTAGGGAAAATTTCTGCGCGTCTACGTATCCATCTTCCTGACACCATTTTAGAAATTAATTTGTTTGAACAAAATTATTTAAAAAACGCAGTGCAAGAATTTATCTAGTCGGATGTTCATCTCGCCTGGTTCAGTTTTGTTTTTTTTATATAGATATAAATAACAAATTAAACGTTAAACAAAGAAGAAATGTATAATGATTGCCTTGATTACTCCTCTTAAAATTTATTTGATCTTTATATATCACAAACTTAAAAAGTAATGAGGTTATTTATGCTACTGAAAGCTTCCTTCCGAATGTCAAGGTTTTGGCAGTACTTTTTAATCTCTCTTAAGAAAACACCATTTGAGAAAAGTTATATTTGTTTCATTTATTTGTAATAACATACACGTAACGAACATACATCAACAATACTGATTTTCACATTTTAGAAGTAACATTTCTGGGACACTGGTTACCTAAAAGGATTCAAAAATAAGAAAGCTTAAATCGAACAAAGGGATCAGGCAATTAAAATAAACAGTTCAAAGATATAAAATTAATCTCAAATGTAAATTACCAAATAATATCAATGAATTTATTGGACATGGTTCCTTCGCCTTTTAACTTTCTCCAATAACAAAAACTTCTATTTTTATGAAGATACCCAATTATAAACCGATAATTTAATACCCCCAAATTACCTGCTTAGTAGTAAGCAATATAATAACAATATAATAAGCCTATAAATTCGTTTCAAAGAATGTTTTAGTTTGAAGTATTGCGGTGAAAAATCGGTAAAAGGTATTGTACACCAATAGCCGCCACTTTTTCCCGTTTTCGGACAATTTTGCAGGTTCCTTCTCGAAGAAACGATGTATCTTTTGAATCCATCTACGAACGAATTATGAAGATAACGTGTGAAACGCTACTTAGACTGGTCACTATTCATACTTCGGAGCAAACAGTATCCAGAAGGAACAAAGTCTGGATAATATGGCGGGGTTCTCACCGGTTTTGCAACATGTGGTCAGCATTGTGATGCTAGAGACATAGCATTATTGTGTCTTTGCTCGTATTCTGACCGTTTTTTCGGACAGTGTTTGTCTTAAATACATCAAATGTAGTCGGAAGCAATCCCCATTAATGATTTAATGGGGTAATGCTTTCAAATCCTCATCTTCAATTTTCAATACACCACTTTCGAAATGTCGAAACCAGTGTTCTAATATCGGAATAGAGGGTGCATAGTAGTATCGAAGCATGGTAGCTATACACGGCATTCATTCACATATCACCTTCAGCCACCTTTTTCTTCAAATTGAGATAAAAAAGTAAATCTTCCCTAAAAATGCGATTTAAAAAAATTGTCCACACTATGACCAAAGGAAACATGCTGAAAAGTAAGACCTACCAGTTAGGCTTCAACATGAAGTTGAAAATGCGATGCTTAAACTTAAATGAAATTATTCGGTATAGAATATTACTCGATTCAAGAATCATTCTAGATGCCTGCTAGATCTAGATGCTTTGCACATACCCGTTAAATAACAGTGCAAGGAATTCCACAGAAACTTTATGGCAAAATAGACGTTTTGGATGAAATATGCAGCAAGGAGCTTCGATAAAGGCATGGATCAAGATTATGGAAAGCGATCTGATATTTTTCAGACTAAAATTGTTCGAGGCCAGAACAGTTTGAGCTGGTCGCCAACTATGGCGAAATTCGATGAAAAATATTCGAGGTCCTGCGGTACCAACAGCAGTATATTTCTTGAAAAGCAGGCACTCTCCTAGATACTATGTAAATCTGAATAAAATATAGGATTTTGCTATTAGCAGCCATATTATTTTGGCGGCGTCCATTTAATCTAAGTTTATTAGCAGCTTGCAATTTACTAGTAAAATAAGGTCATCAAAATTTGGCCGACAAATCAACCGAAAATAACTTCCGTATATGGAACAAAACGAATCCATACAAGGGTAGCCATTATATCGCCAAAATATCCACAAAAAGTTACAGTGCATATGTTAGACTGATGACGTCATTGTTTCTTACTTCTTTATCCTGTCGAGATCAAGAGCGATATCTATACAACCATTATTTCTGACTCAAAATGAAAAATATGGACATAGAGAGCATGCGATTCCATCAGAACAACGCTAGGTGGTACACCGAAAACGCCATATAGTCTGACCGAATGATTTGAAGATATCTTTAAAATTTTTGAGAGAGATAATATGAATTGACCACCACTATCGTAGAATTTATCGTTGTTGGACACTTTCTTCGGTTTTCTGGAGTCTCTAGGTCACTAAATCACTATCCATCGATGCCCTTAAAGTCAAAATGTTTCACGCTATCGCTCATGTACCCAAAATTCAAAACTGAGAATGCACTGTAAATATATGCACGAACATATCAAATAAAAGGAATTTCTTTAATACGTGACACAACTTGTTATATTCAATTTCAATATCGACCCACCTTATTAAAAACCATACTTTAATAAGTTTATATTAATTTATTCGTCGTGATTTCCACAAAAAAACAATCTAATTTTCAATAATTTTGGACATCTTTCATAATCTCTTTTCTCCATATTCAATTCAACCTGCTTATGTGTTCAAAATTAGCATCTATATTCATTATACATTTCTACTTACATATATACTCTAATAATATTAGAAACAACAGAATATAGTGCATTTGAAAAGTAACAGTCCGTAGAATATTTTGTATATAGAGCGGCCCATAGGCTCTCAATAGTATAGCGCAATATTTAGGTTTGTACTATATAATTCACCTTATGTATAGGTTGTGTTATATATAGTTTGATTTTCAAAATCTTGAATATATATTGCACAAACGGGGAAATATTGTGCCGTCTGTTATCAAAACTGTGTGTCTGTGCTTCCAATTGAGCAATATATCTTCAATATCGCCTCCATATAGTACAATTTGTTGCAGAAACTAAAACATTGTACAATAATATTGAACGTATCGGCCGCTTAAAATTAGCTTCATTCGTTTTAGAAAAAATTTAAAAACTATAACCATACTGGTAATAATTGTAGTTTCGAACGAAAATAACTACGGTATTAAGTAAACTTGGGGTAGTTAAATTTCTTAGGAATTATATGATCATAACCGTCTGAAACGATGACGATAAACCCTATATACTATGAAACCCTATTTTAGGCCAATATTCAAAATATCTTAATTCTAACGCAACAATAACATGTTTATTTTTCGATTAAGCATAATTGCTCCATAAGTATCTAATATACACGATAAAACATCATAAAGAGAAAAGAGTTTTTACAATAACATTTATTTAAAATTCGGATTTAAGTATCAGGTAAATAACATTTTGTCTACATCGTTACCGATATGTTATTAACGTATTTGTTCGTAGTTTTATCTGTAATATATTTACGTATCATCAGCGCAAAACGATAAGAGCTAGCGAAACCTTACTTAAAACGGTATCTAAATATAGAAAAACAACAAGTTTGAGAAAAGGCACAATTTAATTTAAAATGTAATAATTTATCAAAAATTTAGTATACTTTAATTAAATAATCAATTCTATCTTTGAATAAAGTATATTTCGTTGGATCAGAATAGCATATCTTCAAATATAGAGAAACAATGATCTAATAAACAAAAACTCAACACTAAATCAACAAGAAATTGAATCATAGAAACCGATATTAATTCCTCAAAATATTTGTAGGTTTTCGCTATGACATACACATTTAAATAAATAAATTTTCATGACACACAGTTCTGAACAAAAATTATAATATAATATTATATCAGTTACTGTTAACTATAACCTTTTCAAAGTTATCTAAAATAAGTGGACAGAAACTTATTTGAACACTGTAACAATATTTTTATTTGAGTTGAACGATTTTTAATTGTTTTAATCATACAAATACAGAACATTTTGACCCAATAAGTCATCGAAAATATATTAGTTGCTTACATTGTTAACATCTATTGGTGAATATGCGAAATATTAATGTAAAAAATTGCTAAACAAAATAACGTAACTATTAAATTTGATAGTTTCAACATTTTTCTACATAAAATAGTTTTTCATTGACTATTACTGAGTTATCGCTATGCTATATACAAACACTAACCATGGAATGCTCAAAATTTCATTTTGGATATTCATTACTTTCGTTGAGTGATTTAAAAAAATTTACTGTCAAAGACCAACAAACCCATTTAAAAACTTATGGTGATGCAGTTCCGTCATGTTGATTGTCCAACTATTGATTTTCTAACTCTTGATTTTAGTTTAAATAATTTAAAAGTGGTGACTTTGATACCAAAGACAAGAAACTACCTAGAAAATCAAAAAAGCGCTTTCATTACTTGCCATGCAAAAAAGGACATATTCTGTCAAACAATCCCAAGCTCAAAATGTAACGGGTTGACACCAAATCAAAATATTTACGGCCATAAAGCTTTGATTTTTATATGGTAGGATCAGCAGGGTGTGTTGTGAGCTGCTAAAACCCACTAAAATTCTCACGCAGATGTCTACCAATGTTTATTCTAAAAATGTAACTACCTATATATGGCGAGAGTTGCGAAGGATGCATAGCTACATTCTAAATGGGAACTATAGTCAATTCAAAATAGCAGTGACACGGTAAACCTCGCAATGTTGCCGCAGCTACTCTGAGTTTTAGTACATTTAGGCTCTGATATATAACAAAATTTTTGATATAAATAAAATAATTTAACAAATATTCTATTAAATATAATTTATTTTAACATTATAGTACATCAAATGCATTTATTATCGCAAAACTTAAAACTACAATTAATTTAATAGCCACGATAATTTATAAGTTAGAGTTGTTTTATTATATATACATTGAGCTTTTTTCCACACTAGTATCGGTACGGTTCTAAACACATTTTTGTATATAGTGGTATCCCCCGAAGGCCTAATCCAGTTATTTAACAATTGTATATCTGAGTAATGTATTTTATTTTCATTAGAGAGCAGATTTATGTTTTACGCTTAGTTCTTGTTTCTTTCAAAGCTATTGGATTAAAAATGCAGTGATAGGAAGGGAGACATAATACTCTGTGGCCATAACATTCAGTAATCAGATCTACTATGTATCTTTTGCCAGGCTGAATTCTAAAATAGTAAATTACATAAAATGCAATTAAATATTTCATTTATATTTACCGAGTAATAATTTGAATATTTTATGTACTTTAACCCATTCCTTAATTGTAGCCTTTGTTGATGAACTTGTTAGGATTTTCTCCACCAGTGTACTATATATATATATGGTAGATATGGTGCATTGTACATAACAAGAACTGATGGTTCCTCCAAATTCTTTAAAAGCTAATTTGCAAACGACTGCAAAGACAAGTTATGGTTCATTTCTTCATGGTAGTCACCCTTGGGCTTAGAGAAACACTAATTCTGCACCAGAAATAAAACCATTCCTGTTTCCAGCATGAAGAACTATATGTCTGCAATGAATAAATGTTATGACTAACAAAACTTAATCCATGAACATTTGCTGTCTTTATACTATATTTATTAACATCTTGCCATGAGCAACCCAATGTACCATTCTGAAATATTCATGGTTCTTTTAAATATATCAATTGATATAATTCTTCCGTGATTTTGTTATATGTTTTTAAAAATTATATTCTTTTAAAAGCAATCTCTAGAAGTTCCATTAAACCCCTTCGTGGATTATCTTAACATCGCTTAAATCCTATATTATCCAACAATGTATGAACGGATGTTCTACATCTCTCAAATAGCTGTATATCTTTTGGATCTTTGTGGATACTTTCCAGACTAACACTTTTCTCTAAAATAATTGTATTAAATTATGTTTAGATTGAAAAAACTACTTACTGTTTTATACATTTCGTATATTTGATCTCTAAAATACCAAAATTGATTGTGATTCGTCACCTATTTCGCATAAACAGGGTTTGTTTTAGGATATATGTTGTTATTGTTTTTAAGGTTACATTGTTAATTTATTTTTTGAGATATTTTAGTGACCGTGTCCGTCTCTCAGTCAATAAAAACCTCGGCGATTTCAAATTTATTAAAACAAAGCGTTAAAACAACGTTTGCCAGTTTATAACCCGTAATTATAATATTTTGAAGAATTTTCATAAGTTTGGCAAACGGACAACTTTTGCAGGTTCATTCCGTTACATGTTCGAACTTTTCTAACAACATTCTATCGCTTTTTAAATAGAATAAAATGACAAGGATAATATTGTCTGACTGTAAAACGAATTTACAAATTTAGACAGAGATATATTAACACTCGTGTCACAGCTATTTTGAATTAACTATACTTAAGGTAAAGTGAAGAATAAAACTTTACACTATACAAAAGTCGTGTGCTTTGGTTCACTTCAATCTTCTGATTTCCTGCGTGTTGTCCAGTACCTGTATAGCTTCCACGTTACTGTAATTCATTAAACTTATTTTATGTCTTAAAGCGAAATCTTCAATAACTTCGTAAATCTAAAAAAAATAAAAGAGTAGAACTTTGCTTTGGCAGCGTTGGAGTCCTAGTTGATTTGATGTTTTAGTGCAACTCTATATTTGCACTCCATAGATCCAAATTGGCTTTATGACTGACTAATAAACCAATGATTTTTTACTTTTGTCTAACATGGTGTTTTCAATTTAATCTATCATCGAGATGGATGCCGAGGTATTTAGTTGTTTCTGCTTGAGGAGCCGGATATCCGTCAAGTGATATAATTTTTAAAGTTTTTATTTTAACGCAAAATTAACATGAACTAATTTGAAGCTATTAGGCTGTGTTTTCTAGTATGTTAGCAGCCACTTACACTTTTTCTACAGCTTTAGGTATATCTTTGGCCATGATAACTGTTTCGTCGGCAAATATTAACTAATATATATTGTATCAATTTACCTAATAAAAAATATCTCGAGAAATGAAATTGACTTTATTTTACTTTCGATTCCATCCATTGCCAGAAAGATACAGATAAATAAATTGATTTAAATAAATGTCATGTTCTGCTTTCATACAGTAGTTAATTTTAATTAATTAGTAAAACCCCTACTTATTGATCTGTTAAGCCATTTTTAAAATAATTTATAACAAATACGGTTAACTGACTGTCTTTTCTAAGAATCCCTAATACTTTACTGTCTAAGGAAAATGTAAAATCGTACTTTAGATACCGTTCAATGGCGCCGAAAATCTTAAAATTGGCATTCGTTTTATGGTAACAGGGTAACCTGTGAGGTTACCAATAGCTAAATCAGTTTCTTACGGATTATAAAATATATGCAACACATTTAAAATCACAAAACTAAAATAAACTCATTTATTATATATTATAATGAAAATATGTAAATTTACAAATTCTGTCAAATTATATATTATTGTTAACATAATGCTAATATAATGTCGCAAAAATACGTCTACTTTTCTGAAGAATAGCTAAAATTCAAAAATAAAGTGATGAAATGATAAAATGGAATGAAATTAAATAAACAGAATAATTAAATTGCAAATTTTTGGTTATATCGGAATTCATTATTTTTAAAACAAGCATTCTATTTTGACTTTATTTTAAATTAAGTTTGAGCTTGAACATTTTTATTTACTTTAAATATCGCCGATAACAATTTAAGAACTATGCAAACAAAATGCTCAACATTTTAAATAAAAGGAAGAACTGTGTATACTCTCTTTGTTATTTTAGGTGGAAATACCATCTTGTTCGTAATCTTAAACATATGTTGAGTGTAGTCGTGTGAAGAACAATTTTTGCAAAACGTCAGTAAAACGTTGGGACGGTCCCTTTGAATACCTGAAAAGCATAAAAGTTTATTATGCTACCACGTACTAGAAATTTTATACACATACCCCGTCATAAACTCATTTGACTTCGAGGAACTCTGTCCTAAGACGGTTAATTCGATTGATGCAAATAATAGAGTCTTGTTGGTTGTTTTGACGTCGTACATACCTACTGCGTTCGAGTGTCGCCAATGAAACGCGTCTACGATTCGTCAACGATGTCGCCCGTAAACGTATTTTTCTTCATTTGTTCCGCTTACTTAGTATTAATAATTTACCTGAACTGCCCAATTCCTATAGTGTTTCATAAAATCTTTTGCAAACAATTCTAGAAAGTAACAAGAACAAAAGCCACAAATATATTTCTATACATTATAAATAAGAAACCATTTAATTTGTGGTTGTTCTCTGCAGACTACAAAGGCAAATCTCGCTTATTAAGCTCTTGCAATAAAACAACGAAAAAAATAACTGATTACCTTACTAAAGATTTATTATAGATGCTTTTTTTCTAATTACATTTAAAAGCATTGTAATATTACATAATCAGCGTTATATATTAAAATGAACAGTATCACACTAATTAACCATTAAAACGTTTTTATTATACGATCAACTAACTTGTTACTTTTTAATCCTACAAAAAATATATTACAGCTTATGTGGTATAGGCAACATTTAACTTTATACGATTAAACAAATGTTATTATTAGTACAGTTTATAAATGAAACATGTTTTTAATATTAATAGTGACACTACCCAAAAATGAAAGTGTTTCTTGCTCAAAAATAATTTATTCACGTGCATTTTAATCTACTGAATTTAAAAACCACCATAAATGGGAACTATTTCTATCGGTAAAATTACAAATAATATCGGTATTTGATGGTTATAAAAATGGTGATACTACTTTTGTAACGGTAAATTTTACAGTATTTTTGTTATAATTAGTGCAGTTTATTTTCTTTAGGGCTATTTTAAAACGTAAAATGTATTAATATTCGACGGAAATGTATAAATTAAAATAATATATTTTTGTTGGCTAAGTAAATATAGATTTATAGAACATATAGATTGCAACTCAGACGTGTATATATTACGAAAATGCCTGAAAAATTAGAAACGATTAAAGACATAAGCCCAAGGGAATTTTCTAAACTTAAACATTCACTTTCTTCACACCATCTTGATTGCTTTTCCTAACTATGGAGCTGTTAGTGAGCATGAAGAAATATTCCACTAAGATAATTCTGATGGAAATAAGCAACGATTTTGGATTACTGCTTGTGCTGCAATGATTGTGGTTTACATATAGGGAAAAGCGTTTACAATTGAATAGTCAAATAGCAGTGATCCCATGATCAGTAGATCCAAGTATTTGGTAGGTGTTGTCCAACAATTTATAACATGAGTGAAGTATGAAATGTGTTGTGGTATGTAATAGTTAATATTTACTATATTCTTTTTTACATTTGTTGTTTGTTTTTTTAATCTATATCTAATAATAATCACATTTGAAATCAAATCATTGGTAGGTACACTCTGTCTATATTCAGATCATATGTTCACTATACGAAGGCATTTATTGGGAAATATTGGCCAACAATTAAGAAATTCATAAAAAAAAAGCATAATTTCCTACAAATTCTTGTCAACTTTCTGACCAATATAACATGATGCTATATGTCGAAAGAAGTTGGTTTGGCAGCGATATAATAGGTCCTATACCAGGTTTGCCATACTACATCTATCTAAACAAGTAACAATCAGAAAGTACTATGATAAATATGCTGGGTGCGGCAGAACTTTCCACTCAAGCTATAGCAAACATTCTATCATTTTCAACTCTAGCAACCATGATTTTTTCGGTTGAAATAATCGTAGTAAATTTAGTTTTCATCACCTGACACAATACGCTACCGAAAAGCTTTTATCACCTTGGAAACAATGGAACCGCGATGCTAAAGCAGTTCCACATGGAATTTTCAGTCATTGATTAACTCGTCGTAGATAGAATTCGTGTGACAACCAAAGAAAATGGTTCTTTTGAATCTTCTAAATCGTACGAAATTGCCTGGAAGTAATTAATTCATTATTGCATTTTATTCTAGCACGTAATTCATTATTTTAGAACCTTTTTGGTACTCTTATCGAACACCAAGATCAAAGAATGCCGAAAATGTAGGCATTATATATCACGATAATCGAGGATTCGAATAATATCGCCGCATGGTTGTTGTAAATGTATATGTGTGATTGTCCATAAGAAAAACTGTAAAGTTGGAAAAAGAGAATCATACAAGTTGGTTCAGTTCACCTTCATTAACTAGATCCCAAAAGTGTAAAGTTGGCGTGACTAAAGCCGATATACATATTAATGTATTTAATAATAGGTAAATTAAAATGTACGTCTATAATTCGTCAGGTCTCCAATGGAGAATTATGTTTGGATTATTACTAATAGATCTTTAGTGTCTAATTTATAATATCAATAATGATAACAACTACATTAATGTAATGCATTAATGCTTAAGTTATAACCCTAACCTTAGCTGTGGTTTTTATGTTAGATGTAGTATAATGTTAAAATAAATTTTATTTGATAAAGGTCTTGTTCAATTATTTTATTTAGATTAGAATTATGTTGTATGTCAAACACAAACTGAACTAAAACTCAGAGTTGATGCGGCAGCATTGCGACGTTTTGACATCACAAATTTAGATGACGTATGTACAAAATAACTGATGATTAGATTATATAATATAATAAAAAATCTACATATAAATAAAAAAACATTGGCCTAAATTCTTTTACTGTTTATATTGGAGTCTAACTAATAAAACCACTAGTCTAACCAAATAAACCAAGCACCTCATCAAAATGTATGACGTCATCACTTTGCAACGTTGCCGTATAAACTTAAAATATTCATTTACAGCAAAAGTAAGGCTCATTTGGATAAGATAAAAAGGAAAAATCGGTTCCAAACTTAAACGAATTTTACATAAACTTTTACTTTTTTATAAACTGTTTTTGACATTTTATTTGACGTTACCTATGACGTGCATTGTTTATGACGTAATATGTATTATTACTGTTATTTTATTTATATAGATATAACATATAAGATATATAATATAATTACAATTCGATTCTTGGAAAATGTTTATTTATGGTTGATCGGTTATAATACATAGGCAGTGAGTTTTTACAGCAAGTACACTAAATAGGACCAATAAAATAATGTCCTTAAATATAGCTCCACCCCCATTAAATAAAATATATGCTACTCGTCCACCTGTGCTAGAAAAGGATGAAGAGCTGCCTCTACCTTCTAGTAATCATTTGAGAGAGATTCAAGTACCAACATATATTTTCGAGATCGAGTTAGTTGTCGTTGCGTTTTCAGTGTATTGACATCTCATCGATATTTGGTTGTGTATTGTGCCTTATTTATTGTGGTCAAAGAACATATTATATATCATTGTATAGTGTATTGGATGTATATCAACCTTGCCTTGTGTGGAGTTAAGTCAATAAAAGCTGTAAGTACCTTTTTCTTCATTATTTGAATATTTTTATAAAGTTAGAGAGAAAACATTCTAATTACTTATTTTTGAATGAATACTTACATAGAATATTTAACTAAAACGTATGTAGTGAATCTCGCCATATTAGAAAATTTACCTTTTTTATACATTTTAGTTAATACACAATTTTACATTAAGTAATATTATTATTATTGCTTTATAACATATCCAAGTATATTAAACTAAAACAAAGTGTCTGTATATTCAGAGATAAATGTAAAAATATATTCGAACATACATTAAATAACATAAACATTCCTTTTGCCGACAAAAATAACGGACATAAACATTGCTAAATCGCCCCTTTATAA
Source organism: Rhynchophorus ferrugineus (assembly GCF_030347505.1). Taxonomy (NCBI): domain Eukaryota; kingdom Metazoa; phylum Arthropoda; class Insecta; order Coleoptera; family Curculionidae; genus Rhynchophorus; species Rhynchophorus ferrugineus. Next base: position 57,386,143 of record NW_027472580.1, on the reverse strand, counting down.
AATCTACCTGCAACTGTCAGACTGGCACCATAAAGTCTTAAAGCATAATTAGGGACAATGTACCGTATACCGTAGAAAAGAGCATTAGAGCTGGGAACAACTTTCCAATTTTAATTTTATATTTTTTGAATTTTATGAATAATTTCCAATTTCTATATTTCTAAAATAACGGGCGTCTACATCCCAAAATATTGAGTGTTCTATGTTTGTTTGGCGCATTCTTATAAATATATGTTTGAATTTTTACTTATCACTAAAATATGATTACGAAAATAAATTTCTAGATTCTTTAAATTTGATTAATGTGGAAAATCGGTATATTGCAATTTATTTAAATTCATCGATAACCGTCACGATGTATAGTCATAAACATAATAAGTGAAGCGCTGCTCAGACTAGTCACAACCCATTATCGGCACATGTAGTAACCGGCAGGATCAAGGTCTGGAGAATACTGCAGATGTGATAGCACTTCCCTTTTTAATGTTCCCAAGTATGTTTTTACCAGTTTTGCAACATGCGATCGAGCATTGTCATTTTTAAGAATAACATTGTTTTGTTTTCGATCGCTTTCCGGTCGATTTTCGTGCCGTGGTCGGCTCCAACGCCCATTTGATGATGTCATCGAGTAATACCTTTTAAAACATCAAAACCACTATTGACATGTTGGAATCGATGCATAAACCATAAGCTTGACAGAGCGTGCTATCACCTACTACCCGCCATTTTCTTCAAATTGACTTAAAAAGCTTTTAAGACGAAGTTAGCTACAAACATGCCAGATGCAAATAATGCACAGTAATTCATCTGTTGTAAATGCTTTAAAATTAATTGATATGCCTGTATATTTCGGATAAACTTCTTGTATTTTCGGTGGGTGAACTGGCTCAAACATATTTACATAGTCTAAGAAAATTGTAATTATTAATTACGCTAAAAAATACTAACATTAAAATAAATATAAATTATTTACCTAAACATAAACATATTGTATATTAATATTATGAGTTTATATGTAATAAAAATTATCATCAACAAATACAACTCTAAAATTAGTTATAAATAAATATTTACAATTACTTCTTATTAAATTTTCGACAAAATTTAAGTTTATTTAAAATTATAATACTATAATGTTTAATTAGTTGATTGAAATATCATTGGTCGGCAACATAGGTAGACTTTATCATAAATGATGTTTATAGTACCAATAATAATAATAACATAAACATATTTTATATTATGTGTTCATATGTAATAAAAACTACCATAAAAAATACAACTCTAAAATTAGATTTAAATAAATATTTACAAAAACTTCTTGTTAAATTTTCGACATAATTTAAGTTTATTTAAAATTATAGTTCTATTGGTCGGCAACATAGGTAGCCTTTATCATAAATGATGTTTATAGTACCAATAAAAATACTAGTATCCGTAAGCATGTTTACATAGCCCAGAAAAGCTAATATTATTTAACTGTGTGTACACTTACTAAATATAAGCATATATTGTATTCAATAAAAAATATAGAATAGGTACAAATAAAGTAAAAAATTAGTAATGGAACAACAGAAAACAAATAACTACAAAGGTTGATATAATAAAATTCAACGAAATTTAATTTTTACTACTAATAGGAGATATTATATTATGGCATGCATATTTTTCCCGCCAACATTTATTAAACGAACATAACATTCATCAAAAATAGTACTCATAAACATTACTACCCTGTGAGACCACTCCCCCAAAATCGTTCTAGTAACGTACCATCTCTGTCCGTTTACCTTAAACCGACAATGACCGAGCTGAAATGCAAAGTCTTAGGGCACAATTAGAGAAAGAGACCGAAGTACCGAAGTAGAAAGGATAAACCGATAAATCAACAACTTTCCGAGATTGAAGTTAGTCATTGTCATGTTATCGGTAGGTTGAACATCTCGTCGGGTACGATTCGTATCTCGCGTAAACGGAAAAAAGTCCGATTTTGTTCATTTTGTGATTGTTTGGTGCTCTGCAATTGGAGAAAGTACACACTTTTTTCGGATTTTTAAATTTTCTCACAGTCGTAAGTAGTCGGTGTTGAATTCATTCACCATTATTTATCTTGATGATTGCTTCTTTCTGTTTCATTGAATATGTATTGTTCGAATTTACGGTTAAATTGTCGGTGAAAATAATTACTATCAAATAAATCGTTATTTCGCGGTAGTTTTGCATTATACCAACAAATTGTACAAATAAAAATGATCGAGATTTAAAAAAATGATTGAACTGTAAAATAGAAAATTAAAAAAAAACAAAAAATATTCCGATAATAAACAGGAAAAGTAATACTTTTAATATTTAGTTTACATATAAAAAAATTCAATTAAACTTTTGCTTTTAAAAATATCTTTATTTTAGTATCCATAAGTATTTTAATTTATATTGGCAACGCTATTTGGCTTTTTTGTTTTTATATATAAAAATTATCTCGTTAAGAGTATTCCTTATAGTCAGAAAATGCAGTTAATTTCAATCATAGTATACAGCACAGTCTTCTTCTTTTTTGAAGTTTGTCAATTTAGTAGATAGATTTTGAGCTATATTTGAGAAATATGATATTTAGTAGGAACATTCTAATTAATATAAATCAAATGGTTTTAATTAATACAATATAAAGATTCGAATAGTAAAAGCTAAAATTATTAATTAAAAATCTGAATTTTATTCACTAACACTTAATATATTAATGGAGTGATTGGAAGAAAATGAAAACCAACCAAGCAAAATACAAACCAACCTCCTCACAATTATGTGAATGAATGATCCTGACATACATATCGTTATATGAAACAAGAAATATATCAACAAATATGGAAACAAACAATTCGTACTAATACTAGCCACCATAATCATATTTTAGTGCATAAGTAACTTATTGCTATTGACAAGAAAATCTCCGATTCATTAAGACTACATTTCTTGAGAATGCAAGGGTTAAGAAACTTATTAACTTACATGGTAATATGGTAATCTACTGTACCATTATCATGAAAACATTTCCAAATTAGATTCAGTCGCCATTCAGTAAACTTACCAAAACTACATTTAATAAAATTAACTCTAAATGTAACATCTATAAATGTATCAGTTGAATTTAAAAAAAAGTTGGAATGCTGAGATAAGTTATTGGCAATATTTCAAGACGCCAAGTTTTTTTTTTATCGCGTTAACTCTAAAAGCTATGATTGGTCAAATCATTTCGATAATGTCTCATAAAACTTTTCATCGACTTATATTTTATCTAAAAAATAATCACTGGGTACTAAATCTACCAATTATCATAGATACAATATGCGGATGTATTAAAGACCAGAAAGCAAACTTCTAGAACGAGACGTCAAAAATGGCCCCATTAATAATTTTTTGAATATCTGAAGCAAGTTAATATCCTTTGTCTATAACAAAATAGAGGCTCATTACATTCCTTTGCATGCATTAGAAACCAGCACTACCAAGAAATGGAGATGATGAAAATCAAACAATATTAATTCTGTATCAACAAAACGGATACGAATTGACTAGTGAAGAAAACTGCACCACCCGAGACATTCTAGTTTTAATCTAACTTAAGATTAAGCGCAGGAACAGACATACCCACATATTGTATATTTAAAATAGGATAATTTAATTTCGCAAAGTTGTCTTATTGTTCTCGTACGTATATTTATTAAGAAGAACGTTTTCTTTCTCTTGTGACATTTTCTCTTAATCTCCCGTTTCACACAAACTTTCCGGAGGGTTTGCTTTAAGTTTAAATATCACACGTTTGCTTTACGTGGTTTTATTTTATTTAAAGGGAGCGAAATAATTTAGCTGTTATATATATAAACGCGATATAACTCAATATCACCGTGTATTTAATCATTAGAACATATAATTCGCAAAGTAATCGTGGACAATAATGATACGAAATTATTTATTTAGCTAATGGGAAGATAATAGAACAGTTTTGGTTTTGCGATCAGTTCAGCATTGGTAAAATTGGTAGATAGTTACGAGTAACTAAATCCATACATAACTTGTTTGCTTCATTAGCTTCTTAACGGTCATCTCTTTTTTCTAATAAGGTCTTCCGTCAGATCTGCTTGACCAATCCATAACGATAAGATAATTTATCAAGCAGTAAAAGAATCCTTTTGTCTTTTTAGTCATCGATCGTTTTTTCGCATTGTCATGATGGGCCTTCGACATTATTTGATTTCAAATTTTAATTAAAGAACTTCGTTAAAAAGGTCTTTGACTTATATATTTCGCTATATTCTAGTAAAATATCTTTATGAATTATATGTCAATATAATATTTATAATAATACAAAATATTTTACAAAAGTAATTAAATATCTATAAATGTCTTTTGTCAAATGTGGTATGCCTTAGTTTATTAAAATCATAGGTTTGAACAGATCATAGAAAAATATGCATTTCAAACTTTACCATACATCAACAATATATACATTTTACTTCATCATCAATATTCACGTGAGAAAAATGCTTGAAAGTTTTTGATATTTATGCCTGAGGTATAATGTTGTCAAATACCTCATGACATCTTGTGCTAAGAGTGCTGTTGTAATTTGATCTTGTATATAGCATATAATGTAGATACACCCTGAAATATTTACAGAACTATATTTAGCTTTTTTAGAATTACATAATTTTGCCAAATTTATGTGAAACTCAGAAGAAAAAAAGTTACTAAGTATTAATATTTCATTATTATGCAGCTAAGACTAAAAAATGTTAGATTACCCTATAGTATCTAGAAATGCATAGGATTTAAAGTCTACCTTACAAAAGTCAAGATTTTAGAATAAACGATTACAACTCTTAATAATTCTTACACATTATCTATAGAAATTACTAATATTTACTCATGAACGAAATCAATATTAAATAATTAAATTGGATTGACATAAAATAAATACCAATAAAATGAACATTAAAAAAATGTTAATTTAGAATTACGACCTTTTTCAATTTTATTTCGAGTTTCAAAATGTCCTCCGTAAATATAAAATTAGGCTGCAATTTTTCAGTAGGAAAAAAGATATATGTTCAGTCATATTACAATATTTTTGCAACTTATTTTATGCAAAAACATCAGTAAATATTTTTGTTATGAGTTTAATTAATCATAAAATTGATTAGACATTAATTTAAATTACGTTTCTTGTCAACTTGTCAACGATAAACAAAATTAGGACATGCTGATGTTTCTTGTTTATCTTTAAATGTGTATACATTTTCCGAATCGGAAAATTCATTCCGAAATTGTCCCTGTTTGTACAACATTGTTTTGATATCGGCCCGAAACCTCCAGCAGCAGGATAGTCGCGTGGCAGCTCCGTTCCCGCTGCAGGATTATCATCCTCTCAGATAGGGTAGTAGTATGTCATTACCCGTCCATTCTTGAAATATAACCGAATTTATCGGATTGATTCTGATATTCGACAAAACCATAATATTAAGCGACAAAGGCAACGTATTGATTTTAAAATAATATTATATGAAATAAAATAGTCTTCGTGAGACAAAACATGCCTTTTATTACGCTATATATATTCTACACAAATTTATCTATAGAATCTATCCGTCTAAAGTATACCCAGTTGATTTAAAAAAAGTCCAAATTATATCTATTGCATTTATTTATTGTCACGCTAAGTATATTTCCAAGAATCATTTAATTACAATAATTAGATCTTAATTTATAATAGTAACATACAATATATAACAATTTAAGCCTAAATTAATTAGAAACGTTTCCACGTTAAAATAAACACACATTCTAAACTAATATAACAATTTAATATGGGATATTTACAACATTTTAATAGTTTAATTAAATATTCTGGAATATTTATTGACAGAGATTTTAAAACATACCGCAAAGAAATTTAAATTATGTGATAACGAACTTAAATACATCAAATTAATTAATTTAATTAAACATTTTCTTGAGATTTTTTCAAATTAATACCATAAAATACATAGAATATAATGATTTATTTAGATTATCGGTAGAAAAAAGCACTAATAGTAAATTACCAAATTAAAATAGAAACTAATTAAAAACATTACCAAAATATTTCACGACTAATTCCCACTGTTTGGCGTTCAATAATTCAGAACAGTTCTTACACTTCAAATCAAAATGCACAACACAATATTTTACCTGAACTATTATTAAGTAGGATTTTATTTATAATTAAATACAATCGACATAAAAAATAAGTTCGCTGATAGTTGTTGGAAAGTTGGTAGAAAAGTTTGAGTATTGAAATATAAAGTTGTGATTTAAGTGAAGGTTCGTTAAAAACGATGGTGGAGAAAGAAACGAGACGAAAGAACGGCGAACAGAGAGAGGGACAGGCCGTGGGAGGAAGGGGTTGCGAGTTTTGTTTAGCGAAATAAGAAAAAGGAAAGAGTGTACGAAGGGTGAAAAAGAAGGGCGTCTCATAAAAAGAAAGCCTGCCGGCGTGCGGATGATTTCTTAGTGCATTTATGCAAAGCAGAAGGAGAGGAAAAGAAGCGCGCCGTCCTTATTTCGAGTAATTAGTGGTCGGCGAGTCGAGAGAGAGGGTAGAGCAGCGTGTGTGATTCTAAATACACGCCGCCCCTTAATTTATATCTAAGGGTAAAACAGTAAGAGTAAAGACGGGGTGGGGGCAGTCTTGCGAGAGGGGAAGCGAGGCGCTTGCGTCTTGGCCGCTCACGAAGCTTTGTCTAATCGGATTCATTAACAGCGAAACGGGAATTATGCGTCCATTGCTAGTCGGCATATTTTTGAACACAGTCGGACTTTCAACCCCTCGAAGAAAACGTCATCCTGCCGACGAGCGGAACGACATCAGGTGCGCGCCATACCGACCCTCCTGCGTGTGTATGTGCCATGTGAATGCGTGTGTACCTCTCTGTCTGTGTATGTGTGTGTGTCTGTGTGTGTGTGGAGGGAATATGCGCTGTCAGAGGCCACGTTCGCGGGCTCCTTCTTTAGTTTCGGCGTGTGTGAGTGTGTGTAGTGGCCGGCCGGGGCGGCCCCCGGTCGCCCTCGTCGTTTACCGTCCGCGCGTTTCCGCAAACGTGCCTTCCTTTGCAATAACAATCCCGATGCCGCGCTCCCATTGGTCGCGGCACACGTGCCACTTGGCGCCACTATTATTATTTTTTTTCTCTCGCTGAAATTGCCATCGTCAACACAACACACGGAAATCTTCACCATAACGGCGACCGTATCGCGATTTGTTTATTGCAAGGGGCCGCATCCTTCCACACCACCGCTATTGTTATTTTTGTTCTGTTTGTTTGTAGTTATTTGTTGCGTTAAAATTATGTCGTGCTTCGTTATTTTTCTGGTAAGTAATTCACGTCGATATTTGCTCGTTCCTTCGAAATTATTTGTTGGTTTCATCGAAATACCACCCAGAAAAAAATGCATCAACATAAACAATCTTTACTACGAGAATATTGTTCAATTATTATAGTTCAGCCTATATTTATTATGTCCTACTCTATTAAAGAATCCTTAAATTTAAGTTAAAAATTAAAAATTATTTGAATTATAACATCAGTTTAACGTTCTGTAATTCTGAAAGTTATATATGTTATGTATTTAATCCTTTAATTTAACTATCTTTAATTGGTCTTCTTATGAGTAAATAATATCTTATCATTCTTTACCAAAATATAGTTTCAAAATAAAATGCACGTTATTTATAGAAAATTTATCCAAATTAAAGGGCTGTTAAATATTTTTAATTAATTCCTACTTATCAAGAATTGTTTATGTAAAATAATTTAAAAATATATAGCATTGAACACAATATATAATAATAACTAATATAAACGCACTAGTAATTTATACGTATTTAATTCTTTATCTTAAATGTCCTTAATTAGTTAGTAAAATTTCACCTTTCGATAATATAATTTACTCTATCGCTATTTATCAAAAAATTGTTTTAAAATGCACGTTACTCATGGAAATTTTATCTGAATTAAAAGCTGTTAAATATTTTTAATTAAATCCTAGTGACGAAGTCTTGACTATGTAAAATAATTCAAAAATATATAACGGCCTACTTATTTTACGAACCAATATTATCGTTCTTATAATTATAATTGAACAGAACATGTACTAATATCTAACATAAGCACACTAGTAAGTCTAAACAAAACTAATTTTAAATAATAACATTTTGTATGAACATAATTTCATTTTATTGAATTAATATTCAATTCATATTTTTAATTAATTCATTAATTAATGGGAATTTTATAATTACTTTTCAGTATATAATAATTACTTTATATATAAATTAATTATTCATAGTCAAAACAACTAGGTTCATTTATTAAAAATAATTCAATTAAATCCCTTGTAGTATTGTCGATTTTGATATATTTTTATATAACATATTCAGTAGAAAATAAACAACGTGTTTAAGAATTCTAAAAAATCCCACACAAATCATTACTTGCATTAGTGTATTAATTCAATAAAAGTAAAGAAATATTAACTTATTGACATAAAGTTGTAATGAATCTCATGTTATTGTTGCTCAATTTATAAAAATCAATCTTTAAAATAACGAAAAAGAAATGTGTTCGGTAAGGTGAAAGGTTTTATTTCATGATAAACATCTCGCAATTTCTAATTTGCTCCCTTCCTCAACATTATCATACGTATATATTCTTGAGCGATATTATCAACGTAGATATTTTAGTAAGTGCCAAATATATGTAAAATAAATGTAAGAATTGCATGTTTATTTCTGATTTTTTTCTGTTTAACATGGACGGCACGGTACTTATATTGGACAAAAATAAACAGACGGGATTCAACACGTCACTACTCTTACACGTAGCATATTATCGGACCAATCTCGACGTTTACAGTAGCATTCCAAAAGAAGAAAAAAACAGTATTATGTTATACGTACAGCAGAGCTATTTTGCTTCACATAACGAATATTCTTTTTGTTATAATTGGAACGTACGCCTCTGAACACGTTCCATTTCGTGGCATGGTCATTTATGTTTATCACAATATACGTGCATGCATGTAAAAAGAAAGAAACCGAAAATACTTTATATACGTCTTATGAGCTTTCACACACGCGAGAAACCTTGTTAAGCTTATATTCATTGCATGTGAGCGATATCTATTGTTCTCATCTTCTAATGAAGGGCCTTCTAGGTTAAATTAATACCATTAGTAATTTATTTTCCTCAACTCACAACAAACTATGTATATAGTACATATCTTAGAAACGATAAGATCGACTGGCCATCAAGGAATAGAATATTATTTTATATTTTTGTCTAATTATAGATTAGCGTTGGTTTTACAATTTTAGACTCATATTTGGATAAAATAAACCAACTAAATGGTGCTATTTCTCATAATGGAAATTCAGAAAACTAAAAACGGAATATCCAAAATTGTTTAATAAATACATTTCAACCAGTTTTTTTTTTAGATTCTCAATTTAGCTACTAACTGATTTTTCTCGATCAATTTTTATATCTTTACATCATATAAAACACTACATATGAGTTTCTCTGCGAATATGTAATATTATAATAAGAATACCGACTATCATACCAAACGCAGATTAATTTAATTGATTTATTCAAAAATATTTCAGTTCAATAAATATTTTCAGCTAATAATTTAAACATGACTCTCATGATTTGCTTGATTGATATAATTTATTATATTTGCGAATCATTAAACATGATAATAAAGGTTTATTAATAAAACTAGGTAAATAATAAAACGAGGTAAATGAGAAATGATTTTAATAATGTTTGTTTAAAGACAAAAACGCCGTAAAAAATGGATAAATTGGTTCTTGGCACCTCCACATAGCCGACATAACCATAAATCCACCCAGACACGTAAGTACAATTTTCTAATTATGAACAAGGAGAATTCCGACATAAATTAGGACCTCTACAAGCATTTGAATTATTTACATATTTTAAGCGGACCTCACCACACGAAATCCACAAATAAACATAAATATTAATTTTATCGAGGTCTATAAAGTTACTTAAACTTTAGTTCTAAGTTTCGTTGTAGAAACTAAACGTTATCGTCGGAATAATATGACTTTAACAATATTTTAGTTCGGTTGGGGTTGATTTTTTGATAAATTCGTCGGCGTTTTAATATACCGGTAGTTTATTACCATTTAACTGACGATATAAAATATCCTTTCTTGTATTTGTGTTGATATTTCCTTATTATGTCGATAATATTAACTTCCATAGGGTGTTTTTTATGCACGTGACGTTAAACAGTTGACAGGGCAACATTTGAAAATTGATCTACTGCAGAACCCAGTAAACATATATCAAATATAAAAACTATTTAATCCTTGATTTCATTTAAAAAGTAACGATAAATACGGTTGTTCTTTCCGGTTACCTATAACGTTTAATTAGATATTAAGCATTGGTTTACCAATATCCTACTTATTTATGATTGAGAATAATAATACCAGCAAAGCCGAAAGTGGTTTAATCACTAAAATCACTTAAAAACGTCATTGTTATAATAATTTACAAAGTAACAATCACTAAGAAATACCACAATTTCTCAATAGAAACAAGTCTAATCAACAATGAAAGAAACTAGGAGTACTGAGGAGTACCGCATAAATACACCACGCGATATACCACAAACGGAAATTGCCTCTATCTCATAAAATGCATGCTACTGGAGGCAATAGCGAAGAAGCAACCTGAAACCAGATACCACAGCTCAGACCTAGGGAATAAATGTCAACGAATGCTGTCATATAACATGATTACAACGCTAAGTATCTCCAGATCAATATTGATGCAAAACGAAATGAGTATTAACAGTATGAATAAAAGTGGAATTTAACTATAGATGTATTGGTTGGTCTGGAGAAGATCCCAATAGATAGATATCGAATATACTGCCAATTGCCGTTTGCCAAAATGCTAAATTCGTTTTACACTAGAAGCTGATTTTTTCTTATCATCTTATACTAGTTAAAGAGACAGAATGCTGTCTGATACTTTGCAACATATCACCAACTCAGCTCATAAAATTCGACTGGGTTTGGTTCTGGTAAGGCATGTTGTTAAATGTATGCAAAATTCAAAACAACAGTGACAATTAGTCAAAAAGTTAAAGCTGATACTGCAATATTGCGACGTACTGACGTCAGTCACTTGATGACGTGAGTTGGCTGTTTTATTGGAAAGATTATAAATATAATGCAGATGTTTTGTAACAAAATTCTAAGAAATAACGTGCATCCATCCATAGAATTGTATTTATCAGTGAAGAAACCGGGAGATTTATAAGAAGACATGAGGAAAGACACCCACCTGCATTATAAATCCGAAGTCTAATGAATTGATCTTAAGAGAAATGAAGAGTGCACAGCAACCTTCAAAGATTAAGTAAGGACCAATTGGTCCTTCTAGATAAGGTATCGTTAAGGATCATTGCGTTACTGAAGTTCTACAGATGTATTCTGGGATGACCTCTAAGTTAGTCATTCGCCAATCGAACGCAATGCCGAGAAGCCACGTGAACCACTAGGTCCAGGCCAGATAAACCTTTTCTTGGTAAAATGAATAAAAAAGACAAATTATGGTAAATTATCGTAAATTGGAAGTTGCATTAGATAGATGATTAACATTTTATGTATTTATTTATACACGCGATTCAAATAAATCGAATTTTGTCAATCTGCAAAACAATCTGACGCCGCCGATGACGCGACGGAAATTCGCGATTCTGTTTTAATTTTGCCCATTACGCATTTCTTGTTTCGGCCCTCGTTAAGGGTAGTTTCGGCGTCCCCCTTTGGGAACCCACCACGTTGCAGAGATCCTTTCTCTACACCCTAAATGTTTTCGTACGTGCCTGGTCCAATATGTCACATACGCACGCGACGTTCGCCTTTGCATGTTTGCATCGGGTAATTCCACAAAAAAAAGTCAATTACAATAAATCAATTTTATGGTTGTACATTGCTAGACATTTCAGCAACAGAAATGACAAATATTACGTTTCTTACCGTTGTATAAATACGAGTTAAATTATGGCGTTTCTATTCTAAATAAAACAAAAAAATAACTTAATTTATTACTTCCTTTTAAAATACATTCGTCATATATTTAATTCATCAAAATAGTCTCCAATATGAAAAAATGTACATAAACTTCAGAGCAATATTTCTTTTAAAAAGTAAGACGTTACAAATTAATACCATATTACTTAATCAACACCTTGAGTATCATATGACATGAACAACTAACATTAAACACATTCAAAAATCACATCCTTTCAAATGCCAGTTTTTTTAAAAGAAGTGGACGAGCTTCTTCTAGAAATTTCAGACCAAAGAGCTTGAGCATTCGAGATGAGCTTATTGGGAAGACTATATTCTAAACGATGGATAATAGTTTAATTCTGATGTAGTCATTATTTCGTTGGTTTAAATAATGGCCTCCATGCTAACTTCTCCAACAGAGTCGATCTCTCACGTGAAGGGTTCAAAATAAGATTCAAGAAATACGTAAGGACTCAATTATAATTATATAATTACTGATAATAAAAAATAAATTTTTGAGTAATATAGAGAATACCTCTCCAAACAACAAATTATCATTTAAATTAATTTTAAATTAAAAAGTGTGTAAAACGCGTTCTAAAAGTATGTTCTTATGGCATTTGCAAGTTCGAATTCCACTCAGAGCATGAATCTTTCCAGGGACGAGCAAGTACTCATTTCGTCACTCCCCAGTCGGTAGGTATTCAGTCTAGATAGACTCCAACCAGGCAACTAAAATACATGTTATTCAAAGGTTAAAACATAATAAATAGCGTAGCAATTATCGCTGGACAAAATTAAATTATGCCTAAAATTTATTACCTTTGGAGAATGACCCTAAAACATTCGTGACCACTGTATGAGCTCTGTTCTTCAAATTTAATAGGAATTTTGATCGTTTAATTGTTTACATGATTTGTGTGATGACCATAAGGGTCATTAGACGTTTTCATGTTGTACATTGTTGGCTTTTTTTTAACGAAATAATCAATTTTCGTTCTCCTCAATTCAAAATGTAGAAACGTGTTTCGGCTTAATAGGCACGATTAAAACCGCATAATATTACCGAAAGGCGACGTTCACCTTTTCACAACAAAAATAAAAAGTATTAGGACTGAGTTTTTTTTTAATTTATGAGTTATTGAATTGAACCGTCCAATAACATTCGTCAATTAATCTTGAATATGGTTGCTATAACAATTGATAATCCGGTTTCTTAGATACATTTATTAAAAACAAATCCACAACTATATGAAACAGTTGAATTTATTTATGGTTAAGTTATTTTTATTCCATAAATCTTTATACCTATCCTTAATAATTCTACACTTTTATTAAAATAATTATGTTGGTAGAGGAGATAAATAATATATGCGAACAATTCTGTATTAATTATTTTCTCCGCTTTAACTACTTTTTCTCAGAGGAACGTCAAAAATATTGCCTTAAATTGTTTGTCAAGGTACACTTTGTATCACTTTTAATTATTTATTTACTTACTTTTATTAATTCTACTTGTTTATCTCAACTATTAGAACCTTAAAACAGTAATGAATTAATCCATACTGAACATATACTTACATATCATTAACATTACAAAATATCAAATAATATCGATGGTCCTATATAAAAATTATATACAATAAACCAATAACTCTATAAGAAAATATAATTAATAAACTATAAACTTGGATTGCATCAAAAAATTAAAGATACTCTTCATTCATTTCGCTCTGAAACAAATGTATTTTTAACTACTAAAAACATGAACTGAGTCAATAGTTAGTAATATATTTACTGGAAGGCGTAAAAGTTTCTGAATTTGGCTATTATCAAGTCAACAATCATTAAACAAATGCATAATACCCCTATAGAAAGTTGCTATATAACTTTTCGCGATTGCTACTTTTATTTACTTACTGGTTATTAGTGACAAATTTACAACAGTTTTTCCTCTCGATTATATGGAAAATGCAATAAAAAGGCATGTTCAGCCATTTAATACACTCTTTACTCACAACACTGTTTATTAATTTGACATAGCTATTACACAGTCGTTTTATTCCACTCTATTGTGGCTTTCGTTACACTTTGCGTACTACTTTACCATTATGTTTCCTAGCAAATACTTTCTTCATCACAAGACCTCGATTTTCCGCATATCATTAAAGGCTTTTTATTGGGAATTATTAAAATTCACTTCATACCAGCATGCGAAATATGTGTTTTTTTTTAACATTTCTGATTGAGCTATTACAATATTATAATTGATATCTTGTTGGGTTATTATAGATATATTTTATCATTGAATGACAATGCCAACTTGCACTATATCTTATACTTACAATTACATAAAGTATATGTTGATATGTTATCAATTTAAATTATGTTAGAAATTAACGTTTAAAATTTGAAAATATTGGGTTGCGGGTGGCCGTGTTTATTAACTAGTACTAGTCGTTTTGTTTTCAGTTTGTTTGAAACAATTTCTTAATATTATCGAGTGAATAAACTACAAGATAAATTGAATTATTTTATATTACTAGTGGAAAATAAAACGAAATATAAATGTTGAAAATATCCAATGGAAATAATACTTAATTTTTTTTTGAATTGCTTGTATTGCCTGTGATACTATATTAAGGATAATTTCAATTAAAAACTTGCTTTTTATCATTTTCTCTTATTAATTTTCCATAACCATGGAAATGTTGGGAATGTTCTCGGAGATGTCAAAGAACTATAATGTAAATAATCTTTTAAATAATATCTAATGTGGAATCTTAATTTATAAGTTTTTATTTTTCACGAAGTTATTTTTAAAATCACATCAATATTTTTGAAAGCACCAGTTTTCAATTATATTTGAATTAATAATAGTAGTGCAAATTAGACAAAATTAGTGAATATCTGTGCTGTGCTGTGCACACTTTTTATTAACCAATATATTAATTTTAACTTAACATCAAATTATTGTTTCAGATATCCAGAAAAGGATGGTATATGCCTGACGACTCTCTATTTAAGACGATATCAATATGAACCGGCCTCAATATTCCTTAAAATGGAATAACCATCAATCGCACGTTCTTGGCGCTTTCGAGTCCCTCCTTCACACCGAGACTTTTGTAGATGTAACGCTAGTATGCGGAGAAACGTCCGTAAAAGCCCACAAAGTCGTTCTCGGTGCTTGCTCGCCCTTTTTCCAAAGAATTTTCTCAGAGAACCCATGCAAACATCCGGTAATTGTACTGAAGGACTTCACTAGTTGGGAAGTACAGACCATCGTTGACTTTATGTACAAAGGAGAAATTAACGTGCTACAGCACCAATTACAAAACCTGATTAAGGCTGCTGAGAGCTTACAAATACGCGGCCTGGTCAATCAGGATCCATTCGGTGTTGACAAAGAATCTATTAGTACCGTCAATCAAACCTTGACGCCATCGAACTCACCCAGTGACTACGATCGGCAATTCTATACAAATGGAAACAAATTCCCTATTCAGGACGTGAACCCTAGAACATCCGCTGAAAGAACATCACCATTTTCGCCAATTACAAACAACTTCGATACTCCTGTCAAGCTACCTCATATGCCTAGGCTGTCTTTTCCCGATACTCTTATGCCACGGACCGAATGCCAATCTCCGATACAAAGAAGGAAACAGTTAAAGTAAGTTGTTTTAATGCCTTCCCTTTTAGAAACTTTTTACCAATAAATTATCTCCTCAGACCACGAAGACGTTCTGGCGAAATATGCGGACCTCAGGATCTTAGTACAGGAACAGTTAAGTCGTCATCACCCTGCCCTGAAGAGACTGCGGAGAACCTCTGCATGAAAAAGAAAGACGAAAAAGGTATCAAAAACGAAGATATGATGGTTACTACTCCAGAGCCATCTCTTCGCAGTCCAGAAATGGATTTGAGTACCCAGAACAGTAACAAGGAATTCCGATCATCGCCAATTTCAGCCTCTAACCAGCCAATAATGAACATGAAACAAGAAATGGAAAACCATTCGCCTCTTGGTTTTCCACCAATGCCCACAGTATCAGCATTAGCAATGACGAACCCTCACAGTAAATGTAAGTACCCGGATATAATGAAATTCGTTCATGATCATAGTTTCGTATATTCTACAAACACGTATCATGTTCCAATTATTCTGATGAGAAGTATTTTAATTAATAAACCATTATAAAAACAATATTTACAAAATGCGAGAACACCATAAATAAATCAAGTAATTCTGCAATCGTCAAATGTAGAGCATCTAAAATGAAAATTGCATTTTAAAACCATTCTTCTCTGGTCAAGAATCGTCGTGAATCAAAACCGACATTTGCATAATCTATTAACGGTGTTGTGTTAACAAGGTTTAAGAAAAAAAAACCATTGCTTCGCTTTTACCTACTCGAACAACCAACGAAATGTTGCTTCATGGACGCAAGTCATCACGCTCTGATGTTTTCGCTCATGAGGCAGTTCATACTGTAATATACAAGGTATTGTGCAAATTATGAGAAATAACGTTCAAAAAATATATTTTTCGTGATTTATGATAGGTCGTGCAGTATTTAAAAGAATGGTTCTGTTTTATGTCAATTATTTCAGTAGAAAAAAAAAACAGATTTTTCTTAGTTGGTCGTCTAGAATTGTTTGTTGTTGCATAAGTATGAAGAGCATATCTCCGTTACGAAGAACGTTTTCTAACATCAAGTATATAAAATTAGTTAAGGTCAATACCAATAAATGTCAACGTTTAGCTGCATATTTCAGAATATGCAGAATTGCCTGAAAGTTTTTTTTTTATATACTGAAATTTTTTTCTTTATATACTTTCTTCCTTCTGCATTTAATTCCCATTTTGGCTAACTATCAGCGAGATATATCCTTAATAACACCGACAGCTGCGATATTACTGATTTTTTACGAATTAAACACAGTTTGTACAGTACACAGATATTTCAGTATATAGAACCGTAATTTTGTTTGAACATATGAATATATTTTTTCCGTAAATCACACAAAATGCAAATACAAGATAGTTGTTGATTTTTCTGTTTTTATATACCGTAACAGATACTAATAAATAAAAATATTATCCAATAGAGGTAAAAACATTCTTACTGATTAATAATTAGTTGGAACTGACTGAATTTTAATTTTTGCATATATTGCAAGTAAAATTGCAAAACGATTTAATTTTGATTTCAGTCTTTTTTCAAATTATTTTCATTGATTTTTTTCATTAATATATTTAAGTAAAAAATACTTATTTCAATAAATATTTGGTAAAATGATTCTCAATGATGATAAAGCGGTCTAGATATAAAAAAAATTAATGTGTAAAAAATACTACCGGATAGTTCATAGAGTATAAAAGAAAATTGTATTAAAAGAAATGTATATACAGTTCAGAGTATATGTGTTGACGTGTACGTATAAAAATCTAACATAAATGAAAATTATGTCGTCATCAGTACTAAATTTTTAGAGTATTACTATAGAAATTTTATAAAATTCGCAATTTTAGGCAAAAAAAAGTAATGTGGGTATTCGGTTAACAATGTACAAATGTTCAAAAAATATATTTTTCGTGATTTATGATAGGTCGTGCAGTATTTAAAAGAATGGTTCTGTTTTATGTCAATCATTTCAGTAGAAAACATAGATTTTTCTTAGTTGGTCCTCTAGAATTGTTTGTTGTTGCATAAGTATGAAGAGCATATCTCCGTTACGAAGAACATTTTCTAACATCAAGTATATAAAATTAGTTAAGGTCAATACCAATAAATGTCAACGTTTATCTGCATATTTCAGAATATGCAAAATTGCGTGAAAATAATTTTTTTCTTTATATACTTTTTTCCTTCTGCATTTTATTTCCATTTTGGAACCTATTGGGTTTTAACATGTTATATCCTGGCTGAATACTATAATAAAAAGTTACTTACAATCACTTTCACCAAGGACAACCTTATCTTCAATAAAATAATCTTTCTAAGTTGTTTAAAACAATATTCACACTTTGTTTTCGATATACCAGTTTTAATTTATCCAAAATAAATCAAATTATGTTAACATTTATTTAGTCCTATACATTATTACTAATGATTAAAACTATCTATAACATAATATATAATACACACATTTCCAATTCCTTTGTTTCTATAATATTAATCTCTATATCATTTGAAATCACGAAGTAAATACAATTTGAATGTTATTTTTTCTTGATAATATTCTTTGTATTTCAATAACAGACAACAAGGAGTTAGCTGTAATTGTTTTTTTCTAATAACAGTAATAATAACAGTTCAGTTCGTATAGTATCACTTACTACATAAAGAGTATTCTACCGATTTATTTACGATTTATTACAATCGTTATATGTAACTCTTTCAACAATTCAACCTTAAAAGGTCTATTTCGTGTCCAAAAAGAATAACTGGAAGATCAATAGGAACACATTATACGGCGAAATTGTGTCTAACTAATTACGAAAGTTGAAAACGTGTAAACTAACTTCTAATTTGATATAATGACGTGTGTCACGAAAATGGAAACGTTCGTTAGATTAAAAATTCACCACCGTCAAAGTCTTACACATTAAAGAAAATGTCCTGTGTGATTAGACTGTCGTACTGGTCGTAATATATCTGTAATTTGCATAAATTACTTTAACGTTTTTAAATATTAACGTTTAGTATCGGTAATATCTGTATATACATGCACAGAGTATGTCTAATTACCTCTTATTGAATATTTATGTTCGTTAGTTTTCAACGAAGAGAACCGAAATACGGAAAATGATGTCTGGTCTTAATATTTTAACATGCTTATATTAATGCGTATACGACAATTTATGTTTCAGGGCATACCTTAATATAGAATTTTGTTATTAATATTGTAAATGTCCAGGTTCGATACAATCTCGTTTCTTTAATCGTATAAATTCAGTCTAAAATATTTAAAAAATGTTGACCTTTAGCTTCTTACAATTATAAATAGTGTAATCAAAAGACTTAATTATTAAGTATGTCAAACACCTTTTATTGAAACTTTAGTTAGTTATTAATATCTTAGAATATTTGTAGAATATTTGAAAAAAATATAATTTCATAACAATTATTGCCGTAATAACAATGATTCTCAAATTTCAGTCTTTGGCCTTGATTCTCCTCTTGGTCTATTCCCGCCTGGCCTAGACGGTTGCAGAAACCCTTTGTTCGACATGGCGGATCCAAGAAGTGCAGTAGATTCGCCCATATTTGCCAAAAAGAAATGTACGGAGTGCGCATGAATAAACAACCCGATCAGAGTCACTAATTAGTTTATTTCTATTAGTAGGCAGGCCAAAAGGTCAACATTCCGCACCTAGGGGAGGTCCACCAAGATCATGGACCAACGCCGAACTGACCGAAGCATTGCAACACGTATGGAACAAGAAAATGACCACCAGTCAGGCGTCTAGGATATTTGGCATTCCTTACAATTCACTGCTGATGTATGTTCGAGGAAAATACGGCAAGAGTCTTAAGCTGGAACAGCTGAGGAAGGATTGCATAGGCGGACCAAATCCTCCGATTGACATGCTGGGATCCCTGGGACAAAACAATAATAACCTGCCAAAACTCGACCGGGAACCTGAACAGATTCAGCCAAATACCAGACCATCCAGTACAGATCAGGAACCTCAACCACCTCAACCATCCGTGAGTAGTTTCTGTTGTATACCAGTTTATAAATAGAATCAAGCATATCGATTAAAGGATTTAAAATTTTCATATTGACATATAACTAACATTATGTCATATAACTTCATTTTCCTAGACTATTTTGTTTGTTTTATATTTTCTGGAATCTTTGCTGATTTTCTGTAATTACAGTATCATCGCTCCCATAAAGCTTATCAAGCCACTGCTGGTACCCCTTAAAAAATGT
This sequence comes from Rhynchophorus ferrugineus, assembly GCF_030347505.1. NCBI lineage: Eukaryota > Metazoa > Arthropoda > Insecta > Coleoptera > Curculionidae > Rhynchophorus > Rhynchophorus ferrugineus. The sequence goes on along the minus strand of NW_027472580.1, from coordinate 57,366,039 downwards.
TTGATTAACACAAAAAAATATTTTTTATTCATTAAATAACAAAAGCTGTTTGCTTACGGTCAGCGTAATTAGTAAGCTAGTAGTTAGAATGGCATGATGTTTAGTGAAACTATTTGTCAGTCCAGATAGGACTTGAAAATATATGAAATTATACTTGATTCAAAATTTCTTTTTAAAAAGGATTTTTTAAATTAATTTACACTTAAATCATGATTTCAATAAATTCGTCCTTTAACACAATCTACCAAACTTATAAATAGAGCCTCATAAATAGAAACACATTTGTTTTATACCTGATCTTTTTCTTTAAAAGGCATTTAATATACGGTGCTTAAAGCATTCAATTAAGTGAGTAATTAAGTGATAAAGCATTCAAGCAAACGCTGTCATTTAATAGATAAGAATAGCCTAGAGAGATAGATGTTGTTTTAGTTCAAAAAACCAATGGCAATATCTTGGAAAAATTAAATTTGTTTATGGATAGTGAAATTTTTATTAAAAAAATCACTGTACTCTTGAGCAAATTTATACAGCATTTTGGTAATTGTTATGTCTCTTAGATAACTGGTTATCTAAACAGTAAAAGTTGACAGATTTGAAATAAAAACAATCCTTAAAAAGTTCACCATGGACATTTGAACATCCTTAAACTTATTTATTTAAAAATGATGCAGTTGTTGAGATATAGGAATTGATGATGTATCAAAATTATAATTATATTACAAATAAAAAAAGTATTTGCTATAAATTTAATTTATATCAATTTTATGTAAATTTGACATTTTGTTCACACAGAATTCAAACAAATTTGAAGTACTTAAGGACAAAATCAAAATTTCTCTAAAGAATACTGTTAAAAACGACGTTTTAACACTATATAGAATGTATATATGAATGTATATGTATTTTTGTTAACCGATTATTTAATATTATTTTTTTACAGCTTTTCGCACCTTTCGCCCACAATTTCTACCCGGATTTCAGTACGGGATTCCCAATACCGGTTAGCATGATCCACCTGCTGCCGCAGAGCGAAAAGAACCGCACGGAACAGAACGTCTACGGTCAGACAGCGCCACACGACGACGATACTCCGAAACCTGCACCAACGAAAGACGTAGAGGACGAGGCGCCTCAGGACATGTACAGACCGCAGCCGATGGTCGTCGATGTGAAGCGGGAACTGGTGCAACAGAATGGGCAAGATTGAAACAGATGGCGCCAGTGGTGGGCGAATGTTAAATTGTTTTAAGCAGGAAGAAAAAGAGTTTCGTTTGTGTAGATAGGTTCGTTTACTTCGCTCTCCTGTTTTTGACTGTACAAACATTACACTTTCAAACGTTTCATTATTTTGTATAATATCGAGATTTTCTGTTAAGACTATGCCCTAAAAAAATTAATTTCAAGTTAGAAAAACTATTTCAGTGGAAAACTCTTTCGATCCTGCTTATAGTGATAAGAGAGTTATAGGGGCAATATTAGATTAAATAGAAGTTAACAGAGCATAGAGCTGATGCTCGCTCCACTCGAATTTTTTTTGTTTTCATCAGTAACCGAGGTAAAAAAATGGTTATGACGTTGTTTATGAATGTTGAGTAGGTTAAGTCCGTGCTTCCTATGTTGAAACATGTTCTTTTTCATTTAATTTCCGGTATTAAATTGCGACAGATCCAGAAAATTGTTCTCGGCATCACATGGATTTTGCCGCACGGTCTTACTGTTGCATCAATAATCGTTTTATAGAATCCACTTGTTGTGGAGGACATTTTCTCGATGCTGTGGGAAGAAGTTAGAGTGAAAGTTGATCAAATTCTGATAGATCTGCGATTGTTACCAGAAAACCTATCGGAATTTGCATTTTATAAGACTGATATATCATTATGCCAAGATGTTCCGACTACGACAAGTACTACAATTTTATTTTTTGAATACTACCACTATACACAGTTCCTCAGATATACAGATTTTTTACCAAATATTTACTCGATATTTCTATATACAATGGTTTTCTGTTAATATTGTAACCAAAATATCTCGTCGAGCTAACTATCGGCGAGATATATCCTTAATAACACCGACAGCTGCGATATTACTGATTTTTTACAAATTAAAGCACAGTTTGTACAGTATACAGATATTTAAACACATAGAACCGTAATTTTGTTTGAACATATGAATATATTTTTGCCGTAAATCACACAGAAAATGCAAATACAAGATAGTTGTTGATTTTTCTATTTTTATACATCGTAACAGATACTAATAAATAAAAATTTTATCCAATAGAGGTAAAAACATTCTTACTGATTAATAGTTAGTTGGAACTGACTGAATTTTGATTTTTGCATATATTGCAAGTAAAATTGCAAAACGATTTGATTTTGATTTCAGTCTTTTTTCAAATTATTTTTATTGATTTTTTTTTATTAATATAGTTAAGTAAAAAAGTACTTATTTCAATAAATATTTGGCAAAATGATTCTCAATGATGATAAAGCGGTCTAGATATAAAAAAAACAAATGTGTAAAATACTACCGGATAGTTCATAGAGTATAAATGAAAATTGTATTAAAAGAAATGTACAGTTCAGAGTATATGTGTTGACGTGTATGTATACAAATCTAACATAACTGAAAATTATGTCGTCATCAGTACTAAATTTTTAGAGTATTACTATAGAAATTGTATAAAATTCGTAATTTTAGGCAAAAAAAGTAATGTGGGTATACGGTCAACAATGTACAAACTATTTGAAATCTATACATAACGATTTTGGCTTTCAAAACCAACCGCTTTTAACAAGTTCACACTAAATTATTTCGATCTATTTTTATTAACATTGACAACATGTAACTACCGATTTTCAAGCCATTGACTACGGAATTCGACTATTTGTAGTTACATCACTTAAAAGACGATTTTATTTTCCAGTTTTATTTCCATTTGTTTAACTTGTTAGCTGATAGTTCTAGAGTTTAGAGCAATATCAATAGTGGCCAAAATAAACATATTTTTTTATAGTTCAGAGGCGTGGAATAATATTAAACGATACTCTGCTTTAATAAAATATCTTTTTTTTATTTGTATTTATGCGAAATAATTGTAAAAACCTTTTTACGCACTTTTTAGCTATTAGGCGGCACTTTTTTGTTCACATTCTTCACATCTCTAGCAGGGTACAGTTAAGTGCAAAAATTGCTAAGTTTTTAATCTAAAAATAATCGACAAAATTACAAAATTCATGACACATCATTAGGATATAATTAAAAAATGTTAGATTTTATTTTGTCTATATGTCTATTACTTTATTTCACCGTTTCGATCAGTTGATGTGTGGCTTTATTAGCGTTGTTTTTTTTTGACGTTTTAAACGCGACCTATACTCTGAAGAAGAAAGCAACACTAGTAAGACCCTTCATCAACGTAGAAAGTAATAATAAAATGTTCACGTCTTGCTTTGGTTTAAACCTAGTGTAGAGTATGAAATGTATTTATTAGAGTTTTTAAAATGTGATAGCGGCTCCGAATGTGGGCAGCGACATTTATTAGATTTAAAAGTTAATAATACTAGTTAAAAGATTTATATTTTTCGTAAAAATATAAACCTTTTCATCTGAATATACGTAGCATAAGTGAGATCGCGTTACCACTGTTTTAAATACTCTTTATTCTTAATTAATTTATTTTTCACCGGAAATTGTCTATGGAAACTCCTTAATCTCATTCAAGGTTGTGCACATTTCTAGTATTATTTTTTTTTGTACATCATCTATATATGTTCTTTGCTTTTATTTAAAGTTGACTCCAAAGTTCCTTCGGTTATATATTCTTAGTTTAATTTGATTCTTTGTTGTTTGTATAATTGTGTAGTTATTTTAAAGTATATCTGTGGCGAGACACGTTTGTTTTCACATATCTGTTTGATTGAGTGTAAACAAACGTGGCCAATATAAACTACAATATGTTAAAATATTAATATTGGTGCTGGTAATATTAAGTTGTACATAAATGCAAATGACCACACAGACATTCCTATGAAAGTATTATTAGTTTTAATATTCGATTGTTTGTAGTTTATGTATGTTTTCCTAAGTTCCTCATTATTTACACATTTATTTATTTAGATGTGATGTGTTCTGTTTTTTTTCTAGTTTCTTAGTTTCTAGTTTTTTTTCTCGAATAGAGACAACTAAAAAATACAAAGAGTACATTTTATTTACTATATTTTGCACATATTATTTATTTTGATTAGTTTACACAGGCACAAAATAGACAATATTATTGTATAAAATGATTTTTGATCAGGGTAAGTTAGCAATAAGTCTGCTGATTTGAGATTTTCAAGAGTGTAGCGTCAACGATATTCTTCTCGAACTAGCCAGATTTATTTCTAACGATATATTTTTATTACAACGATAAAAATACAGTACCAATAATACTCAAACGTTTGATTTGAATTTCTATAATTTTCGTGCAATATTGATATCCTTGGTAAATTACAATCTGCTAAATCACAAATATATGTTTAAGTTCCTCCGCTCTGCGACTGTTAACACTAACTTTTCAAAATATATAACCGGAACTTAAACATACGTTATCGTTTTAGCTCTATAAAATATATGAATGTAAATTTGGGCATTTTGTAAATTAAAATAGGAATCCGGCCGAAAAGGATTCCGAAAGAAAAAGGAACGAATCCCTGGCATTAACTTGTAAAAAAAATTAATGTTGCAATTCTTGTGCAATCTTGTAAAAAAAGAACAATAGAAAATTAAGTGATTAGGTCAAAAGTGAACACCTCGTACGTTTTTCTTTTTCCGTTTCATTTCTGAAACTGAGGACATAAAACAGGGTAAATATTACAATATCCCATAGATATATTTATTTAAGTGAAGAAGGAAAAATTAATAAGAATAAGTATACCATGAATACTTTGTAAAAGATACACGTGTACACACGCGTTATCAAATTGATTGAGATAAAAACTAAACAATCAATGAATAGGTACGAGGTGTTTTAAATGTTATTTGTGCAAAAAATGCGCATGTCTATTATAAGAATTGTATTATAATAAATATTAGTTTAGGAACATATTATACAAATAGATATTTGATATTTAGGTAGGCTTAGTTTTTGATGATGTTAAAATAAAATTTAATAAAGCTTCGTGAAAAAATCATGTTTTATTTTATCAGCGTATCAACCTTCATATATTTAGCTATATTCCAAAATCGCTCTAAAACTAAATCTTATCTTGGTCAATAACTTCGACTATTCATCATTATTGAAGTATTGTCAACAGAACTGGACAACATGCCTTGTTTTAATTAATATACAAATTACAAAACACAATCAAGTTAGATTATGTAAATAGAATAGAACTAATCCAGCCCAGCCCGTTGATGAGTAAAATAAGATTTTTTTTTAATAAATCTTATTTTTTTATTGTACTATCAGACCAACAGCCTTTTGTTGGGGAATGAATAAAACCTGCTAAAGAAAATAATCTTTCCGCAGGTCCTGATGAACACCAACTTGGCTTATATTGTATGAATATATTTTTTATTTGGATAGCATTCAAGGATAGTAAGCTGCTTGATTTTATCGTATAACTCCATTTTTATATCTGCGGTTGATCACTGTCCCTGTTCGTAAAAGCAATAAAATCTTCATTTTTACTAGTACTGCTACTCCTACTACTCTTAAGCATTATTTTGTGTTGTTTGTAATTTGTGCTAAGGCAAAAGTTTGAAAATTTTGTCACCTATTGTGATGTGTAATGATTTCTATCAACTAAAGCGTATTGTAACACCCTAATTGCATAAATCCAATATGGCTCCATTTATTTCAAGTGCCAGAATAAAAAACCTATTAAATATTTTTTCAAAGCTTTGTTTCAGTTGTGCAGACTATCTAATCAAAGTTTTACAGATATTAAAGTCGACAGAAGTTTTCCACAGTAACAATTGTAGACCTAAATCTAATCTAAAGCCATAAAAGTAATCACCGAGAGAGCGTTATTTTTACACAACTTATCCAAAAAGTAATATATTTTGATTTACTTCTCATAAGGTGTGGGAGAGGGATTATTAACTAATATCCAAAACAGGATTTTATGACTTCAGTCGATTTGGACTTTCTGAACATACTCCATAACAAAGTACATTTAACAACTGCTGAATAGTAAACAATACTATGACAAAAATCTTTGATGAACTTATTTATGTATGTAGTGGTCAAAATACTTAAAATGTATATTTATATTTTCCTTGCTTATTTTAACTGCAAGTAATTCAAAAACTGCCCAACCCTGAAAACAAACGAGTAACTGTAAATCATAACAGCATCTCGTTAGAAGAACTAAAGATGTTTAAGTACATATATGTTTATGTCTGGTAAGAGCCAGAGATACAGATTGTATAGAATAATCATAATATATGATACAATAGTCAGTAAATTAATATCGTCTTAGAATATTGCAGTGCTTGACGTGAATATGCTAATTATAGTAAGAATTTCATCATAGAGGATGTTAAGATATTCACTCGCAGATATCCGACCAATGATGTGAATGGAAGAATCAACAGAATACTATCATATTGGCGATCAAATTATAACGCAAACTTTTCCATGCTTGACTGTAGAAAGCGGAATTTTCCATACATAAACCCTATCGTTAGGAAACAATGTAAATGATGATTCACCATATTATACCACATCATTCAGATCATGCACCATTTCAGATTAACAGATAAGTGTCGGCTTCTTTTATAAAGGGTTTAACGTATCCCTCACAGCCCTTCCATGAAAGTCAGCTTTGTCGAGATATCTCTGTACTGCTTTTGTTGAAACAGCTTTACTTGAGTAAGTGTTGAGTTCTGCTGTTTTACTGGTAATATTGTGGCGGTAGTATTATGTTGTCTGGCCACGATTCTTTTTAAAGTTCGTTGATCTCTGTCAGTTAACTTTGTGTTTGGCGATCTATTCCTCTTCATTAACAGAATTTTACTATGTTTTGCGTATGCTATCATGGATATTGTCACTCAAGGCGCTTCCACTAACCAAGCACCAACGATTTGCTCTGTTTGGAAGTCTCAGAGAATATATAGTTCCCTAATCACCTGTTTTAACCATCCCAGAACAAAGCATTCAATATACTAAAACGTTGCATAGTGTTTTTGCTTATCCCAGATAGGCATAAGACCTAATGCTGTCTTGAACAACGTTATCAACTGATTATGTTAACTCCGGAAAGTTTGTTCATCCAATATGTCTCTTTACTCAACTGTTACTTGCACAATGTAGATCGATCTCTCGAGTTGAATTGCTTATGAAATAAATTTGCAAGAATTTGAATTCGGTACATGTAATAAAAAGACAGTCTTGTACTAAGAAGATAAGCTCAGATCGATCTTCACAACCCTGCTAATATCGATTCCTTCATAAGACTCAAATCCGCGTACCGCAACGCAAAATTAACCTGGATATATTTAGAGGTCTTAGCTGAATTGTACAGTCTCTAATACATGTAAATTTTATTAGGAAACAAATAAGAAAGAAAAAACTCTTTTACTAGAAACTTTGGTGACAATCGTTTCAATGGTTTAGGAACACATAAAGGAACATACAAATATTTATTTTTATTGACACAGATTGACATAATTCATAAACGACTATCTGAGAAATTGATGATAAAGAAACTGATTATTCACTCTGGAAAGCCACGAAATACCTAAAGCGTTCATATCTACACAGTCCACCTACAAGAGACCTATATGAGAATTGGGCACGTGACAATCACCAAAATGCAGAATCATTTGCTGAATATCTAGAGAACAACTTTCCAACCAAACGAAACTAATATTTAATATAATTTGCCGGACATAGAAGCTGAAAATCCGATGATTGAATTGGTCACGCCGAAAGAGCTAACCAAAGTTATCAAAACTGACATTAATACCAGTAATTCACTAGGCTATGATTTAATAACAGGAGAATTACTGCAAAAACTACCAAGAAAGAGAAAAAACTCACCAACTTGATCAATACAACATTTAGATTAAAACATGTACCAGGAATTTGGAAGATGGCGAAAATTATAATCATCCCAAATAATACGCCAGTAATATCTAAGGTTTTTGAAAAACTTCTGTTGAAAAGAAAAAACCGATCATACAATGAAAAAAACTAATACCAACATACCAGTTTGGGTTTATTAACAAACATTCAACAATTGACCAGGTCCGCAGAATTAAAGATGTTATTGAAAAAGCCTACAAAAGTAAAAAAGTATGTTTAGGCCTATTCTAAGGTTTGTTCATAAACTACAGAAAATGTTACCAAAACAACACACCGAACTACTAAAATCGTACATTACAGTCAGAATGTTCAGAATTAAATAAGAAGAAGCTTACTTTACAATAAAAGAAGCTAAAGCAAGTGTACCACAAGGAAGCTTACTGGTGCCAATGCTTTATCTACTCTACACTTGTGATATTCCCCAAATGGAGAATATTACAATGGTGATTTGCTGATGACACTGCGATTATAGCTATCGGAGACAATAGTGAAGAAGCCACACGACACAAATTACAACAGGCAAGTGACAGTATAAATAATTGGACACAAGCTTGGAAAATAAAAATTAACGAAAGTAAATCTGTGCATGTGCAGTGCACCTTCAATCAGACCGTACAAGCAACAATAACAATAAATAATACCATTATCATTCCATATAATAACGCCAAATATCTCGGAATGAATCTTGATGTAAAACTTTGTTGGAATTAGCATATATAGAAGAAAAGAAAAGAACCGGAATTGAAATGTAGGAAAATGTATTGGCTAATTGGAAAAAAATCACAATTATCAGTACATTATAAATAGCTATTATATAAGCAAATACTGAAACCTATATGGTATACAAAGTTTTATGATCATGTTCTGCAAAGAGTAACATAAACAAAATTCAAATTTTTTAGAACAAAATCCTGAGAATTATAGTGGGCGTATCCATATACTACAGGACTGACTACCTACATCGAGACCTTCAGATACCCACAGTCAGTCAAGAAATCAAGAAATATGTAAGGGAGCATGAGAAAAGACTCGATTCTCATGAGACTATTGAAGTATTGCAGCTTTTGGATACCACTAGATCAGGACACAGACTCAAAAGAATCAAACCATCTGAACTTGTGTAGTGCTGTGTAGTGAGGTGCATATAATAAAAAATACAGCGGTAACATGTATAAACATTATTTCACCAGAGACTGAGATAGGGCCGATGGATTCTAGTTATATACCTAAATTTAAGTTATCATAAAGATAAATTGTAGGTTAGTCGGAAACAACTAGTAACAATGTAATAATTAAAAAAATAGATTAACTTAAGTATTTCACTAATAAAGTTATATATCTTCTTAGGTGTCTATCACTAAAGAGCTTCTCTTTATATCAACGATTTTCATAGAACATGCCACTGATTTGACTGCAATCTCCCATCCGTAAAATATTAGGTGCTTACATTTTGATTGAGAAAATTTATTGGTGAAAATGCAAAATATTAATGTAAATAACGTTAGCTGTAACAGCTGGAGAACTAAGACGGTTCGTAGACAATGAATTGTAAGGCTTATTGGACGAAAACCCAGCTGACTCTCTGCATTTTCGCTCAGATTATGAGTCAATTATTTCCCGACATATATGCATACTATGACAAATATTCAAATGAAGGGAAAATGGCGACCACACAAATTGGTTGAAGGTGACTTAGGTCGATGTAGTATTGCATTCCCAAGCGTAAAAAAATCATAGGCGAATCCAGTAGAGCCATCCTTATTGATACCGAAGAGAAATATTCATGACTATAAAATATTGACTATATTCATGGCTATAGAATCTTGAAATAAAGTAGTGGTCGTTATTCTGCCTGGGCAGCTTTTAATAGTTATAAAAATTGAGTATCAATTGCACCTTTTTTCCACCAGTTTTTGAAGATCTTTGAAATGGCACTGTTTTTACCCAAATTTCCATGGTGACCCTAATTGGAATGGTTTACCAAGTTTTGGTGATTCCAGACCGTAATAGTTTATAGCTAAGAAACTGAGGTACTGAGGATACGCCTTTTATGGCTTTACACCTTGAACTATGATGCGTATTCCGGGAATCCACGGCCTAGGGGAGTTTTTCAAAGTTTGAAAGTTTCTTACTTGGAATAGTTTATGGCTAGGTGTTATTGAGTACCTTCAATCCACCTTTTGTGACATTACAGTTTCACTACGACAGTTTTGTTCTAATTTCACTTAATTACAACCAGAAAATACTTTGAGTAACTAGAGGACGATTGCCAATCCATCGTCAAACTGTCTTCTTTTCTTTATAATTAATTTGATTCCGGTTACTTCAAGAAAAGTGTTTTACTTTAAAGAAAAGAAAATGCGACTTTAAAGGCGATACAACGCGACCCTGAGGGTCTATTAGAAAATAGACTAATTCCTTTCATTCGTTCACCATTCAGGTAGTTTTTAAATAGATGACAGGATAGTCAGAGCCGTACTACATAACATATATACTTAAGTTACGAAAACCCAGTCTTATGTAAACGTAGATCCTATACTAATGTTTTACTAGTTAATAACTCAGAAAAGTAAAAAACTCGTAGAGAGAACTTTTTGAAAGTACCTTATAAACATTGGCGGTTCTTCTTTTCGATAATGCCGTAAACGAAAATTTAATATGAATCGGTAAAAAAAACAGGACAAATTTTGATCCATCATCAATTTCAATCAATCAAGTCATCTCGAAAAACTATAATTATACCAATAACGATTTTTTTGTGTGGTATCAGTGCTATTACAACGACACCGAAAAAACCATTGGGAGACGTGTTAAAAATGGTTGAGGTATTAATAACCGTTCAAGACACGCATTTACGTAATATATGAATGCCCGCACTCGACTACCAAAATTGCACACAATTTTACTAAATATAGTAATTTCGCTCCACTTTCCGTCCATTTATCCTCGACGGCTTAATATAGCCTTTTAGGCAACGTCCCATTTTTCGGTAATTGAAAACTGCTTAAACAGTTTTTTTTAAATTTCGAAATCTGTATCTTATACGTTTTTCCGCCTTATCAAACACTCACAATGCTGATCTCTGTTAATATAATGAAACCAGTTCAAGAGAAATCTTCTTGAAAATATAGTGATACTAAGCGTCGGTGTCTTAACGCACTAAACGAAATATATTATAAAAAAATAAAATAAAGACTATGTTAAATTAATAAGATTAACATTGTTTATTACTATGATAAATAATAGGACATAAATGTTGTAGCGTTGTTCATTATTAACTCCCATTTAAAATGAGGGCCACCAAATTGTCATCAAGGAACATTATATGAATGTTATGCGTCATTTACATATTAAAAATAATAGTGAACTCACGTCATCACAATATCAAATGTATTGCCTATCACAATTTATAAATTTATTTTAAAACCAGTCAATATTTTTCTTCTCATTTTATTTTAGTTAAAAAGAAATACAGTGCTGTATGATCCGTTCGAATATGTAATCGAATCAACTAAAAGAATGCGCCAAAACTGGTTATGAAATGTTTTCAAAATTCAACAAAACATTATTGATAATAATTACCGGCTAACATGGTTTTGGCACTTACTAATATGCATTAGATGTACTATATTATTAAAATAAAACTTGAACGGCACCGACTTCAAAATAGTCAGTTGGTAGTAGTTAAAATAATATTGTAAATAGATAAATAGGTTTAGGTAGGTATTAAGCTAAATTCTGTGTATATAGTAGAAAAAAAATACATTAGATTAAATAGATTAAATAAAGTTCTTGTTTATTTTTATTTAGTTATTACAACAATTGTTATGTACATATTTTAGTTAAATTTTTTTTGTGTGTTGAAAATCTAAGCTTGATCATTTTTTAATCTTTAGTGAGTTCCTTATTTATTTTTTGAAGTCGGTTTCAAACTCTTCAGTGATACTTACTCAATAAATTACGAAGTTATTTTACTAAGTGTTACGATAGACTGAAAATAAGGAACTCTTCAGGCCCCGGGGTCCGTTACCTAACGGTTATACAATAGATGATTTGACAAATGTTCTAAACAAACTAGAACACAACAAAAAGTGGTTGTTTCCGCCGGTAATCGAACCCGCGACCTTCGCGTGTGAGCTGAACGCTCTAATCACTAAACTATAGAAGCAGTTGTTTGCAATATTACTACGGCTTCTCATTTGATATGTTTAGCGTTTAAAAAGCAAACTGAACGGCTTTTGCACTAAATTAAATCTGTTTGCACAAATATCTGATTATTCTTATCTGATTATTTTAAACTAAAAATTTGAAAAATCGACGAACATACATTAAAACAAATATATACAGTCAAACATAGAACCTCCTCCTTTTTTGAAGCAGATTAAAAAATTCGGATTTAACATTTATATTAGGTTATAGATACAGACACTTAAAATAGCAGAACGTACTTGAGATGAATTGATAAAACCGAGTACCATATAACTAAATAATAATTCTTGCTCAATTTCCCTGTAAGCAAAGTTCCGCCAACTTAGCGAAAAGATTATTTGGTAATTTAAAATTGCTTATTAATTAATCTCAAAGAAGATAACACAATATAATATGTATTATTATCCATATATACACTAATCGAATATGTTAAAGGAAATTTGGCGGCCCTATCTTGAATCACTGAGATTGTTTTAACTGTCATGGTAGTAGTTGGATGTGACCAAACACTAGAAGTTGCATGCGCGGCAACATCGCTTTCAAGTTCAAAAGGATGTTCTGAATCACGTGAGTAATATAAAATCGAGTATTTTCAAGCAGCAGTTGCTTCCAACCATAGCATTTGGTACTTTCATATAACCATTTTCTCTAAATTTTTTTAATTATTAGTTGTAGCGTTTCGTAGGTTATATTTCATAGAGACAAAGGAGAATCCGATCTATATATTTGACTTAGAATATATACGTTTGGGGCTCTCCTAGGCAATTTACTTCTCATCGCCCGTTTTTTGCCGGATAATTAGTTGAAAGATCGTGTTCATTTAAAACATTTTCAAAATTTATAAAAACTTTTTTGTGCCATACTTATGATATTGATATAAACGCCTGGAAATTGTTATTTGGGCAGCATCTCTTTGTGATAAAGTTGCTAGGTAGTCTGATTCTCATTTATCCTTTCCTTGAAGAGCTAGATACAAAAGCTTTTCAAAATGTTATAAAACTCAAGCTTTAATACTGCTTGTCTTTATCAATCAGAATATTTTAATAACTATTTCCTACAGTTTTAATAAAACATGATTCGCATCTTCGCCATTATTTATTTAACCTTTATAATTATGGTTACAAAAAACTAACAACAATTAATAACTTTTTTAACATTTAATATTCGCTGATCCGATTCGCTACGTTTTTTGTTAGTACAACAAAAGTAGATCTAAACTAAATTAAAAAGGCGAATCTCTAATTTAAACGTTGAAATTGACAGAACGTTTAATTTTGAAGAAATGAAGAGTGGTTATTTAGCGCCGTCAGTGTCAGAAGGCTGGTCCTGTTCGGGTTTAATGATATATGCTACGGGCGTTTATTCAAAAGACTGTCAAGTCCTTTAACTATAAAGCCGCCTATTCTATCGTCAGAAAAAAAAGATCCTCACATATTATTAGTTTCGTTATTTAGGAATGTTGGAAATCTAGATCGAATTTTGGCATACAGGGTCTGATAAAAATTTGTAGATTCTAAGAAAATGACTAATTAACAGGTCAATTGAAAGGTCCCCGGCCTACCATAGTAAAACACATTTTTTTGGCAAAGTTAGCTTTTTTTTTAATCAACATAATTCCCTTCAAGGGTGATTTACTGATTATAGCGACCCTCCCCCTTTTCGATACCATTTTTGTAGTACGATTTGTCCTTTGCTTTAAAATTTCTTCTCAGCGAGCATCCTTTTGAGATCTGGGAACAGGAAATAGTCGCTGGGGGCCAGATCTGGAGAATGTGGTAGATAGATGGATTTTTACCATCGTTTTCACTGATTTGTGATATGGTGCATTATCTTGTTGAAGCGGTGCTTTATTTTTCTTCAAATGCGGCTGTTTTTCGGCGATTTCATCCTTCAAACAGTTGAATAAGTTTATCTGATAGTCGCTGTTGATGGTCTTTCCATTTTCAAGGTAGTCAATGAAAATTATTCCATGCGCATCCCAAAATATAGACGCCATAACATTGCCAGCCGACTGTTGCGTTTTCCCACGCTTTGGAGCGGGTTCATCGTATGCAATCCGCTCGACTGACTGTCGGACTTCGGAGTGAAATGATGGAGCCACGTTTCATCTATTGTCACATATCGATGTAAAAACTTGGGTTTATTACGCTTGATCATCTTCAAACACTGCTCCGAATCATCAACTCATCGTTCTTTTTTGTCAAAAGTATGCTCGCGCGGCACCCACTTTTCACAGAGCTTTCTTATACCCAAATATTCGTGAACGATATGATGTGCACGTTCAGTTGATGTCTGAATGTAAGCTATTTCAATTTAAGGCCATTCAAAATCATTTTGTGGTTTTTTTAAATGTTTTCATCGGTAACAATCTATTTTGTGCGTCCACTGCGTTCACCGTCTTCGGTGCTCATTTCACCACGTCTAAAATTAGCATACAAATCCTTGATGGTTGATTTTCCTGGGGCAGCGTCTGGAAACTCGGCATCAAGCCAAATTTTTGCTTCAACTGTGTTTCCCTTCAAAAAGCAATATTTTGTCAACACGTGAAATTCCTTTCTATCCATGTTTTTCAAAATAACAAAAGCTGCTTCACTCAAAATGCTATAATTCACAAACCAAAACCTTTCAATTGACCTGTTATCTGGTTAAACTAGTCTTTTGTTCTGAGGAGAGACATCTCTTCCGCTTAAGAGGAACTTTTAAATTCCTAATTATTTTCTTCTTAAAATTCTTACTGGATATTTATAAATTCCACTTATTTCTCGAACTGACACTCTACCATTAAGGATATCCCCAACTGCATTCGGAAGGTCTTCTTCTGACCACTGTCGTCTTAGATTTCTTCGTATATAAAAGTGCGGCGTGGTATTATACCTTTACACTTAAAACAATAAAAAATGTATAAACAATTCGATCTGTTTCATAAATAAAATTCTTAGGGTAATATGGCCCACTGCTAGTTTGATGAGGCATATTACCCCGAAGAGCAAGAAAACAATTAAAACTACAATTCACAAACCTACGGTTAAACGTAGTAAACGCTACATATGGCAAAAGTTATTTTAAAAGTCTTACTTGAACCAATTTAATATTTAAATCAAATCAGTAATACTTGATTGGAAAACGTCTTATCAAGTTTGACTCAATAAAATTTCCTGGGGGTTACGTATCGGTTTTTGCATCGTATAAAAGATAACTGATGACTTTTGCTGCGCCAGCGTCAACCTTCCCTACTAGCTAGAATAAAACCACAAAACATTGAAATATAGAATGAATACTTAAGTGTGCACACCCGTAACCATGATCTCAGTGTACTGACACACCGCCAGAGGGCCGCCGATAAAAAGATTTTCTTTCTTTCGATTTGAATTATTGATTGTCATAACAATTGATAATAATTGAAATGTCATAAAATAGAGCGTGTAGCGTTTGTGAAGTGTAGGTTCTAACATAATGCATCTTTTCCCCAAAAGTTTTGCTTTAACCGAGAAATGGCTTGATAAGGTAAACAATGACAAACTTAAGAGGCTACCTCAGCAGTATTTATATGCGCATATAAGGGTTTGCTCTTAGCATTTTAGACCAGAAAGTTATAGACCAAAATATGGTAGACCAATGGCTTATCTTATGACTTATGGCTTAGCAAAGATGCTGTTCCCAGTTGCAACCTAAATAGTGTAAAAAGTAAGTATAATTTTTTCGCAATAGAGATACCTCAATACTTAAAAATATGTTATGTGTCTACATAGAGCACACAGAAATAAAGGAACATGTGCCTTCAACACAGGAGCCAGACCATACAACACCAAAAGTACAAGTAACTGTGTGTAATATCTTTTTATTATTCAATTGAATCTAGAGGTCGTATACCATCTGCAGTTAATGTTACTCGACAACTTACGTTAATTCCAAAAAAGCCCGGCATTTATATTAACAAGTAGTTTTTGCTTATAAAAAGTCAATAGAATAAATAGTACATATATAGTAATGATGATTAGACCATTTCAGTAGTATAGTTTGGAAAAATAATAATTAGGTGTTGCTTGTTCTGGTGCATGAGAAAAATAAACAGGACTATAAAGGGAAAAAATTAAAAAATGTGCATGGCTACATATCTTATGGATAAGGTGCAATTAAGCAGCTATAAAAAATATATAAAAAAAGGAGGTTTCGTAATCAAAATTGTAAAATGCAACTACTATCCTGGAAAAAATATTTTATAGATTTTTATGTTATAATATTTAGGACAATAATTAATGTACATTTAGAAATATTAGTTAAAATTAGAAAATAAGTTATCAGTTGTCATATTACATGTGATTTTGTATGTATTTAGAAAATGTATTATACAAATGTTAACTAGTATTTATATAAAATATTTTATTAAAATTGTATTTTTTTATTTCCCTCTGTAATATAAATAAATTTTATTCTTATTTTTTAGTACCGGGGAGGGGGGGGTTCAGCTTTGCGCCACCTCTGGTGGCGTGGCAGAGCATAATACAGGGGAGATCACATCATTATAAGTCTGTATATTTTTTGAATAGGACTGAGTCGTATTAACCGATGCGGCATATTCTCCCGTTTTATTCTACACTAATTATAGAGATTTTAGGGGTGGTTCTATATACCACATACATATTGATTTGATATATTTCTAGTATACACACCGTGTTATTATATAAAACCATAGGTTACAGAAATTATCGGAAAGTTGAAAAGTGAAATTTCGTAACTATAAAATAACTATAAATATATTTAAGTGCTTTTTCTCTCAACCTTATTTTTCAGTATAAATCACATGACATCAAATTATAATAAACATAATTTTTACGCCATTTATATAATTTTATTTTTATAAGGAAGCTCTTTAATTCAAGAGAACACAAGGAATATATTATTTGAGAAACATTTAATGTGAATATATTTTAGCGTTATCATGGTCAACCAATAAAGTTCGATTAAGAGAAAGTCTTAGTTCAAATTGTATAAAAAAAGTTTCGTTAATTTCTCACACATAGCCAAACTGATTTTGTATTATAAGTGCTTGACTATGATATAATAAGTCTTACAAAATAAGTGAACTATATATGTAAATTCAGTCAATCATAAAGACAGTTTGAACCTATGTGTAGCAGATATGGGGTTGCATTAAAACATAAAACTAACTAGTAATCCAACGATCCTAAAACAAAGTTCTATTAATCGTAGACCAATGCTTATCGTCATCATAATCATAAAGCCAATTTGGACCTATAGAGTGCAAATATGGAGTTTTCATAAAAATTCAAATCAACTAGTCATCCAACGCAGTCAACACAAGGTTCTTCGATCGATTACCAATGATTATCGCTACGTAACCAACGAAGAGCTGCACGATAAACTTTAAATCAAATAGATATACGAAATGATCCAAGATATCGCCTAAACAGGAAGTAAGGTTACTAAATCACAGCAACATGGAACCAATGGACAATAGGCAGGAAATCAGAAGATTAAGGCGAACCAAACCACACGAACTTGTTTAGGAAATACATACTGATGCATTATCCCGTACCGGCCTTGCTTGTGTATTAAGGCAAATATAACAGCACAGTAGTAATAAATTCATTTGAAAATTAAGATTTCTCTAAGCATGTTTAATGTAAGATGTTATTAATAGAAAAATATGTAAATTCACTTCCTCTTATGGATAGGCCAAATTGTTGAACTTAAATTAAGAAAACCTAAAGTTAAATACTTAGAAATAGTAAGATTAGAAATGGGTTGCTTCTGTATTTCATATTGATTAAAGTATATGTTCCTAATTTTTTATTCCCTGAATGACGATATAATGCAAGTTACAGTCATAAATGTTATATTTGAAAATATCTAATACAAATCTTGAATGTATTTATTTTGGAGATTTACTGGTTTTGAAGTACATGTTAATTTTTTAGAACAGTGAGGATGCCTTATTTATGATCTAAAACAATTAGTGTTCATAATGGATTGTGATTTTCAATAGACAAAAGTGATCCGATAAGATAGTGCCATTGTAGTCAAAAGAGTAACCAAGGTGAGTAAGAGAAAATATTTTTAAGATTTCTAGGTTGGTCACTTGTCAGTCAAAAGGCTTAGTTATAAAGTTACAATAACATACAATTCCTACCCGCTAATTTAATTTTCTAATCTACGTAAATATAAAATACACACAGAAACCACACATTATTAATTAATTATAAAATAATAAAATTAATAAAATTAGTCATAAATTAATATATTTTCGTAATAACACCAAAAAAACTAAATATGGATGCGAGTGATACAATTTACAATAATTTCTGATAAAAGTGCCAGCATTGACAATATTAAACCGACAAATAAACAATAAAACACTACACGAATTTTCTTCCAAGATACTTTTTCAAACGATTTCTTACAGTCGGTGGTTGGTCCATTTGATATCGTACGATTCTGGAACAGGGCAAACTCGTTATTATATAGCAGAAATTTCACCAGCTTTTCTCGGTAGGGAAGATTTCTTCTAATATAAAACGTCAACATTCCTGCCACAATCGATTCGCGTAATTTTTTAAACAATTTCTTTGTTTGTCCATTGTTTTGAAAAGTTTCTTCCATTTGACGTGTGATTGCAAAAGCTTCATCTATATTTAACTTATAAATTCGTTGCATTATTTCATCAGGCCGCATATGTACTAAAATCTTCCTCAATTTATTTGGGACAAACTGATCGATCAATTTTGTTGAATACAACTTCATATTGTTGTCGATTAAATCTTTTGTAGAATCGATATCACTCGAGTAATGAAGAGTAATCAAGGAATTTGTCATTTGAGCTTGATACATATTGGTAATGAAGAATAGAAATATTAAATTTAGAAAAACCAATAGTTTAAAAAACATAGTTTTTCTAAAATATGGTAGGGTAGAAAAAATTAAGTATAAAATATAAAGAGCACAAATAGTAACAGTAATTATGAGCCAAGAAGGAGCGTCAAATATCGATACTAAATTACGTGATGAATCTATTTTTTTTGTGACCAATATGTTATAAACCAAGTGAGTGAAGATAATCGAAATATGATACGTATAGTTCGTATAATACCGATCAGGATTTAAACTAACATCAAAATGATTCTGCTCTAGTTCTTGGATAATATATTTATGACTGTATTTTGGTAAAAATGTTATATTGAGCGATGTATTTAGACTCATAGCTACGATGTTACCTAACTCGTATACCAAGCCAGTACAGCTTCCATTAATACAAACAGCGTAATCGCTTTCAGCGACAATTGCTCTTATTTTAACCCCATATAAATTTGTCGTTTTATCAGGAAATAATTCGGTGTATCTCCAATTTTCAGTGAAGTTTAATATCTTCTTTTCATAAGGACTGTAAGATATCACCTGCAGTTCTTCAAGTTGTTCATACACTAATAAAAAATTCAAAACCTGATAAATATCCCATATTGCCTTCATATTCGTAACGATATCCATGTCTGTGATAGGTTTCAGTATTAAGAAAATGAATTTTGTCTTATTTTTCCACATTAATGAATCCTTAAGAAATTTTAACAAAAATGTCTTTGTTTGAAATAATTCTTCTTCGAGAACAACAATACTGCTGAAGATAGTATTGGTGTTTATTTTCTGGTCCATAAAATTTTCATTTATCAAAGTTAAAGGAATTTTCTTTTGGGCTGTCATATGGTCAACAAAATCACTGACTGTATTTCCTTTTATGTATATAAATCCTGCATAAGTACTATGCTCAATTAATATATCTTTATCTAGAAAATTAATTAAACGAAAATATGTATTATCGAAGCCCCTAATGTTTACACACTGTACTTCTAAAATATTTAGTATATTAGTAATACTGAAAAGTATAAATTTGATTTTAAAAAATGTTAAATAATACATGTTTGTCCAACGGTTTGAATCTAACAGCATATACACAGAATTTTACATTTTATAAGTTTCAATACATTAATATAACCAATAAAGTTTTAATACGTTTATAATAGGTTTTCCATTAAAACATGCTAATTTATTTAAAATATTTTATTGCTCAAGTAAATTGAAAATATACTGTATAGTCTATTCAAAGTTTTTTTAGTAACGCGTCGTGGATATTTGTAACGTCAAAACATTACAATGTTGCCGCATCAACTCTGAGTTTATATTATAATACATTACATATATATATATATATATATATATATATATATATATATATATATTATATGACATATATTATCGAAGGACTTAAAACTACAGTTAAGAACACAGCAGTACTTTGTAGGTTATATTTGTTTCGTTAACATTGAGATCTTTTCTACAACATCCAGGTAGAATTTTTAGGGGCGTTTTCTTTTGTAGTGTTATCCCCCTGGAGGCCTAATCCACCTAATTAACAATTGTATATCTGAGAAACGTATTTTACTTTCATTCGAGAGCATATTTACATTTTACGTTTAGTTCTTGTTTCCTTCGATGGTGTGTTTACTTGGCAAGTCATCTTGGTATCACTGTATTTTTATTTATTCTGCCTATGTACACCATTCTTCATAAAATTAATCACTGAATTATGTCTAATGCATTTACCATATCTACAAAACAGTTAGTACTCATTCTCTCCTTATACGTTCTAACCTAATGCTCATGTTTAATTTTGAACAGTTATAATCATATCTGTGCACACAAATCTTTCACGCCCTACAGTACCATTTTATACAGTTATATTCAATTTATTATGTGCGCAAAGCTTTAGTTGTTTCCACTCTCATCGCTCTGTCTCAGGAGTTTCCAGCATTGCACAGCATTATCCCATATCCTGAAAATTTCCTTCAGTCACTTTCACTTTACTGTTAATACTAAATAAACTGTTAATTTATGTCTAAAACATGTTCACAATTCCACCATTTATCAGTTGCATCCTTTGAATGTCTTATCATCCAAACCGAAGGTGTTATGGTTGACAAAGCTTCCTTCCACATATCCAAACAGTTTTTGATAGAATATCCTTCTCAACAAGCAATATATCTGCAATTAACTATTCATAAATATAATGACCAACAAAACCCAATTGAATGCTACTGTAACTTTTACCTTTTTCCATAAATTTTTATTGTCTTTACACTTTTTTTGTTACGGTCTTGCCAAGAGTGCCACAATGAACCATTTTGAAATATTCAAGTTTCTTATATTATTTCATGTCCGTAATTGAATTATTTTTCAGGTATTGTCTGGTAGTTCTATTAACCCTCTGCGAGGTTTATCTTTACACTATCCTATACCCTGTAAGAATGTATGAAAGGATATCTTACATCCCTCAAAAAGCTGCATGTCCCTAATTCATTTATGTATACTTTCCAGAGAGACAATTTTCTCTAAAATAATTTTATTAAATTATGTTTATATTGATAAAATAGTTTGTGTACTTACTGTTCTTATACATTTCGTATATTTGTCTCGAATAGAGCCAAATCAAAATGGTTAAGATTCGACACCCCCTTTGTATATAGACGGGATTTCTTGTGGGAATCTAACGTATTATTCTTCATTTTGTAAGCGATGTTATTCACAGTACCCACAGTAATATTTAGTACGGCAGCAATCCGCTAAAAATATTTTGAATAAAATTGAACGGACTTATATTATTTAATATCATCAATAATTACCTCTCCAACGGAATTTAACGGCAAAAGGAGGCTTCCATTATCCCGTTCCTTTTTGAATTAATCTATTAAAGCTGCTATCAATTTGTGACCCTGAATATCTATTGTTTTCGGAATTTTCAAACAAAGTAATATGATATATTACGGAGCGACTTAAAATTTATCTAAATAAAGGGCTAAAATAATGTTTGCCGGTTTATAACCTGTAATAATTATAACTAATATTTTGAATAATTTGACGTACATCTGACAATCGGACGGCGACCAGCTGCCAGACGTATGCAAAATTCTTGAAAGCAATAGTCATAGAGGTTTTAACTCTTATATATACTTTATAAATTATTGTGGCTGGGGGATGTTCTGCAAAGAGTAACATAAATCAAATACAAATTTTTCAGAATAAAGTCCTGAGAGGTATTGTAGGTGCACCCAAATACTATAGGACTGATTAATTACATCGAGACCTTCAGATATCCACAGTCAGTCAAGAAATCAAGAGAATTGCAAGGAGCCATGAGGAAAGACTCCATTCTCATACGAATATTGAAATAATGCAACTATTGGATACCACCAGAACAGGATACAGACTCAAAAGAATCAAACCATCTGATCTTGTGTAGTGTTGTGTAGTGAGGTGCATATATTAAAAAATTCAGTAGTGACGTGTATAAACCATGTATTTCACCACAGAGACTGAGATAAGGCCGATGGGTCCTCCTAGTTATATACCTAGATTTAAGTTATTATAAAGACAAAATTTAGGTTAGACGGAAACGACTAATAACATTATATTAATTAAATAATAAAAAAAACTATATAGACACAATGTACCTTAATTCCTCTCGTCTATTCAAAGTTTATTTATATATGCGGCATCAAAATATGTTAAGTCAAAACTTCACAATATTGCCGCAACAGCTATGAGGTTTCGTTCAGTTTGCCTTTTACATACAACAAAATTCTAATCTATATAAAATAGTTGAACAAAAAT
The DNA here is from genome assembly GCF_030347505.1 of Rhynchophorus ferrugineus. NCBI lineage: Eukaryota > Metazoa > Arthropoda > Insecta > Coleoptera > Curculionidae > Rhynchophorus > Rhynchophorus ferrugineus. Next base: position 57,343,073 of record NW_027472580.1, on the reverse strand, counting down.
GTTATCAAATATGATTTTAACATTATAGTATATCTAAAAACTACAGTTAATTATACAGTCACAATAATTTATAGGTAAGAGTTAAAACCTCCTATAACTAGAGCTTTCAAGAATTTTGCATATGTCTGACAAATGAACGACGGCCGGTTGTCAAAAATGCGCAATATTATTCAAAATATTACTTATAATTACTACAGGTTATAAACCGAAAAACGTTATTGTAGAGTTTTGATTATTTTGATAAATTTTAAATCCCTCGCATTTAGTTTGAAAATGCCGAAAACAATAGATAGTCAGGGTCACAAATTGATTGCGGCTTCCACAATTCGGTCCACAATTGACGGAGGAATCACCGAACATACATTAAAAAAATATATATGAAGCCAAACATAGAACCTCCTCCTTTTTCGAAGTCGATTAAAAATGCGATATATGGCAGTAGGTAAAGATGTAAAAAGCAAAAGTATTTTTTTACCGGACACTAATAAATGTAATAAAATGTAACTAAATGAGTGTTCGGATAAAAGTTATCTTTTTAGATGACAGATAATTCTAGATATTTTATTAAAAAAATCAATTTTCGGTTGATAGTAGATGACCATATAAAATATAAAATATATAAAAGAATGTTTGTTTGTCCTGAAAGCATGCCTAAGTGGTTTATCCAATTGTGGTGTACCCTTATTCGCCCGCGAAGAATTTGGCTCAAAAAATCTATATAATATTTAAATAATATTATAATATATTAGCTGCGATATCTGATTGATTGAGTATTATATGTTACATAACATTAAAGATTTTGATTATCACTTCAATAAGGCTAAATTAAATATCTTGCTGTACAAGAGTATGTGTTGCTATATAAAGTAAAAAAGTGTTTGGTTATATAACCTGTTTAGTGAAATTAGGTAATATATACAGTTTTGTTCGTGTTTCCGTCTAGTGCGTATAGGAATAAATCAGATGGTTTTCCGACATGTGAGGAAGCCGTATACAAACTACAAATTTAAAAGCTTTACTTCTTTTTGTATAGATGTGAGCGATATATGATGGTAGATGTTACTATTCCATAAATACTTTTAACAGCAACTAAAACAAAACAAGCAAGCCTACAATTAACTCAAAAATAGAGAAACAGAGTTGGGAAACTTCGCTGCTATGTATAAATAAGTTGCTTAGAAAAACATATATTTTAAATAATAATAAAATAATGTTTCAATGCAGCAAAATATTTAATAAACCAATCTCCAATTTAAACTAGTGTGAAATTATGTGAATTACAAATATTATTTAGAAAGTAAAAATCAAATTTAAGGGGTATGTATATCAGGAATCAATACATCAAAAAATTTAAAGAAAATACTTAAAATAATATGTCAATTCTACAACTAAAAACGTCAGAAAAAAAACTAAAACTTAAATAACGTACAAGAAGAATTAAAGTAAAAGCTGAAGCGAATTGAGTAATATAGATTATACTATTAATGATATAGTAATAGTATTACAACCAACAAATTTTTTTTGGAACATCTTTATTAGATAGGCTTAGTACAATCTTATTTATAAATTAATTTATTACTACATTTTAGTTGTACTTGAATTAATTGACAAACAAGACGAGTGCGGGAAAATACATTAATATATTCTTCAATTATAAAATTATAATAACTTATAGCTATAGTTATACTAAAGGTATACACTTTTTATAAGTTCGTATGGTTTGGTTCGCTTCAATCTCCTGACATCCTGCGCGCTGTCCAGCAGTTATATTGCTTCCACGTTAGTATGATTTAGTAATCTTCTTTCGTGTTTCAAAGCAGATAACTAAATCCAGCGTAGAGAACTATCGACTACTTTTGTTCTACTAGTTTAGTGTTGACTAGTTCATTCGATTGTTTTCGCTATTACTTGACTAGTTAGTTTCCAACACTACTGAAATCTCTCACAAAATGTTTAATTTAAAACAATTATAAAGCCAATTTGGACCTATGGGGTGCAAATATGCGGTTGCACCAAAAATTCAAATCAACTAGTCATCCAACGCAGTCAAAACAAGGTTCTTCAATTGATTATCAATAAATATCGCTAAATAACCTACGCAGAACTGCACGATGGCCTGGAAATCAAATGGATTTGTCAAGTTATCCAAGATTTCACCTTGAAACACGAAAGAAGATTACTAAATCATACTAACATGGAAGCAATACAACTGCTAGACAGCGGGCAGGATGTCAGGAGTTTGAAGTGAAACAGACCACACGAAATTATACAAAGTGTATACCTTTAGTGTAAACTATAGCTATAAGTTATTAAAATTTTATTATTGAGGAATACATATTAATGGATATTCTCGCACTCGTCTTACTTGTGAATTAATCCAAGTACAAATGAAACTAATACTAAGCGTATCTAATAAAGATGTTTCATGTAATTTTTCTTCATTCTTTTCTTGAGCGATAGAAAATATCAAATACTTGCAATTACTCAAATCAATTATTATTCATTCTTCAAAAATCGTACAATAAAGAACGATGTTGATTTAGCTTGATGTTGATTCAATCACCGATCTATTTTTGAAATCATTCAATATTTTGTTGTCCTGTGTATAGAACTGACTAAGTGCTAGCAGGGAGGCGTTTAGAGCACTAGTGAAAACGATGGGAGCAGCAGAACTTCTGATTCGAACAGTCTATACTTCACAACTCTTGCAATATATGGCTGAGCGTTGTCATGCAGGAATAAAACTTGACAAGCATGGCATCTGCTGAGTTTCAACAGGACAGCATCATCGTGAATTTTCAAAAGTGCTTGATGGGCCTGAGTATTCCATGATTAGCAATCTGTAAGTAATAACTCACTTAATAACAGTAAATGAAAAGCAATTATTTCATTAATTAAAATTACGTTGGATGTAACACCAGTTTAAATTATTTAATAGTTGTTTAAATTAATACTTTGGGTTTTCATCAATAAATAAAAGCTGATCAAAATATACATGCAAACACCTACCAATTATTCAATAATGATTAATTTTCCGAAGAAAAGTTATTTTAAAGAAACTTGTAATTTATTATTTGTAATTAAAATTTAATAACATGGATTACTTTTTCACACCGCTGATAATAAATAACATTAAAAACTGCTGAAGTCTTTACATAATTTATTTCATATATCATCTTTCTTTTGCAAACATGTTAGTTTTTGCTAATTAATTTAAATTACAAATTCGCGAGACTGCCGAAAATAAATGAAAGCTTCTATTCAAATTATAAAACCATCATACTAAAATCACAAGCTTACAGCATTAAAATAACACAATGATTACTTAAGAATATGCGAATTTGTATCAAAAAAAACCGCGAAGATTTATGAACTATTATAAATATTCATATTCAATTTGCGTTTTATTATAGTTATATAAAGGCCAACTGCATGAGAATCGATAACGGTAACTTTCCCAATGTCGTCAAATATAACGTTTGTATCAAAAATCGATTTGTATTAATTTACATAAACAACATTGACTGCAAGATTCATTTAATTGAACATGTATGTTTTAACTAAAAATATTCCTGTTCCAAACCTGCTGAAATTATGAATAATAAATTATTATGCGATTTTATTATGGTAATGTTATTTGAATTACATTATACAGTTTTTTTCCAAAATAGTACATATTACAAAATAATGCTAACTGCGGCTTACTAATGTGTATTGTTGAATTATTTTTATTCAAGTAAATATATTATCTTAAATGTGTGATTTAATTTTCTAGAGACTTCCATAATAATGCCATTCATTCATGTGGCGCGGGCTTCCTATGTAAGTGGCTGGCAAAATTGTTATTCTTCCCATATAATTCACATTGCCATCTGCATTTATAGCATCGCGGAGATGAATGTATTCCTCTGATCGAAGCTGGTGTTGGTTCGAACGGATGTAAGTCAATCGTTCAGTCTCAATTTGACATACAGGTCAAGTGCAAACTGACGAAAAAGTCGTCGACACATCAAAATATGATTTACTTTACCTTCACGGATTATGAGTCCGTATGAGTAGAACTTTTTTGTTGATTTCATCACCTGTAATCAAAAATGATATTTTTTTTTATTTGTTACTTAGATGAATTGAATTTAAAAATATTATTTAATCTTGTTCAATTCAGTTACCTGTTACTTGATTTACCATTTTTATATTAAAATGGTATCCATCTTTTCCCTGCCGGAAGATCAAATGATATTATAACGCATCATAAGTCCTGTGTGTTTCAGATACACGTTTTAAATAATTACTCCGACGATGAGGCACAGTATCTCTAGATTGTAAATTTTCTCCCAAAATGACAAAAGCCACTTCGTCAATGGTGACTGAATTAAACCTTCTTGTGTGTTCACCGGCGGGTGCTCCATCAGCTCGAATGACAATATTATGGCTGTCTGATGGCATCCAATCCAATGTTATCTTGAACATGTTTATTAAATTGTTGTTCTGATGAAGAAACCTTTGTAATTCTTGGACAATGGTTCTCTTCACTGTTGGATTATGAGCACAATGCTTATCAACTTCCGCATCTGAATTGCCCATAAAAAGAACTTGTAAAAATTGATTTTTAAAGATTTGTCCAATAATTATTTCGGATTTATATTTTAATACAAACTTGAATATTATAAAATGTAATAAATGTTTGTAATACTTTATTGTACATCAATAAATAACAAATATATGAAAATACATAGTAAATAAGATAAAATATTATGGTATCCCTTGAAAGTGGGCATATGTGTAGCGCCAAATGATGTCATCTGGAAACAGCTGTTATATTTCTGAATGTTGGCCAAGAAATGCTCAGAATCATTTCCAATCCCAGAAACTAAAGAGCGTAAAGGATCTGGTGGTGGGACCAATTTTGGCAATTTTACATTGCATCCAGCACAACATAATCCAGTAGATTCACCACTGTAATTTAACGCCTTGCAATATTTACAAATTATTGTAATTTCCGCAACTGTTACTGATTTGTCGGCACAATAATCTATTGCCGCATCATAGTGAAATGCAGCTCGTTCCAGAATCACAGGAGCACTGTGTCTGCGAAATCGCTCAATTTCATTATGTCGTGCTCGCTGTTGTTGTGTTTGATGTGCACGAATTCGTTGCATTCTAAGCCTATCTACTTCATTATCACTCTCTAAAGAACGCAATTCTGTCATAGCAATGCGACTATTTTCTTGATCTTCCCCTCTGTGGTCATCAGTGCGGTTAGCATGTGAGATAGCTCTTCGCATATTTGATTGACTGCGACGACCTAAATCAGGTCGACTTCTTCTCGGCATCGTAAATTGTAATTAATCAAAGTGAGAAAAGTTCTCGCGCACTTAGCAGTAAAATGTCACTATCACAAGAAATTAACAAAAAAAAGAGCACATAATTTAAAATGTCACCATCACAAGGGATCACCGAAGATAAAAAAACTCTCGCGCGCGTAACGCAAAAAACGTCACTCAAATAGATAGAAGGATGCGCTCTTTGTCTGAGGTATCGATCGACACAAAAGATGGATCGACATGGTTTATCAATCCATATAAAAATAATATGATATATAGATAACAACTGTTGTTAATCTACATAAAAATAATCCGATAGTTAACAACTGTAGTTAGCCAAAATTAAGTTAATTTTTTACCTCCTGAGAATAAAGACATAAACATTTTAATTAGTTATTCATTTTAAAATATTCTATATATATAATTTCCAGCTCTGTTCTCTGTTACACGAACACCTAATACAAATACTCAAACTCAAGGAAGTTGCAACTAGCTAGGGGACAAGTAAATGCCTATTTTCAAGCATTTGCACTAAATGAGCAGTTCTTGTGCAAATTTGTGATTGAAAATCTTGGGCAAAACTACACATCGTTGAAAAATAAGAACATCGAAGGCAGGTATGAAAGTAGGATATGAAATAGCGTTTTGTTAATGACTTCTCTATACTCATCAGAATGTCTTTAAATACATTTTTAATACATTTAAGTAAGGATTGTATAAATTTAATAATAACTAGAAAAAACCGTTCATACCACAGTGTGGCTTTAAAGCAGTTACAATTATTCACGAAATAGATTCGTAGAGCGTCTGAATAATCATTGGATCAAAACATCTGCCATTGTTTTAGTAATATTGGAGATGGAAATCTACTGGCCATTTTCTGTTCTAAAACTTCCCATAACGATTCACTTATGTTAAGGACTGGCGGTTATGCTGGCCAGATAAGATTTTGCTCCTTAAACTAACCTTTTCAGCAGTATATATGGGCACATTAACATCTTGAAATATGGCAGCGTTTGGCAGCAATATGCTAGCCATAGAAAGAACTTTGTCATTGAAGAACATATTCATTCGAATTAATCCGGCCTGATATGTGAATGAAATAATCTGATGAATACCACCATGTTGTCGCTCAATCATAACGAAGACTCCCCCGTGATTTCTTTTCCATACATAAACCCGGCGACAAATAAACAATGATCGTTACTCCACTTTTTTCACAGCTTGGTGTTGGCTTTTGTTATAAAGGATTTCGCATTCGCAGTCCTTCCGTGAATGTTAGCTTTGTGGAGCTCCCACCATACAGTTTTTATCGAAAACGTGTCATTGAAGTAAATATTAACTACCGATGCCGCTTTTGCCGCGGTAGTTCTATGTTGTTTGGCCATAATTCCTTTTAATATTTGTCGGTCTCTGTCAGCTAACTCTGAATTTCGTTCACTATTACCCTTCTTGATGTTTGTAACATGTTTTATATTTTCTGTCATTACTGTGGATACTGTTTCTCTTGAAAGGTTAAACAGTTTAGCTGTTTTCATCATAAATACTCTTACTAACCGAACACTAACGATTTTATTTCTTTGGAAGATAATACACTAAAATATAACTTAAAAGACTTGAAATGGAAACTGAACAATACATACGCAACGCACTATTTACACCGAAGCAGTGCAACATGCAACGTAATGTATTTTATTACACGGTATTGATATTATTTTGTTTAATCTCTATACTTGACAAGAAATCAGGTACGTAATGTGATCAGGTGTAAAGGCTTGATTTCAGGAGAAACACCAACATCATCTTGACCACTTGAATACCTAAACCACTCGAATCTGGAATAAGAAACCATTCGCTCGCAATTTGACAACACCGTCCTAGTTGGAGAGCATGATAATCAGGCGGTAATAGATTCTTATTCCAAGTGAATTTTGAACACCTAAAACACCAGATGGAACAGTAACTGGGAATAAGTCTTAAACAAAGATTATGGTTCAGATTCTATGTTAGATTTTAATTTGTTTGCAACCAAGGGTCCAACGAGGGTTTATCTGGACTAGACCTACAATTTAACGTGAATTCCGAAGCACGGTTCTTGGCATTAAGTCTACCTGGCTAATAGAGTGACTGGGATGGTTATTCCTTGTCGGATTTTTCACTGTTGTTTTAAGAATCCCACCCATTCCTCAACAGTATTCGAACCCGCGGCTATCTCAACAATAGGAGGACCACCCTGACACCTTCACCACTGCGCCAGCTTATATGGAATTATATCCTTTCATAATATGTTCGCCTGGATTAATATTATACAATCTTGTACTGATATTGATTATTGATAATGTATGTTATTATAATCTTGTACTCGATTTACAAAATTTAAGGAACATAGAAAAAACACTCATATTTAATGTCCGGAACAGCAACAGGTTTTTTTTTAAATGTGTGTATGTGTTATTCACATTTAAATCCAACATTTTCAAAATACATTACGGAATTACCTAAACTGAGATCATTTTTCATTAGCCTAGTAATATTAATTTCAACAGCAACATACTGGATTTTTTTTTATTATATGAAATATGGTATATGGATGAAACCTCTATCCTTCATTTCCATTTTTACTATAATACTTAATACAAAAATGCATCTTAAAAATTTGTATGAAAACTTATTTCCTATGCCTAAATATAAGTAACGTAAATAAAGTATAAAACTTAAATATAAGATAACGCAATAAATATTATTGAAATACTATTAACATTACAATCTCATCTTACTATCTTACATCTACTCTACAATGTCTACTTTATATATTTATACCACAATTTTTTTATTGAAAAAGTCAAATTGCAGACTATATTATTTTAAACTAATTTGTTCATTTTTATATTCGTTGTAAGTACATAATTAACGTTATCCACATTATATGCAGATTTAGCGATGCAATTTTATTTCCTTGCTATGAGCTTTCTGGAATATATAAAGATTGAAATATAGTGAAACCTATAAACCCTTCTGCCAATGTTGCTTTGCTAGAACAGCGAAATTAGACATTTTTGGCTTTCCAAAACCCTTCTACAAACAGTCTTCTTTCTAAATATAATATATATTCACTTAATTTATACCATTTTAACAATTTAGACCACCTTTTAGACCCAAGGAAAACAATTCTTAACGTTATTCGTTAATAACGTTGCCCTGAACCTAGACCCGCAATCCGTGCGTCAAGATTGGTTTTAGTTTTTGAGTTAGCGCATGCTAACAGTGTTGCATGACAGCTCTCAGGAAATAGAAATCTTTTTGTTTGGAAATAGTTTTTGTGCTGGGATTATGCTTCGGATCATGTGAAAACTCAAAAATAACCGAAACAGTTATATGCTCGGGGAACGTATAAACTTCAAGACAAATGCCCACAAAGATTTGTACTTGCAATGCTTTAGTTTTGCTATAGAAAATATTGAAAAGCCATGGGTACCAAAATTGTTTTCTAACGCATGCAGAACAAAGCTACACAAGTGATAATTTGGTGAAAATGTAAACTTTTCATGTTCTGCTCCAACGTTATGGAAATAATAGAAAAATAAGGTAGTTTGCTAATTTTGCTCGATGAATGTCGTTGGTATAAATGCAAAAAATAGTACCGTATAGATATCCTGACGTATCATATGACATATACCAATTTATCCCAGTATAGGTACAAATTGGCCATTAATGGCCATTTTTTTATTAATCTCCTAGAACGTCAACAATCTTCCCATGGGCAATAAGTATTATAATATGATTTCAGTTATATAATATAACTATCCTGACATGTAGTAGATCATTTCAGTAAGTGATCTACTGTACAACTTATAATCAAAATCTTATTCTAGATACTATTCTAACTTATTTTAAAGTCTATCCTAACTTATTTTAAAAACTATTCTAGCTTACTCTAGATCTCACTCTATGCGCCTATTAATTAGTTCGTATGGTAGTTTGCGTTTGAGTCTATGCACTACACTGTCATCGCGCACATTTAACTGCTTGGCGAGTGCATTGGGATGCATTAATAGCCTTCCAGAGTACTTTGCACTAACACTCCGAATCATGCTCGTTATGGGTTCTATGGGGATATCGCGTTGAATCAGTTTGTTGAACACGTAATATGGGGCATCGACGATGTCTCGAAACACTTTATTCTGGAACCTTTGGAGGATATAGATGTTAAATTTGTTAGTAGTACCCCACAGTTCAATACCATAGGTCCAAATGGGCCTAAGTATTGACTTATACAGTAAAACCTTGTTATCTAATGAAAATTTAGATTTACGCCCGGTATATCATATTAATGCCTAGTATATCAGCCAGTATATTTGGTTTAGTTTAAGCCCAAGCTGTTTGCGTTTTATAACTATATGCTTTTTCCATGTTAAACGTTGATTGAAATTCGTTCCCAGGTATTTAACGTTGTCTGCTTGCGGAAGTTCATGATTATTCAATTTTACTGAGGGACATGTTCTTTTGCAAAGGGTGAATGTCACATGGGTAGATTTTGTCTCATTTGCTTTGATACGCCACGTTTTTAACCACAACTCGACTTTGTTAAGATGAAGTTGGAGGTTTCTTGTGGCTGATATTGGATACACGTATGATGATAAAACCGCTGTATCGTCAGAATATGTTGCAGCAGTAGTGTTTCTGGAGGTCGGTAGGTCAGCTGTATACAATAAATATATCAATGGGCCAAGAATAATGCCCTGCGAAACACCCGAATATATTGGGTCTAGGTCAGTATATTCGCCACCCTGCTTGACAATAAAATGTCTGTCTGTGATGTACGATTTCAGCAGTTGAAACTGTGTATGGAGCAAAATCTTTTTCAATTTAAGATGCAGTTCAGTGTGCCACACCTTATCGAAGGCCTGAGAAATATCGAGAAATGCAGCGGAACAATATTTTTTATCGTTTAAGGTTTTGTTAATTTGGTTGTTATGTATTTGTTCTATTGTTCCGTGTTTATTACGGAAGCCAAAGTGATGGTCTGAAATAATAATTCTCTTCTCTGTGATTATTTTGAGTCTCTTAATGTATAATGTAACAGACGACGATATCTGACGGCCAATATGTTGGCTCACCAGTAGATATATGCTATAAATCATGTGCCTTCATTGCTTTGACCAATTCTCTTTGCTATTATTAATCGCGAACCCCATATTACATGTTTTGCATTGTACTCTCCTTCGGCAATGAATCTATTAGCCATCGTGTTAAAGAGACCGTTGTATTGTTCTGCCTTGTTGTTGTGTTTAGGTGGACAATAAATAGCACTTATTGCTAATGGCCCGTGCACTTCTTCAATGGTTACACTAGTGGCTTGTAAATATTCCTCGCTGAATTTCTTTCTTTCGCAGTGTTCTATGTTTTCACAGATAATTATAGATGTTGTACAATATTTTGTTCAATATTTTGCTCATATAAGAACATTTTAAGCTCCCGGGCATGTTGCTGGAGTCTATTAGCTTTCTAGACGGCTATTTTGTGTTTGCTGTAATAGCTATCAGTCAGTTAATAGCCAATAATAGCGAAATAATGGGTATATTGAATATACCATATTCGAAAATTAGAATCAACATAAAACACGGGCTGCTGATTTGTATTCGATCCCCGAAATTATTTATTTATTTATTTTATTTATTTATTTGTCTCGCCTATAAATATCCCACCTAATAACTAATGTCTATTAGTAACTACTGAATAGCACAATATCCTATCTTAATAAAAATAAATTTTTTTTAATTTGCACCAAAATTAAAAATACACTCTATAACGAGAAAATTACCGCATACTTTATTTCCAACGTTTAAACAATAAAATATAATGCAAAAAAAGAACGATGAAGAAGAACAGAAAACAGATTTGTCACTTTGGTAAGGTCGAAAAAATTTCGCCTGTGTTATCAAGATAACAATACGTCAAGTGCAATTTACATGTTAAAGGTATAAGTTTACTTAATAAATGTTAAGGTCCAGTAGTATATTTAAAACGATTTGTTATTTTACGTAATGTGATCAGCTGTATCGGGACATAAACCATTGGCGTACCCGAACAAGCGACACATTCAACTGACTTAATGAAATTAATTAATTTCCAGCAATTGCATAAGTAATAGCTGCTCCCATGTTGTACGGCAATCGCCCTCGTTCGAGTCAATATTTCCTTTTCTATCATTGTGATTCAGCGATTATGGGTGTTAAAACCATTAGAACCTATCAAAATTATTTATATTTGGCACTGTTCTGTATATTTACTAATTAATTATACTAGTAAATAATGATTCTGTAGTTTTCCTTATGAAACAAGTTTTGAATACAATGAGACGAAATCAGTATTACAATTGTTCAAACAGATAAGTTTTAGATAGGATATGATTTTTTCGAGTGTTTGAGTAAGTACCGTCCTCTATATTTGGTTTTCGAATAGCAAATACGTTGCATTTTAATATGGTGACTCCTTAATGTTGACTCAGAATAATTATTATGCATTTACATAAATAGAAAATGAATTAACATGAAGCAGTAAAGATTATTAACATTTTATAAACCTGCGAAAACAGTATTAAAACAAAAAGATTTGTAGTTGTCAAGATGTATATTTTTTTTTAATATGATACAAATGATTCTCAAATGTATTCAACCACTTTCATTTTATTATTATTGAAATTATTTTTGAATTATTTTTCGGAAGACTTACAGAACTGTTATAAAGCTGTTGTCCCTTCGTTTGAAAGAACTTTTTGAGGTGTGGAAAATATCCAGATATCAATGGGAGTTACATCTGACGAATGTACGGGTTGTTAAAACAATTCGAATATTAATTAACTGATTATAGCTGTATTAACAGTGATGTTATCTTGATGTTACTTTATTAGGATTTTTTTTCATCAACTGGTTACAATAATGTGATAGTAATCTAGGCACGAAATTATTTTTACATACAAAAAAGCTAACACTAACCTTTTATTGGACCGATACCTAAACACAAACTCGTCTAGAAGCTGAAGAGATGGGTTCATACCGCCTCCTAGCATCTTGTTTCACTTTAGGATCAAGGTCATATCCCTAAATCCGATACATTAAAGTCAGAGTTTAGTTCAAGTTCATTTTTTATGGAATTATTCTTAATGAATGCAGTACCTATTTTTGACACAGTGTTACTGGAGTTTTGAAAATTTAAAAATATATTTAATTTCTTTATATATTTATCTTACATTTTCATGAAACCGAAGTTTCTAAGAATGTGGTGTATATTTTAATATTTGATTTAATATTGAGGAAAAGGAATCATTTTCAAAAATTGGCCAGAATATCAAATAGTCATTACAACAATCAATTGAGAATACGCTAAATAGAATTTTATATGGCATTTGTCTTCATCAATAGCTTAAACCCGTAAATAGTTATTTGTCAAACGTTCTAGTAATGTTAGGAATTTCATAAAGTAAGAAATTGAACCTCAAATGAATAAAAATATTAGTTCTAAGGTTAATGTGATTTTAAAGCCTTAAGTTATTATATTTTGTTTAGGTCGTAATTGAAAATTTGTATTACATTTGCAAGGTGGTCATTGGTACCCTAAATATATAAACTTCGTAGTGTAGTTACGAGTCTTGATTATGTTATCCTGAATATTTTTAACTCTGTACTTTCGTCCAGCTTCAACTTTCTTATCAGCGCCACTGGCTATCCAAATTTCCGCAGTATGGCTAAATTATATCGGTTCAAATATATCGTCAGCAACTACAACAGGCAACAGTGATTCGCTCCCCTGATATTTATTTTGGGAATATTTGTAATTCTATCAAATATCTGTAAAATATATAAAAATATATGCATTGAGTTAGCTAAAAACGTCGGATCTTTACAATGTGATAAACGCCCTACCTAAGTACTCTACCTTCAGTGAATTGGTCTAGTGGAGCAAATATAATTTATATATGACCCAAGACTAATTAATAGAGACCATATATATCCATCAAGGCATTCCTGCATTTTATTGATTTTTAGATTTTCTAACCTAAGATATATTTTATATTGGAAGGATCTATAATACCCCTTTCTACAGGCTCTAAAATGATTGACTAATCGTTAATAAGTAATAGATTCCTGATACAGTACCAGTTGCAGAGGTACTATGGAGATACAATGCATTATAATACAGTCCAAATACGTCGAAAGACATATCTTATCTACTAAATATTAAATTTGATGGAGACGTTTTTGTTTGTGTCTTTATAATTAGAAATAATAAATTACCTTGTAAAAATTCTATTTTCAAAGCGCAAAAACTTTTTGTACACTGTAAACGTTTTACGGACTTACCTTTTAACGTTTTGAATTAAATAAATTACGAAATTACTTTTGCACCATGTAAGTTTTACATTTATTTGTTGTAATATGTTTTAAAAAGATAGTACTAGTGATACAATTAATAATTTATACGATTCTTAATTACCGATCAATCAAAATTATAAGTAACACTTAAAATAAAGTTATTATTGTCCATAAAATCAGCTTTCCACCATGCGATGTCTTGTCGTTTTTACCGTGTTATTTCGAAGAAAGCTGTACCGTAGACTGAACAGAACCGAAAACAAAATCCGATCATAAAACTTTTGATTTATTTGAGAACATTTAACAAGGAACGTGACTTAGGTGCAGGGTTTTTCTTCTCGACAATTTAACTTGCGATTCGTACTGGGTGAACCGCGAAGTTAGAAACTGCCAAGTTCTTTTTATCTGCCATCGCCGATTTATTCTACGAAAAATAGGATAAAATGAAAAATCTTAACAACTAACTTCTGGCATAGATTACTGAAGATTTATTGCAAGAACTCCATCAAATTGTTTATAAAAGCATACTAAGTATAAAATATACACTAGAAACTAGTTAGTACACACTTGAGCACTAAAACTCGATTTTTATTATTTCAGGTGTTTATAGACAAACATGAAAATCACATATTCTCCATACAAATCATCAATTCGGTTGTTTTTAAGTAAATTATTCTGATTTAAGTATAATAAGCTTGGTATATTCCTGAAATATTTCTGAAGATAAGTGGCAAATATTCATTTTAAATTTTCTTATAAACAAGTATTCGGAATTATACCTGAAGAGCCGTTATTATTTAAAATTTCAGGAATATAATATAATACCATAGTTAGATATTTTGCTTCATTACCAAGTAGAATTCTTCGTTTACCATCACCATTGTTACTAAACTTTACGTAATAAGTTATCTAATACACCATTGCTCTGTACAGTTGATAGCATAGTAGATCTGTTATCTAACAGTAATTGAATAAAATGGCGTTTCCTATAAATCTTGCTAAGACTAGAGTTACCTCCTATAGGATATTTTTGATATACCACTTGTGAAAAGTAGGTTCCGAAATATTTCTACAAATGTTTCATTAAATAGCCATTAATCACATACTAAATATGAATATATAATGCACTATGGCCTAGGATTATGGTTAAACATATGTTCCTTAATGCTCTTGGTTGAACACAATCAGATTGGTAAGTCTTAATTGTATTTGATAATCCATTATATGAACCCAATTTAATTATTAAACTTATTTTTAAAATATCTATAATACATAAAAAGATGTCCACCCATCGTCTTTTATACATTGTCGAAGGATATCGGGTGACCTTCATGTCATACTTCTTGCTGCAATCTAAAACTAGAAGCCAATACAAGACCAAAATTTAGCATGTTAAAAATTATCCATATAACAATGTTTGCGACACATGTCCCTATTTACCTAATTTTTCCATCTAAGCTTCATATTTAAGCACTGATTGTCATAATTATTTAGCTTTATTTTAAATATTTATTTATAAAAATTTAAATGTATATGCTGCAATACTTACGGGTAAAATTATAAAAACAAAAGTTATAATAAACAAGCGTATATATAATCCTCCACCAATGATTTTGATTCGTTTTATTCTTAGCTAGCCTTTATATTTTGGATAGGATTCCAATGAAAACCTATAAAAAACTAAAATAACATTTTCGTTCGAATCTCTCAAAATCAATAATATATAATAACTGTACATTTGAAGTTAAACATTATATAAATGTATCGTATATTACTATAACATTTAATATAAAAGAGAAGTTAATCAATTTAATTGCCTTTTTATTTTTTAAAATATCGCTATCAGTTTTTTAGAAAATCATTGGCTGTTTCTTTCATGGAATTCGCTTTCCTTCTATATAATTTGTATTTAGTGAATAGTTGGAAAATTAAAATCATAGAATTAGAATTATAGAATTAATAAAATAATAATAACTGAAAAAGTTAGAACCGAGTATATACTTTATTATTTTAAATATTTAATTAAATATATCGTTGCCACAATTGTTAAGGCGACAAAATGACCTCCTGCTACTGTACTAGTCGGGGGTTGGTATCCTGCAGGGTATGGATGCATTTTATGTTTACTTCAATATCGTTAGGCAACATTGTACAGTCCTACAAAGAATAACCGTCCCGGTCACGTTAGTAACTAGACTGGCTAAGACTAAGACATTTCTTCTATGATAGACCGTAAGTTAGCCAATCGATAGGCTAAATGCTGCAGACCGAGGTCAACAAGCAGTAGATCCAGTCCAGGTAAACTCTAGTATCAGTAAAAAAGTTTTTTTTTATTAATTAAATCTTACATTAGATATGCTTAGTACAATCTTAATTTACAAATTAGTTTATTACTACTGTTGCTGCTATGTACTTGCATTAATATAACATACAAGCAAGGCGAGAATTGGTTTAATATATCAGTATATATTACCGAAATTGGTAAAAAAAGTTATTTTAAAATATAACAAAAAAACCATGTCGCAATATTACAGGTAGTAGAAATATTGTTATAAGTCAAATATTCATAGCAACATATATGCATACTATACATTGATTTTGAAACATTATGTTATAGGCCTCTTTAACGAAAAACAAGTAATACTTATTACATAATATATTCCTAAATTTTTGTTTGATATTTTAGATTTATATTATAAATTATAGCGATATATCAGCATTTGGCATAAAATATATTTAAATGACTATCTATTAATCATAAAACATGTGTAGTTGACATTAACATCCTATAATCAACTAAATATATTAATATTATTTAAACGGGAATTACATAAAACGAATGAATGAACAAAGTTACGGGCTTATGCTGCTACTCAGTGCGGTGACAGCTTTTGAATATATGGCAATAAATTAATAAATATCAATGTATAAAGGCACATCTAATTAACATATACAATACATAGATTTACCTTTCACTGATATTAGCCAACAATAATAAATATATTACAACAAATTACTTCGAATTAAATTATATGAAGTGATATATCTTTCAATATAACGTATTTGTTCCCATCGATGTGTTGTAGTTTATTTATTGCAATCATGTAATATTTACCTTTGATATTATTTTCGCGCTTTATGCTCCATCAGACTTAAAAGTTATCGCGATTGATATATAGGTATCTATTTATTTGTTTAATAAAAGCGATATTGTCTGTGTAATGCATTTTAAGTGTTAAGATATATTTTAATGCAACTTTCTCACGCTTAGTTATTAATCTTGGATAGTGTAAATTAAAACATTCTTCGTCAGTTCATGATTAAATTCAATTTAATTTAAAAGTTGTTAAGCCACGAGGAACTGTGCGCAAGATTCGAATATTATACCTTAATATAGTGTTTTGTGCACGATTTTATCAATGCAGATGATGCTTGGATATACTACATGATCCTAAATGGGAGCGGAAACAGTTCGTGTAAAGAAATCGACCAAAGAAAAAGTAAATTACCTCCAAAGTGTTAACAAATATTGTTATTGTGTTATTTTGAATCACTATAAAGATATGTATCATAATAAAGTTAAAAAATATATTATAAAAATATTACAGTAAAAAAAATTTCGTTAAGATTATGGAATTACTTACAAAAAAAATTACAGCACGAAATCAAACAGATTTAACTCCCCAGATTTTTTGATTGTTCTAATAGTTAAAGAATATTTTATGGAAAACGATTCGTATCATATGATGACAAGATTGCTTACAAAAGAATAGTAGTAATAAACTAATTTGTAAATTAATATTGCACTAATTATAATGTAAGACATAATTATTAAAAAATGTGATGAGAATAATCACTCGACTAAGTGTTTTGGATGATGTGATGAAAATAAACATTTATGTTTGAATATTAATCAACATATAATTAATCAACATAAAAATTATCTCAGAAGGCATGTGACCATACTCAGCTTGATTAGTTGTATCAGATTTTACATAGCGTGTGCAATAGTATTTTCCTACTAATTAATAAATAGCAGCATCCAAAACCGTTGTGGACTTGAACTTAAACCATAACAATGAAACGAGCTTACGACTTTTTCCACTAAACCATTGCATCATTCAATATGTTAATAATACATACAATCAATTAATATAAAAAATAATTCGAAGATTGTATTATATGAAACCATGCTATTTTAGTTTTAGAATCATTGAAATCATTACTTTATCTAGAGCCTATATCGACAGTCTTCTAGTGCCTTCAAGTAGTTGATACGTTTTCATTAACAATTAGAGAATTTTACTTGGATTATTTTCATAAGAAATGTATTATTTTTATTAATAAAAAATAATAATAACATTTAACAGAAATTTAACCAATTAAATTATCAGAAAAACCCTAATAATGTTTTTAAAGGTCCAGAGCTTAACTAAAAGATAACAAAATATTGAGTTTTCAGATAGATATGAATAAATATTTATATAATGGTTATTACGGATATAGTAAAATGTTTTTTAACATTTAAAATAATCAAATTGAATCAAATATCAAAATAATGTTTTGACAAATGCGAATTGAATCAACAATCAAATGTTCTATTGTCCAATCGTTATATTTGGGCCACCGTATGCAACCATACGAACATATCAATCAAAGAAAAGGCTTTTTAATAAATAAAACATTGGCGGGCCTTCAGAAAAGAAATAATCAGCAAAACCAAACAGAGGGGACCACACACGAGCCGGACAACGTAGTATGTAAAAGAGGAAATTTCTTTTGTATTCGAATTAATTATTGCCCTCGAATTTTAAATGCCGCATCGGTGTCGCCTTTTGTCAGACCAGGGAGATTTTACGCACAAATGCGTCATTGTTAACCTTTGGCGACGTTTCGTACTCTCATTTACCGTTAGTAATAAACCGGCCAAAATTCATCCTAGTTGTCCTACAGAACAAGTAAGTCATTTTTAAATATTACATAATTCAAGTCATTTTGAATAAGACAGAAAGAGCAGTTAATCTCTAATAGTATATTTTTTGATTTCATTGAACCTATTCATAAAACTTAACCTTTACTATCTTTCTCATCTATCCAAATTTGAGTATTTATTAAGTTTCAATTATCAAATATTTTATCAAGTTAGTCAACTCATAATCATCTCCAATCTGTAGAGTATTAGACCTGGGAGAGCATTTAATTTTCAATAAATGATCTGCTGTTGGTGCATTCTTTACCAAAATTTGATCGGCCGCAACCGTTTAGACATCAAACAATGTTAGTCTGCTATTTTCAGGTCGCTTCCTATGAACTAGATCCATGACTTTCACGGCTACTTTTGTCTTCTATCTAAAAGATCGATTTCGCTAGACTGTGAGAAATGTATTCATCTTTTATTAGACAGACATGCACAAACATGTTCAAAATTTGCGTCTTTGTTTTTGTGATTTAAGAGTGCGCCGATTGTAGCATTTCGAATGACTTTATTTCTTTTTAGAATAACGAAAAGAAACTCATAGAATTTGCCTCAAACATTGAATTTGACGATTTGAAGCTTACAGATGTGTAACTCTAACTTTATCTAAGTCACGAAGCCAGCAAGATAATAGTTCCAAAGCAAAAAGCGTTTTGATTACATTATTTCTTTTCATCCACAAGTTTGGATAATAAGTATAGGTTCTAAACTAGGTTCTTCTTTATTACTGATCCTAAGTATTCACAATATTGCTTTTGTTCTAGCTAGGTCTTATTGAGATTTACATTAATAGTGGTTCCAATAGCATTGGCCAATCTTTTCCTGTCTAATTCTTAAGCCATATGGCTCTGTAATGGGAGCTATATCATGAGAAATTGTGGAAGCGTCCCGAACTCAGTAAACACCAGATGAGCCAAGACGTGTATAGTATTATATAATAATATATAATCATTGTATCCACTAGTGTACTGAAAAGTTGCTCGACTATAAAACAAAAAGCCCAAATAGTATAAGCCGAATGTATGCCAAAATAACTACTAATTTCGCACAATCTGCATTTCAATTAGTAATCCAATTTATTTTAATTTGAACTCTCCATCAAAAATTACGGTGGAATTATTTAGTAAGAAAATGATGATTTACATTTAAATGTTTGAAGTTGATCAGCCTGGATTACCTTTGTAAGCGTCAGATATTTGAAACCAACACTATTGGATTGTTACAAACCCTATCTATTGTTAAAAGAGATTATGACCAAGTCAGACAATACCTTAGTGTATTGATATTAAATATGTTATTTATATCCACAATAATTATGAGTGTTACTAAAGCCAAAAGAACTTCACCACTTCTTTTCCTTGCGAAAATAGTATCCTGTTACCTATATCACCAATATTATTACAAAATTTTAAACTTATTGATATAAAATACTCACATCATAAATTATAATGACGGTGCCAAAGAAAAGAATTATATAGATTTTCACGAAACAAGAACAAAATTAATATTTTGAGGTCATTGCAATAACAGACACCTGACCATTTATAAATAACAATAATTAATTTAGAAAACTGTCTAGGATTAGCTCTATGATAAACTGGACTTAGCTATACTAGAGAACAAACTGGTACCATTTATGTCGTTTGAGCTGTAAAATAAAACATCTTAAATCATCATAAAGCATTATGGTAAAATAGAATAATTTGGACAGCTTAAACAACTAAAATTGCACTAACTAATCGCACTCGCCTAGTTATATAAAATTACCTAAAAAAATTAACGCCCTTCCAAGGCGTATATTTAATGTATTCTTTATTAGTATTGTAAATAAAATCTACTATTATAGCATTCCATTACTGTTACAATTAGCTTACGAAAACACCTACAATAAAAAGTTTTAGAAGTTATGGGGTCAATAAATGATAAATCTTAATCAACCAATCAAAAGAAAGAAATCAAGAAAAATCAGAAAGAAAAAATGTTAGTTTTTATACTAAGCTCATATATTGAAAATACATATTATGAAAATAATCAAAATTAAGTTTACATTCACACTTCAAAGAACTCGCGAAGAAAGATCTAAGAAACTGATTTAAGTCAGTATATGGAAAAGTGATAAAATATAGAAAGCGTACGATTATAATTTTTATTAATTCTACAGTTCTGCTGTCGACTGTATATATTGGACATCTTTTTCATTGTATTTCATTTCATTTGTATTCTATCTAATATGTGTAGTTTTGAATGGAAGATGCAGCTATAGAATATTATCTTCGAACAAGATAATATCATGGATCAAGATCATAGAAAGCGATATTTGAAAAATAAGATCTGCTGATCTGAAAAATATGATTGAAAATTGATATTGTCTTGTCCAGAATGGTTGAGACTGAATGATTACTAACTTTGACGAGATTTACCGAAGAATATTCAATGTTCACAGCTTATTGGTTTGAATGTAGACACTTTCCCTAGCGGATTGATAGTTATGATGATGACCTTTTGATAGAGTACATTATGAAGTTCATATTTAGCACCATTCTATTTTAATAATTTTATACAATAACTAGATGACCTAGTGAATTTCATATCACCTACCTCTATCTCGCAAATTTTCTCCGACAATAGCAATAGCCACTTATTGTGATTTTATTGCATGCTCTAATACAATTTTAACTATTACCTAAAACGTTTATAGTATATTATTATAAAGTGGGTATACAATTAACCTCTTCAATATGCGTTGCGCCCAAGGACGTCGTTTGGGAACAACTATTATATTTCTTAATTTAGAAGCTAGCGAGCCCAAGGGTCTGATAGAGGGACAAATTTTGGAAATTTAACTTTCTTTTGGCACAACATAACCTTTTAGAGTCACCTCTGTATTTTAATGCTATACAATATTGACAAACGATTGGTATTTCCTCAACTGTAACTGATTTATTGGCACCATAATCTATTTCCGGATGGTAGTGGAATGCTGCCCGTTCCTGTATAACAGGAGCATTGCGTCTGGAGATTCACTCAAACTTCATTGTGTCTTGTTCACTTTTCACGTTATCGAATGGACGTAACCTATCAAAAAATACCTACATTTGCTACAGTCATCTTCAATATTTAATACATTATACATTCTAGGCGCGGCTTGGTAATAATGGACAATAGTTTTAATCAGTATTCAATAATTTTTATGGAAAAATAAATGTCCAAATGCATCCATAAAAATTTGTGGATAACAACCGGAAAGAATATTGTTTTCTTGTTACAATATGGATTACAATAACTGTGGGAATATAAAATTGTTTTTACTATTTTCCTCGCAATTATGTTTCTTGTATATAATTATTCAATTAACGCTTGAAAATACAATCAATTCATACATATATGAAATTGACACTAATTAGTTAATGTATTAAGGTTAAAACAATTCATTAATATTTTAATAATACTTTTTAAAATTTTATAAAATATTTGACGCAAAAACGAAAACAAAACGATAACAATCTAAATGGAAATTTGAAAGAGTTTTACAACTTCTTCGCATCTAAGATTAGATTTTAGTATATATAAACGGATTTAAATGGAACAATATTTTGGTCCAGTGCTGTATAACCTCGAGCTACTTCCGCAGTGGACAAACCGTTCGAACGATAAATTCAGTAATTTAAACGAGTTTCGTGGCGTTCTTCTTTCTAAGAAGAAAAAAGCAACGATCAACACGACCTATGGTCAATACTAGTAAAAGTTTAATGGCAACAACTTGAAGATTGATTGTTGTAGCGGTAACGACCATTACAGTTCAAATGTTTTCTCGCCGTTGTATTTTTTATATAAGAAACGTACTTCAGTGACGAATAACAATAAGATAAAAACACGTCCAACCTTTTTAAAGCAGTTTTTTTCTGCGCGTTGCCTACAATTAAAAGCTCTCTCTGAGTAACTGTTAACAGAACTACATAACAAATTCACATCTTTTTTTTAACAGATTCGATCGAGCAAATTGTAAAATAGATCCATCCGTCAGTACGACGAAACAAAATGTGTACGGCTTAGATTTTTTTTCATTTATTCTTATTAGTTACAATTAATATTCAGTGTCAATAAAAATGAGTTTAAATTTGAACTAACTTCTAACATTAAGAGCGATGAATAGTGATCAGCGCATTGATGGGAACACCCACTCATTGACGCGTTTTACCAGGGATTGAGATCTATTATATTATCCGATCAAATTATATAACAGCTAACAATATTACATTCTTTAGGATACTTTAATAATATTGATATTTTAAATTACTTATACTCTTTTTAACAATTTGAGTAAGTAATTAAAATTTTCAGACAATCTTCTCTCGTCCTTCTTATAATTCAGAATCGGGAACATCGTGAAATAAAAAAAATCCGTAGTTCCTAAGACCAACTTTCGATTTTGTGGAATAGAGAAAAAGTATAACTCAGAGACTATACGAGAAAATTTGATTTGGTGAACGATTACGCAATCAGGATACTGAAGAGTACTTGGTGTGTGAATTAGAACAAAATCCGTAATTCATAAGAACAATTTTCAATTTTGATTTCGATTTAATTTTCTTTTTCCCTATAGTATATTGCAGTGCCTCATACTTTATACTCCTTTTCATTTATTTATATTACAAAGAAAAAATCTCAGTAATAAATTAGCTGTGTGTGTATCCCCAGATAAAAATATAAACAAAACCAAATATTTTGATATTCACTTTATATATACTTGCTATACGCATATTATAAAAGGGTAGAAATTGACACCTAAACAATATGTATCAACTAACAATGATCCACTGCTGCTAGAAATTCTTAAACTATTGCAAGTATAAAATTTTAAAATTATTTTCTTTCTGAAATAATATTTAATATATAGAATTAGTTTCATTTCAAATTTCAACTGGTTTTCCATTTCGGTTTGTTTAGAATGTTTTTCCAATTTTTTTTAACTTGCATTGTTATTTACTTACACGCTTTTTAATCTCAACAATAGGCAATCCATTTCAAATTCATTATGGAAATACCGTAAATCGTGGGTCGTACATCCATGTGGTCTTGCACAATTTGTGGCATATTGACAGTTCCCAATTATTTTTTTAGTAACAGTAACATTCAATTAAACATATAAACTTATAAGAAATAACTGAAACCTAAACATACTAATGATCTAATAATAACATGTTGTCACCAACTGGATACCAGAGCCAAAGAAGCAATTATCTAGAAAATAACAAGCCAATCATAGTTAAAAAGATTTTTTTTACTCCTTGTGATTCTACAATCTGCCCCATAGGCAATAAGTATTTCTTATATCTATATTATATATACATGGCATGCAGAAAATCACTTCATTGAGCGATCTTCTGTATAAAATATAATCTTAATTAATTAGTCTTATTCTAAAGCTTATTCTAAAGTTTATATATGTCCAGTAATCAGATCAGGTGGTGTTAAACGTTTTAGTCTACGCAATTCACTATCACATCGCATATTTACCTGATTAGCTAGTACATTGGGATGCACTCTGGATGACACTCTTTCGAAGTATTTCACACAAACACGTTGAATTACACTCGTTATAAGTTCTAGAGAAATATTGTGTTATATCACTTTATTTGAAATATAATACGGAGCATCAACAATGGCACGCAACACTTTATTTTGGAACCATTGAATGATGGATATATTAGATTTGCTAGCGGTACCCCATAGTTGGATTCCATATGACCAATTAGGCTTGAGTATAGACTCATACAACACCTTGTTATCTAATGATAACTTGGATTCGCGCCCAATAATAATTTATCTTATTAATCTTAGTTTAACTTTTTTGACCGTTAATTTCTCGTGCGGTAAGTCCATTTGAAATGGCGAATCCAGAAAGCTAGTAATTTAATTTTCGTCATCTTTATGCAGCTGAGACTGGAAAGGTTTTAAAACATTTTTCAAGTGTTTTGAGAAGATGTCGGCCTTCCCTTTATTGTTTCTAGCCCAATTATTTCCGCTTGTTTTAATAGGTGGGTTATGCTGCTGGGGTCTCTTAAGCTTTCTTATTACTTTCCACAACGAATAGTCTGCAGCCTCAGTTGGTGTCAAATTCTCTAGGTATTCTTGAATGCCTTGGTTTTGTTCATTTTGAATTAGTCCTTTCAACTCTTTTATTGCCCTATTAAATTTTCTCTTATTCTCTTCAGTCCTTTGCTGTTGCCAATTGGGTCGTAACCTTCTTTTTTTCTGCTATCTTTCTCTGTATTGTACATGATATATGTGTATTTTTTCTTGGAAATGTTTCACTGCTGGGAGTCGTGGAATATGCTACCTCCTGTATATTTTTTGTAAGATTTATTGCTGCTATTTCTTTATCCATTTCAGTTTGTAACGGTAAGTTTAGAGAGATGTTTCGGTCTAAGTTTTCTCTAAATGAGGACCAGTTAGTTCTATTATTGCATAGAGAAGGGGGTTTGTCTTTGATGGCAATTTTTGAAAAAAGTGTTACTATTATTGGTGAATGATCATAAGACAGGTCAAAACATGATTCTGCATGACACTTTTTTGTATCAATATTTTTTGTAATACAGAAATCTATAGTATCTGGATTTTATTTCTGTCTGAAGGCCAATATGTTGGTTCACCAGTAGAGATATGTTGTAAATTATCTGTCTTTATTGCTTTTAGCCGTTCTCTATTTTTTGAGGTTATTATTCTTGAACCCCATATTAACTGTTTCGCATTGTAATCTCCTCCAGCTATAAATTTATTACCTAGCGTACTGAAGAATTCTTGAAAATGTTCTGCCTTGTTGTTATGTTTGGGTGGGCAATACATTTCAGACATTGTTAATGATCCATGGACTACCTCTATGGCTATACTGGTTGCTTGCAGGTAGTCTTTTTTTCTTTTTCGAAATGCTTTATATCATCTCGAATGATTATGGCTGCACCACCATGTGCTTTATTATCAGGGTGATTTGTATGATAAAGTTTATATTTGGGAATTTTCAAATAATGTTTGTCCGCAAAATGTGTTTCGGAAACCATCATAATATCAATATTTTGTTCAGTTACGAATATGTTTAGTTCCCTGGCTTATTGTTGGAGCCCATTGACATTCCAGACGGCGATTTTGTAGCTAATGGTTTCAGGCATTAGACAAGTTTGCTGACGACGGTTGTGAGTAGACCAAGCATCGTACTCATTTGATCCATTTGTTTGATCATCATGTTTTCTAATCTAGAGATGTTGCTACTAGTTTCAGTAGGTTGTGATGTGGTTTCTCGCTTTTGTTTTGATCCATTTTCAACCATTTATAATAAGCGCATAAGTTATATCTGGTTGAGTTGGTCTGGTGGGTAGACTGGTAGGTGTTGATTGTTTTTATTGCGGTTAATGCATTTTTTCTATTAAGGCAGGATTTAGTTTCTGCTGCAGTTGTTTGTGAACTGCGCAGTCCCTGTAGTTAGCTAGATGATTTCCGTGACAGTTAGCACATTTCACTTTTTCATCGCGAACTTTACGAGGGCAATCTCCTGTTTTGTGTTCTCCTGCACATTTTATGCATCTAAATGATTTGCGACAGTAAGTTTTTGTGTGCCCGTCGGCTTGACACCTCGTGCATTGTGGTATAATTATTTTTGTGTGTGGTGGTTCGCATTTAATAATGTTGTTTTCTAATTTGGTGATTTCATACACCGCCTTATTATTTCCATTAGGCAGAGGGTCTTTTGTTGTGCGATGTCGTATATTATGAACATTTACAACCTCGTGGACTTGTTCAGCTAGGGCTACCTTTGACGGTGTTTAAGTCCGTCCCGTGATGTAATCCTTTTAACACGAATTTAAATGTTCTCTCGGATCTAGACCTGAATGTAAGGTACTGGGTGTTTCTTTCGTCTAGTTCTTTTACTAGAACTTTAATGTGCTCCGCTTTGAACAATTGAATTTTTATTATGAAACAATAGCTCAGTGTTTTAATTGTGTAGTTCGTAGTGATGGTTTTCAGTAGGTTATGGATGTATCTTATTTCTCCTACTTTATAAACTGTTATTGGTGGTGGTTTGGGAACAACTTTTACAGAGCCTGGTTGTCTATTCTCTTCAATTTCTTACGATAGGTCGCTAAAGCTGTTTTTTGTCTCTATTGGTTTCTGTAACCAATAGTCACTGATCCTTGTTTGTTTTCTCGCAATTTCTTCCTCTGGGCTTCTCAATCGTTTTTTATTAATGACTGTAGTCCATTCTGATGATGGAGTTTGCGTTATTGATAATTGATCTAATCTTATATCAAAGTGTACAGGTGATTTAGTTGAATCGCTATGGTTTGCCATTTTTAGATTTTTAATATTTTATTTTAATTATTTCCAAAGGATAAAAAAATAAAATAAATACTTTGTTTATTTCACGCAGTTCATGTTTCACTTACGTATTATTTCTTGCACTAGTTTTTGGCCAAAAATACTATAAATGAATTTCAAAAGGACTGTTGTGGAAAAGGGGATATAATTTTATAACACTAATAAAAATGAGATGCAGTCTTTTTGTCTGGTCACGTAAACACGTATTCACTACACTTTAGGTCCGCTGAGAGACGGATAGCCGCATCTGTTATGTGTTTTTAACACTCAATTAATAACAAATAAATAATATTATTAACTCAACCGTAATAAAATACAGTGTTTTTTTTAAGAAAGGTATTTTTCTAGAGCTTGGAGCGTATTGAAAATATGTCTTCACCCCACGAAGGTTGGAACCGAACTAGAGTTAAAAAGATAAGAAGGAAAAATTGGGGCAATTGTGTCGTCTCTGCAATGAATACACCAAGACAGTCCATAGAGAGTACCTGATTAGAGCACATCTCTATAATCTACGTATATCCACTTATGTAGGATATATTATATATACTAAAGTTTCCTTTCATCCTAGAAATATCCTAAGTCAATATTCACATATTGATAATTTGTTCATCGCAAAATATACCTTCAATATTAATTAACTAATAACACTTTTATTAACACTTTACACTATTTAGCTAATTGATTAAATATACTTCTGTTTCCTGCCCTTAAGTTTAATTATAAAATATTATAAATGTATAATGATATCATAAGGCTTATCCAGTAAATGATCTGCTAGTGAATTTATCAGGTAACGTAATATGCCCATAGTACCTGTATTTGTTAATCAGATGTTATATAAATATAGTATACCTTATTCAATTCAATATTCAAATTCAATTTCATAAGCAACCTAATATTCGTTTACACCAAAAATTTTAGAGCAAATTGATGTTGAAATAGAATGAAAACAAACAAATGAATTCTTTTTATATTTGAAAGGACTATTTATATCGTAATGTATGCATCACAAGCGGAAATAATATTGTTATCTATATATGCTTGTCTATATACTATATATATATATATATATATATATATATATATATATAAAGAGAAAGAGAGAGAGAGAGATTTCTCTCTATCCTTCGCACCACCCTGTTGCATCTGATATAAGATGGAGGTTCTAGTGAACTAATTTTGATAAAAACATTTTATCATTTGGACTAGCTGATGATTTTTCATGATGATGATACCGTGCCATGGTAGTTAAATAATAAACAACAGTTTAAGCAGACGTTACTACAGCTACATCGCCATTTTGCCTACATCGACCCTTTCAAATTTTAAAACCGTGTATATATATTTAAGAGTATTAAACAAATATGCCTAATTATCTATTTTTATCGAAATAGTTCAAGATAACAAAAAGATATTTAATTTAGCTAACGAAAAATGTATATCTAATCAAATATCTACATATATATATATATATATATATAATCGTAGCCGAACAGTTTTTCACCTAGAGAGCTTATGTTTATTTATAAATTAAAATTTACATAACCATACCTAATGACGTGTACAAAATCAAAAATGTCAAACAAGCAAAATAAGTATTGTATTCAAAAATTTTAATAAACCACTGCATATTCTAACAGCTTATTATTTCTGTGCTCCAATGTGTAATTTGCAAGTTATTGCATCTCCAGCATCCACACCTGGCACTTTAAGGTTACTATTATACCACTTAAATAATTATAGTTATAATTTTATACGTTTATGTAAAATTATATCCATAAAAAAACCCAGTCACACTTAAATTTTTTTCGGCCAATGAAAATTCAGAATATATTAAGTTATATGTTATTCCATTTAATTTAAATGATAAATCGCTGTTAATTCATTTTATATGCACCACATATGGTATAATATTAAAGTCACTTATCTATTTTCTTGATTTTAATGTATATAATTATGTAATAATGTAATGTAATTTTTAAATATATATAATTATTAATATATCATATACGTTGCAGTTTAATTGTCAATTATCAGGTATCGTTAATTTTATGGAATATTTGAAACCATAATGTAAAATAACACATTTTACTAAACTTAAACTGCCTTTTATAGATTTTAGATTATATTAACCATTCTTAATGGAAGCAAAGAGTTTAAAAAAATTAAATGATGAATATTTTGTGCGAATATCTTTTCAGTTGAAAAGTCATAGAAAATGTTAAGAAACTCTATATAATTATATACTAAATAAGTGTTGGTTAAATGTTACATCAATTGAAGAATTTAAATATTGAATCGTGAATTTATGAAATTGGCATGACATTTACATAACATCATAATATTTTATAACAAAAATTATATTTAAATTAAATTAAATTAATTAATTAAAAGGTGTTATTGAAAATCCTACGAAAGTAAAAAGTGTGCTCAGCTATATTCTTAGATGTAGCACAAGCCTTCGATAAGGTTTGGCATGAAGGCTTTGTTCATAAACTATAGAAAATATTACTAAAACAACACTCCAAACTACTAAAATCGTACATTACAGCTATAATATTTAGAAGTTAAACAAGAAACTAACCCTACAATAAAAGAAGCTAAAGCAAGTGTACCATAAGGAAGTGTAGTGGGGCCAATGATTTATCTACTCTACACATGTGATATACTACAAAAGGAAAAAATTACGATGGCTACATTTGCTGATGATACTGCGATTATAGCTGTCAAAGAAAATAGTGAAGAAACCACAATTGGCACAAGCTTGGAAAATAAAAATTAAGGAAAGTAAATCTACGCATGTGCAGTTCACCTGCGATCAGACCGTTCAAGCATCAATAGCATTAAATAACACTATCATTCTATATAGCAACAACGCTAAGTATCTAAGAATGAATATCAAATCAAAACTTCGCTGAAGGGACATATAAAGAAGAAAAGAAAAGAATTGGAATTGAAACATAGGAAAATGTATTGGCTAATTGGAATAAAACCACAATTATCAGTACATAATAAATTGCTATTATATAAGCAAGTGCTGAAACATATATGGACATACGGAGTTCAATTATGGGGATATTCTGCAACGAGTAACATAAGCAAAATAAATAACTTTCAGAACAACGCCCTGAGAAGTATTCTGGGCGCACCCAAATACTACAGGACTGACTACCTACATCGAGAGCTTCAGATACCTACAGTCAGTCAAGAAATCAAGAGAATTGTAAGGGGGCCTGAGGAAAACTCCATTCACATGAGATGATGAGTTTTACTCAGGCCCCCTTACAATTCTCTTGATTTCTTGACTGACTGTAGGTATCTGAAGCTCTCGATGTAGGTAGTCAGTCCTGTAGATATTGAAGTATTGAAACTTTTGGATACCATCAGGGCGGGACACAGACTGAAAAGAATCAAACCATCTGATCTTGTGTAGTGTTGTGTTGTGAGGTGTGTGTAATAAAAAATACAGCAGTGACATGTATAAACATTATTTCACCAGAGACTGAGATGGGGCCGATGGGTCCTCCTAGTTATATACACAGATTTTAAGTTATCATAAAGACAAATTATTGGTTGGTCGGAAAAGACTAGTAACAATGTAATTAGAGAGTTTATTTATTAGTAACTAGAGTTGAATTCAAAAACCAGTTGTTTTATATTTCCAGCTGACAAATTACCAATTTACAGACTATCCGAGAAATAACCATTTGTCATACTCTAGTTACTGATGTGACAGAGATTTATTTCTAGTAATATCTGCTACCAACAACAGTTAAGACGTGATAACAAAGACTGATTCAAAATAAAGCAAAATTGTAACAATGAGTGTATAAATATCATTTCAATACTATACTATGTAAGAGTTCGGTGCTATACGAAACTAGCAGTAATTCACGTATGATATTCAATTATACAGTGCATACATATGACACAGTATCATACATACATAGGTATCATATATAAAATTTGACATTACAAATTTAATAAAAATCAAATCAATATTATATCTTAATAAAATGCGTCATAAATAAATTACATATAAAAATAAGTTGCTAAATGTATCGGAAAGAGAAACATAACATTTAAGTTACTTTACTTTTTTCTAAATCTCCGACAGCAGAGAGAAAACAAAAATCCCATGAAAATAATAGGTAATTGCATCACATATTTAATTAAATTATCTGTAATAAATAAAATACACATATTATTATATGTTTGCACATACTAAATTAATTTTATTTCACTTTTTAAAACCTACGGAAAGTTATCTGTATATAATCAATTTACTCTATTTTGTTATTTATAAACGGACAATGAAAATGATAAAACATCTAACCCGTGACATTATTTTTCTATATTGTTAATGACTAAACTATTCTCTTATTAAAATGCCAGGAAAGGTTCCCGATCTGATTTTATACCTTTTGAGATTTAAATTTGTGCTAATATATTAAAATGCGTCCTCAGAAATATATTAAAATGCACCGTAATTACCATAAATCGTATAAATAGGTTCCAATAGACAGCCATTATACTATAGAGACGTTTTTGTTTCGTATTTTATTTATGAAACAGATTTCAACCTTTTTTTATACCTGGTAAATACGCGGTCGCTTTTTGTTTCTGGTCAAAAGGCAAAATTTAATATTGAGTTCGCTAGAAATCGTCCAATAGAAAAAGGAACTTGACAGACATCAAAAATATGCACTAAAGTTATTGATAAAGTATTGATTTTATAATATAGATATGATTTATTTAGTATAATGTTACATTATAATCGTAATAAAACAACATGATTTATTAAAAATTAAAAATCCTTGATTATTGAATATAATTATTATATGACACTACATACGCATTGTAAATATTATCAACAATGTATCAACTTTATTTTGTAAAGTAAAAAAAAATATACCGTATATTTTAATATTTCCCAAGCATACTTAGGCATCTCGAAGATATTAAGATATTCCAGAAAAAACTACCAACTCAATTTGCATGGCTTTCAATGTCCTTCTAAGATTTATGCTTATTGGAGTAGTACGACAAGATCTTTCAGATATTACTTAATAATTAGTGGAACTACATAGTTATTATAGAGAGGTCACTAGACATAATTAATAACATACAAGACTCTATAAAATAAAATTTACTAAATCTAAATTTAAAACTGAACTAAACCTAGTGAATTTCATGATGAACTTATTAGATATTCCAAATAATACATATTCATACACTTAATTGAGTAGATTTTACGAATTGTCAAAATTTGATATTCTAAAGGATCAAGTATACTACACTAAGGTAGTTTGAAGCCGCTGTAAAATCCTAGGTTTATCCAGAAAAAATCCAAGAGGATGATTACACCAAGATTTTATATAAAAAATTATAATATATATTTGATATTCCAATATATCAAATTAATTTAGATCATCTGGAGTTTTAGTTTTAATTTAATTAATCAATTTAATTTAATTAACAGTATATTTTAATAGCAATATATAATATATTTGTTATATATAAATGCAATCAGAAAACTAGATTCACGACAACAAAAGTAAATATTCAGTTAAACATTTTAGGTAGAAGAGAATTTAATTAATCAATTTAATTTAATTAACAGTATATTTTAATAGCAATATATAATATATTTGTTATATATAAATGCAATCAGAAAACTAGATTCACAACAACAAAAGTAAATATTCAGTTAAACATTTCAGGCAGAAGAGATTTAATAGCGGATCCAGAATCTAGGTTTGAGAGGGTCAAGAGGACACCGACATCCAGTTTCATTAAAAACTTGTCACAGAGTGACTTTTGTCACAAATACTTTTGGAGTTGGCATAGCCTCTTAGTTCTACATGCATTTCTACCACTCTTAACATAATGAAACTAATGCCTAATGTCGGCGAACCAATGTTGAGTAAAAGGAAATCGCTCTATCATGCAAAACATTCAAAACTAACAAATGATCACTGTCAGTAAACTTGATATTTTAAAAAATGGCTGATTATACTAAAAATATTAAGTATGGATATGAGTAAGATGCTAAACAATGATATCCGGAAGAAATCGGAAATAAACGCATATATTATAAATCAGCATTAGTAATGTCAACACGAAGAATAATTAACGAGCGAATATCGATAAAATAAATAATTCAAAAATAATGTAAGACCGCATAACTATAGTAAACCATATATTATTAATTATATAGATAATATTCTTCTACATAATTCAAAATAAAGATAACACAAATGAAAATTTAATTAAAGATATTTCTTAAAAGCGCTTTCGAGAAATAAAATTACAATAACAATATTATTAGAAATGATTAACAGAAACGTTTCTTTAATTAAATGAGTTATTATTTTGATCCAGTTCTAGTGAATTAGAATTTATAAGAAATTATGACTCATATTAATCACAGGTTTACTAATCATTTTATTTACATTAGCGTTTCAAATAGAATAAATTATAAAATACTTATTGTTTATATAAAATAACAAATACATTATATACATATTTAAAAATATTTCTTCTATTCATAGAAATAAAATTAATCAAAGCTACCTTCAGAGTAATAATAAGTATCAAGTCTGCCGTATTTAGTAAAATGCTAAAAAGCAATATGCATCAAAATCAAAAATCTAAAAGTATTTGCAAAAAAAATTGCAGTTAGAACAGTAGATCAAAGCTGTTAAGTCTCATTTTGATATTATTTCTAAAGACACCTGATGATAAGTTTGATGCCGTGAATAATCATTATTTTGTTAATTATTAAAGTACTATCAATCTTTTTATTCTCAATTTTACACCATATATATTTATGTCCTAGGATTTATAGATCATGAAATTTTTCACAAATACAACTAATAACATTTACTGGTGAAACATTTTTAGTAATACTTTATTTGGATGTACAAGAATCGGTTAACACATTTAGAAGAATAGTTACGTAACGGGAAATAAAAATTAAAAGTTTTTTAAACTATTATATTTAGTATCCTAGGTATAATTACAGAAACAAGAAAAACTGTAAAAGAAATTATTATAAAAAGTCCATGCCTCATCTAGGTACATTTTATATTATATAATATAAACCAAATTATTGAGCTAATAAAATATGTGTCGACGATATGTTTAATAATACAGGTATTTAATTTATATTTCATAAATTAGTAAATAACTAAGCGCTGACTTGGCTACTAACAATATCGCGGGTTCGAATCCCGTTGTAGCATGTAAGGGTTAATAATTATGTAATATGAGTAAAAACCTTAAAAACTATAATCAAAAAACAACTAGGGTTCACCCAAACTACCAATTTCTAGCGAGCACCAAATAAGGATAAGTACGTATAAGGAAATTGTACCATACAAGTTTACACCTTGTACTAATTTTTCCGCCAAAATTTTACTGCACCTTTTAGAGCAAAAAAAGAACTTTTTCTACAAAATGAATGAGAAGAATATTTTTACGACAATCAGCACCAAAACAGAACATTAACTTAAACCAGCTTGATCAGAAAATATTACAATTACTGGCAAGGCAATTACCTCCTTAAGTAGTCCTCAATTAACTCAAAATGCACAGAGACCTGGCCAGATTCAACTATAATTTATTTCAACCTGCTGCTGCACACCCTAGTGGATGGACAACGATTTCAACACTAAGTTTCTTGTGGTCCAAATTTATGTGTAAAATAAGTATAAATAAACCAAATGTTTAAGAATTGATTTAAAAGTTTAATATATTAATTCAAAGCATTGTTTTCTGTTTAAATCAGCCTTAATTAATACATATTTACAATTAGCAAATTATTATAACTTATATTAGTGTTGATATTTAGCTATATTTTAGTTGTTTGATGTTTTACCAAATATCCTTTTATTTTAATTAACCAAAACTAGCAAAAATATATAATAAAAATATAATTACAATCGAGTTGGCCATTTTCGTTACTTGAATAAATCAAATATTGCATTGAACAAAATGTTTAGTTTAATTTTATTTTTTTAAAGTTATAGCCTATAATAACAATAATTCCAAAACATTCATGTTAAAGTAACATATATGATTTTACAGTAAATCCCAACATGTTTACAGTAATTAACAAACCAATTGAAAACCACTAACAATTAAACATAATACAACGAACATAAATATCTGTTAAAATCCCATTTACTATCAGCACCCTGTAGAAAGCGATTTTAACAGTTCTAAACATCGCAGTCTATCCAAAACTAAATCGCCATCGTACTTCCTTATGGCGTTCTAATTATATCTACCGCACAGATCAAGATCAAACAAAGAAACGGCGGATCTGTCCGAGAAGAGACGTTTCCTAAAAGTTCGATCATGTCGTCAGTGGCCTGGTCCCGTCCCGGTGGTGGGGTTGAGGCAAAGGACTACGTCTGTTCAGTAAGGATCGCCCGAAAGAAATTTTGCACCACTACGAAAAAAGATCTTGGCGCTATTCGGCTTAGTGACGGCAGTGGCGAAAGTGCAGGAAACGGTCCGACCAGCAGCGAAGGAAAACTCGTTGAATAAGCAGGGTCGCGTAAGGGTTGTTCCTGAAGTAGTTCGACTCTCAGAACGGGGATTCAGTCTCAGGTTTATTATTCGTGTTATTACGCGTATAATGTGTTTTACATAAAGATCGGCAAGGATTTCGGCAAAAAGGTAAATAAAAAATTGTACTATTTTACTATTATACATTACTGGTTTATTAATAATTCTGTGATATATAAGTCGAATTATATTGTATTGTAAAACAAAATTAAAACTAAAGATGTATATAACATAAAGTAGAAGCCAACTAAATACAATATAGATATACATATTTTTAATAGAAGAAATAATATTATGACGCCTTATGGTGAAATAAAAGGGAAAAAATAATTTAAGTTTATATAGCTTTCATATTTTTTATAATAAACATTTAGCTGAAAATGATTTGAAAATAGCAGATAAACCTGAAAAACTACTTCAAAAAATGAATATATAATATATAATATATAATATATAATATATAATATATAATATATAATATATAATATATAATATATAATATATAATATATAATATATAATATATAATATATAATATATAATATATAATATATAATATATAATATATAATATATAATTAGATTTTGTGTTTACTAACGATTCTGTCTATATTATCTTACATATTATACATTATACGCCCATTGACGGTTTTACCTATAATTATGTCTTTAAATTATATAACTTATTAGTTAATTTATTATTAGTATAACATTTATTTTAAAAGTTCCCCTAAACATAGCGCAGATTAAAATTTCCGTTAATTTCAATACACTTATTTCAATGATCTTTCAATGTAGATACTCCGTTGATGAAAATTATTTTCCACGACAAAAAAAAATGAGGTGTAAAAAGTATCAGAAATAAGATAATTTAGTTCATTTTAGAATTGGGTTTATTGCTGCACATGCAGATGCATTTTTTTTTTATATATAAAGTGTTTTTTTTATTAAATCCTATTAGTTCGGTTTCCTTAAGTCCTATTTTTCTTACGAATATTGAAACCTGAGAACTGAACATTTTCTTGATGATCTTGATGGTCTTGATTGGTATACAAATACAAAATAATTATTATAATATTAAATTAAATATATTAAAGACGAATGCGAACATATTTATATTCCATTGAATTTGTATCATTATATATATGGCAACTTTATTAAAATTTTCCAAAATTATATTTTATCGTGATTTTTTTATATGCTCTTATCGAAGATTCTTACAAAGGAATATTCATTAGTAATATATTTTGTAATAAACTAATTAGTTATAAAAACTACATAAATCACTGCTTGTAATATAGTTACATTAATATGTATATTAATATGAATACTGAATAGCAAGTAAACATAAATTATATGAGAAGTAACAGAATATAGTATCTTGTATTAAACTGCTCCGGATATAGTAATGGAATGGAGTCTGTAGAAGTTATTTTAAAAAATATGTGAAAATAGAAATAGATATAGATGTTTACTATATAACATAATAATTTTACCATTTTTATGAACTATAAGAATTTATTTGATATACTTATCAGGATCCGATTTAAATCAAATATGCGCCTTTTTATTTGATAATATGTTATCATGTAGGTGATTCATTATGCCTTTCTCATAGAAGCCCCCGTCGCTATTACCAAAAAACTGGAAACATCAATTTTTACAAAATTCTCTTAAGGTTTATTTTTCACCAGCAAAATAATACGCTATAGACATAAACAGGTGGTAATCATTTGGTACCAGTTCTAGTTTATAAGATGGATGCGGTAAGCTTCCAGCGAGACGTTGTCGTTATGTGAGGCCTGACGTTATCTTGATAAAACATAATTCCTTCCTGTCCAAGTAACCAAAATTGACCGCTTCTGTAAAATTGTTTCCTTGAGATGGTTTAATCATTCACAATACATGTTCGAATTAAGAGTTAGACCATAGAGGAGTAGCTCATATAGATTATTCTTTGCCATTCGCAGCAAACGTATAGCAAAACTTTCTTGTCTATCTAGGTTTGGCTACTATTTGAGCCGGTTCACCATCCTTCGACTTTGACTGTTTTTGTTTAACATTATAGTAAATCCATTTTTCATCTCAAAACACTATCTGCTTCAAAAATTATCGACTGGTCACTGGAAAAATTGTTCGCTGGTATAGAACTCAAAATTCCAAAAGCTTCCAAACCAAATGTAATACTTAGCTCTCAGGCAATAGAAAATGTGCTTATGTGATGGTCGAGCTCGATCATTTCCTTGATTTTATCCACATTTTCAACAATTGGTATTCCAGAAGGTGGAGCATTTCAGTTATATCGAATAAACTATAATATAATGGATATTTTCCCTTGCTCGTGTCTATTGTTAACGTGAGAGCTAATAAAACTAAAACCATAAAACTGATAAAACTGAGTCAACCATTCATAAAACTCTCAAATTTACATGAAAATATTATTTTAATCACATATTCAAAATATTACAATGTGTTTTGAACTTTATTGATGCATTTTTAATTTTAAAATGAAGATCTATAACTTGTATTTTAAATTGTTATAAACTAAAACTAAATTGTAAAACTAAAATGATACAAATTCGAATGATCGAGTCCAAGTGACGATCGATATCGTGTGGGAAAGATTGCTAATTAAAACAGACGGAAGGTATTAAGTCGACTCAGGAAGGATTTCGTTTTATTCAGTTATATGGATTAGTTTTTATTATTGTTTTTTAATATATGTTTTTATAGGTTTAGAGTGTTTAATGTATTCAGATATAAAATATATTTATGTTCTAATTAAAAGGAATGGGATTTTTTTCAAATAATATTTCCGAGATAAAACTTAGGTTTTATTGATATTCCAAATTATGTTCACATAATAAAAATTCTGATCATTTCAAACAAGCTTAAATATTTGAACATGAAATTTCAATAACATATTCTTCTCAGTGCTTCTTAGAAATATAACAATTTTTCTTGATGATTCCTGCGTTGATTGTTCTTAATGAGCGCAGCTCAAATTCAGAAGCAGGAAATGGTGAGGATTTAAAAAAATAAATAGATAATTTATTTCCTATTCGATCAGATCTAGATAAAACATATAGAAATTCCTTAATAGATAGACAGTTCTTCAGCTCAGATAGTTTTTGATCAAATATCTTTTCTTTTTGTTATTAAATAAAATGATTTTAAGGTTTCATTTCATTTTATATATATTTATATTTTATATTGATTATTAACTATAAATATCAAATTTTCACATACATTTATTAAATATACTATACTAGCGACCCGCCCCGGTTTCGCACGGGTGCAATGCTGATACTAAATTAAATACACTACAGAAAAAATATGAACGTTGTATATAAAAACATAGCGGCCCGCTCCGACTTTGCACGGGCATAAAATATATATGCCTATGTCACTCAATGAAAACATGATTAAAATCGATCCAGTATTTTTGGTTCATTCATTACTGCCCTTGGCCTGCACGCATTAAATTTGGAGTAAAACAATTCCTCTTCCCCTATACTTACTATGAAGATTTCCTGCTATCTTTGGAATATCTAAATTCATACAATTTTTATTACATTACACATTTTTAAACGCAAATTTTAAATTTGTAATATCTCCGAAAATATTTGTTTAATTTACATGCTGTAAGGAACCATATTGATCTATATTAATTGCACACTGTATTTAAGGTACTTAATTCGATAAGGATTAATACCGTATTGCTTAAAATAGCTTCGTAAATAAGCCATTTTCTCACGTAAAAAGTAAACAATAAAAATGGTTAATGTGGGTTATCCCTAAAAGATAAACATATACCATCGCGGACTTTTTTGTAGACCTTTTTATGGTGTACAATACTGTAGTACATTAATTTGATCTAACTCGTAGGGTTAGGCAGCGTCTTTGCTAATTGCTAAATAGAAACCTCTAAAATTAGCAATGTTGCCTTAGTATATTATGCATGTATTATACATATAAACCTTCCTCTTGAATCACTCTATCTATTGAAAAAAACCGCATCAAAATCCGTTGCGTAGTTTTAAAGATTTAAGCGCACATAGGGATATAGGGACAGAAAAGGCGACTTTGTTTTATACTATGTAGTGATTTAATGTTAAAGTCAGCATTAGGTTATAACTAGTACATGAAATAAGCGGAACTGATTTCGAGACGGTATCAAAATTATCAAATATGAGCAAGGATCGGCTTGGTAGCCACAGTGGTGAAAAATATTTGTGATTAATTGTTGATATTGTTATTTGTGATAATATGGCTAACCTAGATAAAGATTTGGTAAAAAAGATACCATTAAACAACAAAAAAATCTAAGTAGTGTTTAATTTAGTTGGTTTAAATTTAGAGTCACTGCTCATTTAACTAATTGTTTAATTGTTGATGCCAAATTATGATTAATTAAATCATTATTAGACTTAAAGTTAATATTAAAAAAACTTATTTTAACAAATTAACAAAATAAAAAACTGAATTTTAAAATTAAATGTAACAACAGTACAATGAACTGCATATAAATTGATCGATCTGTTTATTAAATTAAACAATTCTGATTAGCATGATTCATTTCCGAAGGTTATAATCTAATAGTACATATTTTTTGTATGCATTAAACTAAAAATCGGAATGAGTAGTCTTCTTACTACTACATGAGTCATTATCGGGTTGACAAAATCGGGGCAAATTTGAACAAATATCTTGGCACAAAGCGGTTGAATAATGAATGATAAAAGCGTGAAAGTCAGAATACACTGCCAGACATAAAAATTAATGTTTGTGTATCATCCATTATTAATTGTAGTCTATTAATTATTTCTAGGTAGCTTTTAAGTTGTCTAAATTATTAACTGTCCACTGCGTTTGCTAATGAAGTTTAATTTGGATGGGGTACGTCCAAATCATAGGAGGATATAGTGAATTATTAAAATTGGTAAATAAAATTATATAAATAAAGTAATTAAAATAAATAAACAATTTATAAACCATCAAAATATCTTTGATTTTTATAGAATAATCTGAATCATAAAAGATGAATCCAATTCAAATTTTAGGCTATTCGCTAGGCTCTATATTCCCTTCACAATTTTAAGTTCCGAGAGTTTTTCTTATTATAATGAATGCTTTAAAATATGACTTAAACATCATACCCAACGTATGCTCGGACTGTGTTTCTATATTTTCTTTTTCACGTTTGATATTGATACGTCGTTATAATAAACCGTCGAAAAAATATTGGGTAAATAAGTCATATTTCCCATCTAAGTCAACACTAACAAATCAATTGAAAAGTCCACGGCCTACTATAGTAAAACAAATATTTTTGGCAAAATTAGTTTTTTTATTCAACATAATTCCCTTCAAGGGCGATACACTGATTATAGCGACACTCCAACTTTTCGATACCATTTTTGTAGTACGATTTGTCCTTTGCTTCAAAATAGGCCTCAGTTTCTCATTCCTCACATCTTCATTCGACGAAAATTTTCATCCCAACGAGGGTTTTTGTGAGTTCTGAGAACAGTAAATAGTCGCTGGGGGATAGATCTGGAGAATACGGTGGCTGAGGAAGCAATTCAAAGCCCAATTCATGGATTTTTGCCATAGTTTTCACTAACCTGTGACACGGTGCATTGTCTTGGTGAAGCAGCACTTACTTTTTCATCAAATGCGGCCGTTTTTCGGCGATTTCATCCTTCAAACGGTCTAATAACGCTATGTAATAATCGCTGTTGATAGATCTTCCTTCTTCAAGGTAATCAATGAAAATTATTCCATGCGCATCCCAAAATACAGAGGTCATAACCTTGCCAGCCGACTGTTGCGTTTTCCCACGCTTTGCAGCGGAATCATCGTGTCCAGTCCACTCGGATGACTGTCGATTGGACTTTGGAGTCAAATGATGGAGCCGTGTTTGTTTCGTTGTTGTTTTTGGCCAAAAGTGAGCTTGCGCGCACCCACTTTGTACAAAGCGTTCTCATACCCAAATATTCGTGAATGATATGATGTACATGTTCAGTTGATATCTTTAGAGTGTCCGCTATTTAAATCAATTTCAATTTACGGTCATTCAAAATAATTTTGTGGATTCATTAAATGTTTTCGTAGGTAGCAACCTCTTTTGGGCGTCCACTGCGTTCACCGTCTTCCGTGCTCATTTTACCACGTCTAAACTTAGCAAACCAATCCTTGATGGTTGATTTTCCTGGGACAGTGTCCGGAAGCTCGGCATCAAGCCACGTTTTTACTTCAACTGTATGTTTTCCTTTCAAAAAGAAATATTTTAACAACACGCTAAATTCCTTTTTGTCCATGTTTGTCACAATAGCAAAAGTTGCTTCACTCAAAATGCTATAATTTACAAACTAATAATCCGCCAGTTGTCAAATTTATACGCGCATCTTTTGAGGGTAAGGACTAACTAAAATATATATGGATTTAATTCTAGTAACGCCATCTATGTGTCAGGTCAGGGACTTTTCAATTGAACTGTTAAGTTGCAATTCTCGTATTTTAATTAGTTCATTAAGATGATTTCTACTGCTTTTGCAAAAAGTAGCCGAGAATTTTCTTATTTAAAAATACTTTTGTAGGCTGGATCTATAATTTGAATAATACAATTTGAATGAAATCTTAGGACACTTCCGACTCTATCTAGCTATTCTCTTGGCTACCGGCGTGATTAGGATGGTTCGTTATTTATTACGTATACACAATTGCAAACAAACTAATAATATCTAAGCCCTGAGCGACTACCGGACTATCTATCAATAGGACGATTCTGGATAAATACGCTAAATCATCTTGTTGGAATTAAAAATACTAAAATTGAAACGGATCTTTGTAAGGGAAATTGTATAATTGTCAACATTAACACCATATGACAGCTATGTTGTTGTAATAGAATTTGTCTGTCTAACTTATTATTTGTTAGGTGATTGCAAGTATTCTGATTATTTTTAACATTATAATATCACCGCATAATTATCTATCGCAATATTACAATATTGTGTTGAAAGAACAATGTTAGCTTGGTATCGATCCGTTTTCGCACTTCTTAAACGAAACATCGATCTGAACAAGCGGTAACCAGGAGACTATATATGAGTCTCTGGATACACCAAATGCTGCTTCCTATTCGAAGTGCAATATTATATCCTTCGCTACTCTTGTAACATCTAGGTGACCGTTGTCATGACTTTGCGCATCTTGTTTAATATTTTTAGTCTTTTTTGCAACAAAACATTATTCACCAAACATTCCACTGTATGTACAGAAAGAGTTATGACCATGAATATTCTCAGCTGAAAGTCGACATGAATGGGTCTTCTTGACTACCTGGTGAGGAATGAAATCGCAATGTTCAAACGATTCGAAAGGGCATTTTTTGTCAATTCGTGAGGAAACATCTTTCTCTCCTTTTGAATCTTTTCCATAGTATTTAATCGTCTGAGAACAGTTGATTCGTCAGGCAGCTTAAAAGTGCGTTGAATATTTGAGATGGATTTCCATCCAATAAGTTTTGCACTTAATTGTCCTCCTGTTAATTGGACCCTCAACTACTCTTTTTCATTGACACCAAAATTCGATTTTAAATCATTAAAACCACCAAAAAAAAAGACAGTTGAGACATGAACTAATAACATTATGAGTTAAAATGTTTAATGGACTTCGGCAGCAAATTTCTTCAAATCAAAAAAGTAATGAATTTCGAAAATGCAATTTTGAGCACTCCATAATTAGCATCTGAATATACCGACTAACCCAATAATACTGAATTGAAAACTATTATTTTAACATAGAAAATTGTCAAAGAGGTCGAATTTAAGTTGTTTACAGATTACATAAACGCCGTACGGCAAGAATTGAATCCATCTGTTTTTTAGTTAGCCCTAACCTTCAAAAGATGCGTGTATAAATTTGACAGCTGTCGGATCATTAGCTTATAAAGAAGAGGTTATTACTGACGAAAACATTTATCAAATCCCCAAAATGATTTTGAATGGCCGTAAATTGATATTGAATGAAATATCAGACACTCTAAAGATATCAACTGAACGTGTTCATCATATCACTCACGACTATTTGGGTATGCGAAAGCTCTGTGCAAAGTGGGTGCCGCGCGGGCTCACTTTTGACCAAAAACAACGACGAGTTGATGATTCGAGCAGTGTTTGAAGATGATCAAGTGTAATAAACCCGAGTTTTTTCGTCGATATGTGACA
Source organism: Rhynchophorus ferrugineus (assembly GCF_030347505.1). Lineage (NCBI taxonomy): Eukaryota > Metazoa > Arthropoda > Insecta > Coleoptera > Curculionidae > Rhynchophorus > Rhynchophorus ferrugineus. The sequence continues at coordinate 57,299,223 of NW_027472580.1, read as the reverse complement.
ATGGATGAAACATGGCTCCATCATTTTACTACGAAATCACGTCGACAGTCATCCGAGTACTGCACATGATGAATCTGCTCCAAAGCGTGGGAAAACGCAACAGTTGGCTAGCAAGGTTATGTCGTGTGTATTTTCGGATGCGCATGGAATAATTTTCATTGACTACCTTGAAAAAGGAAGGACCATCCACAGCAACTATCACATAACGTTATTGGACCGTTTGAAGGACGAAATCACCAAAAAAACGGCCGCGTTTGAAGAAAAAGAAAGTGCTGATTCGCCAGGACAATGCACCGTGTCACAAGTGAAAACGATGGCAAAAATCCATGAATTGGGCTTCGAATTGCTTCCTCATCCACCGTATTCTCCAGATCTGGCTCCCAGCGACTATTTTCACTTTTCAGATCTCAAAAGAATGCTCGCTGGGAAGAAATTTTCGTCGAATGTAGAGGTGATCGCCGAAACTGAGGCCTATTTTGAGGCAAAGAACAAATCGTACTACAAAAATGGTATCGAAAAGTTAGAGGGTTGTTATAATCAGTGTATCACCCTTGAAGTTATGATGAATTAAAAAATAATTTTGCCAAAAAAATTGTTGTACTATGGTAGACCGGGAACTTTTCAATTGACTTATTATATATGTACGTATAATAGGTTATATCAAATTATCTTAAGAATTAAAGAAACATTTAAAAGTAACTCCATCTTCGAACTACCATAAAAATCAATCCAATTTTATCTGCGTTTTCTTAATTTCAATGTAATGTGCTAATCTGAAAACTACCAGATGAGAAATGAATGATTAGCCAATATTCATTACAAATGTTGTAAATCAATTAATTTCCATTACATTATTAATTAACAGAATAACTAAAGCTGAAGAAACATAAAGACATTTTTCATTTACTACAGTCAGCATAAACTACCATAATATATTAACTATTACTGACAAACATTAAATGTCCATAAATAATGTACGTGATTAATTTCTATTAACAACTGCGTAACATTAAATATACAATTATTTCTCTAATTCTAATATCTATCTTCATAAATTAAATGTTATTTTTTTCAGATAGAAATGGTTTATTTATAGATTTCTCACTATTGCATTAGTCACAATCTTCCAAGTCAATAAGAGCCAATAAAAACGCGTAACTGCGAGCAATAATATTACCGCTGTTAACAATAGTGACGGCATGCTGGTGGTGAAAGTGTGGGAAACGGCGGTTACCTGATTCATTGACGGAAATTCAAACAGGATCTGAAAAGGGTTGTTTTAAAAAGTCTGCGCCAGTACCCCGATGTAAAAAGGGTTTCGCGCCTTTTCACATTTCATATTGTGTGTTCTGTTCAGTATATGCTATTATCGACGGTATGTATTTAACCAATATGACTTTTCTATATTTACCTTACTTTCTCTCTAATATTTACATATAATATATATCGAAGTTGCAACGTCATAAGGTGTAAAATATTTATTCAATGTGAATAATTAAGTCGGTTTGTTCGCGTGATAGGTGACACTGCAGTCAGTAGTTGTAAGTTCTAATCCTAATCACAGTATGACTGTTCCTAAATTATTTTGCCAATGTTATATAGAGGTAAAAGTGTAAAATATGACAACATATGACTTTTCTATATTTACCTTACTTTCTCTCTAATATTTACATATAATATATATCGAATTTGCAACGTCATAAGGTCTAAAATATTTATTCAATGTGAATAATTAAGTCGGTTTGGTCGCGTGTTAGGTGACACTGCAGTCAATAGTTGTAGGTTCTAATCCTAATCACAGTATGACTGTTCCTAAATTATTTTACCAATGTTATGTAGAGGTAAAAGTGTAAAATACGACAACAATTATTCAAATTACAGTAGAAAATGGGCTGAATAAGATCGGATGCCCCATGATGTTAAGTTTAGATAAACACTAGTTGGTAAAAGGAGACTCCAAAAGGTTACAATATGTTTAACAGATAGCATAGTAAGAAGTAAGTTCTTTAAGTAAATCTAAATAAACTTTAATCTTGAATTGTTTGGTACAAATAGTCACTCAAGTTAAATTAAATTATGATTTAGTTTTAATTAGCTATATTTGTTTTTGTTTCTCAAGTCCGCCATTTGTTTCTCAAGTCTGCAAAATCAGAAATAGGCACAGAGATACTTAGTTAAATGTTAGCTAATAGAGAAATCAGAATATGAAGTACTTTACCCCCTCGAAATTAGAGAAATGATAAAAGAAAGGCGAAAAGCTAGAAGAGTATGGCACAGGACCAGAAATGCTGCTGACAAAACTACGTTTAATAGAATTAGTAATCAGACGAATCAAAAGATCAAAGAATATAAACAGAACTGCTTTCAAAAGTATTTAAGTGAATTAAGCCCACAAGCAGACAAAGATTATTCGCTATGGAAAGCAACTCGAAGCTTTAAAAGACCAATTATTCGAGTACCGCCAATTAAAAATGATCGAAATGAATGGGTTCGACGCGACAATGAAAAAGCTGAATTGTTCGCACAATACTTAGCTAACATTTTTCGGTCTAATGATATAAAATCTACCATGGATACATCTCCTATATATCAACCCGATGTAGATTTAAATCTAATTTCTCAACTGGAAGTTGCCACTGTAATTGATAAACTCAATCCTAAAAAGGCACCTGGTATAAATGACATTTCACCTGGATTATTGAAAGAACTGCCACGAAAAGCAATCATCATGCTGATATATATATTTAATGCCTGTTTAAGGCTGAAGCATGTCCCGGAATGATTTAAAGTTGCACAATTATGCTCAAAAAACCTGACAAACCTGCAGAACAAGTCGAATCTTACAGGCCTATTTCGCTACTACCTGCAATATCAAAGCTATTTGAGAAGCTGATATATAAACGTGTTAAACATTTGGTAATAATACCAGATTTCCAGTTTGGTTTTCGAAATCACCATTCAACTATCGATCAAGTGCACAGAGTAACTGCGGCTATTGAAAGAGCGTTTGAAGAAAAGAAATAGTGCCCTGCAATATTCCTGGATGTCTCACAAGCTTTTGATCGGGTTTGGCATTTGGGATTAATCTGTAAGATGAGCAAATTGTTACCGCGTAACTATTGTTAATTGCTGGCGTCATATTTATTCGGAAGAAAATTTAGAGTATCGCACGAAATGGCGTTCTCGACATTTAAAAATATCTCGGCTGGAGTTCCACAAGGTAGCGTCTTAGGACCTCTCCTGTATCTGCTCTACACTGCTGACATTCCAACAACAAAAGAAACACTTCTTGGAACCTTTGCTGATGACACAGTTATTATGGCAAAAGATATATCTCTGCCTAGGGCAATAGAAAAAGTGCAAATGACAGTCAACAAAATCTACAAATGGACAAAAGATTGGAAAATTCAACTTAATAGCTCCAAATCTGTCCACGTTAATTTTGCTTTAAGGCGAAATAATAAAAACTTAATTATATCACTCAATGGATGCCCGATTCCTCAAGCAGAATCAGCAAAACACCTTGGAATCCATCTTGACGGTAGATTAAATTGGAAGCATCACGTTAGAAAAAAAGCAAAACACATTAGAACCAAAATAAAACAACTATACTGGTTAGTCGGAAGATACTCTCAACTTGATCTAAAATCAAAGAGGTTGATTTATAATACAATTATAAAGTCAATTTGGACCTATGGGGTGCAAATATGGGGTTGCACTAAAAATTCAAATCAGTTAGTCACACAGCGCTGTCAAAACAAGATTCTTCGATTGATTACCAATGCCTATCGCTATGAAGAACTGCACGATGACCTGGAAATCAAATTGATTTGCGAAGTTGTACAGGATTTCGCCTTGAAACACGAAAGAAGATTACTAAGTCATTCTAACGTGGAAGCAATACAACTGCTGGACAGTGCACAAGATGTCAGGAGATTGAAACGAACAAAACCATACGAACTTGTGTGAACATTGAGTGTGTATTATTAGTGTAAACTATAGCTATAAGTTAATAATTAATAAATAATTATAATTTTATAATTGAGGAATACATACTGATGTATTTTCTCGCACTCGTCTTGCTTGTTGATTAATCCAAGCCTATAGGAAAAGTAGTAATAAATTAATTGTAATAATAATAATCATTAAGATTGTACTAAGCGTATCTAATAAAGATGTTATAAAAAATGTTAGCTAATCAACACTGTCATAAGTTCTCTAGCAATAGCTAGCTTTAATGTTAGGTATTGTCGGTTACAAAAAATTAGAAAAGGAAGTTATTCGTACAGCATTCTGCTGTTCCCGTCGATAAACTCTTTTTCACAAATTCACTATTAATAAAATTCATTTTAGGTATGTTTTATTTAGCCAAAGCCTATCTAACAATAATTGATATTTTATGAAATATCTCTGACATTATGTCGAATAGTAATATTTCACTATTTTAAAATGAAAAGAAGGGCTGATGAAAGTCGTTGAATTTTAGAATGTCATGCTCTAAATGAGCAATCCTGTCAACAGTAGCGTGTGAATTTTTTATGTGATGATTTTGATTTGCAATACAACGATTCAAGAATTAATTGATCGTTATTAGAATATGACTTCTCAAAAGTGGATAAATGTGTAAAAGCCTTTGAAGTAATAAACAAAAAAAAAGACCATTCACAAATTGATTTAGACTATTCGTCCCGACATACATACAGTCTACTCAAAGTTATTTTGTATACACGTGACTTAAATTTGTGACGTCAAAACGTCATCACCATCACCGTCATCAAGTCTGAGTTTTAGTTCAATTTGCCTTTGACATATAACAAAATTCTAATCCAAATAAAATAATTGAACAAAAATGTTATCAAATTTATTTAGTTTATTTTAACATTATAATACATCTAATGCATATATTATCGAAGGATTTAAAACTACAATTGATAACACAGGTATATAGTTTGTAGGTTAGAGTTATTTTAATATATTTGCATTAATTTGAACATTTGAATTATTTGCTTTGAACTCTTTTCCACACCACCCAAGAGGTAGAGTTCTAGGCGCCTTTTTTATGTAGCGGTACACTCTGGAGGCCTAATCCACCTAATTAACAATTATATATCAAAGTAATGTATTTTACTTTCATTCGAAAGCATATTTAGCTTTTTATGTTTAGTTCTTGTTTCCGTCGATGGGTTTACTTGTCAAGTCATCTTGATATTGCTGTATTTTTTATTTCTTCCACTACTACCTGTGTACACCATTCTTGATAAAATTAATCATTGAATTCTGCCTAATGCATTTACCATATTTACTAAATAGTTAGTATTCATTCTCTCCTCATACTTTCTAACCAAATGTTCATGTTTAATTCTGAAAAATTACAATCATATCTGTGCATACAAATCTTTCACGCCCTACAATACTATTTTCCACAGTTACATTCTATTAATTATGTGCATACCTTTAGTTGTTTCCACTCTTATTACTCTGTCTCAGGAATTTCCAGCATTGCACAACATTGTCACATATCCTAAATGCTTCTTTTCGTTACTTTCACTTTCCAAGTCACTGTCCAAGTCCGTCACTAAACTGTTCATTTCCATTCTGTCCAAAACATGTTCACGACTCTACCATTTATCAATTACTTCCTCTGTATGTCTTATCGAGTTCATTCAAACCGAAGGTGTTATGGTCGACAATTCTTCCATCCACATATCCAAACAGTTCTTGATGAAATATCCTCCTCGACCAGCATGTCTATTATAATAAGTCTTTGCTACCCCCCAGAACAACTCCATTGGATTGAATATACATTGATAGGGAAGATGTAATATTATATCATTGTAATACTATGTGATCATATTGTTCAGCCACCTAGTCTACTGTATATCTTTTTTCAGGCTTATTTCTAAAAAAAAGTAAATTGCGAAAAACGCAATGAAATATTTCATTTATACTTACCTAGTAATAATTTGAAATAGTTATATCAGCCTTTGATGTTATTGTTATGATTCTTTCCACCAGTATGTTATGATATGGTGCACTATCCATAGTAATAACTGATGGTTCCTGTAGGTTTTTTAACAATTGATTTTCAGACCATAAAAAAGACATGTTATGATTCATTTCTCCATGGTAATCGCCCTCGGATTTGGAAGAAAACACTTATTCTGCACCAGGAATAAAACCATTCTTATTTTCTGCACGCATGACAATATATCGCAATTAATTATTAATAAATATTATGACCTACACAATCTAATCAAAGGCTATTGTAACTTTTACCTTTTTCTATCAATTTCTGTTGTCTTTAAAATAATTTTTGTTACCGTCTTGTCAAGAGCACCCCAATGAACCATTTTGAAACATCCAAGTTTCATCAAGATACACAAATTTAAAAAATTTATCTTCCTTGATTTTATTATACGCCTTTAAACATTGGATCCATTAGACCTCTTCGAGGGTTATCTATACACTATTTAAATCCTATGCCTTATAAGAGTGTATGAAGTTAAAAAGTTGCATGTCCGTAACTCTGTTATGTATACTTTCAAAACTAACAATTTTCTCTGAAACAATTTTATTAAATTATGTTTATATCGATAAAATAGTTTCTGTGCTCACTATTCTTATACATTTCGTATATTTGATCTCGAATAGAGCCGATATCAAATTGGTCAAGATTCGTCACCCACTTCGTATGTAGACGAGTTTTCTCGATTAAATCTAACGTATTGTTCTTCAGTTTGTAATCATTAATTCATAATCATTATAATAATTCATTAATATTCAGCGCAGTAACAACATGCTAAAAACATTTAAAATTGCAGCAACTTATAATATTTAATATCATCAAAAATTATCCCTCTAACGGAATTTACGATCAAAAGGGAGCCTCCATTATCTCGATCCTTTACGAAATAACTTATTAAAGCCGCAATCAATTTTTGACTCTTCCTATTTATTGTTTTCAGTATTTTCAAACAAAGTGATTTAAAATTTATCAAAATAATCAAATCGCTAAAATAACGTTAGCCGGTTTATAACCTGTAGTAATTATAACTAATATTTTGAATAATTTTGCTTACATGTGATACCCCGACGACTTTGACAGGCTAGTTCGGTTTCACGTTCAAACTTATCAGAGATGTCCCTTTTTTACTAGAATAAAATGAGAAAGAAAATATTATCTGATTCTAAAACGAACTTATAAATTGCTGCAGGCAATATATTAAAAATCTTGATGACGCTTGTACAAAAAAATTTTAATAGACTATATATATATATATATATATATATATATATATATATATATATATATATTAATTATTTTGATACATATATTTAAATCTAGAAATGTTCACATACACAAACTTCATAAAATCGCTAAAAAAATAATAAATTCAATTTCGACAAACACGAACTCCAACAGTTCATCTGATTTATAGTTGACCATCTAATTTCAGATAAAAATAAACGAACTCTTCAAATACAGAGACGAAAATACACATAACATTTGATTGGTTGGATTTTATCTTTTACGGTCTCGCAAAAATGATTGCGATTTCTAAAATGTTCGTCTAAGAACGAGTTACAACTAAATACAAAGATTCTTTGGAAATTTGTGTTGTGTACATTAGCTTTATATTACCGTTAATCACTGGTAACTTTCATACAGATTTTTAAATATGCCTTATTGCTTTAATTTTATCCGCCGTATAAAAGTAAATTCAGGCATTGGGTAATAAACTTTTCCAATAAGATCCTTTTTCACTGATAATATTATATATATATTTCCCGGAGAGAAACCTACACGTTTTAAACATTTTTAAGCTACATAGCTATTTAACGAGTTGGTTCATATTTGTTCATTTAATTACTCCTACATTTCTCTGTTAGCAAACTGAACACATTTGTTATCTCCCATATTATTTGGCGACATCACATCAAAACAAAATATTACGTTTTTTATTATGATAATTATTTGAGTTTAATCTGATTTTAAACATGGTAAAAGTATGACTAGAAGTTATATTTCTTTTAGTGATTTTTGTGAATAGTAAAATAGTTTATGTGGCGAAACTATGATTCATCTGTGAAGAGAACCACGAAGGTAATTATTTGTGTTATTGCATTCACCAATAACAAACATTATTCTTAAATATTATAATATTGTGAAAGTGTTATTGTATCATTATATATTATATGCAAAAAATGTTTCCTATTTAATTTAAACTTGAATATACAATAGTCTGACCTGTCATTAATCCACAAATATTCATTTTTTGTGAAAAAATGTCACTTTATTTTACTGTCTTCCTGTCATTATATACTTACCATCTAGAAAGGATGTTTTATATTTTGAGACTGATTCACCCTATTTTTGTATATTGATATGATAGGATATGTTTTTTCAAGTTATTCGTTTTTGGTAAAAATAAGTAACAATAAAATTTCTTTCTTTAAATGCTGGAAACTTTCTTGTTTGCGTAACTTTCTTGTATTTAACGGTGCTATGTTTTAAATTGGACATTTTTAACATAATTTATTGGCGTCCTTTCTTTAAAATGTTGGAAACTTTCTTGTATGCATAACATATTCCGATAATTAAAATACTCTGAAGTTAGAGTATTTACCACTTTTTAAATAATATTATAGTATTTTTAACTTCATATTCTACAATTCACTATAGTATAATATAATTTATGTTATTGTTAAGGAGTAGAGCAAACTCAAAAAGTTGACATATTTAGACAGATTTTATTTATGGCTTTTGGATATTTTGGCAAACGCTTGTTCAGTACGATCTGGATTCACCTATTACCTATTATTACTATACCTGGTTTTTTAGGTTTTTCTATTTCATTATATGAATTAGAATAACATATAACAATAACATTTTCAACTTTTACAATGGAAAAACATCTAGAAATCCACAAAGGGCTAAACTGGTTATTACGGTAGGTGTTACCATTCGTACTTTAATTCACTTTTTAATTACCGTTATTGAAGCTTTCTGAGCCCTATTATATTGTTTTTGTGAAAAAATATAATTTTTTCTGTAAATTAGGTATTATTTAAATTGTACATCGATTAAACGATAAAATATTTACCATAAATATTACAAATATTGAATCTCAGATAATTTAATTAGTGATATAATGTTTGTACATTTATTTTTTCTTTAAAAAAGCATTTGTTGAGAAAAATTAACACAATCTACATTAATTGAAATATTTTATATCTGACAACTTAGCAATACTGCCCTGTTCGCTGTTCAAGAATGTCCACGAATTCGCCCTGAAATAATTCTTGAGTTGCATTGTCATCGAACTTTTTGGTCCTCCAAGACATTCTTCTTGAATCACATCAATATATCAACGTTTAAATCATTGAAATCAAAACCCCATAGCTGGGGTATGACGGAGCTGCATCACCATAAATTTATTAATATATATATATATATATATATATATATATATATATATATATATATATATATATATATATATATATATATATATGTATATATATTTATATAATGGAAATAATACTATAATACTAAATGGAAAACTGTTACTTTATGTAGAGAATTTTCTTAACCATCGAATTAACAGTTAGGTTGGGCTTTTTTACGTTGATACTTATTTTATCTAATAGATCTTGCTAATCAAAATGCATTCAAGTACTTTCAAAGAATCTATTAATTCATATCTTCTGAAAAATTAATACCTTTTTACTGACGACATGTACCTTATTTCAAATGCATAAGATATGAAACGACATTAAAATTATCAACGTAATTCTTCAATAACGTCACTTCAGGCGTTAATACTCAAAATAGAATTGCACACGTTAAATAACATACCATATGAGTGATATACATGAATGATCTATCTAAAAATGTTATAGTCAAACAAATTCATGTCGTTCTGACAGTTTCTGGATTAGTTCAGAGAGGATAAATAACTTATTGATCAGGCTATTGATAAGATTGGAATTCATTGCTTAGCTCTTAAAAATTATTATAATATAAACATCAATAAAACTTTTTCCCACAATTAGAACCTTTTAGCTTAAATTCAAATATAACATTATTCAAATACTATTTTTGAGCGAAAAAAATTAATATAAACAACCGTTATGCTGACGGTAGAAACATCGATTCATGTGTTTGTTGATCCAACAGGTGTGTTTTGTGAATATAATAAGGCACCGATTAATAAACATTTACAAAGCATTAAAAACTAATCGGCACTACTTCGAATAAATAGGCAATATGTAAATTAATATCAGTCTCAATAAATCAAAACCTAATGGATATAAATCAAGGGTTGATAGGTTTAGAATATGATCGGACAAGGCCATCATTACTTTGAGAACTAGTGGGAAATATCCAATTAACTACTTTTGTGAAAATATCTATAATGTAATAAAACAAAATTTTATTAATTTGTATATTTAGAGGGTCACCTTGCACTGAGAATATATTCAAAATAATGTGAGAATTAATTTCAGTGTTTTTTAAAATAGTATATTTTAAATATAATATATTAAATATATTTAATATATAATAATATAATATATTTAATGTGAATCTGAAAAAAAGTATTATTAAATATATATATATATATATATATATATATATATATATATTAAAGTCTCCTTTTACCAACTGTGGATTTATCTGGACTGGGTTTAAAGTTTAACGTGGACTCCGAACCACGGTCCTCAGCATTAAGCCTATTGACTAGAAATCATCCCAGAAGACATCCGGTCTTACCCAGCCTGGTTACTGGCGTGACTGGGATCATTTTTCTTGCCAGATTTTACACTATTGCCTAGAACATTCACAAATTTTAAACAATCACAAACATAAATTTACGACCATGCTCCAACAGGATTCGGACCGGCGGCTATCGCAACAGTAGGAGGACCGTGCCATCGTCTTTACCACTGCGCCACCAAGCCGTCCTTTTTTTATCGAAGCAGCAAATTACAAAATATCTCTCCTGTGTGTCAAATCGTCACTCAGAAGTCAATTTAATTCATTGTTTGTTTATCTACAATGGCTCAGCTGCAGCATGACTCATTAAAATACGACTTTCGGTAGCATTTTTTCCATGTTAAGTGACATAAAATTCGCCACAAAACACCTACAACAGAAAATGCGATATATCTGATAATTATTAAATTATAGATACGTGTTCGTTCACGAAATAAAATATATTGAAATGGATACATAATAATAATTATAATAGTTAGTTAGGGAGAAATATGAAATATTTGGAGGCTGCAATAACTGACTCTATTACTGTATCTCTACTGACAAGGTAAGCCATTTCCATCCATTCTAATCCTAAGAATTTATTTACCTATATTTATTTATTAAACTCTGTTGTGAAACTTCCCATAATGTTCAAAAATATTGAAGTCGCACGATTGTACTGACCTGATAGAATATGTTTAATAATATTGTTAGATACCGTCCCTCCCACTTTGTGAAAGTATCCCTCCAACCTAATAGATGGTCCCATCTGCTTTTGAAGGTCAGGTACGAGGTAGTACAAATAGTTGCCCTGGTACCATCACGGGTATGATATCAGATTGCACTGTTACTTCTATTGGTCCTGAGTGAATAATGCTCATCAAACCCATTTCCAACCATTCTCCATACATAAACCGGCCGTTTGTAGGATATATAATATAAACGATGATTCATCGGACCATATTCTTCCAATCAAGTGTCTAGGTTTAATAATCACACACTTATTGTTCATTACACTTTTGCAACTTCAACTTCTTCGCGGGGTTCTACTTCTTTCGCAACATAGCTTCCGTTATAATGTTGGTTTTATGGAACTTCCGCTATACTGTTCTTTTCGAAATATTATAACTTAAATGAGTGTTAAACCCTGCTGTGAATTTTGCCACAGCAGTTTCATATTTTCTGGCCACAGTTTTAATGTTCGTCGATCTCTCTCAATTAAGTTTGTGTTTGGCACATTACATCTCTCCACCAATGAAGTTAACAAATATGGTAAATTTGGTGGTAACAATTCATTTGTTTTCACATGTTTCACCGATCGTTTGTTTAACCGTCGCAGAACATAGCGTATAATACTGAAATTTAGCCCACAAGACTTGGCGTACAAAGTAAGCAGTACATAAATTAAGCAATATTTACACCGAGACAATGGTGTTCATTATGTTTTGTCCCTCCCCTGTATAACCTTCTTCATGATAACATAATGATTCATTTAAAAATGTTTCTTCCCTGAAATAAAAGTCTGGAATGTTTAAAAATATTCATCTACAGCTCTCTCAATTACTTCATTGCATGGAAAGTATTTCCCATATACACATTTCTTGAAGCATAAAGGCTTAACATCAGGAAAATGGGGGGACAGCCGGGTAAGTCGTACTCCAGACCTCACCATTTTTCCAGCGCCTTGGTACAAGTATGTTGTCTTGGTGAAACATATACTTTTCTTCCTTCAAACCGACCTTCCAGGCCGAATTTTCGCATCTAGGTGGACAAGAAAGTAGGAGTAATATTCGCCTGTATTAATCTATCTGTTTCAGTTAATCATTTAACTAGATCCCTTTCCCAGCCCAAAACACGCTGACCTTCCGGAAGTTGCTGAGGGCATTATTTGGTGCTGAACCACCGGCTTCCCCTCACTGCATCAACTGGTATTTAATTTCTGCCGTGTAGTGGTAAAATCGTAATGACAAATCTACAATCAGAAAAATATATACTACCCATTAGATAATTAGTACTAAAACCCCCTTTTAATTGAATGTATTTATTTAGAATTACTTTATTAGTAGTATTTTTAAGCGACTCAGTTAAAACGTTTTTGTAATTTGTGAGATTTATTTGACCTTTTTAACTTTTTCTAATCGTGTATAAAATACTGATACGGATATAAAATAGATATATTATATATGATATATAATTAGTGTGTATTTTCAGTCGATTATCAAAAGAGTATGATCTACTATAATATAATAAAGCGAAATGAAACCTTATTAAATACAACAAATATACTTAAACTATTCGATACTAGTTAAATATTTTTTAGAACAACAATACTCGTTCACACATTCAAAACTAGCCAAATATTACTCGGACAGCCTAGATACTGCCACTGTTCTTCTACTCTTACAATACATATTGTTGTAAACAATCATTTATTGCCATTAATGTCACTTGGCCTATCAAAAGGAAAAATACATTTCTTATGAAGATTGAAAAATAATTCGAGCGGTTTATGCCATTTTTTAATTACATTGAAAATAAGCTATATAGAAAAAAACACGAATTATTACATGTAATAATAGCATAATACAATATATTACAATATAACATAAATAGCTTATCCATGTTCATGCAAATAGGATTAAATAAATTAATAGTATTTTATTCGAAAGTTTTATTCCTAATAGATTTCTCTCTGCATATTTTTTTAAGCGCTTGTTTATTTAATGCGATTAAATTAGATCTAATATGTTTGTTTTATTTAAAATCCGACATTAATGTTTTCGGAAAGCGCACAGGTAAAGTTAATCTTAATCTTTTATTGAGAATTATTTCAGTAAAACATAAAATAATATTTACAGCCGCTCCGTAACATTATATTAGTAAAGGAAGCTACCGTAGAATATGTTTCAATATAATTTAATTGAGATAATAGATATCATATTCCAAAGCATTAGGGATAACGCTTTCAGATGTAACAGGTCAATTGAAAAGTCCCCGGCCTGACATATAGATGGCACTAGTAGAATTAAATCCATATGTTTTTTAGTTAGCCGTAACCGTCAACTGATGCGTGTATAAATTTGACAGCTGTCGGATCACTAGTTTGTGAATTATAGCATTTTGAGTGAAGCGAAATTTGTTATTGTGAACAAAATGGATAAAAAGGAATTTCGCGTGTTGATAAAATATTGCTTTTTGAAAAGAAAAAATTGAAGCAAAAACTTGGCTTGATGCCGAGTTTCGGGACACTGCCCCAGGAAAATCAACCATCAAGGATTGGCATGCTAAGTTTAGACGTGGTGAAATGAGCACTAAAGACGGTGAACGCCCAAAAGAGGTTGTTACCGACGAAAACATTTAAAAAATCCAGAAAATTATTTTGAGTAACCGTAAACTGAAATTAAATAAAATAGCAGACACTGATATCAACTGAACGTGTACATCATATCATTCACGAATATTTAGGTATAAGAAAGCTCTGTGCAAAGTGGGTGCCGCGCGAGCTCGCGTTAGACCAAAAACAACGACGAGTTGATGATTCGGAGCAGCGTTTGAAGATGATCAAGCGTAATAAGCGACTGTTTCCTGTTCTCACATATCAAAAGAATGCTCGCTGGGAAGAAATTTTTGTCGAATGAAGAGGTGATCGCCAAAACTGAGGCCTATTTTGAAGCAAAGGACAAATCGTACATCAAATATATTATTGAAAAGTAGGAGGGTCGCTATAATCAGTCTATCACCCTTGAAGGGACTTGTGTTGCATAAAAAAAAAACTAATTTTGCAAAAAGTGTCATTTACTATGGTAGGCCGGGGATTTTTCAATTGACCTGTTATTAATAAGAGAATCGATTTGAGGACTTAAATAGTGAGTTAAAAATCGATCTAGAATTAGTAAGTTGATTCGGCAAATCCATCCAAAAGATGCTTTTAAAGAAATATCTTCGTCATTTCTTTAAAAAATTATCCAATTGTTTATGATTCTGTAAAGCACAACTTACGTCTACACCATTTACAGTTCGTTTGTACCAGTGATATAATGAATATTTATATTCATATTCTTATATTTCTTGACATTCACATTTGCAGAACTTATGCGAATATCTATGATAAATCCGGTAATTTTTTTAGCAACTTGAAGTAAGTGAAACAAAAAAATATTATTTCTTTTTTATAAATCCTATATTCTTTTTATGCCAACTTGGTCTTGCAATTATATTGATTATTGCGTGCATGCATGTATTCCGTTCATTTTTTACTTTTCAATATTGTCCATATACACTCTATACAGTACCACTAAAAATTCGTTCACTCCTAACAGTTGTTAAAGATGTAACAAATATTGCCCTCTTTCAGATCAAAGGATAAACAGAATGTCATGTTCACTTATGTCCATCAATAAAGTGTCCCTCGAAGAGGCACGTTTATTTTATACACAATTTTAAAATTAATATTTACATTCTCTTCTGCGAATATTAGCCTTAAGTGTTAACATGATATTCGAAAATTCACCAATGTAATAAACATATCCGAATTATAATATCATTTCATTTCATTAGTCAATGATAATATGATGATTTAACACAAAATCTAAAAAGGTTCTTACACATTTTTCCATTTGTTTGTAATATAGTAACTTAGGAAAAGATACATTAAAAAGTTTGGAAATTTATAAAATATCTCTACTAGTTTTTTTACAAATTACTTATTTTTTATTGATGGTTTCGCCATATTGAATTTTATTCTTGATTGAGTAATATATAATGTGTAATGTTTTTTCTCATTGGTTAAGTAAATACGAATGCTACACAGTCCGTAGATATTTTTAATTTATATTTGTTATGTCTTTTTCTATAGACAAGAGTGAAAAATCCCACAATGATCAGTCATCTAAGCCACGTCAGTAATCAGGATGGCTATGACCGGTATAGCTTCTAATTTAATTACTTTCTGGTTGTATCATCAAATATCCAAATATCAAATATCTATCATATATCTCTTATATCCATAAAATAGAGACTTTAAAGTACATTATAATCTCTAAAAACCCATTAAACAGTCGATCTCTTTTTAAGAATCACCATTCAAACGCTGCATGTATTATTAACAACATTTTCATAGTTTCTATCGAGTTTAAAAATATGTGCGCCCTGAAATGTTTATTATGCCTATCAGTTATACAGTTCTGGAATTTTTTCTCGAATATCATTGATAATTAACATATGAATGAACATTTTGATGTATACACTGTCGGCATATTTGCGTGTTTTCATTACGTTATTATTTTCCCAAAATGTTATTTTAGATTTGTCCGTAACTGTACTTTAAGCGATAATCTCGCAAAATCACATTTTCATTTAATGGAATGTGACAAATTACAATATGTATAGCGACCTTTCGAAAAATATAGCTAATATAATTGTAATTACAATTATCACACTTCTCAGTAGATCTTGTTTAGTGTCTTGTGGACATATCCTTCAAATGGTAGAATAAAAAATTATTAACAATAAACAATAAATTTCACATACTTGGATATAAGCATATCATATCAGCTATCCTTGACATATTTTAGCAGGAATACTTGATATATAAACTAAATAAAATAGTTCCAAAGCAAAATGCAGTGGTATTAAAATCTTGCATCTTCAACATACTTCAGAATTATATTCTGAATTGAAAGAAATAAATGCAGGTGTGCCTCAGGATATCTGCTCTATACCAGTGATATTCCCAAAACGGAGAGAATTACGATGTATAGTATAGTAACAAACTAAGAAACTAGGACTGAGCATCGAGATCTAGGAATCACTACAATGAAAAGATGTTGCTCTCGAAGGGAGCAAAAGGAAAATGTTTGCCCGTAAGCTCTAAGGTTCTGTTATGCAGCTTAGATATATTGTTCGCAGACTGAAGAGGATCTAAGCCTGGGAATTTGTTTAATAGTGAACAAAACTATGGCTCATCGTTGTAATATAGTGTATTGGAATTAATACTTGCGTATCATAAATTAATAGTTTGTCAAGATCAGTTTTTATATGAAATTAAATTTAAAAACAACTTGGATATCAAAATCGTGGAAATAGAGGGAAGTAGTATATATATTTGATAAGTGGACTTGAGTTCTACCAGATGTGTCTGTAATTATTTTTCGGTTTTGCGTATATATAATGCGGCATAATATCAGGGGCATTTGCTGCATTTCAACAGAAGAAAAAAGCCGGTGAAAATCACTGATAAAGACAGTCGGTGGTGTTGATTTCAGCGTTCAAGGCATAGAATTTCTTAGCAGTCCAAAAACGTTTGAAGATGCAAAATTTCAGGATTTATTGTATGATGACCCAACAGGAATTTTAAAAAAAAGACAGAAATGTTAAATGTGAACTGAATCGCAGTATGTAAATAAATACAAACAATGGGAAAGATCCAAAAGATGGGAAGATAATTGCCGCATGAAATGAATGACAGGCAATTAGATTATCGAATTATCGTCAGTGAAATACTATTTCAAAGGTATGAAAGGAAGTTATTCCTGCATCGAACAGTAACAGGCGATGAAAAATTAGTGTATCTCATTATTACCACCTTGTTATCTTATCACGTTATATCACGTTATATCGTTAATTTTTAATTTTTACCCTGGTTCTGCCAATGAATGATAAATTCTTCAATTGCAGTTAATTATTGTCATAAAATATAATAAATTAAACTAATGGTAATAAATAGCATTTAACACTAAAACAGATTTAACTTAATATAAATTACGAAATGGATATTATTTTTGGCAGTTTTCCAAATATTACATAACTGAATGTATAAATATTCCGATCTTAAATGGGCGTGTTTGAAACAAAACGGCAACTCTTGGTCATCAGGATCACACATAGGGAAAACACATATACTATTAGCCAGTGTATATTTTACAATAAATAACAAACTGGTTTTTATACTGTTTTAATTGTTTAATTAAATTTATAAATATGTTATGTTAAATCTTTAAATATCCATAGCAATTTATGTTTTGTTATGATTTTTAATTACTTTTAAAATATTGTATAAAAATGAAATTTGCATTTGAATAAAAATAAATAGTTATTAATAACATTTCTTGTTGGGGAAATTACTACTGAAACTTAACAATGGGATTATAAAAAACACCGTATTGGAATGGGTCTTGAAGACGGTTTAAGTTGATGGATAAAATCGATTTTCTAAGAAGCATTTGTTTTGCTAAATTATATTAGATTATTGAATATTCTGTTATTGTTATAACTGGGATTCAGATCGATTTCGTATTATCTTAACCCAGATCTATCTCGATCGATTTTGTAGGTTGTGCGCTACGTCTTCCACCCAAAAGGTCAGTTTCGTTTCGCTAAAGAAGCCATAGATTGGTTTTGATTAGACAGATCATTGCAATTTGGGTCTTTGAGTGCAGGTTATCAAAAAACTTCATTTCTAATTCGATCAATTGCTCTAGTTAGATCCCTTTGAAATTTACAATAAATCAGTTGTCAACAGATTGACAGTATTTGTTAAATTAATTCTCAAGTTATATGGATCTATAGTGCGAACTATATCATACAAAATGCTGGAAGCCTCCACACCTCCATCATCGAATTTAGCACACAATATCAGCAAACATCCGATCGGTTTTTGTAGCATCATACTACACGCCATAACTGTTGGAAAGCAGTAAAAAGGCAACATCTCCTTGGCAAACTCCGATTAGGATATCAAATATATCCATTATAAAATGCCTGAAGAGGTTTAATACGTTTTAAGGTAATATGTTCAGCTGCCAAAGCTATCCAGATTAAGGGCCAGTATATACAGTCGAGAGCAGACCGAAAATCATTAATAACGACAATTGCATGCTTTCCATATCTAATATATTCGTCCATAAATTGGCAGAATGTGAAAATCTTATGGACGTAACCGCAGTTGAGTCTAATTCCCATCTGCTATTCTCGGCTTGTCTCGTCGCAAACTCTTTGAACTATCAATTGTATGATCTTCATTAATACCTTCCTGTTAATTGATAGGAGACCTCGATATTTTTTAGAATGTTTACTATTAAATTTATATGAGTAACACGTGAAGCCGTTGAAACAATGTTTTCCCACGGGCCTTGATCTTTTCTGTCATCACTTGATCGGTATTGCTACACTTGTCATTAGTCAATTATTGGCTCGTTATCAGGAAATGAAGTTTCTGTAATGCCCATTGCTTGCGGAGCTGGTAAATCCCATGTTGGGTTATAATTGTAGAGGTCATGAAGTCTATGAGAGACTCTCTCTATCGTTTCAAGGCTCCATTTGCTGTTTGAAAGTTGTCGTTCATAAATTTAGTCCTACCGGCATCAATGGCATCATTGATTTATTATCATTAATCAGCAGCGCCGACTACGGATTGATGATGATGATCAAATTGGGTTACGGAAAAAGTAATTTCGGTTTTTCCATGTTTTTATGGCGAATATATTAATTTTATGCTAAAAAGCATAGCATAATGAAATTAACATTTCACTGAATAGACGAATCTCGCTACTTTTATGTATTTTGATTAATTGTTAATAAAAATATGCGACTTTAAACTATCGGTTGAAAAAAATCGAAATTATTTTCACCCACTTTATATTATGCCTGGTTGTTAATTAATTCGTCATCAATAGAACTAAAAATTCAAGAACATTATAATATTTTATAATTTATAGATTACGTTACATTTAATTTGGAAATTTCAAACACCGTTTAATGTTTCCCATAATCAATACCAACGGAAAAAACATACGAGTCTAAACTGAAAAAATATCAATAGATTATGTGGTGTCTGTGTCGTCATCACTGAATGAAACTTGGTCTACCATAACGTGCTTCAACAAGAAGCGCAGAAATACTGTGGAACCAACTCTTCTTATGAAAAAATTAGTTTAGAAGTAAAACTAATAAATTAATAAATTCATGAAAATGCATCAATGAACTGGATGCAAATTAATGGGAAAAAAGAAAGAAAAAACAATTATGTATAAAGTGCTAGGGCGTTATCTAGATCACACTGCTCTAATAGATCGCTAAATTCAGTGGGTTAAACTAAGAATTGTTTCAGCATTCTGCAATCAATTCTACTTTACTCAATAAACTAGCTAGTTGCTAGACACTGCCTATCTTTTAGATCTTGTCACACCTCCATAATTATTTCATAGAAAAAGATTTTCACCGAATGATATCTACTATAAAAAGTATATGTGATATAGAATTTCATGATTCCTGGAAATAAACGAACTGATATTATACTATACGTAAATATAGTAAAGGGAATAAAATAAAATCACATTTACATTTATAGATCCTTAATTCATTTTAGATTCCATGTATTCATATTTCATTTCTCATAAATTATTAAATAAACTAATATAACTTTATTTGAACGAAAATCTAACAATACGTGATAATTAACGATAAACGTAACACAGTTGTAAAATGTTTTTATCTATATTAGACTGATCACGAGAGACCAGACCACCAGGAGCTTCATGACACATATTCGATGTTCACATACATATTTTACATACAGCCTCTGCAATTAAAAAACCTCTTTACATCAGACGTTATTATGCTATCATGAACCTGGTAGTATATATTATTTTACTGAGAATGAGCTCAAGCGATAATTTATATGATTTTTGTACAATTATTTTCTGAACATTCCGGTATTTGAATTATTATTAATTCGCGTTAATTGGCTTTGCATAACATATTAACTCGACAGCTATAATTAAACCACACGGATTATAATTTCAAACATAACATAGATTAGTAAAGTACTGTTGGATATTGCTTTTGATGTCGAAGTTTATATGTTTAACTATATGTTAACCAGCACGATGTCAATAATTTAAATATTATTATACCGATAGGATTAAACTGTTATAATTTGTGCGTGAAAGTGGATACTATAGTAAAATAATTTCTTTTTCACACCAACATCGTTACGCAACTGCGGATTTATAATTTCTACCTGTTTAATTTGTAATTGGAAGGTGGAGATTAAACGAAAATAGTAAAATCCAACAATCCACAGATAGAATTTTATTTTTAATTCATATAATTAATATGTGCTTTAAAATGTTATATTTTGAAATTAATATTTTATAGCTTCTTACAGTAGATGATGTAGGTTAGTCAAAATTTCGTTTTTCCCTCCAACTATTGCATTTTAATATATTTCGTTAAAGTGTAAATAGCAATAATGCATATTTTATCAAATATGTTATCTGTCAGTTAATGGTTATTGCTAGTTTTAAGGAATGACAAATATGGAAATAAATTGAATTGTTTAGTAGTTGAAATTAACAAGTATTAAGGGGAGTTTTTGGTTTGTGACGTAATACTTAGATGATCGAAGAAGGATTTATAAAGGAAACAAAAAAATTGCTACCGAGTATCAAAGATGCTTCCAACTGTGACTAGTCCTGCAAGGTGTACCACTAGCTCCAGCACTGTTCAACATTTATGTGGCTAATCTCCCACTTCACGAACATTCAAACACAACATTTTATGCAGATGACACAGCTTTCTTCACCACCGGTTACAGTCCCGACCCTATCCTACAAGTCCAACTCAACCAGGCAATTGCGTGGTACAAATTCTACCGGTTGCAGATTAACTCCAGCAAGGCTCAGGCTATTCTGTCTCACCGTAAGAAGTAGTTCCGTACTTATGGCCTCCGAATCAAAAATATCCCCTAGTCCTATCCCCTGGCTCGAGAACTCCCCAGACCGCGGGTTCCAACGGTCAACTTAAATATATCACGCTATTTGCAAAGGCAATAGCGTGTATTCCCTACTATTCCCACTCTTCTGCAGAAAAAGCTCCCTTTCCCCCAGAAAGCGACTCTATATAAGATGCTAGTCCGTCCATTCTGCCTCTACAAGCACAGGTGTAGTACAGGTATGTCTCTGAGAGACAACTTACACTACTCCAAGGGTCTCAGTCTGAAAAAGTCCGCGCGTTACTCAACACCCCCATTGTTTATGAGGAAAAGCTTCACGAACATGCTCAGTGTAGGTTGATCAAATCCCTACCTATCCACAAACCTCGGTAGTTAATCCAATTACCCGAAGCGATATCAGCAAACGACAATTTGATCCTATCTGGTCAATCTGATAAATTTAAAAAAAAAAACAAATTGCGACTAGTTCTAATAATTTCAAACGGTTTTTTCAATTTTGTAAGAAAAAATATTACATTTAATTTAAAAAACGCTAACTATTCATTTCAATGTCTAAGAGCAAATAGTAAAAAACTGCAATAATAAATGATTATACGATTTAAAATGTTAAAATAATATCAAACTCAAAAACATACCACAGACATTGATCAATTCAACAAAATACTGAAAATAGCAACTATTAAAACTTTTAAGATTTTCATTGGTTGGCTACTTTCACTGCCCCCTATTGGTCTCTTTTTGCAAACATATTAAAACTAGATATTCACTATTTAGAAAGTTTTCCTTAATGGTTCTTAAAATCTAGATCTAAGATTTCTCAAACGTAATAAAGAGTTTAAGGAATATATTCCCGCTGGTGCACTCCACATAAGTTTTTCACATCTTTTTCGTCTCTTTTGGGTAGGTCCACTATTATCTAGCGGTTGTAGCATTGCTACGTCTCTATGTTGACACAATCCCACTTGGTGTTGGTTCTAGTTACCATAGGACCTTAACAAAGCTTCAAACAATTTGGTTATGACAAGTTTGGATCACATTGACATTAAATTTCTTTGCGTAAATCCCTAGTTACATACCGTGGGTCTGCAGAGACAAAATTTGTTTAAATAATAATCACCCCTTGTTTTCAGCATCATACACAGATCTATATCTGCTTATTTCTTGTTAACATACCCTTGCCACTTAACCTTGGTATCCACTATCATGGCCAAGTATTTTGCTATGTAACATTTTTTTATGTAAAATACACACGTGTAGACGTCATAAAAAATAAGTAAGGTGCTAAGAAAGGAAGCTATATTTAATTCAATCCTTTTCTGTAACCAAAATGAAATTAGTTATATAATATTTTCCATACTAACTATATTTAACAATGTATAACTTGTGCGCTATTTTGTGAACCCAAAAAGTATTTGGTAGAGAAATTATTCCAAAAAGCAGAAGGGATATAGTTATTAAGTATTTTTATAAAAAAAAGACAGTTCGCTGAACGTTTTAAACTATGGAAGCAGAATATTATTGTATTGATTGAACATATTGCTGTAAAAGTCAGTTACTTTGAAGATATCTAAAATAATAATTGTAGAAACTTCAAAATTTCTATTATAATCTAAACAATTAAAGTTTAGTTTTCATATGTTAAATTTTCTCTAAGTTGAATAAATATGTTTTTCATATTAACAAAATATTAATGTATTAAACTAGATTTGCTTAATGCTGAAATATAATTCTAATATTGTTCAAGTACAATTAATGAGAGCTTTTAAATTTTCACTTGTTAAATATTTCTAATGTATAAATTCATTATACACATCTAAATATGTATAATCTATGCAAATGTGAAATCATGCAAACTCGTTAAAATCCATTTTAGCCAGCTTAGTCATAAGAAGACATAATAATTCAATGTCCTCGAAGACGAATTTGTATCTTTTGCCATCAATTTAGTAATATCACAATCACTACTAAGTGAAATTTAATAAAATATCTTTGTTCAAACATTTACTTATATCTCAAGCATATGTGATGACTTTTTTATTATGAAATTACAGGTTCCAATAGTTTTTAGAGTTGACATGTATGCAGATGCGTAAACATCAGAGTTAAATATTGCAAAAGCCTGTGTAAGCCATGCCAAATATAATCAAATATCTGAATTGGTAAGCTTAACCACAATTTACAACGTTAATGTAAATATTATGAGTGTTTAAAAAGTACAACTTCTGCGGCGTTCTCAGTTGTACAAAATTTTCACTAAAACCTATACAACTATATCGATGCAGTAGTGACTATATCTATATGGGCTCAGCTGGCATTCGTAACTTTAATTAATTAGTGTTACTTATGAATATATACCTGAAATGAATCCATATTTTACCATTCTCCAATGATAATTATTTATTGTTATTATTTCAAAGCAAGCTCTTCAGAAAACTTTAAATAAATTTTGAACAAACCATACTAGAATGATGGACACCAATACCAAGGGTAGCCGTGCGGGTTAAAAGTTTATCTCGTCGACAATAACATACTAAGACCGAATCTCGCTGGGGCGTTTCAAAAGATCGTTTAAAAAAATTGTAATGTTCGTAAAAATTAAGTGAGTGTCTTGAAAGTCGCTAAATAACACAACAGTGTTGAGAGCGACTAAAAATAATAATAAAAAATGGACACTACTATTGTTTAAAAATAAAACTAATTACGTTGCATGAAATATTTCAAACTATTTTTAAAATTATTATAATTGAAATAAACAATTATTTGCAATTATATTGATTATTACAATTATTATTGATTCATTATAATTAATTAGCATTGTTGTAATTGTTTTAAATAAACAAAGGTATATACATAATAATATTATTATTAGTATAATAAGGTTAAGGTACATACAGGATTGTATTGTTGTATTGAGGTACGGATTACTTAAATATTAGATACTAACTGATATATAGATTTACTGTGTTGATATTGAAGTTGTATGTTTAGAAGAAAGATTTCACTATTGAATAGTGTTTTCCTGAGGTTTATGTATAACTGTTAGAATTTAGACAATTTTACTGCCTTCTTCTATTGCTACTTATCTTCTTTTTCTTCAAAACTAAATAAATCAGTGTTATCCAAGAGTTGTATTAGATCGATATTGACATGAGAGTGGAGTTTTTTCTCAGGTCTATTTGCAATTCTTTTGATTTTCCGAATTGACATTTAACATCTGAAGGTCTCGGTGTAAGTAATCAGTCCTTTGGTATTTGAGTACTTTTGCAATACTTATCAGGACTTTGTTCTAGAGAGTTTGTATTGTATTTTTTGCGAAACATCCACAAAATTATACTGCTTCTATAATAGCAATTTATTAGCTACAACGTGGGGCAAAAGTCTCGCTACCATTTTGACTGTCTATAACTATGCTCAAAGAAAAGATAAGCAAGTATGGTTTTTATAAAAAGATTATTTGGTCTTTACGTTTTTTTTTCGTTATGATTGAGAAATTATATAGACCGTGATTCGATATGCAACTTTCGTCTTTTTTATGGCAATTTTCATGACATCCTGCAACATCTGAAGCTTAATTTCTTCAATTTCGTGACGAATATTGTCTTTAATATATTGAATCATTTGGGGCTTATTTACATAAACTTTAAATTTGAAAAAAAACCCATTAGAAAAAATCTGGTGCCGTTAGATCCGGAGATCTGGCTGGCCATG
This sequence comes from Rhynchophorus ferrugineus, assembly GCF_030347505.1. Taxonomy (NCBI): domain Eukaryota; kingdom Metazoa; phylum Arthropoda; class Insecta; order Coleoptera; family Curculionidae; genus Rhynchophorus; species Rhynchophorus ferrugineus. The sequence goes on along the minus strand of NW_027472580.1, from coordinate 57,274,024 downwards.
TTAAATCGCTACTTCACGAAATTAGTCTTCGTGGAAAAATGTCATCCAATAATTGAATTGTTGAACGAGCTGTGTGTGCTGTGTGCAAGATGGGTCTGGCTGAAACCACATGTCCTACACTCCTTGCTCTTCCATTTCAGGCACAAGAAAATTTCAAATCATATCTTGATACTGTTTAGCAGTAACAGTAGACTAAATCATAAACTAATGTTATAGTTAATTTTATGGCAATATGTAATAATTTTACGAAAGTTAGTATATAAAATTTAATTGCACGACGAAAATGGTTTATTTTTCTGCAAATCAACAGGATTGTAGACAAGTTTACAGTTCGTAATACTATTAAAAAAATATATGATCTATATTGTAGAATAAAATTCCATTACAAGGCTCATATATTGTTAACACGATGTAACATTAAATCAATCGGGGAAAAATAAGCTGTCGTGTGTAAAATTTTCTCTAGTAGTAAAATACAGAAACAATTTTTGTTGTAATCTAACGTTAAACTATAGCATAGTCGTATCGAAGCCATAAGTAAATGTCATAGAATTATTTTTACTGTAATAACGAGCAATACGAGAATATCTTAGAGATATATATCAGAGAGAATTCGCATCACAGAACGGTATAAAACTGTAACAAATAACATGGCGTTTCTTTTATTACATGCTGATGTTATTTGTTCTTATAAATATGTTCTGAATAAACTAATTACCGATTGAAATATTTTTGAAACATTAAGTCTTACTTGTAAACTGTTTTCCGTCAAAAATTATACTAAAGTATCTGAAAATAGACTAAAGACACTTGGTGACAAGTCGGATTAATTCCGGAGCGTCTACTGAAAAGTTCCAATTAATCTAAGCTACTTCTGACATAAATCGCTTTGTAGTCTTTTATGTTTTATTAGCGTATGGAAAGGATTATTGCGGTTTCGCAAATATAGTGAAACTCACGTGAATATTTTTATAATGAAGTTCTATTTCGATTTATATCTCGTGCAAACAAAACAATTTGCATTTTATTACCTTGTGCTTTTGTAATATCAAAATTTAAAACCGTTGTTTCATTCTTAACTATAAAATAAACCATTCTCACTCCATATTTTGTTTTTTGGTTTTTTTCTGTTTCTGTTAGCCTACAGGTGATTTCTTGTAAGAACAATATATATATATATATATATATATATATATATATATATATATATATATATATATATATATATATATACCCGGAATTAATTCTGATAATGTTTTCACTAGAACGGACATTTATTGAGAACTGGTACATGTTAGGTTTGATCCAAATCTATTCCATAATTGCCTACAACCCATTCCCATCATTTTTAAGACTTATATAATATATAGCGTGATGGAGGCCTTATTTTTAGACAAAAAAGACGTATGTTTGGGTCCGCGTGTCTAACTGAGAGATATGCAAATGATGATGAAAAGGTTTACATTATATGAAATTTCTATATTAATATATGATTGTGGCGACAGTGTAGTCGCAATTTGTCTTATTTTAAAATAAAATAGTTCTCAAATAAATTTTTTATTATTCTGTTAGAATTCTGTCCAATGTCAACAATCTGTCCAATGGGCAATAAGTATTGATATTTATGTTATACAATGGCATGTAGAAGATGTATTTAATAAGTGATCTTCTGTACAAACTTATAAAGTAGCATTATACTTAATTTAATTACCATTTTGTGTCATTCTAAAAAGTATTTTATATATATAATAATAAGGTCGGATGGTAGTAAACGTTTTAACCGACGCTCTAACTGATATCGCGCACATTTAATTGTTTGACGAGTGTATTCGGGTGCCCTGACACTCTTTCAGAGTACTTTATGCTGACACTTTTTTTGACACTCGGATTACACTCATTATGGTCTTCGGGGAGATATCGCGCTGAATTAGTTTGTTACTAGCACAATATGGGGCGTTAACAATGGCACACAGCACTTTATTTTAGAATATCTGAAGGATGACTAGGTTTTATTTGCTAATAGTACCCCACATTTAAATACCATACCTCCAAATAGGCCTAAGAATTATTGACTTATACAGCAATATCTTATTATCCAAAGATTATTTGGATTTACGCTGTATAAATCAATACATCTAGTTCAGTTTAAGCTCAAGTTGTTTACGGTTTACCAGTACAGGTTTTTTCTAATTTAAGCATCGATCCAGATGCATTCCCAGAAAATAATGGACCAGAAACACTCCACTACGGGACACAAATAAAATAAGTTATTTATTTATTTATTTTATTTACACGTCACATAAGTGACACAGTCGATAGAATTCCGGGGACATATTAAGTCTATTTTCTTTTCAGTTCATTCAATTAACCCAATTTAATTTACATAGAAAAAGAGAATGCAGGTTGACGCTAGATTGACAATCGTTCTATAGTTTTTGAGGCATTTATTAACATACTTCCGAGGTATTTGAGCAAAACAATCACAGTACAAGCTTTAGGGTCACTATAGAAGCAGATGGAGATGTTCAAAATCCACTCAGCAACAATCTATTAGAATTAGAAAGCTTTCCTGTTTTGTAAAACACCCCTAGTTAGTGGATACAAGCATAGCAGATCAGGATATAAGGATGCGAAATGCAGATTGAAGTAGCTGTGATGTAAGAGAGTTAACAGGAATTTGGTTGCAACTCAGTTGTTCAACAGTGGACTGTTAGACTTAACTTAGAAACTGTTGTTAACTTAGAAAACCATTGCATACCGGCTATACCATGGAAATTTGGGAACAAACAATGTAAACTAACAAGTTCGTGTTTTTGGTCGTTATTTTATAAGTGAGGTTCCTGATGTTTGTACAACGTAACTGATACGGTGCTGGTTGTTCGGGAAAAAAACGATGTGCTTATGTTTAACTATCTGATGTAGATGTGACGAGTGAAGTGTTTAGATCATAAGTATCTAGTCATAATATATTGAGTACACTCATTCGCTTCAAGAAGCCCCAATATATTTCCGTTAAAATGGAATACCTTTCAAGTCAAATAAAAGTTGTTTTTTGCTTTTAAACCCCACACGTTATATAAATTACATACGAATCCATTTTCGCAATTCTTGGTGTGTATCAGAACTAGCAATAAATAGAAGGCTGGTGATTGTACTGTGGATGTTATATTTCTCATTGCAATAGTTGTCTTAGACACATCTGGTAACATATTATTCGTTTCGTTTTCAAATCGTTGAATTTATCACTTCTGTGAGAACGTTTCATTAAATTTTAGTAGTTTGTATAGTAGTATAAAGAAAACACATACAGCACACAATAGTGTTGATCAGTACTAACACAAATCAAATTTTAGATACTAATTCTGTTACAGCATTCTGTCTCTTCTTAATATATACATTTTATATTTTTACAAACCGCATTTGGCAATATATCCGATATCATCTATAACGTGCATTGGCTATTTTATCGGAATGACTATAGAACATAATTTTTCCATTAGCCGCACCAAAATTAGTACCTAACAAATATACATATTTTTGTTGGCAATCAAAGAAACATTGGTAGTGAACTTCCTTTTGGAAATAATCCTTTCCCAATAATGTAAATTATTTTGAACATTTTGTTCATTATATCCTAGGTTGGTCACGAATGGTTCATTTGATTCTTAAACTATCCAAACTATATCCATGAGATGGGCTATGATGGAGCAGTGTCATCATAAACTTCCAACTCTATGTAAATGGTGATACGTACTATTAAAATAGTACCGCATTAGGAAGGAAAATATGGTAGTATTTCAAAGGACCTGAATGCTTAACTGCATAACCAATCTATTAAATCGAGCCCCTAACAAAATTATTTACCCCAGAATTCATCTAACGTTAAAGAAGTATAATATATATAGACAACAATAATGGCAATTTTATTGAAATTAAAATGTACACCTTAGAATTTATCTCTTCGTAAATAATAAAGCAATAATTTTTTATATATTTTCCTTTTTATATATAGTCCATATATACTGAACCTACTGTTTAACATGGGCTCCGATCCACGGTCCTCAGCGTTAAGCCTATCGTTAAGGCGTTAAGCGACCAACTTAGAAACCATCCCAGACGACAACCAGTCTTACCCAGCCTGGTTACTGGCGTGACTGGGATCATTTTCCTTATCGAATTTTGCAGTCTTGTAATAACAATCACAAACATAAATTTACGACCATGCTCCAGTGGGATTCGAACCCGCGACTATCGCAACACCAGGTGGACCGTCGTGTCGCCTTTACCACTGCGCCAACCAAGCCGGTTAATAAATTATTATAATTATTTAAACGCAATAATACCTCAAATACTTAATTAGAATAAAAATTATATACCAGCATAACGAAATTCTTTGTGTCAACGAACCTATTTACTCATCTAATTCTATACTTAAAACTAGAATCAATCAACTAGGAAGTGTTTCTTGACTTGACTTGAAAGAAACAAGGCATATGGATTTTTTCATAGATAAAACACAGTTGTAAAAATAATAATTTAAGTTATTTAAATATAGTGACGTCTTTTAATTACCATATTTTTCCTGATAGATAAAACAGTATTTTCTTGAAATGAACATGTGTAGTTCATCAAGAGTCATTAATGTCGTAAGCAAAATAGCACGTGAATATAATTTAGCAATCGTAATATTCAGGAAGTGATTATTGATACGATAAAATATGTTTTTAAATTATTTTCTATACATATTGTATGCTGTGTTAAAAATAGAACAGAAGAAGGTATACATTATTTTATGCATGCCTAGATTTTTGTCGTATTTATTCATTGACCCAAATTTAGAGTTATCTTATTTGGAATATTAAATATACAAATTGTATTTTTGCTCATATTGCAACGGAATTTGCAAACGCTTGATGATCTTCATATATTTTTAAAAATAATTATTATTATTATTAAAATTATCTCTTGGATCTTGAAGCTTTCCCTCCAATCTCCTAGACATCATTCCTTATTAACAATTCGTTCTATTTTGCTCCACATTTGGCTGCACCTAAAATGCCCCTATCCATTCATTATCAAATGACAAAAGTGGTGAAAAAGCTTTAGATAAAATGTTTATCTTTAATGTTAACAATAGCGTAGTTTCAACAAGAAAAATGACCGCAAAAAAGTTTTCCCAGGGGTCCACCCTCATTCAATTCCTTCACAATTTTTATATGGGGGTTTATTGCTATTAAATTATATTAAAGTATACCAGCATCTTAAAGTAGATTATTAGATTCGAAATAGATGTATACTAGCTATATGTTGTGTAATCCTGCATGTAGAGGGTCATCTTTAGAACATTACACTAACCGTAAAAATCTAAATTAATCTTATTAATTACCCTACACATCGCACAATTTATGATAAATCTGCCATATATAAAAAACTGAATGGACTTTTTCCCGATTTTTCTTTCACCCGAAGCTTAACTGATATAAGTTGGATTAGTTTCTAACTAATACAAAATGTATAATCATTTTTCGTATCGAAGTAATCTAAAATAAAATAAACAAATGTAGTGTTTTGTATAGAGAAATTGATATTTTTGATTATTTAGCCAGATTCAATTATGTATTTCTTGCTATAAACCGGAATATTTTCAATCATTTTAACTTAATTTCTAATATTTTTTTTATTATGGAAAAATACATCAAATAAAATAGGTACATGTCGCAATGATTAGTATTAAACACTTTTCTTACTATCTTTTCACAATATAATTAAAGGTGATTATATTACAGTTAAATTAGTATTCAGTATTTTTAATAAAAATGCTCTTAAATTTATCATGTACTGTCCAATGTTCTTTGATGTACATTTTTGAAACTTGAGATATTTTAGACTTATAAATTTACCCTTGAGTATGTTAAAGGTCTATGCACAAAAAATTTGAATAGTAATAATTTAGCTAAGAAATTTAAATATAATAAACATAGTAGAGTATAATATAGCAAATATATATTTCAATAAATCGTATGGATATTGAAAGAGAATGTATATCTGAAATTCGTTTTAAACTGAAAACATATACCACTAGCTATCTAATAAAAAATATAAGATAATTAAAATATTCATGTAATCTGTCCATATAGTATACAGCAATGGTATACAGTAGTTCAATTTTCTATTACTTTTTAATGATTTACCACATAGATCCTATTGAATTAGATGGATAGTTTGGAATGTATTGATTTTAATGGTATAGGTTTATTTCAACTTATTGAAATAAATCGACAACTACAATTTCTAGAAAGAAACATCAAATGTTTCATAATTGTACTATCCTAATGTCCAATGCAGGTCACATATAAATATAACAAGATCCCCAAATAATTAACGCAAATTGTCTTTTGTGGCGTCCGCTGAATGACAAATTGCGCCGTCTTTCTAGAACTATTATGAGTGTATTATCCAAAAAATTCCATCCTGGCTCTAACATACACTGCTCGCTATTGAAGGACTCACCATGGTCATTGTCGAAACAATACGAAAAAAAAAGAGATTTATGTGAAATAAAGGTTTGACCAATTTGTTTCACCGTCATAAGATAATTAATACTATAATACTATATGACGATACAGACAACAATTTAAAAATAAACCAACCGATTTGAATTAGCTTCGACAATTAAGAAGCTTGTCGTTTAACCGTAGTATTTTGGAAAATACAATAAATCATTCCATTATTGTCATTCAATACTTTGCTCTTTACATATCAATGTCGTAAAAGAAAAATAACAATTCGATTTCACATAGGATTCATTGTCCTTATTTACGACCTTGTGACTCATAACAATTTCTGATTATCAATAAATCAAAACCAAAATACGTGATTGTTCGATTTGCAGCAACAGCAGAACTTTTAACTGAATTATTTTAAGCAATACAATGTGAAAACTTACAAGGGAAACGCAAAGGATACAGAACTAAAACTAATTTCATTGATGCAATAAATACAATTTAAAACTGCAAACAAGCCGATACAATAATTTAAAGAGCGATAATATTTACCCTGAAACGACAGACATATATATTTTACGCTTAACTGTAACAGGCTATTCCTTATTAACTTACAAAAGATATTGAACGCGAACGATGAGTTTAGTGCTACAAATATTAGTTGCTCTTCGGCTTGTTCTTCAGTAAACTTTTTAATAAACACCGTTTTTTGTTTTACAGAAAAGAAACAAATTTAAGTGGTTACCGTAGCTTTGGAAAGTGTTCTTCATAAAAGGTAAATTATTTATCTCTAAAATAACCATATTATTAATATAATTTTTAAATGTTTAATAGTAGTTTTGTTCACATTTTATTTAATGTTTCATCCTATACAAATTTTTAAAATAATTTAATTTTCGTATCAGAAAAAGAGTAAGAATTTTTTTTAAATAAATAATACATAAAGGTTTGGAAAAAACTAATTTCGATTGTTCCTAATATATGATCATATTAGGAGTCGTATCTATATACAGTACACGTACGGAGTTGTACATCTCTATATACCTATTCAATGAAGTCCTAATATAAAAAAAGTTATTACGCTTTGGAAATTAGGATTCTAATAGGATAACAGGTTAATTGAAAAATCCCCGGGATACCATAAAACACATTTTTTTGGCAAAATTAGTTTCTTTTAATCAACATAATTCCCTTGACACTGATTATAGCGACCCTCCAACTTTTCGATACCATTTTTGTAGTACGATTTGTTCTCGTCGTTGTTTTTGATCAAAAGTGAGCTCGCGCGGCACCCACTTTGCACAGAGCTTCCTCATAACCAAATATTCGTGAATGATATGATATGATGTACACGTTCAGTTGATATCTTAAGAGTGTCTGCTATTTTACTCAATTTCAATTTATGGTCATTCAAAATCATTTTGCGGATTTTTTAAATGTTTTAATCGGTAACAACCGGTTTTTGGTACCCACTGCATTCACCGTCTTCGATGCTCATTTCACCACGTCTAAATTTACCAATCCTTCATGGTTGATTTTCCTGGGGCAGTGTCCGAAAACTCGGCATCAAGCCAAATTTTTACTTCAACTGTTTATTTTCGCTTCAAAAAACAATATTTTAGCAAAACTAAAAAACATATGGATTTAATTCTAGTAGCGCCATCTATGTGTCAGGCCAAGGACATTTCAATTGACTTGTTATTTTCGTCATATTTTACTGTTTCACTTCCGAAAAAATAAATGCAACTTAAGTTAATCAAAAATTATATAATGAGTAAATAAACCAAGTGTTATTGGTATTCGTGTTAAAAGCTAGCTCATTTTCATTCCAGAAATTTGGATGTTAAAGATGTATGGATATGTTCTTCAAAATTACGAGGTAAATCAAGGTTCGTCTTGCACCATCGCTACAGAATTAAACGTCGACCATCATCAAAAAACGACCTAGGATCGTTATCGAAGCTCTTCCGAGCTTCGAAAACGGTAGCAATATGGAGGAGGCAGTTCTAAGTGTTTTAGGGACTGAAAACAAATTATTCATCATGAGGTGTTAGAGCCCATCCCAACCATTAATTCAGCTCTCTTCTGTTAAAAAATTAAGCACTTGAAACAGGCCATTAAAAACAGCTAGGATTGATCAACAAGAAAAGTTTTGACTTCCATCACTGCTAAGCTACTGACTCAACAAATATTGAGAGGTATTGACTGGCTCGTTATTATACAGACAGCAGCTATAGCCGTAGCCCAGATCTTTTCCCATACGACTACAGTTTATTACAAAATTTTAATGGTGTAAATCTAAAATCTTCAAAAGATTACCTGGTTCAGTTTATTTCGCCCAGATATTTCAGTAGTTCCGTGACACTGACAGAACTATGGTTTTAAATATTACATTATTAATGTTAAATATTTTTAGTAGGCAATACGGGGTGGAGAAAAAGTCCTGCTACCATTTTGTTCTAGCCATTGTGCTGTATAGACGTCCAAATTTTATTACGGATAAATATACGCCACAAGAACGAGCAGATGTAGTTACAATATTTAATTAAAATAAGCGTTCCACTTAGCGGAAATTGCGTCAATGGTAGAAAGACTTTTGCCCCACGTTGTATATATATAAATAAATTCAAAACTTTGAAAAATTTGAAAAAAAAAACTGAATTAACTTTTTCCCCAATCCATTGTATTATATTATTCATATCGATATTTAACTGTTTACCTCATTATTATTTTCTTCCGATTCATATTCACGTTAATTTGATACTTTTTTATTTTACTATAATTAAAGGAACATTAATATATTCAAATAATAGTATTCATTATATAAAAAAAAGATATTATATAAGAAAATTGTAAAATATAAAAGGTAAAATGATGTTTAAAAGTTATCATATTTAAAAGTTAACATATTGAATTGAAATTAGATGAAATAGTTGTATTGAACTAATTGATTTGTCAATTTCAAATGAAAAAATGTGTTATTATTTGAAAGCTGATATTTCACATTTTTACCAATATATTTCAGCAATATCTCTCATGAAAATAAATTCAAGCACTTAATATTCAAGAGAAACAGTTATTTAAATATAATTTTTTTCAATTTCAAATCTTTCAAAGCTTCCTAGAATATAAACCAACATTCATAATTTTTTATATTATAAAATAATGCCAAATATTTCTCTTGTTTCAGATGATGATCAGATATCTCCTAATACTGATATTTTTACTTGTTGGGTTCGAAGAACATACGTGTAGGAGAAGCCGCAAAGGAAAACCACCAAAAACACCTTATAAATACGAAGTGCATCAGTCATCGTGGATACCCAGTGATATTCAGATCACAGCATTCCTACGAAAAGATGAACCAAAAACGTAAATATAATTTATGTATGATTTATATGAGTTTGAACTCTAAACTTTCATAACACCCAAAGTATATAACCTTGATAAACAATTAATAAACCTCAGCTTATTGGGAGGATAATTTCTCAGTTAAAAAATGTATAAATATCTAATTATAATAAATTTTTGTGTTGTTTACTCTGAATATATATATATATATATATATATATATATATATATATATATATATAATCGTTCTAACTTGGTGATCAGGCTATACTAGATAAGGAATCAATTCAAAGCAAATGAAAATTATTTATTACTTATATCTCAATATGTACATAATATCATTAAAGCTGATAGTTTCAGCATTTCAACGATATTATTGGCCATTCATAATCTTTCTACAAATGTTTGTGCATCTCATCATGCATGTTTGATGAACTTTTAACTGTTTATATATCTGCATGTAATTGTCGTTTTAATTTTGCTACATAGTGGTATGGATCTCTATCTATATATACATGTAAATATAATATACATATTTATTTGCTAAATTCAATACAAATACATAATATAATAACTAACAATAAATAGGCCTTCGTTTTCACCAATATGACTATTATTTTATAAATATTATATCAATTTATTTATCAAATCTAACTTTAAGGACTGCGTTATTTAATGGAAAACCAATATAGTGACACTATCTTCAGCAATAATATTTTACTTAAAATACATAATATAATCAAGAACTGAAAAAGTAACTTATATATAATGTTAAGCTTATAGATACACTGAAGTTATCGATAGATATTTAAAAATCAAAAGGATGAGAACGAAATCAATATAAAAATATCTCAAATATCTAAGCCAGGATAGGCAAAAAGTTCTAAGTGATAAGTGATATTTAGATCCCCGTCACGCCCCATTCTTCAATAACTAATCTAAATGTATCATATAAATATCCAATCTTATAGGCAAATTATCTTAACTTTGATTTTACCAATACCAACGATTACTAACGGCTTGACAGACCTAATATGCATAGTAAGCCTTCTGCCCTCTGGAGGAAAAACATATCAGTACCGTAATCCATCCCAGCAAAGGATGAAGAAGAGTAAACGCTTCTCTTGTAAAATCTTCCAGTTCTTCTGTTTCCGGTATTATGTCGCAAAAGCCTTAATTATCAGATAACTATCGCATACTACAATTGCCAGATTTTTGACCGCTCTTCTACGCATTGCGCAGCTTTCAGCAGCAGGAAAAAACGAAACTTTTGAATTCCGCAACTATCTCCAAATACAACAACCGATCGATTAGAAAAAGCACTCAAAAAGCAGTCGTTCTACCTTTCTCCCATCCATATGGGAAGAACTCATGACAATTATAAATTCACCTCATCTCGAAACCCCATGTCCAAGTTTTTCTACTCCGAGTTATATTTTTTGTTTCTTAATGACCATTTGGGTAATTGAAAACCTAAAAGTGATTATTCATAAGCATCATGCCCGCACCTTTTTCATAACCACCATAGAGAGAACAAAATTACTGATACACACTAAATTACCTACATTAAATTTTCTATTTATTATCATTACATATATCTATATATTATATATTTTATATCATATCATATACTATTAACTACATACAATCAAACACGAAATGAATATCGTCATATATATAAACATTTATATACATACATGTAGATTTAACATACATGTACATTTACACAACATAAATATAATAAACATTAAAATTATTATAAATTTTATTTATATAATTTTGGCTTGAAGAAACTTTATTGATTATATACATTATTAATAATTAATTTTGTTTATTTTTCATCTCTAGCTTGTCCAAAAAAACAGACAATGAAGCCGTACATAATCATATAATGGCGATAAGTAATGTTGCCGTATCATGTAGAATTTTCGTTCACAACGTTTGCCGGTACCTTCCAATTATTATAATTAGTTTTGAATAATTTTGGAAATATTTAGCATGGCCTATCACTACCAACACAAATCGAATTTATGACTGATTCGGTTCCGATGCGTCAGACAGCTTTATGTCTTTTTATCTAGAATAACATGAGAAAGATATATTTGCTACTGGTATAAAAAAACAATTTTACATATTTGCAAACTGCATTTGGCAATATATTGGACGTTACCTATGGCTTACATTAGCTGTGTTACTATTGTTGTTTTACTGAACGTGCAATATACATTATTTATTTAATTTTCCGTTCATAATAATAATTTAATACTTAATCATATTTCAGATAAACAATGCCAAAATTTTATCAAACCTTTCATGGCGAGCAAATTGATTTAAAACTTTTTAATATAGTTTTATGTCCCTCAAATGTCTCTAAACATCTTTTAACTTTTTGTCCGATCTAATTACGTGAAGTCCATTTTTTTCTATCCCGCTAACTGAAAACTATAATAAAAATACTGTTCATACTGTGTTGTATCACGGTTTAATTTCTATTACTTGGAAATTTCTCTACGAACTATTATAGCAGATTCAACTATTGGTTAAATTTATATTAGATAACCGTAATAGATAACAGTAAAGCAATTGAAAATATGTATTGTAATAATTTAGTTAATCAAACTATAATTTCAATGAACTATAACTTTGATGCATTAAAACTATTTATAGAAAATACCATCATGCATACTCATGGATTGTATCTATTATTGTAAGTTATTTACATTTTTGACTCTATTAAATTAAATTCGTTCAGTTTGAATAAATTACTTCAAAAAGCTTTCGTGTAAAAAGTTTCTCATTGTTATCTATCAGAGGGCCTTGCTATTGACGTAATTAGTTAATTAATTAATTAAGAAAATAATGGTGATTGAGTAAATGACGATGTTTATCCATTTTCAAAGTAACCAATAACCCTGTAAGATACTCCTGAAAGACTATAGGGAACGTTTTTCTTCGCTTGATGAACTATTTTTCCTACATACCATTCTAGTACTTTTCTGAAAACAGATATTTCATCGTATACATATTTCATGATCGATTAGCTATATTAGAAATTCATCAAAAAATGAACATGACAGTCCATAAAATGCAGTCTCTTGAGGCAAATATCGAAATGGTTACAGTAGAGTCACTATTAATGAATTGTGAAATTTTCCTTTTAGTGCTTGAATTAACACATTTTTAATGGTTGCTATGGCGTTCAAGTTATTATTTTAAGACTGAACAAATCAAGTATGTTATCATATTATTTAACGTTACTTAAGGTGCTCTTACCTCCACGCCACTGTCACAGTTATAATGGAATAATGAAAAAGCAAAATCATTAAACTAAAAATTAATAATACAATATTTTTTTTAAGTAATAGTTACTACATACAAAATAAATTATAACCTTATAATGGATCAAAGCTCAGTACAGGCATATTTTTTACTGTTCCCTGACATTTTCCAGACATCGATTTCATTAATTTGTTTATTAAATCATGAGAAAATTTGAGAATCGAAAGTTCCAACTATTCCCAAATTTTTGGACTAAGCTCTACAATGACTATGTCAATATGGAACTGGCGTAAATATGGTTGACTGCTTTAGCTCTACATTCTCATTATTGTTCATTATCATGTTGAAAATTTCTAATTAAAGACAAGGATATTAAAGTACTTCAAACCATCATTTTAACTCTTACAGCCGATCAATAATTAGTACTTATATACTCCTAAGAGTTAAAACCTCCGAATTTAGTAGATATAGCATATTGTTCAAAAGTTTCTCACGCTTATACATCGCAGTTTCACTAATAAATATCACTGAGAAAAATACATGCAAGCGTCTAATATATACCATTATTTACTTTTATTAATATACGTAATATATGAAATTTGTCATTATTCATTCAAACTAAATTGAATTGATTTTTACCAGAAAAAAAATATTTTGGTTTAAACGTATTTCGCTATGATTTTAATGTTTATAATATCCAGTTTGAAATTAAGTTATCTGAAATAATAAAGAATACATACATCGTATCCATATATGTCCGCAGTCTGGCTGAGTATACAAGAATTCAAATTGGCGAATGTCGTTTCTTGAACATCCCAATTAAATCAGTCGACAAAATTGTGTTTAAAAACACCGCGCCTGTTGTATGGTGCGTCATTTATTTAGAGGTGATGCAAAATGTGGTTGTTGATTGATAGGGGACAAAACGAAGTTTTCTTTCTTTGAAATCGAGTTAAAAAATGTTTCGCGGACGTGTAAAGCTGCCCGTACATCGATATAGATAAGTTTGAAAAAGAAACAAAACGTCGACCATAGGTTTTTGGCATCGGGGACCGGAGAAGATATATTTTATTTAATTTGATTGTACGAAAATAACGGCATTAGTGTCGTTTTTAAAAACCCCCTTAAAGATTAATTGCGGCTGCCATTTGTATAGTTTAAAATAGAATATTACCAAGACTCACTTTATTTCTTTATCGAGCTCTTGTTCAGTTTTAAATTCTGTGATGACTTTTATGCTCTCATAATATGTATTTATTTAAATTTTTATGACAATTTTAATTCAATATGTTTATTTATTCATTAATCTTCTCGCTGGCTATTATTCTTCATATTTGGGTCCACTAATTTATATTATTACTCGAGTAGCTATAGACACATTTTCTATTTGTGGCATGTCATCTGTTTAGAGTAGAGAATCAGAATCGTAATAACTTTTTTGTTGTATGCTTTATTCTAGATGTTCCATTAATCAAGTTAGTGAATTTTATAGTTGCTTATCTTCGTAGATTTTTTAGTACTTCTTTTATATCATACGGATATTAACTCATAGACTAGGGCTTTCTTTAGATTGATGTAACTTTTTATACATTTGGAGATTTTTTGATGTAAAAAATTCATCAGAAGTTATTAGCACTCGCTAATCAGTAGATTATATTCATTTGGTTTAAATGTTTCTTCCAAATGATTTAATTAAATTTCGGGTGTACTATTACAAGCAGCTTCAATATTTACATTTTTTTCTGCTTCTATTTATAATTGTTCAGTTATATTAGCTGAATGCGAATGAATCTTGTGTTTTGTTTTTTTTTTCATTATGTTTTCACTGAGAGTCAGAATTACTAGTGAATGGATCTAACCTTAGATAAACATTTTGTTCTACTTCTATATATTTTTTAGATATGTTTCTAGCTATGAAAACATCTAACAGATCTGGAGTTTTCATTTTATCAGTCGGCCAATGTGTTGGTTTTCCTGTTGACAAGTAGTTAAATCCTAGCTCAGCAGTTGTTGTATACGGCTAATTATCTTTAGCTGTTCTAATTCTAGACTCTTGTATTCTATATTGTATTTTAAATATTGAAGTCATCTCGAATTAGAAATTTTTCTCCTAAGTTGGTTAGTATGTTACGTTCAGATAATTTTCCTTTTTTTGATTGTATCTCGGTGGGCCGTAAATTGCAGTTAGTCTATTCTATCTACCACTATTATGAACTTGACTTTATATTAACTTGAATCCTGTCTATAATAAGAAATATTGTTTTTAATTGTTATTTCCATTTAAAATATTAGCTAGATGTGTCCTATGGTAAAATTTACATCATCTAAATTTAATGAAGGAATCACTTGTAAGGCTGGTTTCAGATATTAGATAAATATATATTTTTTGTAATTCCAAGAATACCTGTAGTTTAGTTTGCTGTTGGTGTTCCCATCAGCATTTCAAATTGCAATTCTAACATCTTTATCTGGCATTTCTGCTAGTTGACGCCACCGTCCTATATGTATTTTCTAATTTTTGTAGTTTTTCAGAGAATGAAGTGATAATTTATTCTTGTTTTTCCAGTTTTTCTAATAGTTATTAACAGCATTCGTTAACTTCTTTTCTTCTGTCTCTCTATGCTCAGTGTTTTTTTATACTTTTGGCATAGTTAATACATTAATTATATTAATTTTCATTTCAACCACTTTTTCATGCGGTTTAACTTTAGTAATTCTTTTTTTAAATTTTTTGGAAGTAATATATAAATATATATATATATATATATATATATATATATATATATATATATATATATATATATATATATATAATATAATATAATAAACTGGTAAAATATATGTAGTAAACTTATAACATTGATAAACATCATACAGGTTTTCGAGTTATCTAAACTATCTAAACTAAATCCATTGTTGATCAATTGATTCTTCACATATTTTTGACTTGCCACTACTTTGAATATTATGAATTTTTAAATATTATTTTATATATTTTATTATATGTTCTGTTATATGTTCTTAATATTACAGCTAATTAGCTTTTATCTGATAATTATAAATTATGTTGGCAGTATCGAGTAATTTCAATGGCTTTCCATATTGATCTACATATATTATCTACACCATAGGATCTTTAACTGAATAATAAAAAATTCGTAGTCGAAATGATTTGATCCTATATACCTGATCATGTATTACATTTACCCACCTTTAGATACACCTTTTCATACACCAATGTTAAACGCATCCATATTTTCTTCAATTATCGCCTTCTTTTTTTCTAACTATAACAATTTGAATCTATATATTTGACTTATGGCAGTGTAATATAAATTTTCTTTGAAAATATATTTTTAATGTGGTTTGACTTAATGCAAACAGACATATCTATAAATCTTCTTCGTCTTTGATCTCGGAAGGCTGGATTTAGTCAACAGTATAATACTGAACAGATTATGACGGTTGTATTAAAATCATGCAAGAAAATATTTCAAAGTAATTAACATTAATAGCAAGTGTCCTCATCAATCATAATCACATCAAACATATATCGGAGTTTCAATTTATTGCTATTTTCACAAACCACACATAATATATTTGCGCAGTATACAACTTGAAAGGGTATTCAATTTCTTAGCACAAAATCATCTGTTCATTTTTGAATATACTGACTCATTTTAATTATTTCTGCATGAATCAATGTCAACATTATAATGATAATAGTTATAGCGCTATAGTATACTCACTCATTAAGGTGCCAAGAAAGAGAATTATCATGATAACGCACCATTTCCTATAGCAACAATAAACTACATCTCATATTGTTGATATTGATGTTATCTTCTTATGTTAATAATATTCATAAACTTAAATTATGGCGCCTTAAACGTTCAAATGTTCTACTATAAAAAAGAGTTACATTGAATATCTCTAAAAATATTTTTTACAAAAATATTGAACCGACTCAAACAATAAATAATAAACGCACTAACTATTTTAAAATAATCAAACTTTATAAACAATAAACTTTAATAACAAAAAAATTTAAAAAAAAACATTTTAAAATATATACATAATAATCGTTATAATAACTAAATAATAATAAACAAAAACCTTATTTAAACTATCTACTACACGTATTTTATATTCTATTATATACATACAATTAACTTCTACCAACTGAGTACTTTGAAGTCGGTGCCGAACCCAAACAGTTATATTAATTTAGATTTGTTTTGTTGGCAATTTAATTGTCTGTATATGTCGCAAATTTAGATTATTATTTTTGTATTTTTTGTGCTTCCATCACACCAACTCAGCAATAATATTATACCCGAATATCTGATTGTTTTAGTTATATTGTTGTAGAGAAATAATATGTGAAAGCTTTGTACATGCCTTTGAAATTTGAGCGCTTCCTTCGACGTACTGCCGAACGTAGAACCTCCTCCTCTTTTCGAAGTCGGTTAACGAAAATAAAAAAATCTGAATTCTATCATCTTTTTAATCAATCCAATAAAGTAATTCAATTAAATCGACCCTGTCTACGTCATCGTACCGTACGACCTCACATAGGGTAATTTTCCTTGTGTATTTTTCTGGAGAAGAGTTATACCCCGTTGATCATAAACTCGCAGACAGACAAAACAAACAAACTTCGTCTTTTACAACTTGTTCAAAAAGATTCTTCGCCTAAAAATATGCATAATAAAGGGAACAGCGAAAATAAATTTACGCCGCCTCATCTGCCGTCTAAACATATGTTTTATTTTCAGTCTTAACCTAGACCTATCCCAATTAAATATACATTTTGGCAACGGTACCCAATAATTTTAATGGAACACGCCTTGAAACTTTTTACACAATAAATTCCTTATCAAAGACGCTCTATTAATATATTATATAAAGAGGTGGGAAAAATTAATCCACACTTCCAAAATTCAAACAGCCTTAAAAATGTAATTCTTAATGATAACCGCCAGATTAAAAAAGTTCATGACTCTTTCATATTATGCCACTTTTTACATAGTTTATGGTCAGATTTGTCATACTCTATCCCTAATTGAATGTTTATATTTCAATCAATTTTTTGACTAATATGACCGTTTAAAAGTTTCCATATCACAATTTTAAGGCAAATTTCTAACATTGATTGACATGACATTGATTGTTTAATAAGCTCTCATTGGTTCAAAATTCAAAATTTGGAATATCAAGTAATAACAGGTCAATTGAAAAGTCTCCAGCCTAACACATAGATGGGGCTACTAGAATTAAATCCATATGGTATTTAGTTAGCCCGAACCATCAAAAGATGCGTGTATAAATTTGACAGCTGTCGGATCATTAGTTTGTGAATTATAACATTTTGAATGAAGTAACTTTTGTTATTATGAAAAAAAAAATGGATAAAAAGGAATTTTTGTTTCACAAGTCAGTGAAAACGATAGCAAAAATCCATGAGTAGGGCTTCGAATTGCTTCCTCATCCCCCGTATTCTCCAGATCTGGCCCCCAGTGACTATTATCTGTTCTCAGATCTCAAAATAATTCTCACTGGGAAAAAAATTTCGTCGAATGAAGAGGTAATCTCCGAAACTGAGACCTATTTTGAAGCAAAGTACAAATCGTACTACAAAAATTGTATCGAAAACTTGGAGGGTCGCTATAGTCAGTGTAACAATCTTGAAGGGAATTATGTTGAATAAAAAAAAATAATTTTGACAAAAAATGTGTTTTACTATGGTAGGCCGGGGACTTTTCAACTGACCTGTCCAATCCAGTAAATTAACTTACTAAAAAAATTTATAACTGGTTAAATAAACTGTTAAATAAATGAAGTGAAAGAACGGGTTAAACAGATCTGCCTTTATCGAAAACCCCTAAATAGGTAAACTTATACATAATACAAATATCTTGTACGCACAATTCTATTAAAAGATCTAGTAAAATCGCGTACCATTCTTTTTATAGAAAATAACATTAATAAATAGTTGTCGTCGCTTGACATGCCCATTCGACTGTGAAATTGTGATTAAATAAATTAAACTCACAAAAAGGAACATATGCGAATATAAATGTAAATATTAATAAAGTCACCCTACATTGTTACTGTGATCTACTTCAAAGAAATATTACATTTAAGTTTCGCCTTTAGACAGATAATATGAAAGAAAAATAGATGTCCGTCAACATTATGAATATTGTATGTTTCGAGGAACAGTACACGAAACTACGAGGGAATTTAATAAGCTCTTATAATATCGGCTTCTGTATAGCTATATTTTGTATTACTAAAAAATGTATTTAAAAAGGCATATTTACTACCCCAACCCTCAAACAAAGGCCTTTGACTAGGAAAATATATTTATTTACTGGAAAATAATTATTTAATATCTTTTCTATATTCGGAATAGAATATATTTTATCGATTTTATAGATGTATCGACGTTTTTCAGCAAGTCAAGCATGAAAGAGTCGTTTTGTTCAGTATGCATTATATCATTTAAACATCATTTTTTATGGGCAATTTCTGAATTTTTATCGTTTTACCTATATTTATACAGGACCACACCTATCAGACCTTAGAATGCAAGACTACGAGAAAAAAGTATATAAAAAATAGTAAATATGTCAGAATATTATAAAATGTTGTTAAAGTCATCATCCCAATTTGGTTTTCTTTAATTAAATATACACATTTTCAACTAATAGTACCCCTAACTCAATGAAAAAACTTTGATAATTTCGAGCGATATTTATTTAGCTACTGTATATTGCTCTAAATTCTAAACAGTTCAGAGACAGTAATATATATATTTAATAATATGTTTTTACTTTCAATTTCCATTGCAAGATTTTCGAAAGTTTTGTATACAATTCCGAAGCAAATTAAAGTACTGCTGATTAACACAAAAAAAGGCGAAAAATTGTCCATGACAGGCAGTAACATCAATTTTTTGAGATGCAAAATAACTGTTGCTCATATACATAACTTATGCAAGTTTGTAGCTAGTCCAATCTTTAATTGTAAGTGTAAGAAATAGCGACGCATAGGCTCACACAGCTCACTGAGTAAACTGGAAAATAGGTGGGCCGGCCTGACACATAGATGGGGCTACTAATCAATATATTTTTTAGTTCGTCCTAACCCCCAAAAGATGCGCGTATAAATTCGACAACTGACGGATCATTAGTTTGTGAATTATAGCATTTTGAGTGAAGCAACTTTTGTTATTGTGAAAAAAATCGCTAGAAAGGAATTTCGCGTGTTGATAAAATATTGCTTTTTAAAAGGAAAAAATACAGTTGAAGCAAAAACTTGGCTTGATGCCGAGTTTCCGGACACTGCCCCAGGAAAATCAACCATCAAGGATTGGTATGCTAAGTTTAGACGTGGTGAAATGTGCACCGAAGGCGGTGAACCCAGTGGGCGCCCAAAAGAGGTTGTTAATGACGAAAATATTTAAAAAATCCACAAAATGATTTTGAATGACCGTAAATTGAAATTGAGTGAAATAGCTGACACTCTAAAGATATCAACTGAACATGTACACCATATCATCCACGAATATTTGGGTATGCAAAAGCTCTGTGCAAAGTGTGTGCCGCGCGAACTCACTTTTGACCAAAAACAACGACGAGTTGATGATTCGGAGCAATATCTGCAGATGATCAAGCCTAATAAACACGAGTTTTTGCGTCGATATGTGACAATGGATGAAACATGGCTCCATCATTTCACTCCGAAGTCCAATCGTCATCCGAGTGGACTGCACACGATGAACCCGTTCCAAAGCGTAGAAAATCGGCTAGCAAAATTATGGCGTCTGTATTTTGGGGTGCGCATGGAATAATTTTCATTGACTATCTTGAAAAAGGAAGGACCATCAACAGCGACTATTACATAGCGTTATTGGACCGTTTGAAGGACGAAATCGCCAAAAAAACAGCCGCATTTGAAGAAAAAGAAAGTGCTGCTTCACCAATTTGATGCACCGTTTTAAGTCAGTGAATACGATGGCAAAAGTCGATGAATTGGGCTTCGTACTACAAAAATGGTATCGAAAGTGTGGACGGTCGCTATAATCAGTGTATCACCCTTGAGGGGAATTAGATTGAATAAAAAAATTAATTCTGAAAAAAAAAAGGACTTTTAAATTGACCTGTTATAATGAATGATTAACCGTAAAATAATTTTTGTATCAAGCATAATTTATAGAAAAATCTAACATTTCATAATCACATTAAACAAATCATAAAAACATGAAGTATATATCTAAATTCATTTTAATATTTAATTAATAAATCAATAACATTTTTCTTATTTTTTAATAAAATAATTTATTGGTATATTTATTACTTTACTATTGTACTCTTGTTTTCCTTAATAAATAAATAAAACATATTATATAATAAATTCGTTCCGAAAATAATGAATCTTACGAACTGCTTATTTCATTTTCCACAAGTCTCTATCGAAGGACTATAATTACCAGCAAAACCTCTCTTTGAATTCGATAGAAGTTATTAGATTATTCTATAAGTTATTTTTAATTAACGAAGAAAACTAGAAATACAAAGAAATGCGTACATAACAAAATCGACAAAGGACAATAGCTAAAACGATTGTCAGAATGGAGGGTCAAATATTCGACCCGATCTAAATCTGGCGTGTCTAGATGTTTTAAAAATACGAATTATAAATAGACCGAAGGGAGTACATTCAAAATATAATAGGCATTGTCAATTTGTTCAAAAATATCGATTACGTACTGTTTAAGTTTAAAAAAAATTGAACCAAAATACATTTTATTATTATATGTAATTCTTAATCGTATTATTATTTTAATTATTAATTAATTAAGAATGCCAACGAATACAATTTTATAATACTAATAGTAAGACGCAGATATTTCTAATTTATTTCTATATTGTTTTCACGCATATTTCATAATATATAGTTTCAATATATTTTCAATATTTTTATTTTATATTTTTTTTATATTTTTAAATAGGGCCCATCTCAACGGGATGTACTGCTTAATATAGGCTCCAAACCGTGGTTCTCAATATTAAGCCTACGGACTGGCAAGTGAACAAATTAGGGATCATTCTAGAAGACATCCGATCTTATCAAGCCTGGTTATTGGCGTGAATGGAATTCATTTTCTTTGTCGGATTTTGCACTCTTGCCTTTTGGAGAATCTCAATTATAAACATTAACAAACATAAATTTACTGCCATGCCTCTGCAAGATTCGAACTGACGACTATCGCAATAGCAAGAGACACAGTTAATAACCAAGTCACAAACTGTCTACAAAAAAATAAATTGTTCGTTTTGACTCTAAAATCGGAAACTCTAAATCAATGTAATATCTAAACCAGCAATTCAAAAGTTATTCTGAAATTTGTTAATCATCACCTGTGTATAAATATGGCAAAATCATTAGTTAAATTACTGCAATTTGCAACTCTATATCGCAAATAAATGTTTATTTCAAACTAATATAAATACTCTACGATGAATGCATCAAAACTTCCCAGTTGCTAACACAACGCTAACGATATAAGTGGTGTAGTATTATTGTGATTTTTTTTTTGTTCTAAAACCAGGATGGAATGCATGATTGTCCTGGAGTGACAAGTTAAACCGGGTTATGTGGGACTGCCTCTGGGCTTACCAATACACTAAACCGAAACCACCTCACAATAGATCCCTATGTGTCGCTACAGCTACTGCATTAAATTTGGGGATATGACAAATGCCAACCGGGCAGCCGTTATTGGCCACGTGGATCCGACGAAAAAACAGATAGTGAAAACAACTATAGATTCGTGAACTTGAATTAAAACACAACTGAATGCTGGCGTATAAGGGCAAAAGTTATGACTACAGCGACAGATGAGGTCGTTTCAACCTGGAAAAGAGGAGGTTAGCGGTGACGCGGTACTAAGATCCCAGCATGTCCACTAGCTCGCGAACAAGTTTGTTTCAGAAGAACTTAAGCTGAGTTATTGCTTGTGGTAGGATTGAGATATGAAGTGCTTGATTTCTGGAATGTCAGTTTCCCTGTGAATTTGATTATTTCTGATAAACCGTGGAGCGGTTAAGATTCTAATGAGGTTTTTATTTTGGAAAACTTGAAACCGTTTCACCTAATTGGGTGTAACAACCTTGAAGTAGTCATCAGACCCGTAGAAGAGTACGGACCAAATTATGATCTTAGAAAATAAGCATTTGATGGAGGTGAGACGTCTGCTAGAAGAGCAGATTAGAGAAGATAGCAGGTTTGCTATCCCCCACCCTTTCTAAATTGCTTTCTGGATTTGGTAATGCCAACCTAACCATGGGTCGAAGTGGAGACCTAGGTAGATGACGTTATCCAGCCATGGAATTGTTGCGGTGTCAATCTTAAATTGCGAGACGCGCAGTGCGTAACACTTCTTATGGAGAATGATGGCCTGGGTTTTCAGGGGGTTGATTTGCAACCTCCAGAATTTGAAACACTTGACCGCATGATCAAGCTGCTTCTGTAAACGTTATTGAATGAAAACCTCAAGACTAGAGGCCGTAAATTATTGTGGTATGAACATTACGTCTTTTGTTTAGATTCAAGCACTTTATGATTATTCCTCAACCAAACACTTAGCGTCGTCTTCCTGGGTGTCAATATAGACTTTCTTATCATTTGTGAAGCTTCTCCGCTTTTTTCCGTTCTTCACCCGAAATCATTCGTTTCAAAAATGAATCAATTTTGTTTCATTTCACTATGGAGATCGACAAATGGAAACTAAACCCATTCTTTAATTCAGGTAAAACCCAAGTATCCCAAAGGAGCGTCTTTTAGTATCCATATTCCTTTGTCAAGTAAATAGTTCAAAACACTTTTGTTGTCGATGCCTAGGTTGGTAGTGATTTCGCAAAGGGAAATACATCTTTCCACCTCAATATGTTAAATAATTCCATTGGTTTTTCAAATATTGACCGGCTCGAGATTCATCTTTACATCGAAACATCCGGAACGAAAATTAGAATATTATTTCGGACATCGACAATAAACGCCACAGAATATTTGATGAGCCTGCAATGTATTTTGTCCTTTTCAGTAAGTAAAAGCACAAGATATGATAAAATATCACCCTGGAATCTCCATTTTAAACTTTTCGCTAAGTAAATATATAATAATACCTACATCTAAGTAAAAGGACAAGATATAAAATATCCCCCTGGAATCTTCATTTTGAACTTTTCGTTAACTAGACATATAATAATACCTACATCTACATTGGTTTTCTCTATGAATCTCTCTATGAATCTAACAAATGTTACCTTTCAAACTTGCTATAGTAAAACTTCATTGAACTAGTATTACTGGAGGTTAAGATAAACCAAATTTATTTTTCGCCAAATTAATATACCAATAAAACTTTACAATATTCCAAAATATCATTTAAAAATAGGATCTTCATTTTTACAAATCATTAATTGGTATGATTCATTGCGATATAGTTCTTACTTGTTTCTTCTTCTATTAAAAGGTATTTAAATTATCGGGCCTTATAGCATCAACAACAAGTAGTCGCTTTTTAATAACGAACATTATATCCAGCTTGAAATTGATCTAGCTAAATAAACACTAATTGATCGTCAAAAACATTTAAAATTTATTATTTTGAACGATGCACTAAATTGTGTTTTTTGTTATAAGTTTATTTTATGTTTCTAAACCCTAAATCTATCTCCTCTTCTATATATTTCGCCGCTTATTATATATTATTATTCTTTATATTATTTGTATATTAGATATTTATACGCTTATATATACTTTTGAAGCATGCTTTTCAATAATTAAAACGGTGACATTACCAACTTTAAGTTATTAAACTATATACAAATTTTGGAAATCATAAATGACATGTTAACTAATAAGTTAATATTGTTTCAGATTTTTTTACTGGTCTTCTGATAATAATCGATCATTACATATAATACTCATGGCATGCACTTCAATCACTAACTGGACCATGTTTCATCTCAGCACCAATAACGAGACATTATCAGGTAATTTAATGCATACCATCACTCATCATTACTAACCAAATATTGTTGTTTTAGTTGATACCACTAAATATTATTATAATGAACGAACCGAAGATATAAGCATAAAGAATATACTCTCATTAAAAGGCGTCTACGTTTTAAGTGTTCTCTCTACAAGTAAAGATACCTTCCTTCACATATACATCAGTACCGAAAATGCAGGTCCTCAAGCATTAATATATTCACGTCGTTACAATTTAAAGATGTCAAAGAAGGGAAAGAAGGACTTATTAACTATAAAATGGGAACCGAGGTACTGATTTAGATATTTTACATTTTCTTTTGCTTTCAATTTTTTTTTAATTCAGTTCAGTTGATCCTCAACGAACAGACTATTGTTTAGCCATAAACACGGAAAAACATTACAAAACTATGTGTGCTGCCGAGCAAGATACTATTGGGGATAATGAATTATGGGCAAACAATCTTGATCCAGAGAGAATTAGTAAGTATTAACCACAAAAATGTTTTTAAGTTGGGACTGTTTTATTTTGTTTTTTTTTGCTTTTATATAACAGGGTTAAATAAAAACTTTTATTTTACGACTTGTTGAAACGACTGTGCAGATATTTTAATATCAACAAACCCCTATTAATACGAAATTTAGAGCTAATAGATTTTCGATATTACTGAATAGGTTTAACTGAAATAGTGATGCCAACTAGAAGATTTAAATATCCAAAGTACGAGTGTATTAATCAAAAGAACGCCACATTGGAGATAAAGCATATTTTTCTAGCGAAGCTTGATAGACATCAGCTATGATGCAAAGAGTATCACTGGACTTCTAAAAAATGTCTTCAGTGAGAAATAATAACATACCTGGCCACAAATCCTCACCAAACAATAAATTTTTGCAAATGTTTTGCAACCTGGTGAATCTTATATATGTTATATTGTTATTGTACCATATATTGGAATTATGCTCTTTATCATAGCATTTAATCCAAAACATTAAATTTAATTATTCCTAAAATTGATTTCTCGTTAAAAATTGAGATCCTAATAATATTTATAATAAAGTATTTTATTAGAATCTGTTGCTCAGTTCGATAACTTACCATGATGACTTATTATAGTATTAGTAGCCGAATAATAAACTTTTGATAGACCGATAAGTTGTCATTCAATATTTACAACATTTAACCGATAGAATCTGGTTTGCAAATGACCTGCAAAAACTATCATCCTACTGCTCAGCATAAATCATGATGAATTAATCCTGATCGGTCTTTTCTATTAGTTCTTCCTCCATTGTTTTTCTTATTTAATACAGCCTGTTATGCTGTTAAGTTGTCACTCCATGATTTTGGAGATGTTTTAGTGTATAATTCTGACTATTGTGTAATTCTGACTATTCTTCTGTCGTCAAATAGGCTCGTGCTTTGTTTTTTTCCTACCTAGTACTCATTAACGTTAACTGCTTTGTATGTTCTTCTTTTATTTTAAATTCTTTCTCTGCTCAAGAGCGTTTTCCAGTTATTCTATGAAGTTCCCTCATTTCGATTGCCTCTAGATTCGCTTCGTTCTATTATTACTGCTCATAATTAAATAAGAATTATTTGAGGAACACCCGCTATAGTGTATTTTACAAAACAAAAACTTACATATAAACAAATTTATTTTAATTAATTAAATAATAGAATTAAATGGAATTAAATATATTTTTATTAGCGACAACTTTAAACAATTGTTAAACAATCTAACCTATCATTACGTTTATATTTAAGCTTATGGTGATGGGGCTCCGTCATATCCCAATTGTCTGTTTTTGTTTCAACAATGTCAAACTGATGATTTTAATATAATTGACAGAGAGATCTGAAGAGCCAAAAAAATTCGAAGATAATTAATTGCAAGATTTATTGAAGAAGAACCCAGCTCGAACTCTCAAAGAAGTTTTTATTTAGCAGTTAATGAATCATGTGTTTTAGACAGTTTCGATGTGTGGACAGATCTCAAAGAAGGCAATATAGCTACCGCACGAATTTTCTTAAAATACAATTCGGTCTGTTTCAATATCTCGGTTTTATTAGTCGGTAGGGCAAAAAAGAATGGTATTCTATGGTGTATAGTAAGTGACGATGAAAAATGCTAAGCACCCCAATAACAAGTACGAAATGACATGAATTAGCCCTGGAGAGCGATAAACAACACACAAATATTTATGGCCATAAAATCTTGCTGTGTATTACGTCTTGTTAGAATGCAAGTGTTACTTGAGATGTCAATTGAATAAAATGAACGAGGTATTATTGTAGAAGGGTAACAATAGCGAGTAACAGACACAAAGTCAGCCTCTTACATGATAAGACTTGGTTACAACTTACAAGAACTGTGAAGCATACACTGTTGCAGCTTGAATGGGAATTCTGATTACCAGTTCTTTGAATTGATGCAGCATGCACAATATAGCACATGGTTTCGAAATATTGAAGAAATTGGCCGATGATTATTTCATACGATTTATTACTTCAATAGGGTATTGCCATCTTGCCAGAAGTGCGATAAAAAGTTAAAATTATGAAAAATGTTTGATTAATATAAGTTATACCATTTTTTCCGAATAAATAACTTTTTGATATAAAAATATATCAAAATAAAAAAATACAGACAAGCGCTTATTAAATAAATAGTTTAGTAATTAATTAAACCACATATCTATCTAGTAATAAATATTATAGGGCAGTCTTATAAACCAGCACTATAAAAATGTATTTAAAATGAGGGAATGTTAAACATTTAGCACTCCCCTCGGCTCTGCTGATGAGATGCCTAAGAGTTCAGTAATGTCCCATTGAAATTTTTTGATGCTAATTAGCTAACGTGTACACAATGGAATGCTCCAAGCAATATTTTTTGTAGCATATAATTGTCTACTATTAACAAAATATATGCTTCTACGATTTAAAATATACGTACTAAAACAGATGTATATAAAAAAAAGTATTTAATTATTTTTAAACGTTCAATGGTAGGCCGAAAAAATAGTTTTGATAAACATACCGATTTCAATAAGATTAATTTTTACCTACCTAAATTTTAAATATATTTTCTGACATTCATTATATAAATTCATTATTATATAAATCATTGATTAACGCAATACTTATGTAATCCAGAATATTAGATGTGATAATTAATTTTAAACGACTTTTTAAAATAAATATTGTTTCTAATCTGTAAATTGATTATCTTTAGTTACAGCAACAATTCTGAATAGAACTAAAAATAGTATGTCAAGTTTTCCTTTGAATGGTTACTTTCTAGAAAAAAAAAATTTATTACTCTTCGTGAGTCCACAATCTGCCCTATTGGCAATAAGTATTTCTTATGTCTATATTATATATACATGGCATGTAGAAAATCACTTCATTAAGCAATCTTCTGTATAAAATATTATCTTAATTAATTAGTCTTATTCTAAAGCTTATTCTAAAGTCTACATATGTCCAGTAATCAGATCAGGTGGTGTTAAACGTTTTAGTCTACGCACTTCACTATCACGTCGCATATTTAGCTGATTAGCGAGTACATTGGGATGCACTGACACTCTTTCGAAGTACTTAACATAAAAACGTTGAATTACACTCGTTATAGGTTCTAGAGGAATATCGCGTTGTATCACTTTATTTGAAATATAGTACGGAGCGTCAACAATAGCACGCAACACCTTATTTTGGAACCGTTGAATGATGGATATATTAGATTTGCTAGCGGTACCCCATAGTTGAACTAGAAAAATTAAAACAACTAAAGTTTAATACTTTACTTCTTGTGTGTCTTTCTGCAGTTATTCAGGAAACCAATATGAGTAAATAATAATTAAAACGCGCCCATTCAATATGTTGGGTATGTTAAAACCATAGAAAAAATAGAAATTTCACGGTATAGGTGACTTTGGGGAAATGTTTTGTTTAGTTCAATCAACGGTAGCGCTGCGATCGCAAATTGTGATTGGCTCGTTTAAATTCCTGGTGCCGCCACTAACATGGAACGTGATTGGTCAATCAAATTGTGTGAAGTCAGCATTTTCCATGGGCGTCCAATTTTAAGTTTGTTGTTTGAAGGTTTTGGTTTTTGTTTAGATCAAGAAATCTTCGTTTTACGTTGTGCATATTTTCTATTTTACATTAATTATTATGGAGTAATAATATAAAAATTGATGAGAAAGCGTCCGTGTAGTAAAAGATGTAGTGTACCTGGGTGAAAATCTACTACGAAAATCAGACATCGTTTCCCAAAGAATAATTTCGCTGCTTTGCAAAAATGGGTTGATCAAGTAAATAGTAGTAAGTTACCTGGATAAACCACAGTGCAAATATATCAACGTCATCGTGTCTGTCACGGACATTTTAGTGAAAAATTTAGAATTACCCTTCCTTCAGGAACAGGTATTAGGGTAAACGCATATCCAATATTGTTTTTATCAGGTACATATAAAATTATCTCTCTACTACATGTCTGTTTATATATGGTTTGTTTACAGAAAATCAAAACCTACTTATGAAGGTGTTAATGGTAATAAAATTCAATTAATCTACCAAGTTGTTCGTATGCTGTCAGTGTGATGTCTCTACATAAAGAAATCTTATAAGAAGGTAATAATTAAGATAACTGGGTAATTAGTAGTAATAAATTCTACTTTCAATTGTAAAATATCCCTAAAATATTTGTAATACTTTAACTTTTTAGAACAATCAATGTTCAATAATTTTATAGTATAGCTATTGTATATTTAAATTTGATTGCCTTGTTAATAAAAGATTTGTTACGATGCCATCAATTAAAAATTTAATTGCTACGTTTAGGGGATTTATTACCTCAAAGAAATATATTTTGTCTAAATTAACAAATAACTACATTTGTTTGACAAATCTTAACCAAGATTGCTTAGAGAATTTTGTTGGATCTATTAGAGGTCATAGAGGTAGAAACAGCATCCTTCACCTACTATGTTCGAGAAATCTTTAAAAGGTCTCATCATCACTTCAATTTTTTCACATAATTCTCCCGGAGAAAATTCTGTAGAAGATGAATATGTTAGATAACTTATATTCTTTTTTAACGGGAGATCTAGTACCACTTGAGGTTGTTAAATCACCAGTTGAGTCTATATTTTCAGTTCCAGAGAACTTTGCTCTGAGGAAGATAAGAGTCTAATATTGTATTTTAGTCTTATTTCAGACTATTTAACAAAATTTCTGAAAAAGAGACAACATGCAATATTTGTCTACATTCTATATTAAGTAGTTCCACAGATTAAATACTCTAAAATCTAAATATCACATAAATTTTTAGTGTTTCAAGTGTCCAATCCATAATGATTTTCAAGAACAAATTTTAAAAGTTATTATGAGGTGTGATTGTATTTTTGGTTTAATGAAGTTAATGCAATATCAACAGGGAATGATTTAAAGTTTACCTTCAATATATCAAGATAAGTTAGAACTCTAATAGATCCCATAAAATTGATGGCACTAAACAAATAGGAGAAAGCGTTATAGAAGAATTATAGATATTTTAATTTTGCCTAGAATAGAGTTCATAATTGATTTTTATTTGCATTTATATAGTTTGTTTTTTTGCTTTTTGTATGTATATATATATATATATATATATATATATATATATATATATATATATATATATATATATATATATTTATATTATTTGCATTTATATATATTTGTATAGGATTTTATTTTAATAATTTTAATAATAATAAATACTATCGGCCAATAAATGTGACGTCACAAAGTAATCAGGCGAAATGGCAGACCAATCAAAGCAAAGTATTTTCCTTACAGGTTTCTACATAACTATTTTAAACTAACTAATCAAATTCACGTTGTCAGCGCCGCCAATGATTGAACTAAGCGAAACATTGCCCCACAACTTACCATTGGAGTTTCACATCTCTGGTTAAAACTTCTTATTCGAAGTACGAACATTTTCAGCTCTTTCAATATATAATTAAACATTTTCGTGTACACGATTATTATGCGTTTGTTACTTGTTATTGCTGAGATTTTCTGCATCCGAGCATTTCTTTCTTGATATAAATGTTTTGAATAATTGCTGACGTGGGCAGAGTCACAGCACTTTAGACAAATTTACATATTAGTAAATAACCCAATCTTTTTCGATAAAAAATGTTAAAAAATATAATAAACAGTACGATAAGAAGTTGAATTGTAACCTAAATGATACACGAAATCAATCCGATAACTATTTAGTTTTGTTTTACAATCCCTTGAAATATGTAATAACCGAAACAATCTAAAACTATCGAATAATTCGAAATAATTCATAGTTCTCTGATACCTTTCATAGTAACTATTGAGTAAAAAAATGACAAAAACTACGATGGTTTGCTGATTTACAATTATATTTTGAATAAATGTATATTGTCACATGTTTTTTCACCTTTGGAATGTAATTTAAGCGTTAATACAACACCGCCTTTCATAACGTGATTAAAATATGTTATCATTTGTTGACCATTCACAATGATTTTTTTTTCAAATTAAACAGAAAAAATTCAGAATATAGAAAATTTAATTTTATGTGTTTAGCACGTTTTATATAAAGAACAAATAGAAAAACAAAACATATTTACATATATATATATATATATATATATATATATATATATATATATATATATATATATATATGTATATATGTTATTATATATATCTTAGTCTACTTTTACCAACTAGGGGTTTTTCCGG
The DNA here is from genome assembly GCF_030347505.1 of Rhynchophorus ferrugineus. Lineage (NCBI taxonomy): Eukaryota > Metazoa > Arthropoda > Insecta > Coleoptera > Curculionidae > Rhynchophorus > Rhynchophorus ferrugineus. The sequence goes on along the minus strand of NW_027472580.1, from coordinate 57,242,047 downwards.
ACTGGACCTACTGTTTAAGGCTGTCGAGTGACCACCTTACCGAGCCTGGTTACTGGCGTGACTGGGATGGTTAGTCCTTGTCGGATTTTCGACCGTTGTGTAAAGACATTTACAGTTACTATCACAAACATAAATTATATCCATGCCCCAGCAGGATTCGAACCCGTAACTATTGCAATAGTAGGTGGATCATTCTGTCGCCTTTACCACTGCGCCAACCAGGCCGGCAAATAAATATATAATTTATATCCTTATATAGAGAAAAATAATAATTCTTATTCTGTAATTTTTCATAAAACATTTATTTTTATTATACATATATATAATCAATAATTGGCCCAATCCCAACAAATTAAATAATCGGGGATTTTTATTCTGGATCTTTCTGGTATGATCCTTTTCCGAACCCGAAGTCAGTATTAATTTTATCATATCTTCAGCAGATGTAACTAGCTTACATTGGCCTTACTTTCAATTTACATTTCATATATGGAGAGCCAGTAATCCACTAGTATTATTTCAAAGCCAACTTACTTTTAATGTACTTTTAAAATTTTCAGTTCCCAAGTCAGAAAACATATATTTTTAGAATTTTTTTTATCCACTTAAAATTAATTATCTTATTATAAAAAATTACGAAAAATTATTAATAAATGGTCCTCTAATTTTGTAAATTAGCTTCTATTATTTATTTTTGTTAATTTATATCCGTGAATAAATTATTGTTTAAATGTCTAGTGTATTCGAGACGTATTCGTATTTGCATACATTTAAAACAATAGTTTTTTTAAATCGACTATCTCAGACATGCCTCTATCATAACTTCCTAATATATAATAGCTGTAAATTAGATATTAATAGATATGCCAAAACTAACCTATGTCATGTATCAATTATAGGTAAAATGTAAAACTATTATATAAGCTCTCTGAAAACATTTTTCGTCAGATGTTGACTTGCCGACGCTCATATTTTAAACTCGTTTTGTATTATATGCATACGTTATCAAACAAATTATGAATTGGCTTTTAAAGCTTTTAAAGTAAATTATATTAAGAATGGCTATATTTAGGATATACTCGTAAAAAGTCAATATATAGAAAAGCTTATCTTATTTAATATACTTTGTGGCATTTTAATTTTAAAAAGGGTCACGATTAGAAACGTTTAAATTGGGTAGATTCCGACATTATCTCAAAAAAAGTGATATCGCAATAATAAAACGTTTACAAATAAAATTTCGTATCTGCTCTACACCGCTAACATGCCAACAACAAAAGAAACACTTCTTGGAACCTTTGCTGACGACACAATTCTTATGGCAAAAGATATATCTCTGCCTAGGGCAATAGAAAAAATGCAAGTGGCCGTCAATAAAACCTACAAATAGACGAAAGATTGGAAAATTCAACTTAATAGCTCCAAATCTGTCCACGTTAATTTTGCATTGAGGCGAACTAATAAAAAATTAATTATATCACTCAATGGATGCCCGATTCCTCAAGCAGAATCAGCTAAATACCTTGGAATCCATCTTGACGGTAGATTAAATTTTAAGCATCACGTTAGACAAAAAGCAAAACACATTAGAACCAAAATAAAACAACTATACTGGTTAGTCGGAAGATACTCTCGTCTTGATCTAAAATCAAAGAGGTTGATCTATAATACAATTATAAAGCCAATTTAGACCTATGGGGTGTAAATATGGGGTTGCACTAAAAATTCAAATCAACTAGTCATACAACGCTGTCAAAACAAGGTTCTTCGATTAATTACCAATGCCTATCGCTATGTAACTAATGAAGAACTGCACGATGACCTGGAAATCAAATGGATTTGCGAAATGTTCCAAGATTTCGCCTTGAAACACGAAAGAAGATTACTAAATCATACTAACGTGGAAGCAATACAACTACTGGACAGCGCGCAGGATGTCAGGAGATTGAAACGAACAAAACCATACGAACTTATATAAAGTGTATATACTTAATGTAAACTATAGCTATTAGTTAATAATTAATAAATAATTATAATTTTATAATTGAGGAATACATACTGATATTTTCTCGTACTCGTCTTGCTTGTTAATTAATCCAAGTACGTAGGAAAAGTAGTAATAAATTAATTGCAAATTAAGATTGTACTAAGCGTATCTAATAAAGATGTTATAAAAAAAATAAAATTTCGAATCAGAGTAAACATTTGTTTAACAATAACTTAAATTAAATTTTAAAGAACTTAAACTTTATAGCTTCATATAAAATATTCAGTAGCTTTCAAATATGACATTAAACTACCTCTGATTTTAAATTTTAAAACATGTTATTTCGGACAAACTACATCACAAAGAATATAGAATTTTGAAAAATTACATCCTAAAAACCCTTTTCAAATTTTTTTGTAGTACTGTAGGAATGTTCGTCGGGTCGATCGGTCGGTCGAAACGTGTGGCTGCCGCTGCGGTTATCTATCAGAACACTCACTACTATTTTTGGAAGGAATTTGCACGGGAACTAAAAACACTGGTTGAATCAAAGTTGTTTATTTTAACTTACGATTGATACATGTGGTCGATGGGAGGATTGACAGGATATTAGGTTAAGGTGAAGGAAGTACGGTAGCGCTGTGGAAGTGGTACTGTTACAGGGGGACGGTGATAAGAAAAGAGCGAGACGTCGTCGTGATGGCCTTTTATACTCCAGAACTGCATGGTACCAATCCACCGGCGTTGCCAACCTTTGTAGTTGTTGATGGTGAATTGGTGGTGGCCTAAAGGGTCGTGGCGGTCGCCACATAACTCCCCTCCTAGTGGAACAGCCGTGGAACGTACCTATATGTGGTGCAAGTTCCGGAATGCACCCGAAAGTCACGCAAACAAACGCCCGGGGACTGCTGATGAGATGGGGATCCCAACCTGAGCGAGGAGTTTTACGGGATCAGCTGCCATCGGAGCTGTAGCAGGACGTCGTTCGTCTTGAGGCGTTTAGCTTTGTTTGAGGGTACCTGTAAATGTGTTACGTGTCCCGTTTCGTGATGCGAGGGTGCTCATGTGTTGCTGGTATACATGATGGGCTTCTGTGGTTTTCGTCCATCAGGCTAGTCTCGTGGGATGTCGTCGACCACGTGATGTTGATGAGTTCCGTTCCTCGTGCTATCCTTCCATGCACGTGTCAAGCACCTGTCGAGTGGCTTATGTTGAGTTGATTTACCTGTTAGGCACTTTGATCACGTCGGGGTCACCAATTGTAGGAATGTTCGTCGGGTCGATCGGTCGGTCGAAACGTGTGGCTGCCGCTGCGGTTATCTATCAGAACACTTACTACTATTTTTGGAAGGAATTTGCACGGGAACTAAAAACACTGGTTGAATCAAAGTTGTTTATTTTAACTTACGATTGATACATGTGGTCGATGGGAGGATTGACAGGATATTAGGTTAAGGTGAAGGAAGTACGGTAGCGCTGTGGAAGTGGTACTGTTACAGGGGGACGGTGATAAGAAAAGAGCGAGACGTCGTCGAGATGGCCTTTTATACTCCAGAACTGCATGGTACCAATCCACCGGCATTGCCAACCTTTGTAGTTGTTGATGGTGAATTGGTGGTGGCCTAAAGGGTCGTGGCGGTCGCCACAGTACAATGCTAAAGGTACTTCAATGTTATTATATGTATGTTAGGAGGGTATATAGAAATTATTATAATTGTTATTACTAAATTTATGTTGAGCATAATTTATGACAACTAAGTACGATTATTAATTAAGTTGCATATGGTGCATAAAAACTATAGAATAAACTTAAATATATTTTACATTAAACATATATCAAATAACAGTAATTTTGTGTATTCATAATTTCTCTTAAAATTATATCACTTATATGGATCTATGACTATAATAATTAAGCGTTATATTTTGGCTCATAGTCTTCAGCCGGACTTTAGTAAACATGCAAAAAAAATATCGTTCGTATAAAATGAACATATCTTATCGTAATGAAACACGAAGAAGAATTTTGAATAAGATTTAATTTCCATTTCATTATAAATATTATTATTAAAATACCTGTATCTTTGGCCCATTCTGTATATCTTCTGTATTCAGCTGACGTACCAATAGCGTGTCATCGCATGACTATCCGATATCAACAAGGAACCTCCAACTTCATCACAATAAAATCCATTTGCGATTGAAATATGGTGTTTCAAGGCAAATGAAACAGAATTTACTAATACACGTTTATCCACCATAGAAAGACCTGCCCTAAATATTAAAAATCATGAAGTAATAAATCCTAAAGATCATGGCCTTAGAGTGAAATAGATGTATTGGTCTATATGGAGTAAATATAAATTATCCTTAGGTAACAAGTTATTCCTGTATAAGTAATTTGTTAGCCCTATTTGAATGAATGATATCGAACTATAGGATACTACTAACAAATTTATCATAGCCATCCTTCAGAGATTACGAAGTTAAGTGCTGCGAACCATACTTGACGCCTCTAACATACGAATTCAGCGCGATATCCATAGAACCCATACGAGTGTGATATAAAGTGCCAGTGTAAAGTATTCCACAAAACTGTCTTGGTCCGGATCATTTAGCAAACGTTTACTGTCATCCGATCTGATCAATAATCACATAAAATTGTTTTTAGTATAACATAGGATTGTAATAATTTAAGTACTATTTTATAAGTTTGTACGGTAATCTTCAAAATATGTGCATTAATCAGATTGGTTGGTAGTAAACGTTTTAATGTTCGTATTGCCCTCACATTAGGGGCGTTGGACACCGAAAAAGTATCAATATTTCAAAAAGTATCGATATAATGTTTTCCATATTTTTAAAAAATATCGATATTTATAACAAGTATAATTTTTTTTTTGTAATATATCGATATTTTTAAGAAAAAATAAAAATTGTGAAATATTAGCCTAAAAATTATATATTTTATTTCTAAGTATTTTAAAGAGTGGTGATATTTTTGATTAAAATTAAAATTAAGTACCAATTTTAAAGGTTTATTAAAAACTATATCTAATTTATTTTGCATCCCTACATCACATACTACTGTACAGTAGCTGATTAGCTACTGTCCAGTTAGTGAGTGCAATGACGCTCTTTCAATTCTTCTCTTCAATTATATATATCCGTTATAACTTCTAAAGGGATATCACGTTATATCATTTCATTAGAAACGTACTACTTAGGTATGGCAGGCAATATTTTGTCTAGGTAATGATTAGTATCTACAGTAATACCTTGTTAAGCCTAAGTTGTTTTTGTCTATCAAGAATGTGTTTCTTTCCACATAGGCGTCAATCTAGATGCACACCAAGATATTCAGCATCCTTAACCTGGAGAACTATTAACCGGTGGGTATCTTCTTTCAAACCAGATAAAAGTTACTGTTGTGGTTCTTAACCCACAATTTCTGTTCACCAAATATTAAACTAATTTTCTAACTCTTTATGGACTTTATTCACCAATTTTAATTAGTATACATACTATGCTAGTCGACTTATTTCTTCCTGTACATGTTGATTCTTCACATTACGCTTTTTAATTCTTAACTTAATATAACCTCACTTCTTAATACCTTAACATATCTTCGTGTGTCATATATAAACCAAAATATAACAATTGTCAAGGGGATCAGACTCACCTGGCAAACCACAGAATACAGAAGTATGACCTATAAGCATGTAATTTCCAAATAATATAGCCTTTTATAGTTAAGGACGCGCTGCACCTTGGAAGGATGTCTTTCAAAAGATAAAATATACATAATTTAAACCAAATTTATATTTCAATTATAGATTGTTTATTGGTAGCGGTAACTTGTGATACCCCACGAATAAGTTCCCCACTGTTTGTCTTTAGTATCACTGTCCGTACTTCCATGCCTATACTATATTTTATTTTACAAAGTTTCGTCCACTTTTACTATAAGGAAGGTAACATTTTATCCTTGATTATAATTCGGTCTCTCACTTTATTCTGCCATTGATTGTAGTTCATTCAAATAGCATTTGTAAATGTTGATACGTAAAAACTTTAAAGTTTTTTAGTCTAAAAAGTTACTAAGAGTTAGCTTACTTAGGTTATATTTTTACACAAAATAGCAAAATTCTGCCAAAAAAACGAGATGGCGTTAATATATTAAGTCTGTGGGTTTCGATATAATACAACGATATTTTATTTATTCATGTTTTTATTTTATTTTTAATTGCATTTTAAAGCAATATGGCGTTCTTCGACAACATTTAAATCGGAAATTAAAAATAATTAATGGAACAAAAAAACAATTTCAGCTTTATATGACTACAGAAATGTAATTTCTATAACATATACATGCAGATATATGGATTTGTGTTAATATATAGTAATACTTATATATAGTAACTCATTTCTCCTTAATATTTTCTACATTACAAACAGCGTTAAATCGTATCACATGTACTCCATAAGAGAAAAGTTTTTCCCATTCAATTTCACCATAGCCTTTTTTCTAATTTCTGTCTAATTTCAACGATCAACGTAATCTTTGGCAGATTGTTTTATATATGAACCAACTTATTTCAATATCATCCAACTGTTTTTGCATCAACATAATCTTGCAAGCACAAAATACAGTTTCGATACTTTGGGTATCAACAATATACATATCAACAATATACGTATCAACATCGACAGTGCTGTAACGGATACAACAGAACATAATTATGAATTATAGAGTACAATGTAAAATAATTATTTAAGCTGACAAAAAATCGAATTACAAATACGATATTTCAGATATGTTAAAAGCGTCCCTTAGAGCTATTGGGTACTTGCATGTACTATGACCTTTTTTCATTTTAAAAAGGTACTTGCACTGATCTAAATAAGTAGTAATCGGAATCTAATGAATACGCTGGGTGCGACTGAACTTTAGGCTTCAACGGAGAATCCTTCACAACCCTTATTACGTGTGGCCCAACGTTATTATGCAAGAAAATGAACAATACGTCATTCAATCTGTTCAATCGGTAGATAGCTGAACTAATAGGTTCATTCGGTTTTTATATCTCATATTGCATAGATAGATATTGCGAATCGATATTAATATAATAGCTCATTATGATAAGAAACCCCTTGCCAATCCTACCATATGCTCAAGTATTTTTGACTCTTTAAACTCTAATATTCGTATTCGGTGTCTTTATCCACTTTATCCGCCAGTCTCAATACGCCACAAAAAAACAATTATTGTTGTGGCAAGTAGCATTATCAGTAAAATCGTATGATAGCTATATCAACAACAGAGATCTGAGAGAACAGCATTGCTAAGTTTCTAAGATGTAAAAAATATCATAACTGCAATTTTGAGCATTCTGTGGTCTGTTTATAGTGAATAACTGAGTAATACTATATGGAACTATTATTTTATATAAACAAGTATCAAAACAATCGAATTTTTCAGTAAAGTTAAGTGGTTTAGCAGTTGTTTACATTACGCATGTTATTTTACATTAAGTTATTATTTACGCACCTAATAATAAACAATAGTCCCACTTGGTCGTTTATTTTTGAATTACTCCAACTTAAGCTGTTGAAATTATACATCAATAAATTGTGATCTTTTCTCAATATTTATGTAAAATATAAATATAATATATATATTTGTTTTAGAAAATCCAACATTAACACTTGAATGCGTTGGTCACAGGACACATGTCAATATACCCACCATCATACAAGGGCAGCTATATTACTTCGATCTGTTTGCCATCAACAAACAATCAAACTTTACCTATTTATTAGACTACGCAACCAAGAAAATCGATCTGAAGAATAAGTTTGTCACACTCAAGGATGGAAAGTTTGCGAACATAAAGAAAATCACCAAAAAAGCCATCTTTAAATTCAAGGTTTATATAATATTTGTATATAATGTATCTTTGAATTAATTATGACGATTTTTTAGTAAATTTAGCACTTTATTTCGCATATATTGTTTTTGAAAAGATTGTTCAATTCGATTATTCTATTCTTCGTGGTACTGCCCAATACGTAGCCGTGATCACAATAAATTTTAATCGTCAGATTAAACACAATTTCTTCTAATACTCCACTTAAATCATTTAACTGAAGTAATGTCAAAACGTTAGGAGCAAAAATTAATTTAGAAATTACGTGCTAATGAAAGAACTTTCATAAAAAATTAAATGTCATACCTTAGTTCCTTCATCCATTGTGAATTTCTCAAAATTGATTCACAGATACTCTTTAAAATTAACTTAATTTTATTTATATTTAGTTTTGTAATTTTAATTTTAATTAACTTAATTTAGTTAATAGTTATTCTATAGAATTCTTTATTATTTTCTAGGTTGGAAAACACGCAGGAGATCATTTGAACCTATATATCATTCCGTGTGGAAACTATATTTACTTAGATATCAAATTAAAACAGGTTGTTGTTATTCGTCAAGTAAAAATTGAAAGTTTCAAAAACATAACAATACCTAATGTGATAAAAGGAAATAGATACATTATTAAAGTAATTATCCCACAAGATAATTTCATCCATACTGGAGTTGAAGTAAGTATATATTGTTTTAGCTAAAAGCAAAGACATGCCTATAAAATCCGCATTCACCTATATGTATTTTTATACATTTTTCACTATTAGTCAAATAAATTAAATGATATTCCAAAAATCAACTATAATGAGCATTCGTTCAAAAAGTGTTAAAAAATATTTTGTCTAAAAGTTTAAATATTCCAGAAACTTATAATAAGTAGTATAACTTAAAACTTAATAGTAAATTAGAGAACCTGATATATTTAGTCGAGAATAACTTATCGCCTAATATTTATATAATATATAGGATGTTGATTATGAGGCCTATGTATCGTGATCACTAAAACCTCCGAGTATTATTGATACTAATATAAAACCAAATAATAAATATACTATGTAGTTTAATTCAGTTTGGATAAAACTACAAACTTTATGTATTTATTTTCAAGAGGTGCATTATACGGATGCCTTAAAAGAATTTCGACTAAGTTTTCAATATTTCGACTAAGTTTTCAATGAAGCTTATGAAGTCTTAATAATTAAGTATCAGCTGCCTAATAGGTAAGTCCGTATTCCAAATTTCAATCCCATAGCGAGTGGCGAGGGATCTTCAATGTATTTAACAATCCAAGACGCTTGATATGATAATGTGAGTGATGAATTAAAAATTTATGAATTAAGGCCTCAATGAAAACGATTGTTTCAAGAACAACTTCTACTAATATTGGAAATATTTTCTCGACAGCGTGGACCAAACAACGAAATTTTCAGTTTACACCACCATTTTTATCCAGAAGGTTATGTTACAATTAAACAAGTAGCACTAACCCAAAAAGAGACATCAAGCATAAAAAATATTTCTTTGGTAGATTTTACGTTTTTATGCCTTGAATTATAAAACTATATAAAAATGAATGGAATATATTTGAAGGGTATTGTACACCAAAAATAAAACTCGCTAAAATGATTATTTTGATTCATATAGGCATTTTTCCGATTAGTGAGTGAGAAAAATGGGTGATATGTTTTCATTACACACTTAACAAAAAAAGTGATTTTTATAAACGTCGCCGGTCCGAATCTTGGAAAGGAAATAAAAATATTTTCTCAAAGATGACGACTATTTGAAAAATAAGCCGCCTATATTTTTGTCTTTCTCAATTTTTTTAAAATTGTTAAAATACCAAAATATATAATTCCCGGGATAGAGAGATATACAAGGACACCTTTCACTAAATACTTAGTGATATCCCACTATGGCTCGGTCTTATATTAAGAGAATAAATAAAACTATTCCAATGCTCATTTACTTTAAAATAACTTTAACAATTTTTTCAAAAATAAAGCTAATTAATTAATTGCAGTATTTTCTAAGAAATTAAATAACCCTTTTTGTCTAAAAAAAATATAATCACTTGTCAATCAAAAAATTAATGAAAATATGAATGTATAACTAGCAGAGGAAATATAACATATATTTCATAAACATTTTGAATATGGAGGGTTTAAAGTAGGTATCTCATTTGTAACATTTTTAATGTTACATAAACATACTGTGAAGACAAGTTGCTTCCAATAACCAGGACCGCGTCAGTCACGTGATATAACATATCTCTTCTGCAGAAACGACCAGTAAAATTATTTGTGTATCCCCTAATCTTCGTCCGCTAGCTGTTATACCCTAGACCCCAATACTTGTGCCAGTGACTAGGGTTGCTTTTTAAAACCTGTCTGTTTATAAATTATAATAGAGATACCCTATTATATCCTTGATCGACTTTTTCTGGGCTTCAGCTTTTATACTTTTGAAGGAATGTTTCGAGTAATAACGATAGAAACAATTGCCAATGAAACGTAAACCTGTGAATGTAATGAATTAAAATGTAAAGGGTTTAGAACAACAACAAGAATTAGTTTTATCCTGCTCTATTTTGTTTTAATATAACCGAATACCTATATTACATTGTACACCTTTCATTCATCATATCTCGCAACCTAACATATCATATTATTATTATTATATATTATTGACTATATATAGTTATTAACTATATATAATTATTAGCTGTATATATATATGCTGTTTTACAATTATACAATGAAATCAATTTTAACAAAATGACTGTATCGAAAGTGCTTCACATAATTCAAAATATAATTTGAAACTATGTCTTTTACTATCCTTAAATATTTACAATATTTTTATTTCTAGATACTTGCAACAACCAAACCGTACGTAAGTTCCCCCTTACCAACACTTCCTCAAAATACTTCCGTTATTGAATATGAATCATTAAAAAGATGCGACAGTGTAACAATAGGATGGATGCCATCGCCCAGTAATACCAAATGATTTTTTTAAATAGTTATTACGAATGTTTTTTCCTTATAGATGAAGCCAGTGTCACTTATTGTCTAGTCGTCAAGGAAGGCAATATCAAAGAAATCGAGGAATACAACCCACCGAATCTGTGCGGTTTAGAAAATCGGTTGAAAAAATCGTTGGATTTTGCTTTAAAATACTGTATGCCACCGAACAAGAAAAATCAGTAAGTATAAACATTTTGAAATATTTTAAGCCCAACCTTGGAATTAATACAATGGCAAAAGTGTAACAACGCATGTTATACTCGACTATATATCGACATAACATACTACTTTTGATATTGTTGTACATTTCGCCTTTGTTGAACAGTAAATATGGTACTGTTTATAGTAAATATAGTGCTGTAATTACCCTTAATAGTTCAAAACTACTGGTTTTCAAACCTAGTTTAAATAATACTAGTTGGAAGATATATTTTACTATAAAAATAATGCAAGTTACATATATATTGATTTATTAGTTTTATTTACACATTACCATACATGTTGTGTTCTTTTATCAAATACAACAAATTAATCAATAATTAATTGTAAATAAATTATAATGTATATATAACAGGAACAATAATCTCTAATAGTACATGAAATGTATAGTTATAACATATACGACAATCTTCACCAATCTTCACTTCGACAATCTCAAGCCAATAAGTTTTTACATTATTAATTCAGATGTCTCAACCACATTCAAGTGTTAATTAATAACATAAATATAGTAGTATTATATATACTTCAATATATTTAACAAATAAGTAACAAATTGAAACATTACTATTAATTTATGTAAAATAAATAGTTTAGTGGCAATAATTATAATATGTAAATATATGTACCCTCTTATTTTAATAAAATATATATAATAGGTGTAAAAAGTTTAAAATTCTGTCTCAAGTTTAAAATTAGACAAATTCTCTATGAAGACTTTCAATTATTCAATTATATCTATCTATTTGAATCAAAAAAAAAGTATATAATGGAATCAAAATGAAAGGAATGACAACAAAAGATAAAACATATTTTTTGAACACAACATTTCTATACCTACGTATTAAAATCCATCAAGTAACACCTGGAAACACTCAAATTGAAAATTTCGGCTACATCAACATTCCCTAGATGTTCCACGCCACTTATTTTTAAACAATGAGAACAAAATGATGATAAATAAAATATCATCAAGTCACATACGGTATTTAACATATGTACACATGTATAGGACATACGGTATTCAACTATTGAGCACAACAAATAACAGCAATATTAAAATATGGAAAAGATTTCAGACCCAAACATTAAGGAACATGGTCTATATTCCTCAAGCATGAGCAACAGATACATGTGTCTAGATCTCAATATGAGCACAGTGAAGTAGGATATAAGTTAGCATATCATAAAATATCAGAGGAGACTTGCACAACATAAAATGAGACTGCATTGGTGATGAGTGGAGTAGGAGGACAACGCACGCGAGGATCAAGAAACACGATATCCCCAGTCTCGACAACAGAATAGGCAGAATGATGAAAGCAGCGCCCACTGAAACAATCTCATAAAAATATAAGAAACAAAAATTTTAATAGTTAGACAACAAAGTGGCTTAATATTTTGAAACAGATTGGCATGGCGCACAATAGAGAAAGAAGAAAATCATTTAAAATTAACTATCTTATAAAAAAGGTACACTACAATTTAATTCCACCAAATGTTAGAACTGATACAAATATTTGTAACTTTCAAGGAGCTGCATTTTATTTATTCTTAGGAATATTTTGGCTGATCATTTATTAAGACGGTTTAAATAGCATCAGTTCCATATATATGAACACTATAAAAACCGCCAATTACATATAATAGAGATGTCAGATGAAAACTAAATCTAGGAAGATGCTTACTGCTTATCCAAGCGTGAAAATCGAACATTGTACCAAACACTTAGGAGGTTGAGTGATAGGATACAGGATTGGCCATCTTCGTCAGTCATTGCCATTTGAGAAATCTCAGTCAACAATGGACGACGAATTGCTAACGGTAATAAAATCGTTAACTAGGACTGATCAAGTGAAACAGAAATGATCAAGGACGGCGTGGAAACTTTTTTTTTTAATACCTTCAACAGGAAAAAAACCAATAATTGTACCATTGTTGAAAAAGTGAGACAGTAATCTAAGACTATCAATTGTCGAAAAAATATATTTATGAAAATTATATAAATGAGATTTTAACGAAATCGCAAAATCCAAAACGGGAAGTACAGTCATACTGAATCGTGATTATCTATATATTCACACTCTACCAGTTTATGAGGACAAGTATTAGACGAAGAAGGCGTGCTGTTGTCGTTTTTATTTATTCTCGTTCTGCTTTCGACTTAAATTTTTTTTTGAGTTGCTTTATAATATGAACATGCACCGCTAAAAATTATTCAACTTCTTGAGGCACCTTATAACGTTTCCATATACGAGTACAAAATGATTTGTCAAATTTATGTAAGATCCGAGCCGGTGTTCGACAAAGAGATATCGTATCTCCACTGATTTTTAACATAGTAGTAGATGCGATGACACTAGTGACTTCTTGATCGATCTAATATTCGCTGAATATAGCGCTCAACATATATGAGGCTTCTAGCATTCTTCATGATATAGTTCGCATTGCAGAAAAATATGACTTGAGATTTAATGGAAAAAAGGACCAAATTATGAATAGTTAATGGAACGCCTGCCATTTGAAATCTTAACAGGATCCAGTTAGAGCAAATGCAGGAGTTCAAGTACATCGGATCAATAATACAGGAATAGAAAGTGGCATCTACTTTCGAAGAAATAAAACAAATCAGCCAACCTGCATAATATTTTGATTATCTAAGATGGCACATATGGAAGAGAGTAAACACTTACTACGTAAAATACTGACTCTTTCGAATTCTTATCTTACCAATCCTTCTTTATAGCTCCGAGACTTGTTGCAGTCTGATATTTGTATGCTTGCGATCTTTCAAATGCGATGCGTAGAGCAAATGCGATGCATAGAGCAACAACCATTGCATAGTTAAGGAAATATCCAAAAATGTTAATTGTAATGATTCTGACGCATCTGGCGCATGAAAGGTTTTTTACAGAAAATTTAGATGATCACAGATAAGCTTTGAATGAAACACGCCACGAACAGCTTCGAAAAGATTTGAAGCAAGACTATAGAAAATAATCTGAAATATAGGAGACTAAGATTGTCCGTAGCTAGAATATTATGACCGATCATTAACTATGGCAAAATTTGGTGAAGAATATTCTTATATAAATTCTGCGGCTCTATATTGGTTATAATATTTATAATATATTTGACTTACATTTGTATATATGATATTATTTAATATGTTCTAGTTTTATAATAGGTTTCTTAGGCATTGATATACCTTTGGTACCGAGCCTGCTAATCCTGAAAATCTTTCTGGAAGGTAACGAATTGAACGCAATGCTTAGACATCGCTGACAATAATAAGGGAGCATACAATAATCTTCCAATTCCATTCACTCTTTTTCTGTAGTAGTTTTGTTTCTCTTATAAAAAAACAGACAGCATCAATGTGTTGACACATTATATCTTTACAATTATATAAATTTAAACATATTTTTAATTTGCAGTCCTTTTCGCATATCGCACAGAAATTACGTCATATTGCTCAATGTTTTCATATTATTTAACACGAATAAACATTTGTTCCTTAGCAATCTACAAAATTACTAAATAATTAGTATTACTAAATTATAAAATCTTGCCTATAATTCATATTTTATGCGGGTATTATTTGCTGCTAATGTTTTTTCTTAAGTAATAAATAATTATATAAACTAGTCTAGGAATAATCTAAACATAAAATTAATTAAAAACTTCCACCTAACAAATAATCTCATAAACAACAACGCGTCGGTACTGGGCACTAAAATGATAAGCGTAAAAACTATTTGTAAATATTTAAGAATGCTCAAGAGTATGGAATCGTTGAAGATTACAATATGCTGAAGAAGAGCTGTGTGCTACCGTACATTACCGTGATATTGAAATACAGGTGTTCTCGAAATCACCGCAAATTATTTCTTAGAACCCCATAAAAATGCATATTAAAGTTGTTGTTCCTTTCATTCCGATACAGCGCAACCATCGCCTTCTATGTATTTCCTTTCTGCATGGTATTTACCCAAAGGCATCTGTTAACATAGTCATGGTTTAACCACAGTATTCTAACAGACCCCCAAAATTGATTAGTGATATACCTTTTCAACTTCGATATAACCATGAATATACCTAAGTCCTTAGTATATTTTTAGATTATTATTAGTCCTTAGTATATTCACAATATTTTAAAAAAGTGTGGATGCAATATAAATATAGTAAATATCAATAATAAAAATAACCCCGAGAAAACTCTATTAAGAAGCTTCAATATATATAGATAAACACACATTTTCATGCTTTATTTACAATAACTTTAAAATTGAACCAAATAATACAGTTAATTATTGGCAACAAGATTTGTTATTTCTATGTTACAACCCTAAGTAGCAAATTAAGAGATACATAATAATTTTCATTGTTAATGTTAAGAACAAATAATTATATAAATTAAGCAGCCCGTAGTTATTTCTTCAGAAACTTATTTTCTATTTATCAAAATATATATAAACATTAAAAATTACTATAACTATATCTATAGATGACGGCATAGTACAAACAGATATAATATTATTAATTATACATAAACAGTTTTGATAAAATATATTAAACATTATTGTTAGATATTGTACAAGCAATTATTTACAGGTACTATTTTCTCTTTCAGGTCAATAATTACTGAAAAAATAACCAATTTAAGATCAGGAAGAAGTTATACGATACTGGTGACCATAAAGAAACCAAAAGGAAGAACATTGTCTTATAATGTATTATCAGTAGATACCCTAAGTTCATGTCAAATAAATTCCTATTAAAAAGCATTAGTATTATTAATATTGGGTATTGTATTATTTGAAACATTTATTGAGCCATAAAATTTATGGTTAGAGATACAAGCTGTTGCAGTGTTAATAGCACGGTTGTGGGTGCTTTTATGTATCTAACAACCATATAAAACTTAACGTTTAGTACCTCTTACGATAAGTAACAACATATGGCGCTTTTGCTGATATACGACTTATTAATATCGTTCTGTAGATGTCCTATTATTGAAATTGTATGCCTGAGGAGGGAATTCACTAAAACCTTTCAATCGCTCGACTGTAATAGGCGTTAACAATTTATGTCGAGGAAGCGACTGTATGCCACCCATTACTTCTTCTACCACTGGTTTTCCTTTCTCGAATTCTTCAAATTCAGCGTTAGTAAAGCAACAACAACAAATTTTGCAAACAAAATCGCTAATTTTCTTCCACGCTTGTAAAGTCTGGTTCAGATATGTGTAGAGGAATGGATTCAATGCACAATTCAACAAGTTCAATCCGGTAAAGGCGAATGTTAACGTCCAAATGATATTTCCTCGGCTCCTATAAAGTATTTTGTACATCCAAAATAGCCAGTGAGGCATTCGACAGCCGATAAATGCTAGTATTAGTACAATAACGACCTTAAAGGTTCGTAACTTCCGCTCTACTTGAACGTTTCTTTTTTTACATCCATTTTTGACGTAACGGCTGGAATTATCAGAGAAAGAATTATTGTCCGTCTCTATTGGCCTGGTAGATAATCTGGTTGATAACGGTTTCCTATGACGCCATACCATCACCGCTATTTTAAAGTAAAACCAGAAAAACATCGATATCACTGGGAAGAAAAATAATATGTTGATGATGATGTAATAAACTTTAATGCCACTCCTTGTAACTGTACTTCCGGTACAAAGATAAACATTTCCACTTGGGATACGTAATGGCACGTGAAAATAAAATGTCGCCATAGGATATGATATTCCTGAAACAAAAATAAAATAATCTATGAATTTTTTTTTAATTATCGATATTTTGTATTTTTTTAATATTCTTTAAACATACTTTTCTGCATAGTAATATATAAAGTGAACCATATTTTTGTAGATATTTTATACAAATAATTTATACTTTAATCAAGACAACAATACCAATTATTTATAAGGAACCGATTCCTTTTACCGATTCTAACTCGAAAATTTTATTAATAGTTCTATTTTCTTGAAATATGTTTAAAACAATATAACGGCATCAAACCTTTATAATTATACAGTTACTGGAATTATAAAGACAACTTAATAACTGATATAGTTATATATATAATTTATATAGCTGTATAACAAATAAATATATTTTTTCTACCATAATTTGTTTAAAATCTGTAAAAAAATCAACAAACACCAAAACTTCCGTGTACCAAATACTATGAATAATCCATATCAGTTTCAACCAAACAATGTTATTTTTAACAAACCAAGGTTTAGTTATATTTTTAAACAGAAGCAGAAGAAGAAACTTGTTCCAACAAAGTGATCAAATATAAAAAGTTGCGACCACGCACGCATCCCTGGTGGGGATCGAACCCACGACCTTTGGATTAGAAGTCCAACGCGCTATCCGCTGCGCTACAGGGACTATGAGTTTTATGCTACCTGCGATATTGACATGTTTAAAGCTATACTTTTATTTAAAATATTTTTTTGATTAATAATTTTTGTTCATTTTTTCTTGCTTTGTGTCAATCAATAGTAGTGTTTACTTTATTAATACTACGATAATATTTATATCATTAATTAACATAAAAAAATTTATTATTTATTCATTTACGAATCTTATTGATAATTGAGATTTCTATAATAAAAACTAAAATAAAATTAACTAAATCAAATATATATATTTTTTATCACTATTAGATCGTAACACACTATACGTCGCCGATAGGCAATAGATTTTTTAAATGGGCCTTAACGTCATATTAATATTTGATCATATGGGAAATTTAACAAGTTAAGAGTAGCCAAGATAGAGACTTAGCTACTGATATGATATGGTCTTATTTTTTTTATATTTGTAACTACAAAAAATCCATGTTCCCTATTGGTAAAAAAGCATGCAAACTTGGACTTAATTATCAATTAATTTATTATCTCTTGTTCATAATTAAAGCATTTGTTTAAATACATTACAGATTCGAGCAAAAAATAAATCATTTTCAATATGGTAAAATCAAATTTAAGACATATAAACCTTAGAAAACAAATATAATACTACTACATCGTTTAATTACCTGTACAAATTGTCCATAATGTTAACGTACTAACCAAGCACTTCCATAAACTTGGATCCCACTTTCTGCTGAGGGCGTGAATTACACTATGGTATCGATCCAAAGCAATTATTACTAAAGCTATTGAACTAGCCAAATTGCCCAAAACCTGAAGAACTGGTATTGCATGGCAGAGAAATTCGCCATAAGACTATAAAAATCGTATTATAAAATGTTGATATATATATATATTTATATATATATATATATATATATATATATATATATATATATATATATATTATATATATATGTATATATATATATATATATATATATTATATATATATATATATATATATATATATATATATATATATATATATATATATATATATATTAATAGTAAAAGTATCATATTTTTAAATAAGATACTATAACACATTTATCAATTATACTTGAATTGTGAATTTTTTGAGAAGTTAGAAATGGAAATTTCGATAACGATTTACAAGAAAATATGTTGATTTTCATAGTTACTTAAAACAGCAAATCAATCAAATTCTAGGAAAAAAATAACTTTTGCAAGAGGAAATATTTTCGATATAACCACTCAACGTTATTGAATCGCACACATTTGGTAACTTTATTATATTATATGTAATTTTATTGAAGCAGAAATATATGTGTTGTCAGTTTGTAATTATGATATAGAAACCACACCATGTTCAGATTTCAACTAAAATCCGCTGAACATTCATGAAATACTAGGGAAACCTGAAAAAAAAGAGAATATTCTATCGATAAAAATATGTAAATTTAAATAAAATTGAAATGGGACTCCTGAGTAACCGAAAAGTACAAATCAAACGAATCTATTCCAAGATCGCTATCTATCACAATTAGTTTAACTAGTTGAGTTGGACTAGTGTTGAAATAAAAATTATCCTTATTAAAACAAATCTATAATGACTGAGATTTTCAAACAAGTCCATTTGATTTTACAAACCATCATATTTAGCCATTTCCTTCTATAAATCTCAATCAACGCACAAAAATAAACTGACTCAAAAACGAACTTCGCCATTTTTATTCATATATTGCTTCATTTTATTCATTATTGATCAAAACTATGGAGAATCGTAATGTTTATAAATAGCAACGAATAAAATAGACTCAACAAATTGATGGTGGTAAATTGATGAAAACTATGTTTCGATGCGCGTTAATTAACTAATAAAATATAAAATTCAAGGCAGATAAAGCTCAAAAGTAAAACCCTCGGTAAAGCCATAAATACATTTAGTATTGTACAGTAGATCCAAACTGACATGTAAAAACTACAACGTAAACGTAGAAATTTAATAAACAGCACACAACACTATCCTTAAAAAGCAATAAAAAGAACATCTTTGCCTAGAAATCTAGAAAAAAGAAGATTAGTACATATCAGCAAGTCCCTTCAACACTAGAAACTGTACCAATAGATAATTTATGAAATTATTTTTTGAGAGGATCCGAAATGTCACTACTACACCGGGTAGTATGCCCAGCGGGCGTCACCTCTTTAGATCCAAATGACAACAACATCGAAAAATATTATTAGCCAAATAAAAAAAAGATGGATGCCAGAGTAGTGAAACTATATAAGAAATTATAGGGGCTGCCAGATGTTTAAATAAACCGAGTACAAACAGCGACATGATGCAGTAGCTAAGATAGTCCATCATATCAAAGATCCCACCAAAGAAAGTTCCTTATTATCAGTTTGTACTAGGGTTTATATTAAAAAACTAAGAACTTAAAATATATTGAGATCACACAGTGTTCATAAATCAACGGGACAACTAGACATTTCAAGTTATTGATGTTTCCATCCCGATCTGGCCCAATAATATTATTAACAGCAGCTTTAATCCCTAAGATAATTCTACATAAAATAATTCTATATATGTGTTAGATAATTCTGACAGACTGGGTCTACATGAACATCTATACAAAACCACGTAAAAAGCGGTTTCATTGACGCAATCTTATCAACTTGAGGATCAAAAACAGAACACCGAAACATTCGAAATCTACTTTCAAATGATAACTAAATAAAAATAAATAATGAGTGCCTTCTGCAATTCTTCTTATAATTTAATGTTCAGTTTACTAAATACTTACTCACCCAAGTCATTAATGGCTTTCCTAATAAATCCAAATAATTCATCGCAAAAACAATCACAGATAAAAGATCCGAGACTGCTAACGATATCATACACGTCTTTTGTAAATATTTATATTTCCTAAAAGCAGTAGCGGATAATAATTTAATGTTTAAATATGTAGATATTTATTATTACTATTACCTGATTAAAACAGATCTAATGGCGAGGAGATTCCCAATGACAGCGATAACAGAAATTATTAAAATATACCAATAGTGAATATCTCTATTTACTTGAATTACTGCCAAGAATTCTTCTGATACGTTGCTACGTTCACTTTCGTCAATCTGTAAATATATACATATTTCAGGAATTAAAAGCAATAGTAAGATTACTATAGAATAATAATAGTAGGAGTTTGAAACAATTGAGTACTAAAAACAAATTGACAACTCAAATTTCATACTTTTTACTCAAAAAGCACATGGCTTTATAACTAACTATTTTTCACTATGTAATAATATTTTTTTAGTTTCATCCCCCAGGCTATATCTAAGGCTTCAGGACCAAACTTAAAAAATATTTTATTAACGTACTCCTACTGGTGCTCTCTATATAAACCTAAAGCTCGACATTTTTCTCACATATAGCTTCGCTATACTAATTCCAAAGGTTTTTGTCTTCGACCTTTGGGTAAGTACGCTGTTATCAAATAGTATTTCGACGTAATGTTCATTCAGGCTCACGTAATGTTTCTTCGAAAACCCTTTAAATTATGAGATGACTATAAATACCTCTAATACACCTTAAGCATTGACAATGTTTCGAAGAATTTGAGCGAATATGTTTTGAAATTTTTGAATTATAATGACACTATATTTCTTTATATAACTTTATAATTGCACACTGTAGGTGCACACTCGTTTGTTTGTTTATAAAATAACGATGTGTTGTATAGTAGTAGTTCGGATTGCCATCCAAGCAATCATCTTTTTTTTTTTTGGCTCTCATAGAAAGTTCCCTTCTGTTCGTTTCTTCGTAATATGCCGTTTGTACTTGAACTTAATAGTCCTAAATACTTTAGTCTGCTCGCTAATTATTGTAAAGGCAGTTATCACTTGCAGGTGTCACTTATATATTTTATAGATGAAATCCAAAAGTGCATAAATGGTGGTATTTAGTTTTATAAACTTTTTCACTTTTTCGACTATATAAAATAATATTATAATCAATAGGCTCCAAATTCCTTAATTTAATATTAATTTCATCTATTATTTCATTGAACAGAGCAGTACTTATAAAAGAACGCACTAAAAAAGCAATCAATAGAATTAATTAGTAATACTAAAAATTGTATATTATTTAATAATAAAAAACCTAGTAATATTTTAATATATATTATTTTAAAATAACATCATATCAGAAATAAGAATTATTTGTATATATAAATTGCTAACTTCAATTAGTGTTGTGTACTTACCCTTGTTATACCTGCCCCCATTTTATCCAATTTCAGCTACGAGTAGATATCGCCTCGCCAACAACTGATACTCAAATTATTAATTGATAATCAATGAAGTAATTAATCGATTTAGGAATCACTGTACTAAAAAGATTTAATGTATTAGATAACATTTACGTAACTTTCTATTACGAGGCCCTTTACATAATATATTCCAATTTCATTCGAAAAAATAAATTAATTAACATAGAAGTTGCATATGTTTTAACCCGCGTAATATCGTACAATAAGAAAATAAAATGCATAGAGAAGATAAAAATTGAAGAATTAAGCTTGTAGTGAGAAAACTAAAAAATAAAAATGCTAAGAAATGGTTCAGAAAATTACTGAATTATTAATGAAAATTTACTATAGAGCATGACAAGAGAAACAAATGCCATAAAATTGACAAATTGGGTTTACTGTACCGATATAAAGAAAAGAGAAAATTATAGAAATGCATCTAAAATTAGTAGTTGATAAGTCGTTGACAGAATAGCAGAGTGGAAAGGAAAAAGTATACAAAACCATATATTTAGTAGAAGACAAATAGTGGAAAAAGTTCAACCCCAAAAAAACAGATATATCTAACATGCATTGATTTAGAAAAAGCTTTTGATAAAATAAATGGAGAAAATTGTTGAATTGATAATTATTGAAATAATTCAGGATATGAACTCTCAGACAATATTATATTAAAAACCTTCAAAATCCAAGTAGGATAAAGACAAGGCGGATGTTTAAACCCAACGCTGTTTATAATATTAATGAATGAAATAATAAAGAAATATCAAAAAAAGTCTAAGTCTCGGAATCTTTTGTAGATGATGTAATAATAACAACCAATAGTTCTAGCTTATCTACACCCACACCTATCGAAAATCTTAAACAGATAGAATGTGACTAAGAGACTATGAAATGATGATGAATACAACCAAAACGAAAGTCATACTGATGGGAGAGCCAGAAGTATCCAAATTGGGGGGGTACAAAAATGGAACAAATAATTCATTTAGGTATCTGGGTATAGGAAACGAAAAAGATGGAGAGGAATACCAGAATTGGAAAAACCATGATTTATACCTTGCTATAAATCGCTAATTTATCAACCAAGTGGAAATATAAAGCCAAACTAAAATCGAAGTATACAAAGCAATTTACAGGCCAAAAGAGAGATGAAATTGAGATACAAACAACACAAAATAAGTATAATAAGCAATCCTAGGATGGATATATCGGAGAAATACATTCCAGAGACAGACAAAACACCCGGCTATGTGGTACAAAAAGTAAATAAATATATTTTCACATTAAATGCTTAAACCAAAATCCCTTAACACATCAGTTAATTCAGTTTTAAAGAATCAGTTCATTTTCAATCAGAACCATTTCAGGTTAATACAGTGGTTGGTTCGATTTTATTAAAATTTTGACTAGAAATCTGTTCATAATAGCAAACTTATGAAACGATTTTCAAGTGATATTTCCTTTCCACAGATATGGCCTTTATAGACAAATATGTTCTCTTAACGCTCAAATAGTATTCATGTCTTTAACTTTGGTGATATTATTATTTGATGGTAATCTTATTTTTATAAGGTTTACTCATCGTAATTTGGGACCCAACAGTTATACTACAATTGTTTATGGATTTTTAGATTATCAGTGCGTAGGAATATGTTTGCATCATTGCTTATTGGATCATAGGAGATGGATATATATGATGGATGATGGAGATGTTGGATGACAATATGTAAGCTTGTGAAACTCCAAGTATAAACTCCTGTGTTTCTAGTTCACTTCCAAAACAAAAACGAGGTTTATCTTAAATGAAAATTTTATAATCAACTAAACTTACGTAATATGACTGTTTTGAGGCCTTAAATATATCGGAAGATAGTTTCTTCACAATTCTACTTCGGAATAAAACATTTATCTTAATTATACTGGACTTATTTTTATTATAATAACTTATTATGGGAAAGTTAATTTACAATTATTATATAATAGGTTTCATACAACTGTTTTTATAATATTATTTAATAGGTACACACATTTCCAACACCTTTTCATTGACTTTAATTATGCAAAAACATCACCAGTTACAAAATAAATAAACTTCATCTATGTAAATATTAGACGCTTGCATATATTTTGTACAGCGACATCTATTGGTTAATATGCGAAATACCGATCTAAGCAGCTCAATCTAACTTAAATGTTTCTCTATGGTTTTCACTTTTCTCTACATTATGTAGATATTATATATTATATATTAGTATCAAGGAGTTGTTAATTTTTATTAACTTAAATTTATATTAACTGTCTTTTCGACATTCATTACTATTGCTATTTGATTTGAAGAATCTGTAACCGAATCCTCTCAAACACCTAACGTTTTAGTAGTGTCTAGAAGTAGAGATTTTGATGTCAGTGACAAAGAATGACCTAGAGGACAGCTCAAATACTAAAAGAACATTTAGATAGCTTAGCAGTTGATCAATTAACTGCTTTCAGACATTTTCAAGCGATGAGAAAATTCCAAAGAAGGAAAAATGGTTACAACGCTAAGTAACTGAAAGTGGCATTTCGAACAATCACAATATAAATATTTCAGTGTCTGTCAGGCAAACAAATTCTGTAGCGTTTTGTGATTGACGGTTAAAGGATGGACTATCCCAAACGCAAAAGTCATACATTAGACCAGGAAAGCCATCCACATCGACATCGAAGCGGAATATTCACGACTATAAAATTATATAACGAAATTAAAACTACGTATTGTTGCAAAAAAGACCAGCAATAGGGACTAACAGACGCAAAGTCAACCTCTTGTATGACAACCCTCGGCCTTGCAGTGCTAACGTTGTGAAGGATATATAGTCTATTCAAAGTTTTTTAGTAATGCGTCATGGATATTTGTGACGTCGAAACATTACAATGTTGCCGCATCAACCCTGAGTTTTAGTTCAGCTTGGCTTTGCCGTACAAAAAAATTCTAATATAAATAAAATAATTGAACAAAAATGTTATCAAATATAATTTATTTTAACATTATATTATATCTAAAATTTACAGTTAATTATACAGCCACAATAATTTATAGGTAAGAGGTAAAACCTCTTATCATTATTGCTTTCAAGAATTTTGTATAAATCTAACATAAGCTGGTCACCAACCGGTTGTCAGATGTACCCTAAATGATTCAAAATATTAGTTATAATTACTACAGGTTATAAACCGGCAAACATTATTTTAGCCCTTTGATTATTTTGATAAATTTTAAGTCCCTCCGTAATACATCCTATCACTTTGTTTGAAAATAGCGAAAACAATAGATATTCAGAGTCACAAATTGATTGCGGCTTTAAAAGATTATTTTGAAAATGATCGGGATAATAGAGGCCCCCTTTTGCCGGTAAATTCCGTTGGAGAGGTAATTATGGATGATATTAAATAATATAAGTCCCTACAATTTTATTGAAAATATTTTAGCGGGTTGCTACCGCGCTGAATATTATTGTGGGTACTGTGAATAACATCGCTTACAAAATGAAGAATAATACGATATATTCACCCAAGAAAACCCGTCTACATACAGTAGGTCACAAATCTTGACCATCTTGATATTGGCTCTATTCGAGACCAAAGATAGGAAATGTATAAGAACAGTAAGTACACAAACTATTTTATCGGTATAAACATAATTCAATAATTATTTTAGAGAAAATTGTCTGTCTCGAAAATATACATGAAAGAATTATAGACATACAGCTTTTTGAAAGATACAAGACATCCTTTCATACACACATAAGGCATAGGGTTTAAATGGTGTAAAGATAACCCTCGGAGAGGGTTAATCGAACTTCCAGACATTACCTTAAAAAGAATTCAATTTTTAAAGGCATAAAATAAGACCAAGGCAGATAAGCTATTTGAATTTGTGTATCTTGATGAAACTTGAACATTTTAAAATGGTTCATTACGGCACTCTTGGCAAGACAGTAATAAAAAAAGTGTAAAGACAACAAAAATTGATGGAAAAAGGTAAAGGTTACAATAGCACTTAATTACATTTTTTGGTCATTATATTTATTAATAATTAATTGCAGATATATTGCTGGTCGAGAGGGATATTCCATTGTCAAGCATTGTCAACCATAACACCTTAGGTTTGGATGAACTCTATAAGACATACAGAGGAAGTAACTGATAAATGGTGGAATCGTGAACATGTTTTAAACAGATTAGAAATTATAATTATAAAATTAACAGGTTAGTGATTAAATTGAACAGTGAGTCGGAAAGTGAAAGTGACTGAAGGAAACTTTCAGGATACGTGATAATGCTGTGCAATGCTGCAAATTCCTAAGAAAGAGTGATGAGAGTGGAAACAACTAAAAGTATGCTCATAATAAATTGGATATAAGTGTAGAAAATGGTATTGTAGGACGTGAAAGATTTGTGTACACAGATATGATTGTAATTGTTCAAAATTAAACATGAGCATGAGGTTGGAACGCATAAGGAGACAGTGAATACTAACTGTTTTGTAGATATGGTAAATGCATTAGACAGAATTCAGTGATTAATTTTATGAAGAATGGTGTACACAGATAGTAGCAGAAGAAATAAGATATACAGTGATACCAAGATGACTTGACAAAAAAAGTAAAAAGGTAAATATGCTCTCGAATGAAAACTATTACACCTGTGTACATAATTGTAATTTTAAGTCCTTCGATAATATATGTATTATATGTACTATAATGTTAAAATAAATTATATTTGATAACATTTTTGTTCAACTATTTTATTTAGATTAGAATTTTCTTGTATATCAAATCCAAACTGAACTAAAACTCAAAGTTGATACTTGCAATATTTCGACGTCACAAATATCCATGACGCACTACTAAAAAAACTTTGTATTGTATAAATTCTGTCGCACCCAGCGTACACCAGACTTGTTCAGACCGATGCAGCACAGTTTAGCGGTATATAATAAACTGACTGGTAATTGGATATGTTTAAATATCTGAAACTCTGGATATGTTTGAATGAATACTCATAAAATTTCAACATATAAATATCCGTAATATAAGTGTCATACTTCAACTAACTCTTGGCGTTCTTTAGTAGGGTAACAAACATTTAAGTTATCAGAGTAAGTCATGAAGTACATGAAGGTGTTTTTCAAATAGTACTACTTTTCAGAGAACTTAGCTCGAGCACAAATTTGTTTATGCATTCAGTAATGTTGTCATAACGCTGAAGACCACCTTCCAAAAATATTCATTATATAAAACGTACAATAAATTATTATTCTTATTTCTGAAGAATTCCATAATGAATACATATTATACTTTGATACTAATGTAATCAATTTTCAAATATATATCATAAAGGATATATTTTACGTATGCATAGGTATACATATATATATATATATATATATATATATATATATATATATATATATATATATATATATATATATATATATATATTTACAATTAGTTAGTACTAACCAATGAGATAAAAAGCGATTCTAATAAACAGTATCATTCGTGTTAAATACCAGATTACAAATGTGAACATTTTACATCATTACAACAAACATGTGCTTTTCCTGAGCAGCAAACATTTAATAAATAAATGTTTTTTCAAGTGATATCGTTGTGAAGTTATCAACGCTTAACGGGATATTAAGGATCTGTTTGTTTATGGAGTAATCAAATATTGGTTGATCTTGATAAAAAGAACAATTAACAAAATTCTATATATATATTTTTACCGAATGGAAGACCATATGGTTTTTTTGCAAGGTTTTCGTCATACTACAATTTTATTAGTCAAATTTACAAATACATTAGAAATAGTTTACAATACATATATTAGTATTGTATGAATTGTGTGTATTGTAATAAGTTTTACATAAACCAAGGTAGAACATTTCAAAAATAGAAAAGATATTTTGAGGGTAAATGATGTGTCTCGGTGAATGGAGGTAAAATGAAATGAAACAGTGGTGTTTACATTATGTGACCGTTATTTATTGGCTACATAAAAATGTGAAAAATACAAATGATAAAACGGATGGCAGCGGTGTTACCTGGAGACGAGGCTTTATTTTGTAGACCGTTATTCCACGATGTAAAATTCGACATGCCTCAAGGTCGCTACATATTCAAGGAATTCTTCTTACAACAAAACATAATTCACTAATTTACATTACTTTTCCTGGCAAACTACCTAGGGTTAGTGACAGTAGTCTGAATTTATTGTTATTTTTTGATGAAAGAAATCTACATAAAATTAATTCTCCATTTACATCTGTAAATAACCTAATTAGTTTTACGTTGGTATTTAACCTTTTATAATTGTACACTTTCTCACTTATTTTAGTATAATAAAAACTGCCAAAACTGAACCAAATACTGAATAAAAATAGTGTGGAACTGGAAGTAGAACAAAATACTGTTTACTGAGTATTTGTCAATTATTACGACGCCCTATGACTCCTCATTATCGATCGCCATGAAGCAGTTGCACATAGCCAACCAGAAAACAGCAGCTGCCAGTACACGTGAGTTGAAAACATGCGGAAAAAGGATATAAAAACCTTTTTGTCTTCGCCGGCCTCTTTAAAGCTGTACGCGTGATCAGCCCATAGATATTTTTCATTTGTTTTAGGCCAAAAACAAAATCGGAGCAATTTTCCCAGATCAACAATGGCCTTCGATAACGTCTAATCATGAAAGACTGCTTTCAAAAGCAATTAAACTGGGTTCTTGATTAATGTTAATGCGGAGCTATCAACCAAAAAAAAAAAAAAACACAGGAGTCCTCTATAACCTGCCAGTAGGGATTACTTATAGGCAATACTGAACATTATTGCATCAACAGATGCAGTTCTAGCTAAAGGATAGAGTCAAATGTTTCAGTGAACTGAAACAATCAACTACGATTACCGACAGAACATCTAAATCCCCAAGCTAATAAATGAAAAACTCCCCACCTCTTGTGTACAAAAAGCAATGCTTCTTAGATTACATATCGACCGACGATTCTAATCTATATCTACTCACTATATCCACTCCCTAATATGTGGAAAAAAAGAGGTTCTCTGCTACATCTGCTATACTCTATTATATTATAAATAATCTACAAGAACCTAGTCCAATTCATGCCATTTCACGGATCCCAAGTTTGATATAGCCTCGTGTCATTAGACCAGCTAAAGTCGCTAGTAGTTGAAGAAGAAGAAAAAATTTTCTAGAAATTAAGTTGTCTGTTACAATAAAAAATCAATAAAGCAAAGTTAGAATGTTGTGCTGTACATAATTATATAAAATAATTATAAATATCCATAGGGCTGAACACTAATAGAAACACGATAATAGAAATTAAATAATAATAAATTAACGCTTTTCTCTCCATAATATAACTAGTATGGAATGGTTTCCCAAGTCTTGGTAACTATAAATTCCAATAATCTACAACTGAGAAACTGAGTTACTGCAATCCGTCCTTGGTGGCCATACAACCTTGCCTGTAGCCTTTTGTCTAAAATCAAGTAAGCTATATGTTTTATGATATCCCTGGAATCCTATCGACTACGCCAATTATAAAATGTAAAAGGATTTAAAACGCACAAAACTTTTTAACTTTAAATGTTTGTAATTTTATTTTACGGGAAGGGGTGATGACTTTTGAATGTTGGCGCAAAACAATACTGAAGGTTTATTTAACCAGACTAGACTGGATATTTAACTCAACACACCATAAAGTGAAACATAAACACACGACCTTTGTAGCCGTATCACTTCAGCGATATAACACCTATTCGTCATACGAATTCAACAGTTACAGATTAAATTTTAATGGTGTGTATCCGCAGTTAACAGACATCACCATCTATATACTTATTGAAAAAGTTAACTATAATGTATCAAAAAATATTATTTTAATAGCTACAAAAGTCATATAACACCTTAAATTAAACTAGTAAACTTTTATGTAATAGGACTATGATTTTAATGAGCAACAAGCATGATGATGTAGAAGAATGCCTAGTGTCATAAGAAAATATTGGGTAACCACTATACATTTATTTCTTATTTCTCAATTATTTACAGTTAAGCATAATTCCAAATAGCTGACACGTTAATTAACTATTGATTGGTCAACAACAAAAACTACTAATAACTAAAACTGGTAATGTTATTATTTATTTACTTCGGATATATATTTTTGTAAATATCGTACAATTAAATTAATTTCAATATTACAAAAAAAATAGAAACTACTTTCCATTTTCGACCACTTTCGCTGTCTCTTTAGAATTCAAATCGATTTTGTTCCTCGCTATAAACTTCTCAAACTCCTTTTTGGAACCCGTTATCAAGCTATGTAGTTTCTCTCCAGCTGGCGAATTTTTCTCGTTAACCAGCACTTCCAAAGCACGATTTAGAGCAACCTGACACTCTTGCAGCATTAAGTTGATTGACTTGACTTTCGTTTTAATTCCCAGGTCCCACTTTCTCTTAATTAGGATCATGTTTGCCAAATAGAGTTCGTGAAGCAGTACGCCAGTATATAACGATAACCTGAAACATAGTCATTGTAAAACAAACAAGTAATAAGTAATATAAGTATGAATTAATATACACATACCTACAGTTGCCTGGATCTAGTTTTTTATTAATGTCTAGTAACTCTCTACACATTGTAGCTTTTCTAACAACTATATCATCGCTTAATTGGTTAGGCATGTAACCCTGTTGATACCCTAAAAATAAAATTGTTCCAAAAAGTCATCATTATACTACCGAAAACAAGGCACTTAAAATAATTTTAATTGCTTGTAGACTTTACAATATATATTTACTCGTTAAAATGACATCAACTTAATGCATATACATATATCGTTTTATAAATATGCATGCTGGTAATTTTACTCTTTGGTTTTATAAATAATAAAAATAATAGTATTCAGCTAGAAAATTCAACAACAGACATTAAGGTAAAAACGATCTAGTAAAAATATTTTATTATATGAATAATATAAATTTCCATTACTAGAAATCCATTACTAGAAAACTTAAATCCATATAATGGTATTGGCAAAAAATACATATTAATTGCTTGCATGTATTTTGGTCAGCGATTTCATTGGTGAAAATGCGAAGTATCATTGCATACAAGTGTTAAATTCAGTTAAAAACAGTTTTCAGTAGAGTTATTCATAGAACCCTCAAAATTATATTTTCAATATTTGTTGTATGATTTCAAGAAGAAATCCGCAGCCAAGGCCCTTAAAATACTTTTAGAAATGCACGATGATGCTGTTGCATCCTATTCCAACTGAAGGTGTTAGCTTCAACAATTTAAAAATTGTAGTTTTGATGTTAATAGCACATAAAGACCTGGGAGAGCAAAAAAAAGACAATGTATTACTAGACTTATCGGATATAGACCTAGTTCTAGCTTTCCAGGCGTTTACATGTACTGTCTAAAACTAAATGCAACTATTACCAAATAATGTCAACCAATATGACTACAAATTGAACGACGTATTGTTACAAAAAGAGCAGCATTATGGAGTAGGTATTAAAAGACGCAAAGTCATCTTCTTGCATGACAACGCTCGACCGCACGTTACAATTCAGGTCGTGCAGAATGGCTTGGCACACAGTTTCGAAATGCTGTACGAATATATATATATATATATATATATATATATATATATATATATATATATATATATATATATATATATATATAAAGTATATTTTAAATTTAACTCCGCTTATTTTTAAAAATGGATAAAAGTGTATTTGTTGGTTCTAAAAACAATATCAATCAACTGTCATCGGCCGAAATCAGTTGTCATCAGTTGGTCACTGAAGACATTATTATTGCGTTGTATCATCTCGAAATTTTAAATCCAAAGTCTTCTTCTTTTCGAACGTCGAAAATACTTCGTTAGATCTATCCTCACGGATACAGTAATTGTCATTACACGCGACAGTATCATCAGCCTCCGTGAGACGGAAACCTTGAGATCACGCCATTCTGACCTTTTCAAGCCCATAATCAGTAAATCCAGACTACTGTCAAACTCCCGGTGAAAAATGATGTATCTGCTTACCTGCCAGGTTGGCCTATGGTCATAGCAATGAATGAAGCAGTAGAGAGCTAAATTACCAATCTCATAGACCTTGGAGTGCTATAAAACATGGACCAATGCAAAACCAACGCATAAATCAGACGTTGACTACTCCACTGGACTAAATGTCACACTGCTAGAAAAGTGTCACCCAGATCGTGTTTACAGGAATTGCTACACATCGAGGTCTCCATGTTCACTCCCGTTGACTTTACACGCACTGATGAACGATCAAGAGCGCAGCCAAGTAGAAAAGGGAGCTCTTACGATTATAAATGCCGTGGGACGTTTTAATAGGCTCATTTCTGTCGCCACTATATTTTGTAAACCAACTATTAGCCCTTACATGCAATATTGCGCACTACAAATACCAAGGAATTCAACAAACGAACGATCCTGACTCCGAAGGTGGGCTATCCATCCGACTACTTCTATTCAACTTTGACATCCTATATCTCAAGACCACCAATTTTCGAATAATACAAAATTATGTTGTACGAAATTGTGTTACTGGATCAAAAATTGCTCGAGACTATTTATCCAAACGCCGTAAAGATCTTAACGAAGAAAGAATCATCGGTGTGGAAGATCATTAAACATGTAAAAATGGAATGAAAAAAAGACAACACTAAAGACGAATCTCTCCACCGATATGCTCCTCGATCCAACAATATTTAATTTATTTATAGTATTCTTCCATTTAATAACCTTGTAATCGTAGCAGCCCAACTTTAGTCAAAATTATTGAACAACTTAATTTCAGCCATCCAGAAATTGCATGAATAAAACAATTGACACATAAAACTGTTTATCTAGTAATACTGATATTGAGAAACTCGTGAAAACATGTATACTACGCTTAGAAGGTCACGAAAACCTGCCGGAAGTACATAGATTCCAGGATTGCTGCCGTCACTTGCACTAGGGTAATTCTTCCAGGAGTCCGAAACCCAACCGTCATTAGTTGATATTATTTTTATATTGTGTCAGTGAAAATAGATATAATATTATAACCTTATCTAGACGTAATCTCAATAATAGATAGAAATTAAATTTAATAAATAATACTTATTAATAAAATATAGGGGAATAGAATACATACCATATAACTGCACTAATGAATGTTTTACAGAATAAGCATGATAGTGATTTGGATGAACAAAGTTCAGCATTTTGGTCAAAAGACTATCCAATTCCCGGACAGTTGGATTCGATAATTGCACATTATCAACTTCTTCTCCAATCTGATTTATTAGGAAAGCTACTTCGTTATTGTTCAGCTTGACATCGCACTTATCACAAGCCCATTCAGTATTGTCGTCAATGGGATTAATTGGTAACTGGATTCCTAAAAAAATATATCTACAATTATTATATTATATATAGTATATTAACAGTCTACTAAAAATGACGAAATGTAGTAATATCTATAGATTATATAGAGTTTCTATCAACTACAAACAAATATCAAACTATTGCCAACAACATTAAGACACCAAATAAATGAGTCATCATCTGTGACGAAAGCAATTGATGTCTTCAACAAGATGATATGAACATAAAAATAAAAGATATGCAACAATATAATGGCAGAAAAATGTTTGTAATTATATAGGAAATTCAGAAAAATATGTTTTATATTAAAAAAATTGAAACTAAAAGTCAAAACATGGATCGTGACCTAAAAATGGATATACTTGAGAATTTACGTTACTAGTTACTAGTTACGAGTATATGTCATAAAAATGTAAACATAACTGGGAATGTTAAATGAACAGTATTACCAACAGCAAGACAATTAAAAAACCTTCAAATTTGTATAGTGATACCATAGGTGCTTAATGCACAATAAGATGTGATGTGAATAAACATGACATCGTAATGTGTGATAGGAAGATCATTCATACTGAACGTTGCACCGATAAATGCTTTGAAAAAATATAAAACTTGATAAATTTAGAAGATATACGAACCTTAGATAACATCGAATAATAATAACAATTCAAACACATTCACAAAATATGTAATATTTAAGCAAAATTTTAAGATCAAAATTATTATAACAAAATACTTTACTATAAACAATATATCCTAAATCTTACCTCCACATGGTTCATCATCTTTTGTACCCATACATTTGAGAGCACTCACATAAGTTCCCAATTCAGTGGGATCTGCACATCTTTGACATTTACAAGAAAAGTACTTGGTTTCCTTTAAATGTTCTCTACGAGCTTGGGTACCCCAAAGAGAATGAGTATACATAGTAGATATATGATCACCTTTGGCTATTGGAAGGGCTGCTTTTATTGTTATAGCATACCTGAAGTTTAAAGTTACTTAAGGAACACATTTCATCTAAATTTTTTATACCAACCCTTTCTCAGATTTTTCGAAAGTATGAGACGTGTTACAGACACAACTATGTTCCATCAGGTATGCTGTTGGGTATAATGCCGTGACTTCGGCATCTTGATTAATTTCCAGCGCATTTACGTCGATTATTCCACATATTTTCTGAATAGTTTCCTTTGAAATATCTTTTAACACTTCTCTACCAGATTTTCCCTCAAGCATTCTCATAGGTACGAAAAAATTATCATGCAAATAGTCAACTACTCGACTACTTATATCCCTATAAAATAATGTCAGTAATGCAATTATTTATTTTAACAACTTTAACTTACTTGTATAGCTCAGAATCTTCACCCCTCTTATCCATATGACTCTCCATTTCCATAAGCTGGGCAAATTTTTTTGGATGTTTGTTTTGAAGTAAAAGGCATCTCAAAGGTAATAATGTATCTTGTCTGTAAAAATCACATCATTTTATACAACTGCATCAAACAATTCCTTTTCTTTTACTGGTCAAAAATAGGACAAAGATATAAAATATATAATATTTTTAACTCTCAAAATTGCATTTTTGAGAATCATTACTTCTGTTGTTTGATTTAAAGAAGAATACTGCTGAAAAACATCATTAAAAACTATTATAGATTTATGGCGATGGTACTCCCTTATATCATAAATAAAAGTTTCGGTTTCAACTATTTGTGGTGATTTCAATGTGAACGAAAAAGACTTAGGGCTCGAAAATGTTCGAAGACAATTAATTGCAAGACTTATTGGACAAAAGCCCATCTCAAATTTTCAGATAATTTGCAGAGAGTTTAACAGATGATGAGATAACTGGTTCTAAACTAACACAAAGGAAAGATCCAAAAAGGGGGAAAATGTTCATCCGACACTCGATTCCAAAATTGCTGTGCGATTTTGAATCAATGTCGTTTTTTCGACATAATGTCGTCATGAGGTCAGAAAGATGGAAAATATTTTGATTAATCAATATTGTAAAAATGTTTCTCAATAAATACCTTTTTACAACGAAAAAAATATCAGAATGCATGTATTAAATTACCTAATAAATCGAACTGAAATGACAGACTATGTTCATGTTTATGGAAAAACGAACATTGGTGTTAAAACACTAAACTACAAGAGAAAGTTACCTGGATAAGATGGATCATCATAGATACTCGCATTATCGTTCTTGATTAAGAGTATGTAACCATTTACTACAATGCTGTTTGATGAAATAAATACAGTAAAATATTTTTAACCCAAAATTGAACCGACTTCGCAACATTAATAAGGAACTCACTAAAAAGTAAAATGTAATCAAACTTAGACTTTTAACACACAAAAAAACACAGTTTTAAAATAATATATCTAAATAATAATCGTTGAAGTAACTAAATAACTAAAGTATTACAATGATTAGCCCAAGTAAAATTACAGCCCGAATGAGCAAAAATAGGAACAAAAAACAATGATTGAAAATAAGGAAGCCGCTTCTGGCTCTGGGGTCCACTACCTACTGTAGGTGATTTGATAAATGTTCCAATCAAACTAGAACAAGTTACTACCCTGTTGGAAATCGAACCCGCAACCTCTGCCTGTGAGATTAATGTTCTAATCATTACAGTACAGAAACAGTTGCCTACCACGTCTACGACTTGTCATATGATATAGTTAGGGCTTAAAGAGCAAGCTGAATGGTTTTTCCCATTTTTCGTCACATCACTTCAGCAATAATATTATATCCAAATATCTGATTATTTTAGATAAAAAATATGTGATAACTTTGTACGTGCCTTTGAAATTTGAGGCTTTCCCTCGATCCCCCCCCCCCCTCTTCTCCCATCAGATCCTCACTTGGTTACAATGGGACCATCTCGGAAATGCACTCTTTGGAATAAAAAAAAAATTTTGAAAATAGGTCCATAATTGACTGAGAAATTGGCGCATTTACATTACAAAAAAAAAAATACAGCCGAACATGGAACCTCTTCCTTTTTCGAAATCGGTTAATAAAACTTCAGAAACAGAACAGTACACGATACTAATTTAATGAGTATCTTAACAGTAAAAAAGACAATGTATTATAATTAGAAATATCTAAAAGAATTATCTAAAATATATATGAACTAAATATTTAAATCTTACCTATAAAAGTCATGTAGACCATTAATAGCTTTCACATCTCTAAGACCCAAAATCATACATTCATGGCCATGTCGGTCCATATCTTTTAATCCTGGACAATCGGGATTACATATGGGAAAATCACAACCGTCGCATCTAGCAGCTCCTTCAGCTATAATTAACCTAATATATCAATATATGAGTTGCAGTCTGAATTTCAAATTAATATTTTCATGAACTGACCTACAACATCCTGGACAAGGAACTGGTCCTTCTTCAACCATATGTGGCCGAGGACCGAATATTATTGGATACTCCACCAGAATTACATCGCCTGGTTGCAAGTCCCTGGTTGCTATTAGGCATCTCCCTAAAGTCGAATCTTCAGCTACCTATTTTTTATATAGATATGATTTAATATGGTTATTCATTACCATTTCATTTTCTTCAGAACAATTTTATTTATACTATAGTTAATTTTAAGTGTACCACAAAACTCATTATTTCTGAATAATCTGGAGCTATTGTCTCTTCCAATATTATGTTGTATTTCTGTTGTAATAATATATTGGTTGCTATTATTTATTTAATTGTAGTGTTTAGTGATAAGTAATCGAATTATCATATCCTTGTTGTATCATATCATAGATCACATAAAAAATAAGAACTCCTAAGTTTTCATTATCACTTTTAAATCGACAGAACCAAAATCTTGTTATATCATCACTTAAATGGCTTCATCAATGGCATTCATAATTAGCTTCCTTTGCTTTCAAATAACTTTTGTTGTTAAACAAACTTTGTAAAAGAAATATATGAAAAAATTAAACTTTATAAATAAATTTAGATTAATTTCAACAGAGATTTACAAAAATATATTTTCCTCTATATCTTTCAATCTTCAGTAATGCTTCACACATGAAATATTTAAAGCTCTTTACTAGATATCTCTTTTATATATCTCCTCTACATAAATGTATACAACATATATAATAATTTATACTACATATAAACCAAAATTACAAATTTCTTCTAAATAAATTAAGAATAAAACACAAGAAATGATGCCGTGCGTCATTAGGGAAGATAAGTAACGTATTCAAATATTTAAAGTTAGTAATAACATTTAGTAATTATTAATAAAACAGTTAGACATAAGCGGCTTAGTCGACGTTCTCACTAGACTAGTCCAAATTGACTAAGACACAAAGATCTAAAGACAATCAGAATTCTACCATTCTGTAGAAGACAAAGATCCTTAAACCTTCTAAATAAGGATTTGCATTGCTCCAAGCAGTAATAGCGTTATTTATTCAGTACAAATACGTAATTACAATACCAGACGCTTCATCTTTCAAACCCACACACGTTTATGGAACGAAAACATGTTCCGCAGCAGTTCAACACGGAGAGGAATATTGTGATGATACCACTAGAATATAGGACAATACACATTCATCCACGAGGAACCAGCAAAGGAACCCGCCTTTAAATCAACTCTTTAATATCAAATAGTATCAAGGTTTAAAAAGAACTTAACAGACGGTTATTCTTTGAGGATAATTTTGCTGTCGTTAATAGTCAGCTATAATAAATACTGTTGATGAGTTATTAACCCCTTATACTATCAAATGAACTTAGTCCTCTGAGCTGATATAATTTTAACTAACAATAATAAATAGTGATTTAGAAGTACAAAACGATTAGTTTTCAATAAAAAGTTATATGCAGTATACTAATAGATATTGTTTTCAACTGTACGAGTTATTTTCAAGAAATAAGCATAATTTTACCTCCAAATATTATCCTATTCATTATAATCGCCATTAATTATTAAGCACTTATGTCATTTCTCCCTCTAATATCCGAAACACTACTGAATCTTGTTCTTTAGCATATATCGCCACCTCTGTGATGTGTGAGAACTAACTGAAATGTTTTTTTTGTGAAAAAATTACGAATATGAGGTGTAGTTTCAGCAACTATATTTTCATGTTACAAAAGCCATTAATAATTTTACTTTCTTCACACTTTCATCGGTTGTTAATGCACGATAATATGGATTTATGACAATCCGCGTGCTGATCATTTGTAACTTCTTCACAGTCATTTTAGAAATGCGGACTCATGGTGGATACAGGGAAAGCAAAATTTCACATTTCGAATATTTTATTTCGTTTCATACCATTTTGATAAGAATATTTCATTTAAATTTGTTGATTTGCCAAAACACATATTAATCATTCAACAGCTGATAAAAAAGTAAACAACCAATATGGCCGAAAACTCATAGATACTTTCTAGGCATGCTTACCATATAACACCAGTAAGTTATGTCAGTCTGTCCTTAGTTTTAAAATACACCTAGTATATGATGCAACAAAACATTTGTAATCTTTATATTGTAATCATAAAGTACTATTTGAAAAAAAAACAATAGTTTTAACATACTTATTTTAAGAGTAATATGGATATAGTAGAAATAAAATAAATTAAATAATATTATTCAAAGGACACTATAATTATTAGTTTTACTCTTGAAATTTAAAGAATGTATAGTAAATAATTCAAATCAAACAAAGATTACAGAATATAACCTTACAAATAAAATACAAACCAAGAGATCTTATTAATAATATATATGATAAATAATTATTGGAATAAACATATTAGTTTTCCTGTATATTAACATTATAAATCTCACTATATAACGAATTATCGAAAAAAAGAAGAAACAATATAAACAATAGAAATAAAATAAAATAATTTAACAATATGTATTCGTATTACCTCAAATGGTCTACATAGACTTTTATGAGCCTTCCAGTGTTTCTTCTGGTGTTCTTTTCCGCAATAAGCAACAAGCTTACAAGCGGAACATTTTAAATCGGCAGGTTCACCGCACTCGGCGCACTTTAATTCACTCATTTCCTTCCAAACTAATGACTGTCTAGGCTCACTATCGTGTTTCACTCCATAATTCCATACGCGTGCAATATCTAGCGAAATTCAAAAACGAAAATTTGTTCGAACACGAGAGTTTTAAAAATAGACGTTCGTTCGAGAGTTTATAAATAAACGGGAAATCTAGATCAATTGGAGTCGATCCAAGTGTCAGTTTTCTTTCGGAAGAGAAGCCGGGAAACGTTCTTCCTCTGC
This sequence comes from Rhynchophorus ferrugineus, assembly GCF_030347505.1. Lineage (NCBI taxonomy): Eukaryota > Metazoa > Arthropoda > Insecta > Coleoptera > Curculionidae > Rhynchophorus > Rhynchophorus ferrugineus. The sequence continues at coordinate 57,202,372 of NW_027472580.1, read as the reverse complement.
TCGTGTTTTAAATTGTACGCCCTGTTTTAAATTCGTGTAGTACACGTTAAACTAAACTTGCTAATTAACGCTATTTTTGTTGTACTGCAAACAAAGATAAGTGAAATCGCTATTGTTTTAAAAGCCATAAATTTCGACAACAGCTATTTTTATACGTTTTTTCGTATTATTTTGGAAACATAATTTTTATAATCTCGATCTGAATTCTATAGCATTTTTGAAGATGTAAGGTTTTTTTGAAACCAAACAACTTCATGGTATATATTTTTAATTGATGGTTTTTGGTTCAGTTTTGATGCTTATTGTGGGTGAGTTCTATGCCACCATTATTCGAACCATCTTCATTTAGTAACACTAATGAGGATGAAGCTCTGTCATCAAGCATTACTCTTGAGAATGTATGATAAAGTGAAAACAAAATATTTGAGCCTACAAAACACCATTTGGTAAATTCTTAATTTTTCTATTTACTTAAAGCTAAAAATCTAAAAAATCTAATGCTAAAAATCCTCGAGCGCTGTTAAGAATTTAATTACTTAATTAAAGATATTTTTACATCAGGAAAAGATATAGCTTCCTATATTATCCTTATCGGTCTTGTATCTTCCGTGGGCTATAAATCCATGGGCTCCACATATGGTGTTATCTCCCTTCTTCTATGTATTCTTTCACTCATTTAATATTGAGGTCTTTCCTTATTTCTTTACTTCTCATCCTATCGATCTTTGTTATACCCCAGACTCTTCTAAGGTGTTTAATTCCTAATGCTCGTTTTTATCTCTATTTGACAATACCCACGTCTCGCAACAGACTGTCAGAGTTGGTCTGTAAATTGCTTGTACACTTTCATTTTAGTTTTGCAAAATATTTCCTTTTTATTATTGATTTTGCTATGTATAGTAAAGTACAAATTCATGATTTTTCCAATACTAGTATTAATTTCCATCTTCTGGCTTCCACTACTTTTGATTTCTAGACACATAGATTTAAATGCATTTTCTTGTTCTATTTTTACTTTTTTAATTTGGATCTTAATCATTTCTAGCTCTCCCACCACCATGACTTTCGTGTTGGCGTATTCATTATCATTCCATATTCTCTTAATATAATATTTCGTCTGTTTAAAATTTTCTGTCGATGTTCTGGACCATTGGTAGTTATTATTACATCATCTACCAAAGCTCCTACGTATATGTAATCTTGTTTTGTCTATTTATCATTTTTTTTTATTATTTAATCCATTAATATTATGAACAGAATTAAACTTCCACCTCCGTAATTTGATACCGTATTGAAAGTTAATGCCTCAATAATTGGCCCATTAATGATAATTATTTAAATTTTTAAAATACATAATTAAATTATATTACAAAATAATATATCCTTTTATATGCTTAAACTAATAATGCGAACTTTATATTTAATCTTGTATAATAACATGCAAAATATGAATTACGTTAATAATAATTATTAATTAAAAATAAAATACATCATTATTAATTACTAGTTTAAACTTTAAAACACCTTAAACTTTAAAATTATTGATCAATAATTAAACGTTGCTTAAATAAATAAATATTGAAATAATGAAAATATATAATTTATTTTTAAAAAATATGGATTTTTTTAAATTAAAATTTTAAAGAAGTTATTATGAAAAAAATTTGTACATTATTATTTTTACTGTAAAGCCCATAGTTTAAATTCCACTACAGTTAATAACTAAGTCGCTCTATGTCGATTACATAGTATTTACAATAAAACTCAATGACTTCATATAACACATAATATTTACATATAAGCAAAATAATAAGTCTCCAATAAAGTGCCATCAATTGAGAATTAATGATTAATTTATTATTAATGATTATTAATGATTAAACTGAAGGCTTTCTTGATTTTATGTTATAAATTAGTAACACTAATTCTGTAATTGTTAAGGAACAAAAATGTATTTATGTTAGCTAATATGAAAACACTGAGCAATATGACGTAGTTCCGGTAAGTGCGTTATGCGAAATAGACTGGCGAATAGGCTACTGCTATAAATGAAAAATATGTTTAAATTTATAAAATTGGCGAGGTAGTCCTGCTACTGCTATAACAGCAAAAATGTGATAGGTGAAGATTACTGTATGCTATAAATTCGTCACCGGTCATAGTGAATTCAGTGACGTGATATATCGTTATTAAGATTTTTTATTCATAAATTTTTACACTTATTATTACTCCGACAATCAAACGAAAAGTCATTGATATGAATATAAGTTTATCGAAGAAAATCGGTTTTTATGCATTTTCGATATTAGGAAAAACTTCTCGATATATTTTCAACAAGCTTAAAATACAAAACATCAATGTTCATAGTTTACTAACTCTATGCTGATGTCATATAACACCGGTGAACGTTTAGTTAACGAACGTTTTGTTAACGAACATTATCTGCGAAATATTGTTGAATTTGAACAACAGATATAAGTGTAAGTCTAGACGACTCAGATCTTTCAATGCTCAGAGCCTCTTTCAATTAAATCAACACATTAAAACTCTAACAAATATTATGTTGCTCAATGCGTTTTGTAGTTTCATAATAAAACCATCGTACAAAGAATGTGTTTTATTTTATTTTATACACTTCCAGCCGAAATATCCCGGCTGCAGTATAGCTATATAGCAATATAGCTACAAATTCCTACTATTCATCTGATTTTAATAATGTAAGAGCTGTGTATAGGAATATTTGCATTGTCTTAATGAAAGGTTGTTTTTCCTTCGGTAAACCAACGAAATTTTATATTAATTTGGTCTAGAAACTCATATTTATAATTCGAGTTGGTTGTTTTATCACTTTGAGGGTACCTCACAAACAATGTTCATTTTGCAATGTAAACAATTAAATTAACTCGTTCTTATTGAATTCGCTTGATTCTTAAACTATTTATACATCATCATTTATACGTAAAACTTCAATCAAAACATTATTCAGATTTCGAAATGATATGCTTAGAATTTAATCAATTAAAATTAGAATGTTAATAAATGTTGTGCCACCTCCTGCTTAACACAAAATATATCGAACTGATTTGAAGTTTAATTCACAATCCCATTAGCTTTTCTCTTTTATTTTAAAGTCTCTATTTTACCAATTAGACTGGAGTTGACTTCACTTGGAGTTTATCCTCGGCTAAGCTTACCGACAAGCCAGTGACCAACTTAGAGACCATACCACATGATATCCGGTCTTACCCAGCCTGGTTAAAGACATTTATAATTTGAGTCGGTGACTTATTGGTCATATAATATTAAGCTAAATTAAATTTACTATTCTTCAAAGTGTTTCTTTAGCGGATGAAAATCGCAAGCAAGAACATATATGAGAAATAAAAGGCAGATATGTTAAGATAAAAATACTTGTTATAAATTATTAATAATATAAGAACATAAAATTCACTAGTTAAAATCGATCAAAATTGATTGTTCCATTAACCATTCTCTTAATATCACTTCATGTTCACTATTTTTCTTTAGCAGACTCTCTTCATCGTTAAATTTACACAAAAAAGTCAATACATCTTTATTTTCAGTCAAAATATTCCTCAACTCCTTTATTAGAGTTAAACTATTTTCTTTTTGATCAGGTGAAAAGCTTTGCAGAAGTAATTCTCTTTTACTTTCGAACTGTTTAGTTAAGAGTGTAGATATATACAGTCCTAATCTAAAAATAATAATTAATAATTAAAAATTTACTCTTTTTTATAAAGTTATTACAGAAACTAACCTCGCTTTATATGGATCAATTTTTCTTACGATATCGAGCAATTCTTGACACCACTTCAAGTGTTCATCCTCTCTGCCATTTTCTTGACATTGTATCAACTGATATTTCACTTTATTAACTAAATAATGACTTTCATGCAAAAATAACTGAAGTTTCCCCATGAATTCGTTCACTTCGTCGTATGATGGATTCTTTTTCAATTCCTTGTTGACTTCTTTATTTAAATGATGAACAAACTTCAAAACATCCTTATTGGGTAACTTAATATCACATTTATTACATATCCATTTTGGGTTTTCTTCGATAGGATTTTGTGGTAACTGGACACCTTTGCACGCGTCTTCTTCAGTACCAAAACAAATCATAGCACTGTAAAAACATTTAATTAAAGTTAGTTTTGAGTTATATAGTACAGCTTAACAAATTAAAAACCAGTAGTACCTGGTCATAGATTAGATTATTACACGATTGTAAAAGTATTGATATGATTTTTAGTTAAATCTTCTCCAATGTCCTTCAGTATGACAGTTCATGATATAACTGATCTGTAAATTGCCTAACCTCTTTTCATTTCTTTATTTTAATTATTTATTTGGCAATAATATAATACAATACAACGAATATTTTAAACATATACTTGAAGCAAGTCGTATATTAACATTTTATGTTACTTAATGGGATTAAGAAGGATCTTCTGGTTTATCTGGAAATGCTTCTAATATGATATTATATTTATAAGTCTCTATGCATTTTATATTATTTTTTTAAGTTTTTAGTAATTTTTTATTTTTAAATCAATAACAAACATTTTGTGTGTCTATTTGAGTGATCTATTTCTTATAACATTTGTATCTTCAGGAAACCCTTCAATTACCAACGACCAGCTAGAATTATTTCAGCTACAGAACGTTTATAATTATATAATGATTCAAAATAACACAAAACATCGACTGCACAGGTGTACTTATACTCTAAAGAACACCTGTCATAGACAAAGGAATTATATAGAGCTTTTCAATTTCAACTATTTAATGCTTACAGCTTATGGCGGCAATATTTTCAAATTAGACGATTGAGTAGCACATACCAACGATAAATCTTTATTATCAAAATGACTGTTCATTACGACACAACACACATCAATATTGGCCGAATAAACATGTTTAGCAATAAGTCACATATTGAATTCATTTTACACATTACTGCAAAAATGAGCCTTTCAGGTAAAATATTATAATATTCACTCCATTAAGCATCCACACGCCCTTATTGATAAATTCTATATCATATATGTCTTACCTTAAAAACGTATTAAATTCTGTAGGATCTTTACAACGTTGGCAAAAGCAACAAATATCTTTTAGTTCTTTCAGATGACGTCTTCGTTCCTGAGTGCCACAAAGAATATTGGTATATGAGAGGGTTATATGATCACCTTTTGATATAGTTGTTACTGCTCTAGAAAATAGATAAAAAACCAGATAGACTTATAAAGTAACATAAATCAAACATAATAAACTATTAAATTATATGTACAATTATGTATCATATTTAAATTTCAAGCAAACAATTTACAGGAAAAGATGGAGAACATAAACGAGAATATTACTACAAACTACATAAGCATGTTATTAGTGGATGAGATTAATAATTATTACAGCCTTAGAAAAATCTCACAAAAAAAGGTCGTTTCAAAGTCTAAAATAAAACTTTAGAATCATATAGGATCTCGAATCATAGAAAAGATACTCTAGAAACAATTATTATTTTTTGTATCAAAACAAACAAAAATTATTGACATAATCAAGAAAGTGCATGTACGTTTGATCAACATAATAAATAACCAGTAACAATAACAACTTTCCACAACTTTTTTACAAAGTGTTAGAGTTCAAGTTCCTCATAAGTTTGGTAACTGTTTATATTTGTATAACGCTTCGTTGAATCCATCCATCATCTCAGCACTTCATATTCTTGAAATAATATTGTTTAAATAAAATAAAATGTGCCGCCATAACTTTTCATCCCTACACAAATCAAAACTAAAAAGTGGATGAGTTTACTCCTGGAAGGTCACAACACTGTTCTCCCTTGAATCAATTAAGCCACTCGTTCCAAAGTTATGAAAATCGAGTAATAAAGGCAAACATGGGGAAGAAGTTATAGCAATATAATCTCCTCCAAGTTGCTTAAATCATCTTTAGTCTACAAACACTCGATATTTGGAAAGGAGATCCAAGTTTTCAAAAACACCCCTAGTCCATTAAATCATGGAATTTGAATATTCTGAATATTATAAGTTGAAGAAAAACTATCTTACTTTAGTTTACTAAAATTTGAAAAGGAATAATGCAGTTCTAGGTGTACGGTTACTGAAATGTGATTGAAATTGCTATATAAGTTGTATCCTTAGCCGTGAACTGCAGGAATTTCGAAACCTCGGATATTCTCAGGCTGCCGAAGTCACTGAAGACTGATTCAAGTAGTTCGGTTGCTTAGTCATGAACTACAGGAATTTGAAAATACCAAAACTTCATCAGACCATGGAACCACTTCATGGAAACTTGGATAAAATATTACAGTTGAGAAGATTATCAAAGACGAACTAGCGGATGAAGATGCTATGAAGAGTCCGAATGAATTTTGTAACAATTTTAAGTTGCCCAAATCAAGCTATGATTATACTACCCTTTGGAATTTTTTTTTCAGAAAAGAGGTGTTACATCGTAAGACTGGTAAGTCGCTGGTAATTTCATCATACCTTAGGTCGATGGACTTTTGCGAAGTGCTAGTTTTAAAGTGACAAGTGTTATATTTTCTTCATTGTTTTACTTTGGTTTAGAAAACGAAACATCACATTTTAATGACTCACTCTTAACTTTTTAATTAAAATTGTTTAACTAAAATAAAGGCATTTTTTTCATCCTGTCGTAAATCCAAGCTCCAATAAAAATGTTCATTCGATACATCAAAACAACTTTGAAGTGGTATTTGATAAAATGTGATATATGGATTATTAAACTTTTTTTCGCAAAAAAAAATACAACAATTTTACTAGCAAAAAAATAAGTTTAAAACTAATCTTAGTTTTTTTTTATGAAAAGAACAATTAAACAATAATCTGGGTTTAAACGTGATAGGATGAATTCTAATAACGCCTGAAAATACACAAAACGAATTGAATTGATTTGATATAAGTACGTCAATTTTGCAAGGAATCGCTGTAACGCTAGAAATATGAATATTTCAAAGGAACATGCAAATTAATTTTGTTATAAAATATTAGAAAGAAAAAGTGTATAACAATGCAACCAAATATACAATTGATCGGATTATCTCTCTAAGTTATAAGGCACTTAAAATACTAGCATAAAAAGGTACGTAGATATTTTATAAGTACCTGTGGTCAATAATACTGAAATGTTGAATAAAATTTAGTGCCAGCGATAAGACAAATGCAATAAACTAAATTATAATTATTATATTTTATTTCCTTCAATGAATGGTTTTTATCTTAGAATGTTCATTCCTTGTATACTGATAAATTCCGAATGTTAGCGAGATGTACAGTTATTAAAAGTCTATTGGACAGACGCAAACTATTGGAATTTGGACCTAGAAACTTACGCCGAACTACGAACAACCCTTTGGCGTGATTTATCTTATAAGCGTTTGTTTATATGAAAGTACATTTGAATTCACCACAAAATGTTTAACTAACTAAAAAATATTTTGTATCCGTATGCAGCAAAACTTATTTATATACCTACTTCACTATAATGTTATAGTTATTTTTCTCTTGAATAAATTCTAAACAATTCGGAAGACAATTGTGCTCTAACAAACTAGCAAGGGGATATAAAATTTGTCGGTTATCACATTCCATTAGGTTTTTATGTAAAATAGCGCACACTTTCTGAATAACATCTTTCGACGCCCTGGGTAATAACGGTTTCCCAGAAATTTTCTCTTGCGCCTTTAATGGTTTTATATAGATTTCTTCTATAAAAGTACATTTTTCTTGCATTTTCCTGAAAATCGAACTCATCAACTTAATCAGATATTCATTTAAAAATAGAATCGCACTTACTTTAGAAAATCCTTACTTGTATTCTTATCCTGTAAATGATCATCCCAACTGATGATGACGCCCCATTTATCTTTCTGTGTTGTTTGCAACAGCAAACAACGTAATATCATCAAAATATCATTACTGAAATAATCACCAGCCTTCGTTGGACACAACTTCAATATTTGACATTCAGCAGAATGAACTGTTAAGGACGGACAATCCGCACTACAGAGAGGCCAGCCACAAGCAAGACATTTTTGATTTTCATCATCAATGGTTCTAAAATTGTTCATACAATTCAGCTGCACAAAATTATAATACTGTTAAAAATACTTGCAACATCCAACACATATGTATTCATCTTTGGTGCATTTGGGACCACTTATCACAGGACTATCAACTAGGATAACATCACCAGCTTCAATCTTTTTCTTGGCTATTAAAAATTTACCTAAATCTTTGATACATCCAATCTGAAATAAATATCATATTTATAAACAACTATGACGAAAATATTGATAACATATTAAGACATAGGCACATTTTAACTAGCGTGTAAGGTATGTTGTATGTCATGATATAGTAAATAAGTAAGTGTTGAAAGCTTTCCTCTGACTTTAACCTATTATTATTTAGACTTTTAGAATGTTAAGTAAATTTTATGACGTTATAGGATATTTAAAATATATCATCCCACGATGTTGTTGGCTCTCTTCGTACTAATATGTAATCTAAAGTTAAAGTATAATAATAATATGTAAAAATAAACCAGAATGTTGCAAAAAAGTTATTAGATTATTAAATAAGCTGCAAGAGTACTATTAATATCTCTAATTCATCAAAAGTATGATCAAAAATTCATTTTCATTTCACTTTATGAATCACTATAGTCAGCACGTCGTAATGTTCACACATTAACACTAATGTTTTGAAGAATTTTGTAGACATTTGACAACAGGGTCAGCCAGTAGCGTCACAAATCCGACGCATAAGAGAGGGTTCTGTCTCTTTTTAAGTAGGGCAAAATGAAAAGGAAAAATCAGATCCAAGTGTAAAATGAATGTTAGATTTTATACAACTATATTTAGCAATATATTTGAAGTCACTTATAACGTGCATTGATTTATTCTTTTATTGGAAGCCCAAGAAGTCTTAACGTTAGCTCAACAATTCATTAATAAAGTCAGCGAATTATTAGCATATCAAGAAATATTATTTGACGATAAAAAATATTCACCAAACGAAAACCACAACATGAATAAGATCCATTTCAATTTCTCCAGGAAATTGGAGGATCATTAAAATAAATGAATTGAAATCGAAATTAATTATCCGGCAAACTTATTCTTGACTTGATGGTAAAATCAAATTTGCTTTAAACATTACCATAAAAACTATTCTAAATACATGTTTTAAATTATGGTTAACAGGAAGAATAGAAATAAACCATGTTAATAATGAAAACTATTTTAAAAACAAATGTATTCGTTCAAGAAATATCAATATATAATGTAACAATAGTAATATATTTTCATACGAATATAAATATTACTATTTATCGTTTTACATCCAATAATAACTATTAAATCAACAAAATTTAGCTTACACAGTAATATATATCTTAATTATGATATACAGCCAAAAAAAAACAATATATAAAGAAAACATATGCATGAAACGATTTATCGAACAAAAGTATATAGAAACATATGAACAAGAATTTACGAAAAATTAGGTCGAATAAAACTGATATTCCACATTCCGTTAACGAATTCACAAAACATAAAGGCTGATTTCTAGGACACAATGTACGCAGCTCTAACAGAAAATCACTTACTTCGTAAGCCTTACAATTGTCTTCACTGGACTTTTCTTCAACTTTCTCGTCCATATTTTATTTCCTAAATAACAGATCAATTTATTATATGGAGATTAACTCTTTCTCTAGAGGAAGGCAACAGTCACAATGGATCGGCGAAAATTATGCGGCGCTGATTTAAAATCAGAAATTTATTATCAGCCGAGAACGGAACTTCTGAAAAGCGACGACCACATGGTGAAAAGGAAAAAAAATCGAGCAAGGGACGTGCGAATGTATTATGTCAGTGTGCTAATGTACAGACACAAAACGTGTAGTGAAAGAAAAAAAAATAAATCGCAAAGCGTAGGAGACAAATCCATACCGGTACCAGTTAATCCCAGATTCACATACTGATCTCGTTTAAAAATAGAGGAATTGTTTTCTATTGTAAAAGAGGATGCGCGCGCACATTGGAAATTGGGATTGACATACGATTATTTTTTAGAACAGTATTTACATCTGTATATTACGACTATTTATATAGCTTGACCGGAATTATTGAAAAATATCAATAAAAAGTTCAAGATGATATAACAATAGGTTATTTTATAATGTGCCAATTTGCATAATCACTACTAATAGATTATATTAGTAATAGTTCGCACTGTAGTTATTTAAATATAGATTTTCCTCGTTAAAGATAAATAAAATTTAATTAAACAACGGTACGAATATTTCACACAAATTCAATAATTTAGCCAGGTTCAGCTCATGATGAATAATTTGTTTCCAATGCTCATATACGCTCCCCTTAAAGCTTCAAATTACTCCGGTGACAATTTTTTTTGTGTTTTCTTTGATAAAACACACTCAGTGGAGTTAAATCCCTCCCTACCAAAATCCTAGATATGTCCAAAGTATTATACTGTATTATATAGGAATCCATAATTTGACAATAGTAACAACCTTAACTTATTAACAGGTCAATTGAAAAGTCCCCAACATAATTCCCTTCAATTTTTGTAGTACGATTTGTCCTTTGCTTCATAATAGGCCTCAGTTTCGGCGATCACCTCTTCATCCGGCGAAAATTTCTTCCCAGCGAGCATTCTTTTGAGATCTGAGATCAAGAAGTAGTCGCTGGGGACCAGATCTGGAGAATACGGTGGATGAGGAAGCAATTCGAAGCCCAATTCATGGATTTTTGTCGTCATTTTCACTGACTTGTGAATCGGTGCATTGTCTTGCTGAAGCAACACTTTCCTTTTCTTAAAATTCGGCCGTTTTTCGGCGATTTCGTACTTCAAACGGTCCAATAGCGCTATGTAATAGTCGCTGTTGATGGTCCTTCCTTTTTAAAGGTAGTCAATGAAAATTATTCCATGTGCATTTCAAAATACAGATGCCATAACCTTGCTAGCCGATTGTTGCGTTTTCCCACGCTTTGAAGCATCAAGCCAAGCAATTTCGGCATCAAGCCAAGTTTTTACTTCAACTGTATTTTTTCCCTTCAAAAAGCAATATTTTATCAACACCCAAAATTCTTTTTATCCATTTTTTTCACAATAACAAAAATTGCTTCACTCAAAATGCTATAATTCACAAAGTAATGATCCGACAGCTGTCAAATATATACACTCATCTTTTGAGGGTTAGGGCTAACTAAAAAAACATATGGATTTAATTCTAGTAGCGCCATCTATGTGTCAGGTCGGGGACTTTTCAATTGACCTGTTAATCCCAATTTAGAGAGATATTTTTTAGACGCCATAATAAGCACTCTTTGGTTCTGCATTGCAATGAATCCTTTATCTCATCACCTCAGTTCCCTCAATAAACTATTTTTTATACATGGATTATCTGAAATTAATAACTGCTACACACGACCAATTACACCAAATGCTGAAAATTGTTGAAGAGTTTTCCAATAATATGAGGATGCAGTTTGGATTGGATAAGTGACGTACCCTCAGCGTAACTCGAGGTAATCTCTAACAAATCTTTTGAAAATCTTTTTTAAGTGCAGGACGGCCAGATCAATATCTAGAGTTCAAGAGATCACTCAATAGAGGGTAATAACGTTTATAAATATCTAGGGATAAAGTAGACTCGGCAAATTGACCATATATTCATGAAAAATGAGTTTAAAAGCACAACTTAATAGCAAAAACATGTAAAAACTGTTCTTTGGGATTATAAAATTGGCTAAAACCGATATTCAAGCATTACAAAGTAAAGTTAGAACTTTATTAACCAACAGACAAAAACATCATCCTAGAAATGCCATCAAATAAACAAAGTTACTCGAAATCTTGGAGGAAAGGGTGTTCGACATAATAAATTCAAATTATTCATTAGATCAAGAAAAAAAATTAACTTTTTTTTTGTATGTATTTGTTTAGTTTTGATAGGTCTAGGGATCTAATTTATTAGATCATTTAACGGTTTGTAAAATATTTGTGACATGGGAAAAGCATTATGACTTCAGATAATATAAATTATTATATCGTATCGAATATTTGGTGATACTAGGCCTAAGACAGAAACACATCGAACGAAAGAAAAAACACATGGCTAGCAAAAAGCATATGGTATTGGCTCGTTGTCTAGTGTCTAGCTAATTATTTTCGGCGACGGGAATCGAAGCCACGACCTCCGATTATGACTTCAGATAATATAAATTATTATATCGTATCGAATATCTGGTGATACTAGGCCTAAGACAGAAACACATCGAACGAAAGAAAAAACACATGGCTAGCAAAAAGCATATGGTATTGGCTCGTTGTCTAGTGTCTAGCTAATTATTTTCGGCGACGGGAATCGAAGCCACGACCTCCGATTATGACTTCAGATAATATAAATTATTATATCGTATCGAATATCTGGTGATACTAGGCCTAAGACAGAAACACATCGTACGAAAGAAAAAACACATGGCTAGCAAAAAGCATATGGTATTGGCTCGTTGTCTAGTGTCTAGCTAATTATTTTCGGCGACGGGAATCGAAGCCACGACCTCCGATTATGACTTCAGATAATATAAATTATTATATCGTATCGAATATCTGGTGATACTAGGCCTAAGACAGAAACACATCGAACGAAAGAAAAAACACATGGCTAGCAAAAAGCATATGGTATTGGCTCGTTGTCTAGTGCTCCGGATAATGAAGGTCCGGTACCAGAGCTAAAAGAAGCATGTAAGAAGTTAAACCCAGTGAAAATCTGCGAAGGAGGAGCTTCAGCGAAAAAAACACGATACATTCAGAGTGAACCATCTGAATTGAGAACAGAACAAAACTGTCAAGGACAATTTCAACAAGAATGGGTATCGAAAATCAACAATCAAACAGTGCAGAATAATGCCAAGATGACAAAAGTAGAACCTCCGTTCGTAGAAGCACTTGGGTCCGAATGAGGAAGCCACATTAGAAAACTAAGTATACGACTTTATAAGTCAATTCCAAACTCACTTCAAAATTCCCTTCACTATGCGTACCGATTTTTTCTTTATATAATTTCTATATTTCTCATTTTCCTTTATATTTTTATATTATTAATTGTTTAAACAAATAAGCTCGTATTTGGCCATTGATTTACGCAAAAAAGAGCGAAAATTGAGAAAAACATTGTTTTCTCTCTTTAACACTTATAAGGTAATTACTTATACTTATAAAATATTAATACTTATAAGATATCCACCAAGAACTCATTGATAAGCTGCAACTGTGCCAATCAAAGAAAGTTCCGTATTAACAATACTCATCTGATCCTGTTCTAAAAAACAATGATTATAAATAGTACTGAGACCGTACAGTGCTTACAGAGCAGCGAGTCGACTATAATAGACGTAATATAATAGTAGTTAATAAAAATATTTTTAACAAAAAATAGAACCGACTATAAAAAATAAATAAGGAACTCACTAAAAATTAAAAAATAAACAGACTTAAACACAATTTGACACAAAAAAAACATTTTAAAATAGAACATGTACATAATAATCGTTATAATCTTATATATAAAAATGAATCGCAAAATGTGTTGGTAAGCGCATAACTCAACAACGCCTGGACCAATTTGGCCAAATCTTTTTTTAAAATGTTCGTTGAAGTTCAAGGATGGTTTTTACGGCGAGAAAAATTAGAATTATTGCTGGAAAAACCCTAAAAATAGCCCTTTTCTTTTTCCCATACAAATGATTTGTAACTAAAACTAGTCAATTTGAGCTTTATTGCTATGATATAAAGTTCATATTAAATTACAAGCACTCACTGTTGTCTAAGCAATGTAGGTGTGTTCCTAACATCAAAGATCATATCTATCAAAACAATGTGCGTGTGTGCGTTGGAGCACAGAATACATAGTTGGAGGAGTTTCAGTCAAACAAAAATCGTGTTACCAACAGTGTTTTATTATTTTTAATATCCAAATTTTAAATAAATAAAACAATTCGTACGGCTTAAAAGGATTTGAGTTCAAGTCATATCAAATTAAAAAAAAAAAGTTGTCTGTTACAGATGACTTTTGACAGATGACAGATGAATTGTCAACTGATACACGAAACAAATTCGTATATCGTGTTTTGTGCAGAGTGTTTAGTTAGTTAGTGTTTGTTTAGTTCGTGATTAGTGAAAAAATAATTTATATTTGATATGCCTCCTATAAGACGAAGCAATTTAGGTAGAAGAACCAGAAATGCTATAAACCAAGCTAATTACCGATCTAATCGTACTGCACAAGAACGTGACGACGGAAATGAACGTGAAAGAATTCGGATATCACAAACGCGTGAACCGCGAGCGCGACATTCAACTAATAATCGCGCAAGTTTGAATCGAGCTGCTTTCAGTTACGATGTGTCAATTGACTACAGTAACTACCAATGTGTTGTTATTGGTTCTATGAACTTGGTTTGCTCACACTGTAAGGCATTAAAATACAAAAACGAAGCCAATGGATTGTGTTGCGCAAATGGTAAAGTGAAATTGATACCATTGGATCCACCACCAGAACCATTGTACTCATTGGTTTCAGGAATAGGAACAGATTCTATACACTTTTTGACACATATCCAACAATATAACAATTGCTTTCAAATGACTTCATTTGGGGCAACAAATGCAGTTCGGGAAAGTTTTATGCCAACTTTCAAGGTATGTATTATAGCAGTTACTCATAATTATTTTAGCGAACAAAATTTTCTGTCACCAAAGTTAAGATGTGTTACTAATCTTCAATTTCTTAATCATTACGAAATATATCACTTAGTCATCATATTATATGGTGATTCAGTTTCAGTGACACTTTTATTATATTTTATATTTGATAGATATTAGTTAAAACTAAATATATACTTTTTAAGATCAAATATTATTTAAGTTTGATCACTGACAATCCATTAATTTATACCACACCATAATATTTTTTTTATTTACAGATACAAGGGCAAATATATCACAGAGCAGGTTCACTGTTACCAGTGTCAGATAGCGACAACAAATTCCTGCAAATTTATTTTATGGGCAATTCACCACAAGAAATTGATCTGCGTTGTGCACATAACAATTTAGTAAAGAGGTCTATTGTAGAACAATTACAAACTTTATTTCATCAACAGAATCAATTGATTATATTGTTTAAAACTGCCCTGGATCTGATGACGATGGATCTGACGATTTATCAATAAAAATGATAAATCCCATTACAGGTAACTAAAATATTAGTTTAGCTATGGCGATAATATCTCAGTCACTATATTATGTATTTGAATGTTATTAAAACAAAATCTGTTTACAGGTTCTGAAACCAACAAAAAAGTCAGTTCAATGAACTATTATTCA
This sequence comes from Rhynchophorus ferrugineus, assembly GCF_030347505.1. Classification (NCBI taxonomy): domain Eukaryota; kingdom Metazoa; phylum Arthropoda; class Insecta; order Coleoptera; family Curculionidae; genus Rhynchophorus; species Rhynchophorus ferrugineus. Next base: position 57,186,875 of record NW_027472580.1, on the reverse strand, counting down.
TACCGCCTAATGATTCGGGAAAATGAAGATAATCACATATTGAAATGTCGGCGATTATATCACAAATATGTTGTTGACATGTATGTTAAAATTGAAACGGAGAGATTAACATTCATCAGGTTGAATCAAACCAAACTCCGATCTGAAGAGTATATTCACCTTCGAGATGCGATTAATACTGATGGAAATGCACAGAATGTCGGTCGGATGACTATTCTTCCAGCAACATACATCGGAAGCCCTCGGCATATGCACGAATATGCTCAAGATGCCATGTCGTATGTTCGTCATTATGGTACAGCAGATTTGTTCATCACATTTACATGCAATCCGCAATGGATAGAAATTAAGCAGGAGTTATTCCCTGGGCAATCACCCATTGATCGTCATGATATTACAGCCAGAGTCTTTAGACAAAAGTTGAAATCTTTAATGAATTTCATCGTAAAACATAATGTGTTTGGTGAGACACGCTACTGGATGTATTCTGTGGAGTGGCAGAAACGAGGATTGCTACATGTACACATTTTGATTTGGTTGGTTGAAAAGATAAGGCCAAATGAAGTTGATGCAGTGATATCAGCTGAAATCCCTAATGTACAAGTAGATCCTGGATTGCATGAGGTAGTTATCAAAAACATGATACATGGTCCCTGTGGAACTCTTAATCAAAATTCACCGTGTATGATGGATGGTAAATGTTCAAAACGATATCCACGGACATTAATATCGGAAACAATTACTGGTAATGACGGTTATCCATTGTATCGTCGCAGATCGACAGCAGACAATGGAAAATCAACAATTGTCAAATTAAATCAACAAGATATTGAAATAGATAATCGTTGGATTGTTCCATATTCACCCATTTTATCAAAGACATTCAAAGCACACATCAACGTTGAATCTTGCCATTCAGTGAAATCGATTAAATACATTTGCAAATATGTAACCAAAGGGAGTGATATGGCTGTGATTGGAATTGGTGCAGAGAATTCTAATGATGAAGTTACCCAATACCAAATGGGCCGCTATGTCAGTAGTAATGAAGCAGTTTGGCGAATATTTTCTTTTCCTATTCATGAGAGACACCCTTCTGTTGTTCACTTAGCTGTGCATTTAGAAAATGGACAAAGAGTGTATTTTACAGCACAGAACGCAGTACAAAGAGCTGCTCAGCCACCATCTACTACATTAACCAGTTTTTTTGAGACATGCCAAAACGATGATTTCGCACAAACATTGCTATATTCTGAAATGCCAAAATATTATACCTGGAATCAATCCTCAAGGAGATTTATACGACGGAAACAAGGAAAATCAGTTCCAGGATATACAGATGTATATTCCACCGATGCGATTGGCCGGATTTATTCAGTACATCCAAGCAATGATGAATGTTTTTATTTACGACTGCTATTAGTCAATGTACGTGGCCCAACATCATTCCAACAGTTACGAACTGTTGATGGTGAATTGTGTGGATCCTACAGAGAAGCCTGTCAACGTTTGCAATTGCTTGAAAATGACGCTCATTGGGATCAAACTCTCAATGATGCTGTAATATCATCACACGCTCATCAAATACGAACATTGTTTTCTATAATCATATCTACATGCTTCCCATCAAACCCAATTGATTTGTGGATGAAGTACAAAGATTATATGTGTGATGATATTTTGTATCAAATACGGAATAGAATGGGAAATCCAAATATACAAATCAGTGAAAAAATTTACAATGAAGCATTGATTTCAATTGAGGACATGTGCTTGATAATGTCAAACAAACTATTAATTCAATTAGGCCTGACCGCGCCCAATCGTCCAATGCATGACGCTTTTAACCAAGAGTTGCATCGAGAAAGACTGTATGATCTCAACGCTTTGAAAGAATTAATTCAAACAAATCTTCCACTGTTAAATGAACAACAGAAGTATGTATTTGAAACTCTTATGAAAGTAACAATTGATGAAACTGGAGGGATTTACTTCTTAGATGCACCTGGTGGTACAGGAAAAACTTTTTTGATTTCATTAATATTAGCAACAATTCGCTCACAAAATAAAATTGCACTTGCACTCGCTTAGTCGGGAATCGCAGCAACTTTGCTTGAAGGTGGTCGAACAGCCCATTCAGCACTAAAATTGCCATTAAATATGCAAAGCAATGAAACTCCAACCTGCAACGTTTCGAAGAACTCTGCAATGGCAAAGGTTTTGCAGCAATGTAAATTGATTGTTTGGGATGAATGCACGATGGCACATAAAAAATCTTTGGAGGCTTTAGACAGAACCTTAAAAGATCTACGTACCAATAATAACCGATTTGGTGGTGCAATGATTTTATTAGCAGGAGATTTTCGTCAAACATTGCCAGTGATTCCACGATCAACGCCAGCTGATGAACTCAATGCATGTCTAAAGTCCTCCAATTTGTGGAAACATGTCAAAGTACTTCATTTAAGCAAGAATATGAGTGTCGAGTTGCAAAATGACCAATCTGGAAACATATTCTCTAAACAACTCATCGACATTGGTAATGGCAAATTTCCTATAGACATGTTGACTGGCTGCATTAACTTTCCTCAAAGTTTTTGTCAGTTAACTCGATCAAAAGATGAACTTATTCAGAAGGTGATTCCAGATGTTTCTCAAAATTACAGAAACCATGATTGGTTGAGCGAACGAGCTATACTGGCTGCAAAAAACATAGATGTAAATGAATTAAATTTCAAAATTCAAGAACAAATTACAGGCGAATTGAGGATATATAAATCAGTTGATTCGGCTACTAATCAAGATGATGTAGTCAACTATCCACCGGAATTTTTAAACTCGCTGGATTTGCCAGGATTGCCACCTCACAATCTTCAATTAAAGGTTGGATCGGTGGTTATAATGTTGCGAAATATCAACCAACCGCGTCTTTGCAACGGTACACGGTTAGCGATAAAAAAATTACTAAACAATGTGATAGAAGCAACTATACTCAAAGGAAAGTATAAAGGAGAAGATGTTCTCATACCGCGCATCCCAATGATTCCGACTGATGTGCCATTTGAGTTTAAACGACTACAGTTTCCAGTGCGGCTTGCTTTTGCTATGACTATAAACAAGTCCCAGGGGCAATCATTAAGTGTTTGTGGTATTAATCTAGAAAACCCATGTTTCTCACATGGTCAATTGTGTGTTGCCTGTTCCCGTGTTGGAAAACCATCAGATTTGTTTATCTATGCGCCAGGTAATCAAACAAAAAACATCGTATACCACAAAGCACTACAATGATAATAATAATAATAATTATGATTCACATGATTAACAATAAAGCGATTACTTACTTTTCAATCCTTATATATGTTTTATTTAATTATTTTTTATTCACAACGCCCTATCACCAGGGTGATGGTTCTGTTCAGGAGAATTTTTTAAAATACGTAGGCACAAAAACTGCCACATTACAAATCTTTTTGACAGGACGAAGTCTGTCGGGTCAGCTAGTAACTAAATAAAAATAAATAAAAATCTTATTTGACCTATCTACTACACGTATTTTAAATTCTACTATATACACAACAATTTGTTTTACAATTTTTTTTCTATATTTGAAAGTCTCCTTTTACCAACTAGGGGTTTATCTGGACTGGACCTACAGTTTGTCGTGGGCTCCGAATCAACTGGACTGGCAAGTGACCAACTTAGAAATTATCTCAGAAGACATCCGGTCTTACCCAGCCTGGTTGCTGGCGTGACTGGGATCAATTTCCTTATCGGATTTTGCACTCTTGCCTAGGACAATCACAAATATTAAACAATCACAAACAAATCGCGGCTATCGCAACAGTAGGTGAAACAGCCTGTCGCCTTTACTACTGTACCAACCAAGCCGGTACAATATTATTTTAACTACTACCAACTGATTACTTTGAATTCGGTTCCGAGCAACAAATTAGTTTTGTTTGGTTCGTAATTTACTTTTTAGAACCCAACCGAACCCAAACAATTATATTAATTTAGATAGTTTTGTTGGTAATTTACATGTTGTATGTCACAAAATTACATTATTATTTTTGTATTGTTTGGACTCGGCACCGACTTCAAAGTGATCTTTCTCTTTTTAGTGTTAGATATTTACTCAATAAATTACGTAGTTATTTTATTTAATATTATGAGGAAAAGATATGAGGAAATAGATATAAAGAAGCAATGATTGAAAATAAGGAGCGCTTCAGGCCCAGGGGTCCGCTATCTAGCCTAGGTGATTTGACAAACGTTCTAAGTAAACTAGAACGAAAAATTATTTTCGGCGACGGGAATCGAAGCCACGACCTCCGATTGGGAACTAAACGCTTCAACAATTACACCATAGAAGCAACTGTTTACAATATTTCTACGCTTATATGCTATAGTTAGTACTTAAAAAGCAAGCTTGCACTGAACGATTTCCGATTTTCCGTCACATCAGCGCAGCTCAACATTATACATAAATACCTGATTATTTTAGATAAAAAAATATATGAAAGCTGTGTACGTGCCTTTGAAATTTGAGCATCTTCCTCGATTTCCCCCCTTCCCCCTCCAGATGCTGAGTTGGTTCGAATGAGACCACCTCGGAAGTGCACTCTTTCGAATAAAAAAAGAATTTTAAAAATCAGTCCATAATTGAAGGAGAAATAGGCGAATATACAGAAAAAAATATACAATCGTACATAGAACCTCCTCCTTTTTCGTAGTCGGTTAAAAAAAAAAGAAAAAATTTTAACACTGATTATTGTTATCTTTCAGAACAACAACAGCTGATTCACCAAATACATGATTTAGAACATTAATTAAAGAAACAGCTATAAAGTAAGGATATCCCCATCATACCAATCATTTGTCAGGAACAGATTTAATACCAAAAAAACTATTGACAAATATTTGCAATATTTACAAATAGTATACAAAACCACCCAGAAAGCAGTTTTGTTGACAAGAGCCCAGATAGTCCGAGAATTCTCATCCATGTCAGAATCAACAGAGGTGAGCCGTGGATATTTCTCAGAATGCCTTCTGACTAAATCAACAATGAATAATAATGATAATGTCGAAGAGCTTCTCAACTACATCAAAACCCGTCACTATAATTCAAGGAAACCTTCAAGAAAACCTTTATAATATGCTTTTTATATTTCAGAATACATATACAGCTCAATAGTTTAAAACTTTTGTAAATGTATTAATTCACATGTGGGCTGCGTCCTGAGTTGTTCTTTTGGTACCAACGGTGTGATATCGGACAAAAAGTAATAATAAACTCTGTAAAGTTAGGATTTTAGTAACAAGTACACAAAAACACCATGCCAAAAAAATAATAGAAAGAACCACTTTGCCTAGATATCTAGGAGGAAGAGGATCGATAGATATTGGCAAGCAACTTTTTAAATAGACAGTTAGTTTATCACAGAAATTATTTTCTAAAATATTCCCAAATATCACCGTTACATTGGGCAGTAGGCTAAGTGGATAGCTTCACACTTTTGCGTCTAAAAGATAACATCAAAAAATGTTACAAATCGAATGAAGAAAAAAGACCTGGAAGGCTTCCCAAGACTATGTCGAGAGCCTAGAGTCAAACTACTGCTTGGTATTAAGAAAGATGTATCCAGAAACGGAAAGTCATTTGTCATTTGTTGGAATTCCAATCAACCTACTGTTTCGAATTAGTTTTCATTCTTGGCGGAACGGTATTAATAACACCACGTTTGATTTTATACCTTTTGAACAGCCGCTCCAGCAACGCCTTCTATAGGATGGAAGTCCCGCTACTATTTTGATTGCGCACCATCTTGGTTAAGTGACGTTTAGCTTAGTTTCGCTTTAACCATTGTGTTGTGTAGACGTCCAAATTTTACTATGGATAAATATACGCCTCAAGAACGAGCATAAAAAGTGACGGTGAAGCCCATTTTCTTCTCAGTGGACACAATTTTTCAATCATAACGAAAAACTAGTGTAAGGATCAAATAAACTTTTTATGAAAACCAAACTTACTTATCTTTTCTTTGAGCAAAGTTATAGGCAATCAAAATGGTAACGGGACTTTTCCCTACATGTTACTAGCTACAACGGGCTCTTTTATCGATATAAAATAGATATTTAACTCTTTAACACAATGCGCGAAAAAATTTCAAACTATAGTAATCTAAAAAAGTATATCCGCACTGTGCCAATAATACTATCAACAACAGCTGTAATCCCAAAGAAGCTGTTGTAAACTCGACCTGTAAAAAAATCTATACAAAACAATCCAGAAGGCGATTTTGTCAACAACAAAGTGAATAGTCCGAACATTCCTAGAGGCTTCGGAAAGCAAAGCAATGAAGCCCATCAAAGTATAATTCTTTTGATATTTCGGATATCTGCGTAGCAAATGACCTTAAGTACCCTTCTACAGAGTGAGAGTGCCATTTGGCTCAATCAAATAAAATGATAATAAAGAATAACAGGTCAATTGAAAAGTCCGCGGCCTACCATAGTAAAAACATTTTTGGCAATTTATTTTTTTATTCAACATAATTCCCTTCAAGGGTGATTATAGCGACCCTCCAACTTTTCGCACCATTTTTGTAGTATGATTTGTCCTTTGCTTCAAAATAGGCCTTAGTTTCGGCGATCACCTCCTCATTCAACGAAAATTTCTTCCCAGCGAGCATTCTCTTGAGATCTGAGAACAGAAAATAGTCGCTGGGGACTAGATCTGCAGAATACGGTGAATGAGGAAGCAATTGGAAGCCCAATTCATGTAACAACCTCTTTTGGTCGTCCACTGCTTTCACACTGAAAATATCTTATCATTAAAAAAAATAGAAAAATTTTACAAGAACTACCAGAAAATTAATATTTATAACAAAGGGATAAAATTAATGTAACAAGCACGGAACTATATGACAAATACATAGACTGGCAAATGAAAGAAATACAGATCTAAAGATTAAAACATATTGTTTGTCTGTATTTTTGAATAAAACTCAAGCTTTTGTTAAATCATGGCAGAGAGGGCTACATGTTAAACTAAAAATTCAGTACTTCCAGCGACTAAAATCTCATCTTGCTGATAGACAGTTTACTATAAAACAAGATGATGAACACATTTAATTACAATAAATACGTTTATAACTTCTACAAGTTAGGGTGGTAAGAGTATATTAATTCTGAATTACCTAGAAAAAAATAATATATCTAAATCGACCAAAAGAAAAACCAGGAGGAATTATTTGCAATTAGTCAAATGTTCGCTAGAGGGCGCTCGCGATCATTCACAAAAGATTTTCTTGTTTTGTTTTTTAAAGAAGTTCAAAAATATCTGTATTTATAAAGAGTTTGCAAGAAAAAAATACATATTTTTCCAACTACAAGTTTACAAAAATTGTCTTAAGTGTGTAATAAGATCCTTATTAGTAATAATTTTATCCTTTAATAAGATCTTCTCTAGATCTCTATAGTTATGTTCGCTAACTCAGCTGCGCGTCTTCTTTTCTCCGATTTAAACTAGAATTAGGTTGGTCTATATCCAAAGATGGTGTTTCCTGTAAATTACTAAGTTGCCTGCGAGAACGATATACTTTCTCGTATTTAGAGGCCATTCTTAACCCAAAAACCTTACTACAATTAATTATTTTATCTTTCAAACGTTTTGATAGTTCTTCAACATTAAGAAGTGAAAATAGTTTTATCATAAACCGACTGTTTTGGATGACCTTTTGGAGTTTCTAACTATTAAATTCTATTAAATCTTTATTTTTTATTGTAACATCCGCCATTAAAAAAAGACTCTGTTAATCGCAACTCATAGCAATTAATTTTTTTTGGAAGTACTAAATTAATTTATGAATAGATTATTGAAAAATTGTGGATGTGTCCAAATTTTTTTATTTAACAACATCTTTATTAGATACGCTTAGTACAATCTTAATTATTATTATTATTACAATTAATTTATTACTACTTTTCCTATGTGCTTGGATTAATTAACAAGCAAGACGAGTGCGAGAAAATACATCAGTATGTATTCCTCAATTATAAAATTATAATTATTTATTAATTATTAACTTATAGCTATAGTTTACACTAATAATATACACTAAATGTTCACACAAGTTCGTATGGTTTTGTTCGTTTCAATCTCCTGACATCCTGCGCGCTGTCCAGCAGTTGTATTGCTTCCACGTTAGTATGATTTAGTAATCTTCTTTCGTGTTTCAAGGCAAAATTCTGCACAACTTCGCAAATCCATTTGATTTCCAGGTCATCGTGCAGTTCTTCATTGGTTACATAGCGATAGGCATTGGTAATCAATCGAAGAACCTTGTTTTGACAGCGCTGTATGACTAACTGATTTGAATTTTTAGTGCAACCCCATATTTGCACCCCATAGGTCCAAATTGGCTTTATAATTGTATTATAGATCAACCTCCACTACCACTAACCAGTATAGTTGTTTTATTTTGGTTCTAATGTGTTTTGCTTTTTGTCTAACGTGATGCTGGATGTGCCCAAATGAATTATTTTTTAATTCGAACAAAGTTTAAAATGCTGGAAAATTTATACAAATTTGGTTAGATATTTCTAAACTGTAAAAAACTTTACGATAGGTTGCATGTATAATTATATGAAGTATTTACCAAAAAATAATTTCTATATTATATAAAAACTACAACATTTGACTTAATCACAAAATATACAGGCTTTCTATGTTTTGAGTACTTAATCGTAAGTCTTGGCTGATGTTGACACTTCGAAGTTTAGAAACGTGGCTAAACAAGAGCGCGGCCAACCAAGATAAAGTGATGATTTTGTGTTATTTGGTGACAAATAGTCTGCCTAACAATTCAATAAAAATAATAAAATTTAAAAGTTTGAAATTCAGTTTTTAGTTACGATACACCACACTATGCGTCGTCGAGACAGGTTTTTCATTACATAAAATACTTTTTAAAAGTAAAATAAGTTTTATTGTCATAAACCCCTTCACATTTTATAGCTTATAATATACACTTTAGAGCAAGATTTAGCATAAGATATCTTACACTTACTGATTACATTTACAATCACTTACCGAAGTAACCTTCTACATCATAAAAAATACTTATTGCCCACTGACCCAACTCACTAAAGGTAATGGCAGAAATTCGCCTAATCCTTATCAACTAACTGGAATCACATTAGGTATCAAAATACATAACACTTCTTTTAATTCTGCTTCACTTCAATATTATACCCACTCTACCAAATATAAGATGACAAAGAAAAAAAAACTGTCAGAAATAGAAGAGTAAAATATGTTAAAAAAAGAAAAAGTATATCAAAAGGAAACTCATTAAAAAAAAAAGAAAATATTTTGACCAGTTGTTTCCCACAACATAATTAAAAGCCAAAAAAGGTAAAAAATATACACAATACAATATAATATGACCTCCAATATTTAATTAATAAATTATTTTTTTAAAAATCGTTTTTTCCTTAAAAAACATTAATAAAAAAACTGATTTCTGTGCTTGATCAATGTTTGCAAGAAATATAAGAAATATATCCACTCTGCATTAAACTGACATTACAATATGTCCTTCTAAACTAAAATAATTTGAAAGTCAGTGAATCGTAGAAACTAACAAAAACTCAAACTTAAATAAAAATCTTAGATGCTTAAATTTAAAAATCTAATTTATGTATTTCTAGTTAACAAAATTCCTGAAAATAATTTATTACATTAATCGTTAATAACCATCACAAAATAAATAAACACAAAAACTTATTTACAGTTCACCCCTATCACCTCCTGGTGTATATTTACTATATTTTTTATCCTTCCATCCTGAACTATGTGGACAATAGCAAGCTTTAGATTGAGCATCTTTATATGCTTTACAACCTAAAGCAAGTGTACCAGTAAATAGCATTTTAGCTGCACTTTTACAAGCTGAAAAATTAATAATGAACTTGAAATGGAAATTTTAATCCTAAAATAATAATACTTTTTATCATGGTTTGCCCTCCAACAGATTGAGAATAAGAATCACAATGTTTGTAGAGACATCGTTTAAATTCAACATCACAAGCTTCTTTATCTTTGTTACAGGTATCATAACAAATATCGTGAGCATTGCAACATTTTTGCATTGCAGTAAATGGTAAATAATCCGTCGATATTTTAACTCCAAGAGCACCACATCCGTCTGCACTTGGTACATGATTACGATTTGGTCTTGGAGCCGCTCCTAAAAATAAAGTAAGCAATAATGTTAGTATGAAATTTTAAATTGAGACGCTTCAATTTATTTATTAAAAAATCATATCGGCAACTATACACAATAACATATACTACTCGATACATAAAACCTTGACAACGATAATAGAAAACTAAATGTTAATTTAGTGTAGATTAGAGAACGACCTTCGTTATGAATTCGCAGTAATATATATTTCTAGAAATTCTTGTAAAAATGAAATGATTTTAAAGAAAGCCGATTAGCATAATAAATATCTTGAAATTTAGAATCAATGACGTTAAAGGTAATTGTATTTTTTTTCTTTTATTCAATACTACATAAATCTTTTCTAAATCTGATAAGATAAGATGTGATATGTGCAAAGTCATGTCCATGACTTCGCAAAATTGATTACAATGTATAACATACTATTGTTATAAACATACACAATGTGATAGAAATATCAATATTAGGACACGTGATATTTTGAAGGTTGATGACAATATAACTGGAAAAAACCCAAACATAAAAAAAATAATATGGCAACACCGCTAACTATTTAATTATAAACCCATGATTGATAGATGGCAAATTCAAAATTACACTTACCAGATGGACACTTAAAAATACATTCTTCTTCTACAGCTGCATCGAATATATCCTTAAATGTTTGAAAATTTTGAGCAACTTTTACAATATTTTGCAACACATCACCAAAAACGGTCTCAGCTGATATAATTGCATCTCGTAACGTTCCTAATAGTCCTGAGCCATAACCAGAATATATATATCCCATAAAAGTTAAACAATATATTGCAATCTTCCCATATGGTATATTCATACTGAAATTTTAATTTAAGTAATACACTTTACTTTAAGGTTAGGAAAATCTTGATTACTGTCAGTTTTCACTAAAACCTTTTTAAAATTACGTGTTTTTATTTTATTTGAGGAATGTGCTAAATATAACTGCATAAGGACAAAATGATATTAAAAAAAATGAAATAGAGTAACAGTTAATTTATTGGCTATCAATACTGTTCTATTATAAAACAAGCAAAATAAATATTACATTCAATGTTATAAAAGCATGAGATAATATTCAAGAATTTGAAACCTCTAAATTTACTTAACCAGTGGTAACAATTCTCCTTTATCATAAAGGGCTTTAACATCTGATCCTCCTCCAACACAATTTCCTTTTATAAAAACTCTTGGTACCTATAATAAGTAATGCTAGAATATTTGCAACTATAAGTAATAAAAATTCATACTGTTCGTGCACCAGTGATTTGTGCCAATATTCCTTGAATCTCTTCTCCATCATTCCTCAAATCCAACTCAATTGTTGTGTACTTTTGCTGGATTTTGTCAAATACCTAAAAACGATGGTAAAATTAAATAAACACTAGTTTAAAACTAACTAAAACTTAAACTAACCTCTTTAGCTAATCTGCAATAAGGGCAATATGTTTTTGAGAAAATTACAACATTATCACTTGTAATTAAATCTTTAACTTCAGTTGCTTTTGGTGAAGACATGTCTGCAGATTTCAATCTGAAATATACATATTTATTAATACTAGATAAGTAATTTTAAAGCATTTAAAAGTTATATATACTAAGAAAATATACTTTTAAAAGGCTTTAATTAGAAATTACCCCAATCACCACAATTAAACCAATCAAACAGGAACTACCGCTGACTTGAAATGGAAATAATACGTAAAAATTTGCCTTTTTATACAGCAATCAACACCACAAGAAAATTTAATGTCTTGAATGATTCAATCTTTATTTTTTTGTCATTTGGAAATCATGTGAGTAACGTATATTTAGTTGCCTAAATTAAATAATTTATTTATATTTTATAAAGTTAACATATATATATATATATATATATATAGTTAAAGATACATTATACAAAGTTTAAATTTAACTACTTTACATTTAATTAAATAATATTAATTTACTCAGAATAACAAAAATAAAGAGTATAGTATGAAGTGATATATTCATACAAAAATAAACACAACGTAAAATTATATTGACTAACTTTTTATAGAGAAATATCTCATTTTTAAATAAAAGTTGATTATTTGATTTACAATTTATTTTAGTTAATGTTACTATAACATAAAAATAATCATTAACATAAAATTTTGTGGCTAATCGAAAATTATAATTCTTACCCTAAAACTTTCACAGATAATTTTCTTTATGGTTTAACAACATTATACATAATTAAATATAAAATATATAAATAGAAGAATAAATGATATATTATTTCAGTACAAACAATTTATAAATATTAATGTAAGAGTACTTACCCTTAATTGCATATTTTATTAATAAAATTTAATAACAATTAATCTTGAACTGTTAGTATAACGACGATACTAGCATTAATATTACAGTTATAATGATCGATAAATTTAGAATTTACTATTACTTTAGACTATCTATCTCTATTACTTAAAAATTGTGATTTGACAATTTGATCATAAAAAAAACAGAATTATTTTCTAAGCATATTTAAACATATTCACTTTTTATTCGAAAATTAGATCACCATAGTAATTTGTTACTGCTCTTCTTAACTAGAATGCCATTAGCAAAATATATAACTTTGTACATCTTTATTAGATTATCAATATACAAACCACTTTATTTTATTCAATTTTATTTAACTTCGTTAGACGCTCGATTACCCTTAATAATGAGTCCATTAAAATTAATTTCGCAATTAAAGATCTAGTTTCCTCACTATTGCATAGGATAATTAGGCATATTTAATTATTACAAGATATTTTTGATAGTAGAGACAACTGCAATTATTAAAAATAATATAACTGAATCATTATCATATAGGACTGCTTACAGTAATTGTGTGTGAAACTGGATGTTGAAACAGGTTTTAAAGAAATTTTTGCAACTGAAAATTATAAACGCAGATTATTAATATAGTAGATTTAACATAGATTTAGTATCAGATTCTATGAAATTAAATAAGCAATAAATAATAACAAGTGATTAGTTTTTATTAACACAAAACATCAACAACATTTAGTAAAAAGTAATAAAAAAACACAAAGGTACAAATGCGGTATCTCACAAAGTCAATATTTTGTGAAAGTGAGAGGAAAATTCATTACACCAATAACCATTTCAAAATCAAATATGTTTTAAGGAGAGGTTTAAAAAATGATAAAACCATTAAATTGATACAAATATGGATCATTTGTTGTATTTTCTGTAGCTAGCGTAACTTGGAAGAAATTTGTTCAATAAGAATGTCAACCCGCTCACTAGTACCTCTAAAGGTTTTAGGTTCTGGACCAATCATCTGAATGAGTTGAGGTACTTCTTGTCGTGAAACGTCCGCAAACCTAGCTAATGCTTTCATACATCTAAATAATTGCTCTTCGGATGGTTTTTGATTGAAGTACTGAAGTAGTGCCATGGTAATTTCTACAGCAATGTCATCAAAAACCTAAAAACAAACAATTTTGAAGTAGAAAACATTACAAAAATGGTATCAGAATATTAATATTATATATAGTCTATAATTAATATTACGATATGGATCATCATTTGATTTATTTTTGTATTTATTAAGTAAATATTCATTGAGTTTCGAATCATGAACCATCACAGAAATTAAATTTTCCAAGCCAGCATAAATACGGAAGAAAGACATTTTTCAGAAAATACGTTAAAATCAATTTTACAATATAACAATCAAGATTAAAAACTAGCTTGCCTAAATGCTTTCTGTGTTTTGCTAATTCTTCTGTATGGCTCTTGACCTTGGACACTGTTCAAGTATGTACTCAATATTGTATTAAAAAAACATAGATTATTTGGACATGCTTGCCGAATGAAGGGTAAATAAATCCTCAGACTTCTGTTGTGAAATCCACTCTTTGAATAGAAGGCGCAAAAAGAAACACCAAAAAAGGCTTGGATTAAAATTCTAATAATTTATATGTTCCTGTTTACTTATTAGCAACATTATCGCACTTATAAATGACAAACCATCGCTGTGAATATTAAACGTTTGTCTGGAATATTAAAGAAACTATAACACAGAAATATTATTATGTCGATTTTGATTATAAAGTCAACTTTTCGTCAACATAGGAGAGAAGAATTTTAAGTTTTCACATACATCCTAAGCTAATGACTATTTGGTATGGGTTTTCAAATTATGCCATAATTGGTCCTACTGGTCTAACAGTAAAAGTGAGGTTGTTTGTGGGCATCATAATAATTTAGACATATAATAACTTGAATTTTAACATGATTGCGCAACATACCAGCTGCAAAATGGCTAACATTACATATTAAGTACAGTTGTCTAACGTTAATTTGAGAGTGCGCAATTTAATGATGATTTTTTAATTTGATGTCAAACTATAAAAATCCAACGTCCACAGTTGAGAAAATTATTCTCATTAAGTAAAACCAGTAAAATTGATCCGCAAATGTTAGTATATTCAAGTTTGGGGTAAAAAACCGAGGTACTGTCAAACCAGTTACTTAACTGAAATTCTTTTCCAAATAACTTGAATAAAAGAACCATCTTAAAAATATCTGAATATATAATTTCAGTAGCACTGCCAAAAAGAAATATATATATATATATATATATATATATATATATATATATATATATATATATATATATATATATATATATATATATATATATAATTATATATGGGATACACACCACTGTTTTTACTTCCTTCGCTGCTAAATTGTAAATAATAGCCGATCCACGATCTTGAAGAATAGGATTATCTGACAGTAAACAATGAACAGAAACTTTTGTTGTTACCCTTATGTTACTAATTTGTTGGGTATTATACTGCCACTCTGATATGTATAGAAGCCATTCAGAGGAACTGAGATTTTCAAACATATTTGCCATCTATAAAAAATAAATAAATAATTTTAAAAATTAAATTAAATTTATACTTACAAACAAAGCTACAGCTTCCTGTTCCTCTCTACTCAGCCTATCAATTTCATAGGCAAAGTTCATGAGAACATGATCTTTTCTATCTTGATGAAGCACCAGAATAACATCATCCTTAAGAGCGGCCATAGCAAGCAAATTCATTGTCTTAACTCTTACATCAGCAGGGAAATTTTTATCATTAAGTAGGCGATCTAATTGAATTAAATTTTAATGCCAAATATTTAAATAATTAGTAAAAAATTGTGTTACTTATATAATCTAAAAATCCATCACTGAGTGCCCAACTGCCTTCATCTCCAATCATATACTGCTGAAGTTCTTCAGTAGACTTTTGCTCTTCTGGACTTAATTTACCATCAATTAAAGCAACCAAAGAATCAAATTCATCTTTTACATCAATAAGATCCTTAAATACAATTGGGGGATCTCTTGCCTTTTTCTTTTCTTCCTCCTCCTTGCGCTCTTCTTCCTCCAGAGCTAAAACTTGTTCTGACGGAAGAGTTGATTCAGGGTTACCGTTCACAGCAGCAGTGTCGGCCATCGTTATATCCTATTGAAACAAATAAAACCGTTTTATGTGAAGGAAACCAAATTTGGAAATTATTTTGATTTAGTATAAAACAAAGTCGCCTTTTCTGTCCCTATATCCCTATGTGCGCTTAAATCTTTAAAACTACGCAACGGATTTTGATGCGGTTTTTTTCAATAGATAGAGTGATTCAAGAGGAAGGTTTATATGTATAATACATGCATAATATACTAAGGCAACATTGCTAATTTTAGAGGTTTCTAACGTGATGTCGTAAATTAACCTATTTTTTAGGCTTATTTAGCAATTAGCAAAAACGCTGCTAGATCAAATTAATGTACTACAGTATTGTACACCATAAAAAGGTCTACAAAAAAGTCCGCGATGGTATATGTTTATCTTTTAGGGATAACCCACATTAACCATTTTTATTGTTTACTTTTTACGTGAGAAAATGGCTTATTTACGAAGCTATTTTAAGCAATACGGCATTAATCCTTATCGAATTAAGTACCTTAAATACAGTGTGCAATTAATATAGATCAATATGGTTCCTTACAGCATGTAAATTAAACAAATATTTTCGGAGATATTACAAATTTAAAATTTGCGTTTAAAAATGTGTAATGTAATAAAAATTGTATGAATTTAGATATTCCAAAGATAGCAGGAAATCTTCATAGTAAGTATAGGGGAAGAGGAATTGTTTTACTCCAAATTTAATGCGTGCAGGCCAAGGGCAGTAATGAATGAACCAAAAATACTGGATCGATTTTAATCATGTTTTCATTGAGTGACATAGGCATATATATTTTATGCCCGTGCAAAGTCGGAGCGGGCCGCTATGTTTTTATATACAACGTTCATATTTTTTCTGTAGTGTATTTAATTTAGTATCAGCATTGCACCCGTGCGAAGCCGGGGCTGGTCGCTAGTATTAGTATAAAGCAGAATTATCTTCAAAGATATATCTCGGTTTCACTATAACTGTTAACTGTTTTAAATATATATAAAATTTTAATTAAACTTAAATGTTACATTACTCAATAAAAACCACTCAAATAAAGTTAAAATAACTTTAAAACAGCTAAATACTATTACTTCTCTTTTAGAACGTTTGAATACTTACTTCTAATTCAGCTGGAACTACACCACCTTCTTTTAATATCTTCCTGCGTTTCTTTTCTTTTTTGCGTTCTTTCTTGGCAAGTTTCTCTGTTAATGTTTTCCTACGTTGCTCCAAGAGAAAGCTGTTGTATCTGTTTGAGATAAACATAGTAACAATACTAGATGGTTTACAATAAAGACAGTGAATTAATTTTGAGGATTTTTTTAAAATTTAAGGCTTTATTGAAAAAATTAAGAAAACATTAGAAACTACTTTCTCTCAACTCTGACAATATTTGAATTCATATGGAAAAAACTATACATCTCGAAAATGTATGCTTTTAATAACTTATACACTTTATTAGTGAAAGCCTATTGATTGAATATAGCGCATTTGCTTGTTCCATCGATTGGTTGGCAGTTTTATTTACTTTGATTTCATTTTTCCATATTCATAGTTTTTCAGTTGTTGACTTAATTTATAAAATGTATGAAGATTATCACTTATTGGCTTTGTCATTATCATAATATTCAAACAGCATTTAATTATACGCCCTAGTTTTTTCAATTAAAGAAAAAAATTCAATTCAATGACATATATTTTAATCAATATCTAAAAATGTCTGCTGTAAATCCATCAGAATTAGTTCAGATAGTATTTTTGGTAATTTCAAGCAACATTTTTAAGTTATGGTTCCACTATGCAAGAATCATTTATGCAACTGTCTCTCAGATATTGGTCAGGAGTGCTAGACTATTTCTATGAAGCCAAAACAATACCCAGCATAGGTATATAGAAAACTTTTCACGAGATATGCATACCACACACAAAAGAAACAAATATGGCAAAAATTGTCATCTGCAAATTTTTCACAAAATGCTTTGTATTAATAGAACAACTTTGTATAAATATTCATAAGACAAGACAATTTTTGCATAGTGGAATCCTTAAAATATAGATGAAATGTTTATGAAGTATGAAAAATATTTGTATTAGACATTTACTTACCCAAAATTATTTAGTCACACTGTTAATATCACTCTCAAAGAAAAACTTGAAATTTTATTAGGTAAAATTTAAAAATAAAATTTTGAAAAAGGAAAGTCGTTCTACAGTGCTTAAATATTTATTACTATAAAATAATTTATTAACTGTTAGATGTTAACAATACTTTTAGTTATCCACATTAAAAAAAAAAAAAGAAATAAATACAAATTTAAAATTACCTAATAACATAATCAAGTGAATTTGAGTAAAAGCCTTTAAAGCATCAAAACTAGTTAAATTTGTTTATAGTTGTTCATTCACATATATTTACGACAATGTGCATTTAACATTGCACATTGTAAAATGACATCAGCCTCCCTCTTCACTCTTATCCACACCATTAACCTTACTTTCTGACCTGGCTTCCTCAATTTCCTTGGTTAGATCAGGGGAATTTTCTCTAGAGAATCTTCTCTGTTCTTCAGCAATTGGTCTAGCACTCTTTTCCAACTGAGCAACAAGGGCAGGTACAGCAGGGCCAAGACTTGAGTTTAAAACCTCGTTTGGAAGATCAAGTATATACTTTGGAATATTAGCAGAACACAGAAACTGGGCAATCTCTTGAGAAAAATTATTGCAATTATTGTGCAACAGTTGATAGTTACTTCCTCTAAAAGAAATACAACTCATGCATACTTAATTTAGACATAAAATAAATTCCACCTACTCAAGACTATTTTAATACTGTAACTATACACATGGTATTTATGAAAGAAATATGTCAAAATATCAGAAAGCTTATTTTTGTAAATAACCTACTTACGAATAATTTGTTTCAGAGAGTCCACTCAAATATTGAATAAATACAGAATATGGTATTTGAGTTTCTCCTAAAAGTTTAATCTCCTTTGGAGTACCTAATGCTGTTGAACCCTAACAATAAAACAAATAGAGAAAATTTTAAAATAGAAAACATTCAATTTAAAACAAAGGCATTAATTTACAAGTAATCATAAGGTTAAATATGAAAAGTATAAATATTATAAGATGTATGTACATTATAATAAACAAATATTTATCATTAATTAGTAATATATTTGAAAATTAATATTTACAGTTGTTTCCAGTAAGCTGAAATATTTATAGACCCACTACCAAATTTAGAACTTTCACGCATTAAAACTCTAAACTGAACTAAAATCTGTTTTAACAGAGCCATCTTACTGGTGTAATTTTACTCGGAAAATTTAGCTAAAAATAGTTCTTTCCTGCAGTGCCAATAGTCGCCACTTCTACATTTTCTAAATGTTTATAAATAAAGAAAAAAACAAGTTGCTAGGTGCCAAAATATTCTTGTATTTTGATTCCCGAATAATAAAAAAGTTTTCTTCCCTAGAATAATCATGTAATTTAAAAACCTACTTACTGGATTACAACTTTCTACTCCTCTGGATCCAAAAAAGTATTCTCTATTATAAACCACAATAGATGTATGCCATATACCATCAATTTTCTTTCCTAAATATAATGATTAGTTTGAAAGAAATTTTAATAGTATTAATTCATAGTATTACCAATTAATATCGGAGAAAAATGGGCTGCCATCCCAAGAGATAAATCATAAATGTATAACTCTACTTTGTGTGATTCCATAATTTAAACTATCAGAACAATATTTAGTTATTGAATAATAAGTTAATTAAGATATTTACCAAGCATTCAATAGTTACAAATTGCAGTCCAACTACAATAAACACTTTAAATCTTAGGCTAATAAATACCGACTGTTTTTCAAAATAAACCAATCAAAAAATTATTGATTTTGCACTGTCACCTGTCACCTGTTATGCCAGTACTTTCTAGAATGAGTAATTTTTGCATTTTGCGCCACTTGGATTCCCGCCATAATAGTAATATTTTAAGTTTTGTTTAGAATGGGGATTCAAACACAAACAAAAAAAGTCAGCATCAACATATAATACATGTGCAAAATGCTATTTATAAACTCAATATATACTGTACATTTTAATATGCGTACACACATTTTTCTATTATTGGTTAATATACTCAAAATCATTAAAATATTGTTATTAATAGAGATTCTATCATTAAAATGAAATTCTTTTAAAAATCTACAGTTATGATCTTGAAAAAAATAAGATAAAAAATTTTGAACTAGTGCTTTTCGATTATATTATCGAAATATATTTAGAGGGATCGAGAGATTCCCCAACTCTAATTTGGACCAACTTTTTCGAACGCATTACAAAAATCTAGGGACTTTTGCTTATTTTGTTTTAATACCAGTCAGTAGTTATAAAATTTTCCATAAGACTTTGATGACAGGTAAACTCAAAAGTTCAGAAGATAAATAATACATTTTAGTTCATGATGTCTTGGGATAAACAACTGGTAAGTATCTCATACGTTGTAAATATTATGTTTATTGAATTGAGTGAACCTTCTAAATAGATTTTTATTTTCAAATTTAACTTGTCATTTAAATAACCTCAATGTTTCAAAAATATCATCAGTGACAAAGATTTATTTTTAAAAATTTTAGTTATTACGAATCCAAAGTCCCGAAGGGACAAAAAGGATTGAAATTAGTTCTTCGTCTACTACATGCCAACTTTTTGAAGCCATTTATGAAACTTTCAATTTGAATAGTTTTGGTTTTGCACTGTATAAACAAAGAAATAGAAAAGATGAAATATCAAGCAGCAAGACAAAATCATTAAAAACAGTGGGCCTTAAACATGGGGACATGATATATTTATGTCCTCTCAATGGATCAGTTTTGTTTGCTGTAAGTAAGTGTATTAATTTTCAGATCAGTTTTCAATTAATATTCTTTTGTAGACAAATACCCCTGCTGGTGAACCAGTTTCAGAAGCTGGTCCTTCAACTAGTTCAGGAGTTGGAACTAGTTCTAATAAAGTATTAGCAGTTCAGAAATCATTTATAAAAGAAGATGAAGTTGACCAGTTACTATATAAAATGGATGGAAGAATTGAACGAAAAAAAGATGACAAATTGTAAGTAATGAGTATAGCTAATAATTTCAGGTATACAATATATATATATATATATATATAACTTTTAGATGTCGTCATAATTCCAATTCTAAATGTGTTCATTGTTCGCCTCTAGAACCATTTGATGACAGTTATTTAAAAGAACACAATATTAAGCATTTGTCATTTCATTCTTATTTACGGAAAATGATGTCAGGAGTAGATCGTGGAAAATTTTTAGCTCTAGAGGATATATCTTGTAGTATTAAAACTGGATGTAAAGATCATCCACCATGGCCTAGAGGAATTTGTTCTAAATGCCAACCAAGTGCTATTACTTTAAATATGCAGGTAAATATGAGTAGTGATATGATATGAGTAATTAACAGCTGAATAAACATAATATATGTACAATAAAAAATTACTAAGAATTGAATAATTTGTTTTATATCACTGATTATAATGAAATATCTTTATTAATTTTAGTCATATCGTCATGTGGATAATGTGACATTTGAAAATACACAACTGGTTGAAAAGTTTCTAAATT
Source organism: Rhynchophorus ferrugineus (assembly GCF_030347505.1). NCBI lineage: Eukaryota > Metazoa > Arthropoda > Insecta > Coleoptera > Curculionidae > Rhynchophorus > Rhynchophorus ferrugineus. Next base: position 57,165,450 of record NW_027472580.1, on the reverse strand, counting down.
ATTGGAGAGTGACTGGACATCAGAGAATAGGATATCTCTATGGCTATTATGAAATTCATTCAGATGTACCTTTAGGTTTGTCTTTTATTATTTATTATATATATTCATAATAAAAAAAATTTAGAAAAGAACTTTATAAAAAAAGAACCATTAAATTCCTTAATTAAAATATTTTAGGTATAAAAGCAAATGTAGTAGCCATATATGAACCTCCGCAAGATAGTTCTAGAGATACAATTCGTTTGTTGAAGGATGACAAAGCTGATGTGGTAAATGAGATAGCCTCATCATTAGGTCTCAGGAAAGTTGGTTGGATTTTTACTGACTTGTTACCTGATGATATTAAAAAAGGAACTGTAAAATACACCAGAAATGTAGAATCCCATTTTCTCTCTGCACAGGTAAATTATTTATAATTTGAATAATGAAATAAAGACATCTATGATTTAATATTAATTGCTAGTTAGTTTGAAAAAAGTTTTACCAAACATTCTTTTCTATTTTGTAATTGTTGTATTTAATTTTAATAATTGAAATAGGAATGCATTATGGCAGGGAATTTTCAAAATCAACATCCCAATATCTGCAAATATGCATCCAGTGGTTCTTTTGGTTCTAAATTTGTTACTGTTTGTGTGACAGGTAGGTTTATTTGTACATTTAATTTTATCTGAATTTCACTTTTAATAATTATTAATTTTAGGTGACAAAACAAATCAGGTTCATATGGAGGGATATCAAGTATCAAATCAGTGTATGGCTTTAGTAAAAGACAACTGCTTGTTACCTACTAAGGATGCACCTGAATTGGGATATGTTCGTGAATCATCTGATAAACAATATGTTCCTGATGTTTATTATAAGGTAAGTAACTTTTTTTAAATAGAAGTAGTGGATATAAATATATTTTTCAAGAACTGAATATTTAAATAATTATTAAAAACAGTGTTACACATAGCTTGTTGTATGCTTTTAGTCATAGCTATATAGCAATTTATTTTATGTCAATTGGTAAATTTATATATCTAAAATAATCACAATATAATATCCTGATTTGTTGAAATTTCAAACTATAACCTTACTTATGATTTATCTATAAAAACATAGCATATAATTAAAGAAAGAAGAGAATTTACAGTTAATAATGAAAATAGCTTCAAACATTAAATTATTGAATGAGTAGCATTAAAGTAATATGTAATATATGAAGTGATGTAATGAGCCTGTATACTAATGTTTAAATTACATAAAACAAACTATTCCAGATGTTCGGTGACTAAGAATTGTCGGATTATGGAGTTTTTTTATTTGTTGGCACTACTGAAAATGTTTTGTTTAGCACATATATCTGAAATATTTTAAATATAGGATTTATATAGTGAAAAACAAATGAAACAATATTTTTCACAGATGCGGAAAGTATTTTTATTTGAAATTATCTAACATGAGGTGGTAGGTACTCACTTATCACAAATATTAGTCGGGTAACAAGGCACATACACTCCTACATTGAGTATCGCGTTGAAAGGTGAGGAAGAACAGTACCCCCACAATCATATAACGTTCATTAAAGTTAGTCGATTAATTTGCAGCTGTCTATGGTAATTACGCTGAATTGATGAAATAGCATATGCCAATTATAACTGTAGGGTAATATGATTCTGGGTGTTTACACGTTTTGGGGTTAGATATATGTTATTCGGTTTTTGTACTGAGCTACATTTATGTAAATACGTGGCTTCAACATTATACGCTGTCAGTTTTCTAATACAACCTTTAGCGGTTATCATAAGTACTGATACTACTTGGACATGTGCCACTGATTTTACCTCCTAACAATACATTTACTACCAAAAATTTTTATACAAAGTTTTGCACACGGTATACGATTTACAATTAGTATATTATATACAGAGCAACTCCAATCAGGAGATAATTTTGGTTTAACACTGCATTATTAGTTCCATGTCATAGTTCATATCTATATTTTCCTTATTATCAAATTTGGAACTATGATTTAAGAAAGAAATTTTATGATAAAGTTATCAAGTACAGTCAGTCGACAAACAAGACCAATCATGTACTTAAAGTTTATTATATTTACTTTTACAAAACAGAATTACATTTACATCAAATGTCTACATTTAAATGATACACTTGCTTATATACTAGCGAATGTTAGCGGCGATAAATATTTCTTTTATATCTGTTATCTATTGTACCAAAACTAGATTCAGCCGTGTGGTTTTTTGTATCTCTTTCAGTCGAATGCCTTTTGTACTATTTTCTTTCTTAATTTGTTACATTATTTTTGTTTTCCGCGTTAGTCAAGACTATACAATGGTTTGTGATGAAAAACGTTAGATCTACCAAATGTCGCGATCTAAAAATCAGATTGTAAGGCACAAAAGAATATTTTGAATGCGAGAATTTGGAAAAAAAATATGATATGCATGTCGGACACTATTAGTACAAGAATTCGTTGTTCGTTGAGGTCGACTGTTAGTGAAGAAGGTGAAAACAGCAGTACTTTAAATTACCAAATTTATTTTTATAAAGCCACAAAGTGCTGTCTGTTACAACAATGCGTTTTCTCTTTGCTTTGTATAAATAAATATTTTTAACGATCTTCTTAATATTAGGCCTTTGTTTTCTACATACTTTCCCATCTCATTTTACTTGTACTACATTTTTTACATAACTTTGGTTAATGTAATTTTTATGTAAGTTAATACATCGGCGATTTGGAAAATGTTGTGGTTCCAAACAGCAGGCTATACGGTTTGTAGCCACTCAATGTATAATAACAATGTATTAACATACCAATCTGAAACTTAAAGTAAAACGAAATATTTTTAAAACTATACCATTTATAGTGCAAGTTTAGATTTATTGCACTGAAACTAATTCTATAAGGTACAGTAAATTAAATGTACTATAATATATAGTAATAAATATAAAAATTAGGAAGCATTTTTTATATAAAATGAAAACTATATATCTAGTCAAACGTTAATGTGGAATTTTAGTTGTTTATCTCGTTTTCAAATAAATTAATTCGATAGAATCTTAGCATCCGGATTAATTTCGTATGATCGTCGTTAAACTCTGATATCTTTAACATTCTTTCTCGTATCTCTTCCGTTTAACACTAACGTAACAAAGACTATATTATAAATCTAACGTTCACAAGCTAAAAAATCGACAACAATAAAAAATATCGGTCCATATGCTCTTTCGATATTTATACGAAAATATAGATATATTTCGAAATTCGTTTTAAGCTTAGACATTATATCATCACGCTGGGATGTTTTGAAGCTACACATAAAAACATCTATTTTTTGTTGAAGGTTTAAGCTAAGACTGCTGATTACATCGAATAGATTTTTTGATTCTTAAAACTACATCGACGGTTCCTTATATGGTTTGAAACGAATTGATGTTTTGTAGAAACTGTGTTTATTAAATACTATATATTTGGAGAGCTGTCCCAGAAGTATCGCGTATCTGAGGAGCTTGGATCGTAACGGACATTTCTGATCGATTGTGAACGGATTTCGAGACTAAGTGTTTCTACAAAACATCCGAATCTCATTTTTTGACGGTAATGTGATAAATTCTTCTCAGATCTTTTCAATTTTGTTTTGATTAGTCGCGACGTTTGAGTGTAATTAGAAATTGAATTGCTATGTAGGCACAGTCTTGTTATCGAGAATATATTATACTGATTCCATCAAAAAATGAGCTCTTTAGTTCGGTTCGGAATATTAAATCATTTCACCGGAAACTACAAAAAATATGTTTCTCTTTTTGGCTAAAACTTGCCTGTTCGTTCGAGTGCTTCGCGCGCGCTTTCTCCGTCCACGAGTAAAGAAACCAGATTAATTGGTTTGATTATGTTCAGTTATTGTCACACCTACGAAAACTAGCCCTACGAGCCTAGACTAAACCTACTTTCACCTACTACTGGAGCTTTCCGCATTTAGCTATCAGTATGTTTTTCTTGGGTTTGCCAGCTGTGTCTCCATACGTGCTAATCTTCTCTACAAGTTCCAGGCCCTCGACAACATGGCCGAAAATGGCTGTGAATCCTCTCATCTCCTGAAGGATGATCCGGAACTGTGATCCAACCATGCCCAGATTATCGTGACGTTTTTGAGTGCGTCGCATTCCGACCGTACCACGAGACGCTACGAGTTTGGTATCATCGGGCAAGAAATACGATTCTTCAAAAATCGATCTGCCACCACGACCGTTATTCAACTCAAAGTCACCTGTAATAACACTTTCCCCTTCCCAACACTGAAATATTTGACAACCCTTATAACCCATACCCGCTTCCCCTGTAGTCAGCACACCAAAGTTTTTGGCCATTTTCGGAGCAACATCTGCACGCACTTCAATGACAATACGACCTATTTGGGTTCCATTCACCTCTATGTTGAAGAAGTATAGTGGACACATATTTGATGGATTTCGGATCTGTGGCGACGGCACCATCGGTTGCATCATCAAATTGTTATCCTGATAGATATTTTTCGGCGTGGCTAGCATTGGCGGAGCATTGTGGGTGTGACCGAGGTAGTTGATCGGAGGTACAACGGTTTGGTTGTGATTTAAATTATGGTTGTGATTATGGTAGTCCAGCATGCCGTTGACCGGTTGTTTTGACAGCACGTGGCGTGAATATAATTGCGACATGCAATAATTTGCAAGAAATAGAATTGGATTCTGTTGAGAGGGAGGTAAAACACGAGAGTTACTTGGAAAGGCGCCCTCCCCTGCATGCATGTTGCTTAACGCTTGCTTCAGCAGTTGGAAGTCGAATACAACTGACGAGTTGCGAATCAGATCGTCCAGTTGGCATTGCAAATACATTTCGTGGTATCGCATTTGCAGACGTTGCTTCTCGATATTCACGCTGGAATAGATGCCGTGCACGTCAGAAAGGCTCTCGGCCATGGACAGATTCAGTCGTAGCTTTGCAAGCAAGTCGCGGGTTTCTCCGATCTCGAAATGGGATGCGTTGTTTGTGAGGTCGGATTCTACGTAGGTTTTTAACGTTACGCACGCTTCCAGTATCTTGACCAAGAATTCTCGTTGTTGCATGGAAAATCTCTGGATTTCAGACAGCATCTTATTCATCGACGCAAGATCTATCTGCATTTCCGCAACCAACTGTTCCTTAGCTTCCGCATGAGATTTTACTTTATGATTGGCGTGTTCGGCTGTAGCGGCACAGGCTCGACATACGGGCGCACAACAAGAATGGCACCATAACACCAACGGCATCGCGTGGGTGTGGCAGCTTTCAGATCCCACCTGTAAGGCAACATTCGCATTAATTATCTGTTATCATTAACAATCTTTGTATTAATACATACTTTCGGTTGGACAGCGGGTGTCTTATCGGGCGGTTTGAGACCGAGGCTTAGTTGCGAAAAGTTCTTGGCGAGGCACAATATCGGCGTGTACGTGGGCAACGATTCAGGACCCATCTCGCCAATCTCGGTTCGCTTCCAGCAGTAAACGCAATATATCTCCTGGCCCTTGGCGAGACTAGAGCGTATACACTGCAGACAAAAGTAATGTTTGCACGAAAGCAACTTCGGGCTCAGGTCTGAATCATTGAACTTTTGTTTGCAGTAACCGCATACCATCAGCTCTTCGAATTCTGATGCTACAGGTTCCATTTCTGCGATAAAAAATATGTATGAGAATAGTGATAATTAGTCATCGATTACATTTAGTTTCATTTATTTATGGGTTAATATTTTATCAAACAGAATAATTGTTTTAAAAAGAAAGAGGTGGTTTTTCAATGCAATAAAATAACGATGATATATAGGTTTGATAGCGTTTCGTTTTAGCGAGTTTTGATAACTTGTAAACGTCTAAGATTAGTTTTTTAATAGCTCTTTATACTTTCTTGGGTCTGGAATGTTTGTAGTCTCCCATTTCCAGTATTGAATTTTCAGCCATCGAAAAAGCAGAAAAAAATGGATCGATATAAACCATGTTCGTTGAAAATCCACAGGCATATTTTGTGTTATTTAGTTTCGTTTTTATTTAATTAAATTAGATATCATTCGAATTCTAATATCAGCTATGAACATGGATGTTTAAATGAACTGGTTGTTCATTCAAATTCAAAAATAATAATCCTAAAATCTATTCGGTGCAGAGATAAATCAGTAATAGCTTTACTAAAAGAAGTTGTAAATTTTCATTTTAAAATTTCACAATCGACAATTTTTGTTTGTTAAATGATACATTTTTATCTCGCCGGCGAATGGGCATGCAAGATAAAGTGCCTAATCTCTGTCGCACCGATAAAGTTCTGGAGCTATGGGAACGTTACACAAACGAATATATATTTTCTATCTTCCCATTGTTGTTTGTTGAGGAAGGTATATGCCATTCTTATTCCGTTTGTCTTTACGGACTGTCAGCAGTTTCGGTTGTTAAACGTGAACTAATGGGTCGTAAGGCCAAGGCAGTTGAAATAACGAACAGAAAATTGTAAATATAGGCTAATGTTTTAATCAATGAGGGATTAATTTTTATTCATGGCCATCTTTTAAGAAACATTTAGAAAATTAAAGCTGTTCAAATCCAAAATTAAAGTTTGAATTGTAGTATCTTTAATAGTTATGTGAATGTCTCATTTTTTAAAATTGAAAAATAAGATTAAATTATTTTTTGGCGAATATTTGTGCGAACGAATTTTACGTGGAATGCTAATTAATGTAGGCTGATTCATGTGCCTGTGAAAACCTACATAAATATTTAAAGAAATAAAACTTTCTCGTCATTTTTAACGACATTTAAAGGCATCTTTTGTACCGAACGGACGGAATTATTTAAAAATACAAACAACATAGATAACAACAATTATTTGTTATATGAAAATATATATACATATATTGATTGGGACGACCTTGAAGGCCACCGACATTGTGCGTATACAGGGTAAAATTTCGGTTGGGATGTCCAACTTAGGCATTTTGACACCGAAAATAAACCTAGTTACCATCTTCAACGGTCAATTTTAGCTTTTTAATGGGAGCGAACCGATCGGCGAGAACTGAACGGTGATTAAAGATCCACTGTAGGCAACGTATATATGGCATTTTTACAGATATATCAGAAGTAACTTATAATAATATAATAAGGTTGAAACGGCGAAAAAATACAGTACATATCTGTAAAGAGACGTGCAACAACTTAACACAAATTATCGGCAAACATTTCAGCTGTAGTATAGATAGTTGACCGCAAATATTTATAAACAAAGATGTCACCACTTCGAGAAATATTTAAGACAAAAGACGAGATACTACAACAGCGCGGTTAATAACATTTCACAGCCATGTATTTATGAATTAATATTCAAAAACAGTAATACGGCCTATGAACTAGAATTTATAATTTTACATACATGTCACCACGTACAAAAATGAGTTTTATTGTAATGTGAAGCGAAACACAAGAATTGATAATATAGATTCTTCACATAAATATAAATATGTAACAGTCTGCTATTGCAAAAACAGACGTATAATTTTTTTAATAAAAAAAACAGAAATAACAAGTCAATCTGCCAAGCACTTTTTTGTTTATGTTAATATTAGAGTGTAGGTAAATTCAATTGTGCAACACGTTCATTTCGGGATAAGTGAAAAAAAGTGGTTACTATCTATGCTCGAAAAATTCAATTAATCAAAATTGACCTGTCTATTAATCGAATCTCATCAACTATGTTTTCAATTGGTTAAAAAAACGCAATACGAAAAGCTATAATGAGGTAAATTGTGACGTTTGTTAGAAAAGTCTTTGCGCAAAGTTCACTACTACAACAAATAATTTTAACCTAAAATACGTTTTTAATCAGGTCATTGTATTTGTGAAATGTGATTTCGCGTATTAATGACTAATTCGGTAATTACTCCAAGAGTATTTCAAACCTAAAAAATATACTGTAAACACAGACATTTTTGTATAACACATATGTGATAAATAATAGGTAAAAATTAAATGTAATACTGTACATTCATTAAGTATTACTATGTTGTTTGGTTGATGGTTGAATATTGATGAATTTTAAACTGGTTATGCAAAAATTTACGTACATTGGCTTAATTTAAAATATCACTAACACATCAAGATAGGATAGAAAATCGTATTTTGATTGTAGAATTTTATTCCTAAAAAGGATAATAGAAAAGTATATTCTAAATGCATTTACGTTTTGTAAGTTGTAAAAAGTTTTATTGTCATGATGCAAATAAAAAAACACAATACACATTTCTTTATAAATATTATCAATCCTAATATAAATATTGTCAATACTTAAAATATGACCAGCGGCATAGTAAAAGTTAGTTAACTAAAACAAAGGGTAACTTATTATATAAGAGCACATTCATTCATTCGATTGTTCCCATATTTTGGAAATATAGAAATTACTAGGAATATCCCACGTGTAAACCAGCGGTTAAAAGGAAACAAATATATCAAAGCTTTATTAGTGTATATATGAAGACTCATATGGATATTTTGTTTTCCTAGAATTGATTATGTATTATTGGTTGTTGTCAGAATAAGATGTATGAATCGGGTGCAATAAGGGATAACTGGCTGAATGAGATTAGAAAAGCAATTAGAAATACGGAGAAAGCAGGAAATGAGGTTCTAATTGTATACAAAGAGCCCATACACTGTTGCTTTGATAAAATCGATAAGATTCACCGCAGGCCTGGACGCTTGGCGCCAAAAAGCACGTTCAAAAACAGGTAGAAATGAAGGAACAAGTGGCTTTTGCGTCTTACACGAGACGTCAAAGTATCGCAAGTCACACGGTATATGTTTTCACACATATCGAGCATGTTTCGCAACTAGACAGCTTACCGTTAAAACTATACGATGTGTTACACAGCCTTTGAGTTAATTTCCGATAAAAGCGATACGTTATTTATTTGGTCGTTTCTAATTAAAAACCGAGTTCGGCGAAAACGGGTTTTTGGATTTTGCGGGTGTTTTGTACTTAGTTTGCGATCCGGAACGAAAACGGCGTATAATGCGTGTACTTTTCGACGTGTACATTACATAATATTTGGTTTCTGCCGACGGGATCGGCATTAATACGAAAAAAACTTAAAATTATTGGTCGCCGCTACGCGATGTGCCACATCATGTTGACGACTGGTTAGTCGAACCGAGTACGACGAGAAGTTGGCAGCGATGCTCCGCGTCGCCGCTTACTTCGCACTGTCCGCCATTGATCGTCTACGTCATACCGGGCAACTGTCAGTTGCGACATCTATTCTATTATGAACCAATTAAATTAAAACTCTCGATAGTTCTCTTCCTAACATTTAAAATAGTAAATGAATTAGCAAAAAATAATTTTGAAGTTCATGATATAAAATAAAATATTATATACTCAAATCAGTTTACTAGATGAAGACCTGTAACATTGAAAAAAACTTCAGTTTCTGTTTTAATAACTAATATTTTGCTAATATTCTAATAGTAAGCAGAAATAACTGTCTATAGAAATTCAAATAAAAAGAAAGTAAACAATAATTGCATGGAGGTTTGATCAGGAAATAACAGACCATCTTTTTGATACAGTAGTTTCTGAATTCGTTTTTGTTTTCTTGGACAAGAAATATACCATTTGTTCAATGATGTAACATTCATGACTTGAAAGGTTTTTTATGAGAAGTTTCGCCTTGAGGTACCAGACGATGGGAACAAATGAAAATATTAATTATTCCTTTTACTTTAAATTACATTGAAACATATTCATATCGGACGCGTAGTAAGATTGGAATTTTGTGCCAAATTATTAACAAGATACTGATTTAAATGTTCATAGAGTCTATGATTTCAATTATACTTGCATCTATGGAGATTAAACGATCGATGGAGATTACTGGAGAGATTAATGACGGAGCAATATTTTTTATAGAATTGCGAAAATGTTTCCATTTTTAGGTAGTTTGAAACTATACATTTCAAAAGTTAATACAATTTTTATAACTAATTACTGTAATTTAAATTTCCTGGAAACTATTCTTATTTTTACTGGCATTAATTACAGTCAATAACGTAGAAACAATGCAGTCATTGTTTGAAGAAACGTAACTATTAAAAATAAATTACTCTTAATATCTCATATTGAATGTCATAAATTATTTAATAGTTACAACATGCATATTATAGTAACAGATATTGGAATGAATTAGAAAGACTATTTATTGGCGAATATTTGGTAAGCTAAATAAGATTTTCAATTTAACTACTGAACTGGTTCTTAATTATGAAATGTTAACGTTGTTATTGGTTTACAGTTATAACATATTCATTGTTTGGCATAATAATGTGATGAATATTCTTTACTTTATTTCATAATTATGATTTGTATATGTTCGCATTTATTTACAGGAGAAGGATTCTTATGGCAATGAAGTGTCTCGATTAGCCAGACCGCTACCTGTTGATTACTTACTGTTAGATGTTCCTGCTTCTACGCCAGTTAATCCGCAGTATACTTTCAATCCAGACCCTTCAAAACAACCATTTCCGGTTGAAAACCGTTTCATTGATGGCCACATACAAGTTAAATTGATCCCTTATTGCAGTCAATATTTTCTTAATGATTTTTATATTCCAGGATTTTAATGCATTAGCTGCATACCTTCAGCAGTTTGCATTTGACGAATTTTATGAAGCGATTAGCGATTTGCATTTTCTCATATATATCGCCACAATGGAAATGCTACCGATGCGAGAATATCTGGAACCACTGTTAACAGCAATTCGCAACAAAGATAGAGTTGCAGCTAAAGAGTGGTCAAGATCGGAACAATGGGCCACCTTGGAACAGCTGATAGCGGCCAGTTCGCCACCACCGTCAAGGTTTGTTTGACTCATTACTATACGATTAAAATATCATAGCCCTGATGAATAATTAATTTAATAATTTTAGGCCTGGTAGTGTAACATCAGGAAATATTAACGCCTCAGGTGGAACATCAACTGGACCAAAATGGACTTGTCAACATTGTACATATATCAACGAATCTGACGTTAACAGTTGCGAAATATGTAATTTGCCTCGGTCGCAGTCTTAGAAAGCCAACTACATGTTTTCGATGATCGTTTGCCTGGCATAGAGTTTGTTCAGAGCGTCACTGGTAGAACTTGACGTACAGTGTGATGTAGTTTTTTTTTTTAATTTGGCAATTCTGAGTAATTTCGCGGGATGACTTTTTTAACACTAATCAAAAATTGCATAAAAGTTAATATTGTTTTAATTTATTTTCGCTGTAAATACATAATATACAACAATTCTTTTTCTGTAGATATAAGACGGTTTATTTTAACATATATATTAAATGGTGAAATGATTAAAACGAAATTATTGGTTTTATTTTAATCTATTCCTCCATGTATATACCTGAAGCAAGATTCAAAGCTTCATTGTCAAGCAAAACGAAAACAAATGTATTATAAAATTCAACCTCAGTAGTAACTGGTGAGATAGTATCTGATATCTTATTGATAAGATCTACTTTTAATGAATACCACTACTATCTTTCATTTCTTATTTTGTTCTTTGCAGAAAATGCAATTTCATGTTTTACATGGTCTAATGAATTGATAAACATCATCTGTTATGGCTTACTTTGATTTTAACAACTCATAATAAACTTAATCCAGCTGTTTCTGCCAAATTTAGAGTAAAACTTTTAAATTATGGATGGTTGGCTATGGCAACGGTGCTGATGCATGCTTAGGTATAATTTTTTGAAATATTCCATTAGTGAAGTTTTGTTTCTAATATAAAATAATTTTGCATACATTATATGCTAACAAAAATATTGCATGTATAATAGGAATAGAATTTTACAAATACAAAAGTTAACATTTCAGTTCAATTTTGTGCTCTTTATCAGAACTTAATAGAACTCAAGATGTAGGATGAATAAATTATTGGTTTTAACACACTATGAAGGGGTATCGTCGCTTCTAAAGAACATTTCTAGATTCTTTGTAGGCTCTGTCCTATTGTTTTATTTTTTAACAGTCTTGGGTGCCTTCCTATAATATATTAATTTTTGGTCCATTCCTATTTTCAAGGATGTGTATATTCCATATATGAGAAAATATAATCCCAGTGATATTAATATATCATCATTGGTTTTACATCTTATAGTTTGCCACAGACTTCTATTTTAGTATTGTTACTTTAGCACACATAGTAACATTTAAGATAGCAATTATGATACTTCGAACAAATTCAGAAATAAAACAATGCATTTGATACTGTCCATATATTTATTTTAATACAAAATATACGAGCATTTACAAAAATTATAGCTTTAAATAAAATAGACTACACAATCTTACCAAACATTATTTACAGGTACAATATGTGCAAAAAATTACAAAAATTGTTATTTATTGGGAACAGCGACTTATAAAGTTGAGAAATACTAAATAATTACTTATCACACTTTCACAAATATATAATAGGCTCATTTAATGTCGCCATGCTTATGGATCAGTTAAAATTATAGAAACCATTTTTTTTATCGAGCACATATATCAAGCAGAAGTAAACGGTTCTAAGCACTGTTAAGTCGATTAAAACAAACTTAAAGCGTTTGTATGGTAGACACTGCCTTAAAAGTTAAATAAAAGAAGTTTGGTTAAATATATCCTAGTATATACAAGATTGATAAAAAACAGACTGGAACATAACAATTTATTAAAATCCATTTTACAAAAAAGTTAATTTGTTAAATGCTTCTATAACATTGATTGGATGTTTAAATAAAGTACCATTGATATGTCTGTTTTATTAGAGTTCATTTTGTTTAGAATATAAAGTACCCAGATATATTTCCTATGGCCCACCAAAAATCTCCGACTAGTTTTAATTTAAATTAATTTTTCATAGTTCAATTACAATCTTCTTTATATACATATTCATAAAATTAACATAAAATCATCTTCCCATGCATTTTTTGCGGACAATACAACTTCACGTTTTAAAAATTTGGCTTGAATTGAAGGTAACTTGTCTAGATATTTTCACAGCCAACATGCTTTTTGAAAAATTCCTAGTCGTGAAGTTCCATTGCTTCATTTTGTATATTTTATAATTCTTTTTATATATTTTTGAAAAGTTTAATACTATATGTTGTCAATAACGCTGTATATGTAATAATTAATAAAATAACAAAACAAATAGAAATATTGATATTTTGAGTAAAATCATGAGATCCATATTAGATCCATAACATATTTATGTATATTGAATAAAATTACCAACAAATATTTAATGTATTAAATTTTGTGTTATAAAGTTAACCTGTATTTGCCAATATTTCATTTTTGTTTCAAACTATTTTGTGCATCTGCAACACCCCATGTTAGAGTACTCTTCATAAGCTTACATTGAACGTCACAAATACATTCAAGAGGATATTTTGGATACAAGGTGCTTACACAGGTTCAACATATTTACTAGAAAAAATTGATTACAATATAAAAAGTTATGTTGAAACCTACAAGAAATGTCAAAACATCCCCTTAAAAACAATGCCCTAGAATGGAAACAACAAGGTCCTCCACAATTCGCACAAAATAATGAATTAAAAATACAGTCATTAGCATCATTTTGATCCGGTCTTTTTGACGCAAGTCGTTCCTACGAAGGAAACAGAACGTTGTATCCTGACATTCTCAGTCACTATTTTGGGTGAGAGGCGGATATTCCTGATCATCGGTTAGATGAAAGCCGTCTTTAGGTGGCGCTTCAGTGGCCTGGGCCATTTCACGCAGTTTATCAGATTCTGAAGGGAAAAATATTAATAAAAAGTGTTTTTTTCATCTTTCAAAATCACATGCTGCCTTCATGGTGTATTTACAATTGTATGTTTATTATCATGCTTCTTCATGATAAATAATTTTCTGGTGATTCGATTAGTTATTAGGAGTTGATAGATATATGAAGCACATAAATATTATCGCATTGATAAAATGTTTCGTAGACAATTAAAAACACCCACATTAAAATGTGAAAAAATATAAAGATACCGTCAACAGACAATAGTAGCCATTTTGATGTCGCTTGCCGCCATTTTGTAAATGAAGCTTAGTTATTGATGGGGCGATCTAAGTTATTTCAAATTTATTCAATTAATTTACAGTGAACGTGCATTTTAAGCAAATTTGTTTGATGCTAACATGAGCTTTACTTATATCAATTAATTGTTAATTATATTCTCCTGTGGTGGTAGTCACTTGATAAATTCGACTTCTATTATATAAAAAATTATTACTATGAAAATATATTAGCATAAAATATACTGGCATCTATTACAAAATCTTCTCTTAAATATTTATATAAGCTTATTAAACTCGTGAACCATTTGTACTTGTAAAGTCCCCATTTTAACCTTAAATTAATACATACTGTACATACCATTACATTTTACTTCAAAGTTTAAGGTAGATTGAATTAATTAAAATAAATATCAATGAGGGGATAGAACCAAACAAAGCTAGTTTAAATTTTCTTGTCAATGTTTAAAATATTATATAAACCAGCTATTTATATTATGCTATAATTTAAAAAAAATTAACATTGGCAATGAAAATTTAACAGGTCTTCTGTCTCAGAATATCCAAGTCATTAGCTATTAAAAAATATACATTTCAGTATCGTTATAGTTATTTTGTAGAAAATAAATACATTAAAATATATTTAAAAAAGGACATGACACTATGAATGATTTAAAATTATAAACAGTTTGGGAGATTACCAGAAGACAAATGAGAACAAAATCAAACTAACTACATTAAAACGCCTATTTGCGAAAGACGAAAAACGGTTTAGAAACCTATAAAAAAACCTTTAATGTTGGAAATATTGTTTACAATAAATTTAAAATATATAAAATGAGGATAATGTGAAATGAAGACAATAACAACATTAATGTTAAGACTCAATATTTAGGATTGTCTCGATTGTTTGTGAAGACTTTTTGTCCCACATATGCTTGATGCCCTCTATAAACGTGTACTGCGAAGGCTCTATGAGGCTTTTGAACTGCTCTGCTGACAACTTTTTCTGGTCTTTCTTCTATTATTGTTTCAACACCTGTAGATGTAAATAGGAAAATGAAACGTAACGACTCTTTTAACTATCCTACATAATGACAACAAATCCTACTATCCAAAAGGTAAATATAATATTGCAGAGTTATTCGATTTTTTCATTATGGGGTTAGAAAATAATATCTATATAATGTATAATCACGCGATTGTTAAACTTCAACATGCAGAAATGAGGAAACTTCATAAGATATCTAAACGAAAAAAATTAGAATAACGATCTTCAAACAAGGCTACGGACTACACTAAATTAACCAAACCAAATATACTCATGTAAAGCATTAAATATCCACTTTATATAAAATAAAACAAATTTAACACAAGTTGATCTAAATCATTAAACTAAAATACCTAGAGTAGTTAAAATAATTGATTAAAATGTATCTAGAAATGATATCTTAAAAGCAATATCTGGATATCCTGTACATACTTGACAGGATAAAAAAAGAGTAAGTCTCATTTTATCCTGTCATAAAAATTTAGTAATAGAATTTTGAAAGTTAATTTAAAAAAATCTAGAAAATTAATGGGCTGGAGTGTGCAACTGTTTTTTTTATTATTTAAATATACAATTATAATTAAGGAACATTTCATGGTTAAGCAAGTGATGGGTATATTTAAATATTAAATTACAGAGTATGCACAAAATGATTTAACCAAATTTTAACATTTTCGATATGGGAAAATTAATACTGACCAGTACCTGACATTTGGCCCGAGGAGTTTCCTTTCACGATGCCAGCGTAGCTACCTAGAAGGCCTTGCATAACAAAGAAAATCATTGTTGGATAAGGGTTACAGCAAACTACGGAAGAGGGCATATCTACAGAGGTGCAGCATCGGCTTGTGGATAAAAGGAATCGAGGTAAACGGGATAAATTTAGCAATGAGGTTCTAAAAAACAGTTTTGAGTTTTATAAATTAAAAACGATTTTTCATAGATTCTTATTTATAACCTGTAAGTTATTAATTTTTGCAATAGTGATAAAAATTACCAGTATTGATGACATGCACAAAATGGACACAAAGTTATCAAAGCATGGTATTATGATATCATCAGGCAAGGTTAGGGGGCTGTTATGAAGCTTATTAAAAATTCAATTCTTAGCCATATTATGACATGCGATGATATATGAACTTTTTCAGGGAATATATTGAAGACATATCTAAAGGAAACATAACAAATGAGTTAGATAAAAAATTGTTCATTTGTTTAGTTATAACATTTTGTATTTAGAATTCTAAATGCTTTACTAATGTTTTAAATTAAACAGCTTAATATATATTATTACTGTTAATTATATTTAATAATTTATGTAAAACTTAGTTTGATAATGTATGATAATTTTGTAAAGGATAATATTCTATATGAACAGGAGTGGAATTAAGGATCAATCCAGATGCTATACAAAATGTTGGCATTAAAATTGTATAAGAGTATCAATTAAACTGAATGCTCTCACATTTTTATATGCCTTTTAATTTAGCAAGTTAAAAGAAAAACCTAAAACACTAAGACACTACACATTCAAAATAATTCAAAGGAAAACAAATACAACAATATATTATTTCTGTTACCTGTTCCAGTAGCATCCTGGGTTGTAGCTTTACCTTCATCTACTTGATCGACAACTGCATCATCCAGCTGAAATTTTTTATACAACTCCATATCACCACCTTCTTTACTATTAAAATTATAAATGTATAGGAACCCATCTTCTGTAGCTACTAATAGACGAAGGCCATCTTGAATACTAAGACAGAATTAAAAATGTTATAATTAAATGTATATATATATATATATATATATATATATATATATATATTGAGATATTGATAAAATACTTACTAAGATATTGACACAACATTCTTCACGCTTCCATATGGTAAATATGCTGTAGCAAATGCTCTTCCTTGTGTGAACACATCAGTAACTTGTGTTGGTAAATAAGTGGAGAAATAACCCATCCAAGTACTGTCATCCACACTTTTTCTTGGGCTGAAATTAGTAAATAACAAAAAAACTCACGACCAATTTTTCTGTACACGAAGTATATTGAATAAACCATTTTTATTTTTAAAATATATAGTTCCATCAGTATGGCGCGAATTTGAGGTTATTTTTATCTCTTCACACAATTTCACATTCTTATTTAAAATTGTGGCGGGAGAAAAGCCCAAAGAAAGAAAAAATATGACAAAATTATCCAACAAATAACTAATTAGTACTACTGAACCTATTGAAAATGCCTTTTAAACAAATACTCTCATTAATAGTTAAAACTCTAGACTTGTTTATAATGGGTATTTAGGTGAGATAAAGAAAGTAAAGAAATTAAATGGTAATTATTGATTATCAAAATTTTAGAATGAGGTTTAACACACTGATAAAACTAAAATCTTTTGTATACAATGGTTTTATCTAATTCTTTTCAACCGATAAATAAATATAATACCCTATCATAAATAAATATAATACTTACCTATCTTTTGGTTCCTCAAGTTTAAACACATGTATAGTTTCTGTATTACTGCTGCTACTCAAAAATTGACCACACATGCTAAATGCTAAACAACATATAGATACGCATCTTTTTACACCTCGTCGAAATTCAAAGAGCTTGGAACCATCTGTTATGGAAAATACTCTAATTACAGTGCCTTTTTCCGAAGCAGTTGCTATTCTGGCACCATTTGGACTGAATGCTAATGCAGCTAAAGGACTATCATGAGCGTGAATCATAATTTTAGCATTCTGAAAATTACCTGTGTAAATATAAAGAATATTACTAGATATAGAAAACTTACCAGATTCATAGCATCGAAAATTTGAACTTCACCAACTGATGATGATCCTGGATAAGCTAAGTAGCAATTTTCACTGTTGGAACTTAAAGCACAAAGTCCTGAAGGATTTGGAGGAGTATCTCTAATTGTGTGTAAAACTTTCATATCGCGGATGTTATGAATATAAAGACTTTCTTCTAAACATACGACCAGTCTAACCCTATTGAAAAAAAAAAATACAGTGCATAGAAAAGCATTAAAAATTGTATTGATTTCTCTAATATTTTTAAACATCATCATTAGCAATATTATAAAATAAAATCATAACGAGGAATGGAGTGCTTAACATTCTTTTATATTTTTCCATATAAGTATATCATTTAAAGATTAATAAACTCTTAAACAGTTATTGATATGAGTTCCCCAGAATGTTATTAGCCTTTACAGTCAATAACAAACTAGATTTCATTACAGAATAACTAGTCATATTTAATTTTAGAAATAGTTATAATACCTGTTGAGTTTCACCCCGAGAATTGTATTGGAGTAGGAATAATTGCATATTTCTGTTCCTTTTTTAAAATGACAGACTTTTAGTTTTCTGGGGGCAACCAATGATACCACAGCCACCAAACTGCTGCTAAATAGCCTTTCAACAACACAGCAATCTTCTGTGGCATTGCTGTAGATTTTTTCTAAGCTATCTACAGAAACCAGTGAAAAGAGTTTGTAGCTTGATTTACATCCAACGGCCAAAGATCTAAAAGGAGGACTTGAAAAAATTTCATAATTTGATTAATATAAGCGTAAAAGCAAACAAAATCATATAGGGATAATACTAACTAAAATACCATTATAATTACTTGTCCCTAAAAATGTAAAGTAATATAATACACATACATACTAATATAACATCTAAAAACTAAAAATCTACTACTAAAATGTTTTTCTTTTTTGATATGTATCTTTAAATCGAAATATTCTTGCGGAAAAACACTTGTAAACAATTGAATGCAATATTATACAGATGTGTTCTTGATTTTGTGTATTCGCACAAATTCAATTTAATAATATTGAAATATATAAGGCGTAAAACTGTATTACAACATATTGTCATTAACCTCGTAATATGTAAATTTTTTGACATTGAATATATAATCCTTTCTCTTTGAATTCAATTTTCACACATCATTCTACATATAAAATTCACACTATTACTATTATATATATATATATATATATATATATATATATATATTATTACAATACCAATAACAAAGACAATACCTAACATAAAACACCACCATTGTCGCAATTTTATGCAATGCCATAAATACGGCATTAAAACATTTACTTACGTGCTGTCTTGATTGAAATTTATGTAATAATTTTTTGTTCCATTGGTATCTGCTGAACTTGTGCCACTCATGAGTCCAAAATATAATAACACTTATTAAAGTAAACACTTATTACCACTTGGAAAACAGACCAACGAAATGATGTTGCTTCCTTGAAACAGCTCCTGCTTGATGCTAGAATTCAATTAACAATGAATAGCTCAACATAAACACTGACACTCAAAATCCCACTTCCATATTGTAATGATTGTGGAACAGCTGATGTATAATACGCTTGCGCGATCAAGATGAAGCGTTTTAGAACGTAGGTCTTTGATGACTAATTGCAGTTATCTTTCTGTACTTCTGTTTTTTCTTTGTTTGTTTTTGTCTTTTTAATAATTGCAAGGCACAATTACTTTAAACAATTCGTATTTTTATCTAATTATATTAACGTTAAATCATATAACATAGCATACCTTTGTAATCAATGATCAGACGTGAGATTAAATATATCTATAGCCTCTAGGTTGCATTTCTTAGTTTATCTTTTTTAGATAAATTACTAACAATCAATTTTTGTTTGACATTTTGTTGACAGATTAATAGAAACATAGTTGTAACTATTGATTACATAATTATAAAATCTCTATTTCAGGTTGCGGCTAAAAGATGCCAGCACTTTCCACAAGAATTATATTTTAAATAATTTCATAACATTAGGACCAATCTAATAATACAACAATTTCGAAAATTTTATTTACAATAAATAACAATTCACTGTATTTATTATTTCTAATTGAATAAAACTACAACTTTGATAAATTATATGTATGTTTTTTAATGTGAAGTTTTATGCAAAATTATTTTTATTCCTTTTTTGTTGGAAGAAAGTTTTTCTTGTTGTTAAGAAGCGAAATGTCAAGTGTTTGTTACTAATTGGCATACCCTGTTTATGTATTTAACTAGTACAAATAATTACTTCTTAGCATTTGATTTTTATTTAATTCATTATGTTAGTTATTTAGATATTTAAATAAATATTAATACTTCTTTTGACATACATGATAACATATTAAAATATTATGTTTGTGATATATTTTTTCTTTTACTAGACCATTAGTTCCAATTTAATCGTATTTTAAATGATATTAAATATACGTTAGGTAAATATTATTTATAATTATCTTAATATTGCCATTATCTAAATCCCAACATGAGAAAAATGTATAGGCACTTTATAACATTCCATTGCATCCAATTTTACTATTTACTACATATTTTTTAACTCAATACTTTACACATTATTTACATGGTACAATTATTTATATGATTTACGCTTTATTACAAATTGTTTAAAATATATACTGGTTCAAATATTTAAATTATAAAAATAACATAAGGTCTATAAAGTAATATGGCATTTTTCCTTCTTAGAATTTTGTTCAGTTGTTGCGGTACCTACACTGTAGGTATAAATTAAACTTACCGGAAAGAGTATTAAAACTTTCACATTCTCGGAAGGATACTGTTGACATTTAGATGGTGTTGCCAAAATATATTTGAAAATTTTAAGAATTCGGTCTACTAAGAAGAACGAACCTAAAGGACACGCACTCCTAATAAATACGTTTATATTTTCATATTGCTATCTATTATTATTTGTATGACTAAATAAAAAATGTTAGAAAAAAGAATGTATATAGTTAATGTAGATGGTGCTGAAACTCAAATATTTAAATTTTATTTCCAATGATTTGAATTATTTGCCTATAGTTTTCAAGGCGATTTTATATAAGTACAGTTGAAAAAGTTACTATAAGTTTTTGTCTGTACAATTTCTCTTTCAAGGTGTCCAAGCTTATGCACTGTTATGCATAGCGAATTAAAACATTTGTCTGGCTGTCCCAATAAATAACATTACCAAAAGATATAATATAAGTTAATCGTAAATAAATCAGAAAATTGTGACATTTTGTAGAGAAAATATAAATCAGCGATACATAGTGGTGAAAATGTAAAGTATTAATATAAACAACTGTTAAATTCGATGGTTTCGATTCCGTTTACATCAAATAACAGTTTTTCATTTTATATTATTGAGTTTTCAGTCTACATACACACTAATTATGGAACGTCCAAAATTGTATTTAACCTTAAACACTTTTAGAAACTCATGATGATGCTGCTCTGCCATATTCCAGTTATCGATTTTGGTTTCGATGATTAAAAGAGATTTTAATGTAAATAACAAAGAATGACCTAGAGGATTAGAAAAGATCGAAGACAGTGAATTCCAAGACTTTTGGATGAAAACTCACCTCAAACATATAGTTATATATCTAGCTAGCTAATATAGCTAATGTTCTATTAGAAAGAAATAACGAAACTGACACTGCTGTTAACTTGCAGTACTTAAAATCTGTCGAATTTCAGGAGTATGGTTATCTATTTATTCTCTATAAAGATTTGCAGTTCACTTCTATGTTGGATTAAGGCGTTGAGAAATCATTCGATTAGATAGTAACATTCAGATTTTCGTTGAATCTTGTTAATCGGACTTTCAATGTGCAGTTGGAACAGGTTAGAATCGGAATTGTGGTAGGATGATTGGTGCTGTAGTCGCAGGTTCGAATCCTGCTGGGGCATGGTCGTAAATTCATGTTTGTGATTGTTTAACATTTGTGATTGTCCTTAGGCAAGAGTGCAAAATCCGACAAGGAAAATCTTTCCAGTCACGCCAGTAACCAGGCTGGGTAAAACCGGTTGTCTTCTGGGATGGTTTCTAAGTTGGTTACTCGCCAGTCGATTGGCTTAATGCCGACGGCCGGGGTTCGGAGCCCAGGTTAAACTGTAGGCCTAGTCCAGATAAATCTTGGTTGATAAAAAGGATATTTAAAAAAAAATATTTATATGTAAAAAAAACACTGAAAAGTGCTATTAACTTTTATTTTACTGAAGTCTAAATGGTCTTCCTCAATATGTAGTTAGTTTTTAGTCACTGTCGAGACAAATTGTGAGTTAGTCGGCAACGACTAGTATGTGATTAATATCTTTGTAAATTAAACAAAATGAATTGAAAATGAACAGCGTAATCCCTTAAATACAATAAATTTTCGCGTACTATTACTTCTCTTATTTGCTTATTAAGCTATATTTCTTAATTACGATAACTAATCGATTTTTACAAGACCAGGTAAACAAATTAACTTTTTCTGGCATTGGGATTTTTCGGATAAACGATTCCAGTAGCATTAAATCCCGCAAATGATCTCGATTATTTAAGAACTGCTTTTGTTTTCCTCTTTCGTTTGTTTCCTTTTTCAGTGGGCCATTTTATTATTAGTATCATTAAATTGACGTTATATTATTACTTTTTCTGGTGTTAACAGACGTTATAGGGGGTTATAGGGGGAACCTTTATCTTAAAAGCAATAAAATCATATTTTATTTGTTTCTAATTTAATCGATATCCGCTCGAAGCCCGTTTTTAGTGTCTTCGATTGAAAGGATATTTCTTTTGTAAATAAGACTAATTATTTTAATGGGACAAGAGAGGAATAGTTAATGTTATAAAATATACCGTATAGAACACCTGTAAATTCTTTAGGCAATTTTACATTTTCTTAAAATAAAGTCTGGCCATCTTTTATCGATTTATTGGAGAATCGAACTGAAGTGTGTTTTATGTGTGTTTCATTTAAAAGCACATGGCTAATTTAAAGGCACATGGCTAACAGATTAGTTATTCACTTTAATGAAATTTTCTGAAAATGGGATTATGATTCAATGGTGAAAATTTCCAAGGCACGGTGATGAGAGTAGAAACAACTAAAGGTGTGATATAATTAATATACGATAACTGTAGAAAATCTTATTGTAGAGTGTGAAATTTTTATGTGCACATATATGTATAGTCTATTCAAAGTTTATTTGTATATGCGTCATCAATATGTTTAATTTACTGCCTGCCGCAATTTGTATATTCGTTTTAGAATCAAACAATATTTTTCTTCTCATTTTATTCTAGTTAAAAAGACACACAATGCTGTCTGATCAGTTCGAATGCGTAAACAAATGAGCCAGTCAAAGTCAAGAGGTTGTCATATTATGCAAAATTATTCAAAATATTAGTTATAGTTACTACAGATTATAAACCGGCAAACGTTATTTTAGTGTTTTGATTATTTTGATAAATTTTAAATCGCTCCATAATATATCATATCATTTTGTGTGAAAATGACGAAAACAATAGATATCAGGGTCACAAATTGATTGCGGCTTTAATAAGCTATTTCGAAAAGGAACGAGATAATGAATATTATACATTGCTACAATTTTATTGAAATTTTTTTTGCATGTTGCTGCACAATAACAATTCGTTAGATTCAACCAAGAAAACATGTTTACATACGAAGTAGGTGACGAATCTTGACCATCGTGATATTGTATCTATTCGAGATCAAATATATGAAATGTATAAGAACAGTGAGTATACAAACTATTTTATCGATATAAACATAATTTAATAAAATTTCAGAGAAAATTGTTAATCTGGAAAGTATACATAAAAGGGTTAGGGGCATGAAGCTTTTTGAGCGATGTAAGACATCCCTTCATACACCCTTACAATGCATAGGATTTAAATAATGTAAAGATAACCCTGAAAGAGCTCTAATAGAATTTCCAGACATTGCCTTCAAAAAATTCAATTTTTAAAGGCGTGCAATAAAATCAAGTAGGATAAATAATTTGAATTTGTGTATCTTGATAAAACTTGGATATTCCAAAATGCTTCATTAGGGCACTCTTGGCAAGACAGTAACAAAAAGAAAGTGTAAAGACAACAAAAATTTATGGAAAAGGTAAAATTTAGGATAGCATTCGATTAGGTTTTGTTGATCATCATATTTATTAATAATTAATTGCAGATATAATGTTATTCATGAAGGGAATAAGAATGGTTTTATTCCCGGCGCACAATTAGTGTTTTCCTCCAAATGCAAGGGCGTCTACCATGGAGAAATGAACCATAACATGTTATTGTAATTGTTTGAAAACCAATTGTTTAAAAACCTGGAGAAACCATGAGTTTTTATTTTAGACAGTGCACCATATCATAGCACACTGGTGGAAAAATTCCAATAGCATCAACAAACGCTGTAATGAAGGAATGGATTTCAAAACATGAATTGAGTTTTGAAGAGACTATGCTAAAAACTGAACTATTTCAAATTGTTACTAGGTAAGTATAAATGGAATGTTTCATTGCGTTTTTTGCAATACTTTTTTTAGATATAAGCCCCCCAAAAAAGATATACAGTAGATCAGATAGCTGCAATCGAGTTGATATCAAGGGTAACAAAGACATATTATAATAGACATGCTGGTCGAGAAGGAAGGAAGCGCTATTGACCATAACATCTTTGATTTGGAGGAATTCGATAAAACTTACAAAGGAAGTAATTGATAAATGTTGGATCGTGAACATATTTTAGACAGATTATAAATTAAGCCTAGTGACTGACTTGGACAGTGACTCGGAAAGTGAGAGTGACTAAAGGAAACTTTTAGGATATGTGATAATGTTGTGCAATGCTGGAATTTCTTGATACAGAGTGATAATATTATTAGAATATAACTGTAGAAAATGGTATTATAGGGCGTGAAAGATTTGTTTGCACAGATATGATTGCAACTGTTCAGAATTAAACATGAGAATTAGGTTAGAATGTAAGAGGAGAGAATGAATACTAACGATTTTGTAGAAGTGGTAAATGCATTAGACAGAATTCAGTGATTAATTTTACCAAGAATGGTGCACACAAGTAGTAGCAGAAGAAATAAAAAATACAGCGGTATCAAGACGACTTGACAAGTAAATACACCATCGACGGAAACAAGAACTAAACATAAAAAGGTAAATATGCTTTCGAATGAAAGTAAAATACTATTACTTTAATATATAATTGTTAATTAGGTGGATTAGGCCTCCAGGGGGATAGCACTACTAAAAAATATGTGCCTAGAACTCAACCTCATGGTAAATAACTCAAATATAAATATAATAAAACAACTATAACCTACACACTATTATACCTGTGTTCTTAATTGTAGTTTTAAGTCCTTTGATAATATATGCAATAGATGAACTATAATTTTAAAATAAATTATATTTGATATTATATTTTTGTTATATTATTTAAATTAGAATTTTGTTATATGTCAAAGCCAAACTGAACTAAAACTCAGATGATGTGGCAACATTGCGACGTTTTAAGGTCACACATTTCGATGACGTTTATAAAAATAAACTTTGAATATACTATATGTAATAGTTCAGAATATATATGAGCATTTGAATTAAATATGTGAGGAAAGAAATAATACTAACTGTTTCGCAGATATGCCAAATGCATTGGGATGATGCAGTGATTAAATCTAGTTTTATCAAGAAAAAGGTATAACATAACAAACTAAAGAGAAATACAGTGATGTCAAAATGACTTTACAAGGAAACACTATGCTGAAAGAACTAAGTTTAAAGGGTAAATGTGCTCCTTAATGAAATTTAAACATATCATTTGGATATATAATTATTAATTAGTTGGATTAAGCCTCCAAGGGATGCAACTACATAAAAAAACGCGCTTGGAACTTTAACTCATAGATGCTATGGAAAGAACATTTTTTTTAATAACGTCTTTATTACATACGCTTCTTATAATCTTAATTATACATTAATTTATTACTACTTTTCATTTGTACTTGGATTAGTTCACAAGCAAGACGAGTGTGAGAAAATACATCAAAATGTATCCCTCAATAATAAAATTATAATAACTTATAGCTGTAGTTTACACTAAAGTTGTATTGCTTCCACGTTAGTATTATCTAGTAATATTATTTCGTGTTTCAAGGCGAAATCTTGGATAACTTTGCAAATCCATTTGATTTCCAGATTATCGTGAAGTTCTTCGTTGGTTACATAGCGATAGGCATTGGCAATCAATCGAAGAACCTTCTTTTGACAGCATTGTATGACTAGTTGATTTGAATTTTTAGTGCTACTTCATATCTGCAACCCATGGGTCCAAATTGGCTTTATAATTGTCTTATAGATCAACCTCTTTGATTTCAGATCAAGTTGAGAGTATATTCAAACTAACCAGTATTGTTGTTTTATTTGGGCTCTAATGTGTTTTGCTTTTTGTCTAACGTGATGTTTCCAATTTAATTTACTGTCAAGATAGATTCCAAGGTATTCAGCTGATTCTGCTTGAAGAATCGGGCATCCATTGAGTGATATAATTAAGTTTTTATTATTTCGCCGCAATGCAAAATTAACGTAGACAGATTTGGAGCTATTAAGTTGAATTTTCCAATTTTTCGTTCATTTGTAGATTTTGTTAACCGCCACTTGTACTTTTTCTATTGCCATAGGTAGAGATATGTTGTTTGACATAATAATTGTGTCGTCAGCAAAGGTTCTAAGCAGTGTTTCTTTTGTTCTTGGAATGTCAGCAGTGTAGAGCAGATATAGGAGAGGTCCTAAGACCCTACTTTGGGGAACTCCAGCCGAAATAGTTTTAAATGTCCTTCAATAAATGTGCATTAGATGTACTGTAATGTTAAAATAAATTATATTTTATGATAGCAGTTTTTAATTTAATAATATAATTTTGTATTTATAACAGTTTAATTATTTTATTCAGATTAGAATTTTGTTACACGTCATAGCCAAAATGAATTACAACTCGGAATTGATGCGGCAACATCGCCACATTTTGACGTGATCAATTCAGATGACGTGAGTTCACCGTTATTTTGAATAGTCTGTAGTAATTTTCCTTTATATTGTTCTTAGAGTCCAGATTTAAGATTTCAGAGCTAGACGTATTTAACATTTGAACAACGTTAAATATCTGGGAATGCATTTTGATCGACGTTTGACATTGAAAAACATATAGTGACAAAACGCAAACCACTTGGGTTTAAACTAAACCAAAAGTATTGGCTGATACGGCGTAAATCTAAATTACCATTAGATAACAAGGCTTTGCTGTATAAGTCAATACTTAGGCCCACGTGGACCTATGGTATTGAACTGTGGGGTACTACTAGAAAATCTAATATAGATATTCTCCAGAGGTTCCAGAATAAAGTATTGCGAGTCATCGCCGATGCTCCATATTACGTGTCCTATAAATTGATTCAGGGCGATATCCCCTTAGAACACAACGAGCGTGGTTCGAAGTGTTAGTGCGAAGTACCCTGAGAGACTATTAGTGTATCCCAATGCACTCGCCAAATAGTTAAATGTGCGCGATGACAGTGTAGTGCATACGAACCGATTAATAGGCACATAGAGTGACATTTAATAATCTCTTGAATAAGTCTCTAGTAAGTCTAGAATAGTGTTTAGAATAAGTTAGAATAGTATCTAGAATACGATTTAGCTTATAAGTTGTATAGCAGATCACTTACTGAAGCGATCTTCTACATGTCAGGATAGTTATATTATATAACGGAAATCATATAATAATACTTATTTCCCACGGTCAGATTGTTGAAGGTCTAAGAGATTAATAAAAAAAATATTGTTTATTTGTTGTGGAGTATTAATTTAGATTTTAAGCAACATTTTTTTAAGCTTCATACAAGTTTCTGCTCGTTTCTTATCATGCTTGATCTCGAGATGTGAAATATTATTGGTTTTTGTGAATAGTTTGAATATGATGATTCTAGGATGAGTTAAGTTTTACATTTAGACCAAGAAATTGTTTTTGGTTTTTGTGGACCAGTTTAAAATGCATAAAACCATGTCGCTGTTTTATCGCAATCTTTTGAACTAGTTACATATAAAAATGCATGAAAAAATTGTTATTTTAAGATTTATATTAAAATAATATGCCCGAGCAACCAACAAGTATACAGATCTAAATAGCATGAATAAAATCAGTGAATGAGCCCTTACGATACCCACTCTATTCGCCAAATTTAGCTCTCTGTAAATTTTGGCTATTCCTACGGCTCCAAAAGTTCTTAAGCTCGTAAGTGGAAAACGAGTATCGTTCGCAAAAGTTCCTTCCCGATCCATAATCACAATTGCATAATTGGTTTAAATACATCAAAGTTCAGAGAAGTTATAATGTATCTCTATCTCTAAGTATTTCAAAATCTATTTTAAACTAAAAATATATGGTATTACTACCGACCGAATATTTTTATTAAAGAATCTATTAGGTGTTTGTATGTATTCTGTTCTTTTTTCGATCAATTTTTGCATTTTTCATTATCAGAAGTCGCTATATCTGGTGCTGGTGCAATTTCGAATTCGAGCTGCATTTCTGTCACTGATTCATATACAAGCGATTGACGAGATAAAGTGAACATCTGACTGAAACGAGGTGTTAAAGCCGCATTTGATTTTAAAACAGCTACAATTCTGCACGGAATATATTTGTAGAGCGTCTAAATAGTTTATAAAGCCCTTTCAATTGCTCTAAACTAATTAAAACTCCCCATAATGGATTAATTATGTTGAGGTCTGACGATTATGCTGGCCAAGGGAAATATTTGATGTAGTTTTGATGCTCGTCAAACCGAGACTGAACTTTATTGCTGTCTGTGTGGCCGTATCATTTTGGATTATTGCAGTGTTTGCCAGCAGTATGCTAGTCATAGCAAAAGCTTGATCATTGAGTATGTTAGGATATTCAAATTAATCCAGTCGGTGATGTGAATTAGATACTACAAAATTATACCACCATATTGCCACCCAAATCATAACGGAACCCCCCCTGCTTGACTATAAGTACAAAACCCGGCCTTTCTTTTCAATCATCAATTATCTAGGTTTTATGATCGTTTCAGATCTTATTTCTTTGTTTTAATATTTGCAGGTTTGAAGAAAAAATTAAATAAATGGTAACATTAATTGACAGTCAAACTTATTTAGTGCAATATTTAGATAAATTAAACATTTTGGTGTGAAAAATAAATTCTTGTCTTAAATTCGAATCCCACCAAGGTGTTTATTTTAGTATGCTGGTAATTGTTATTGTCTTTAGACAATAGTATAAAGCTCAATAAGGACAAATATCCCGATCAGGTCGGTAGACAACAGAACAGAATGAGTAAGAAGGTATATCTTCTGGTATGCTCATTAAGTTGTTCACTTGCTAGTTGTTAGGTTTAAATATATGTAACAATTCTCTTTAGTTATCTTCTTTAATAATATCGAAAATGTTAAAATAAAACATAATGTTATTTGGAGAAAGTTTTCGGCTTTATTATTATAATTATGGTGTCTTAAGGTATTTAAAATGTTGTTTTCTCTAAATGATTTTCTAATTACTGTCAGAGCTCATTAAAGGAACAAGTTACTGAAAGTAGTTATAGTTAGTAGTTGAAATTGTTACAATTACATAGCATTCTTGAAAACGTGTTTTATTTATTGTTGATGTCACCTAAAGATTTATTTCAACCATTTCATGTTGCTGTTGCTAAATTGTTTTTGTTTAATTTTTTTCCCTTAAAATAGCTCTTGAATATCATTTATGAATAATTGAAGCTGTTATTTCAATTAAAGAAAAGCCGAATAAAAATTCTGATGTAGCATAATCCCTTAAATATAATATATTTTTGTTTAGTATTACTTCTATCATTTTCCTACTGTTTTGTAAAATCGAAAATATCTTGCCAAGTGTCGAATATTTAACATTCTTTAAAATATGTTTGTATTTTTACAATGTCTTCTTGATTAACCTTGATATTAAAATCCATTACATCATATCATCAATAAATAGTTCAATGACAACTCACTTCGAAGTTCTTGATGTAATTTCCATTTTTATTTATCGTACATTTTTATATTTACTTCCTATTGAGCAGTGCCTTTCAAAAAGTATCACATCAAATACTAATTTTTATCGTATTTAATTTAATTTATCAGAAGATGACTTACTGAAGCCTATGTAATCCACTTTTACTCTAGTTTATAAATATATAAATATTAAAAAAGAATATTAATAATAAATTAATAAAATAAATAATTAAATATTATAAACATATAAATTTAAATACGCAGACTGATATTTATATAAAGCCTCAAAATAATCAAGGAAGCAGCATACTATTTATTCCTACTATGAGCAAAATACTCCACGATGGAATAATAATTGTAAAATATCTATAAAAAATCGATTTAGGACACTAACTGCCCTTCGTACCATATGACTCAAGCCAATTTAATCGAATACAAACATTACAATGCTATAGCTGGACGTACCAACAGAGAAGCTAAAAGATCATCTTGGATATTTTTCCTTGAATCATTATTTTATGACTCATACTCAAACTATTTAGTATAAGAAGATTGAACACATATATTTGGTATTAATTTTCAAGATTATTGAACCACTGATCCCGAAATAGTTTTACTTCGGTGATATCTAGCAGTACGCATCTGTATCCCTCTTTTGTTGATTTTAAAATTGCCCATGTGGATTCCATACGCCTTGGTGGTGATTTTCTTTCACCTTAATACTATGTATACAATGAAGACTCTTACTAGATCTTTATCTAAAACATATCATGATCTCCAGTTGCTGATGGTCTTATATACCCACTTCTTACCGATCTACGAGGGTCACTATTTATATTTCCGGAATAGGAAAAAGAACATATAGTTAAGCTGCGAATAAATTTTTATTGTTTTTCAAAGTACTTCCCACGATGATCAGTATACTTTTGCATACGCTTAAACCAATTTTCAAAGCCTTTATTCCATTCCGAATGAGGTATCTTCAAAACATGAATTTTGAACGCTCCAATAGCTTCTTCGGGCGATGAAAATCGTTGACCATGCAGTTTATTCTTCACGAATGAGAACAAAAGGAAGTCATTGGGTGCCAAATCAGGGCTGTACGGCGGATGATCCATCATTTTGAAGTTTTGAGTGCACAAATAGATTCTTGTTTGCGCCGATGTGTGAGAGCTCGCATTGTCATGATGAAGAACAATCCGTCGTCTCTTGTTCGTTTTCCTTATTTCACCGACGACTTCTGGCAAACAAATGGTTGATGTACCAACCAGAATTTACTGTTCTACGATCCTCTAGAGGCACTGTTGCAATATGACCAATTTTCTCGAGGAAACAGGTCACTATTTTCTTTGAAATGCTTCGTGCGCGAACAAATTTTGTTGGATTTGGTTCATATTGGAACACCCATGCAGTCGACTGCTGCTTACTTTTGGGCTCATACGAATATATCCATGATTCGTTATCTGTCACGATTTTCATGTAAAATCGCATATATATTGGTGGAACTAGTGCTGTTGCTAATACTGTTGTGATAATCCACGTCGAAAATCGTAAAAAATCATCGCACGAAAATGTTCACGATTCAGTTCCATTTTTTGCCGAGACGAAACTTGCAACTAAATATAAAATAAACAAATAGCGTCCGTGCGACTAAATGTTCTAAGTATGTATATGACAAAAAAAAATGTCAAACTTTACGATGGAACCGTCAGATGGATAACAACAGTGTTACCAATTCCCGAAATGTAAATAGTAACCCTCGTACTGCCCTTATCTATTGAAAGTCTATGATTAAATATGGAATTCTCATCGCTTTTCGTCTAAATGGGGACTCCTATTCCTAGCCCCAGTATGAAAATGAACTCTACTCTAGTCCCAATCTCAACATATATAATCTAATAAACCAAAAAATTTGCTCTTTAGCTATAGAACAGATTAACTGAATATCTTTGCAAAATATTTGACAGAATTGGAGAGAATGAGAATAAATTGACTTAGAATGTAACTAACACCCTTCTTTCTTCTTACCAGTTTGGTTTTATTTGGGGCTCTTTCGTTTTTGATCTTCTTCTCCACATAGAACAAAATATTAAGCAAACATAAAAAGGCACACGATTGCGGTCTTCCTAGATCTAAGAAAGATATTCGACCGAACCTGGAGATACTTAGAGATACATTATTTATTTTATTAAACACTTTTTAAGTAACCGCACATTCAAGGTCCGTTTAGTTAACTGTTTCTCTCCCACATGTACATGAGATAAAACAAACCTCAGGTTACCACTTTCAGTATTTCTGGTTCAGGCTCTGTTCTCAGGATTACCACTGTTTAAAATTGCCATAAATTCCGTATTCCATGCCGTAAGTCCTAATATCAACATTTGTCTTTTTGATCAGGACAGCTGTCTTTTGTTCTTTACCAAATTTGGCTTCAAACATTTCTTCTTGTTTAAAAGTTGTTTGTCAGTCTCTAGCTGTAGCTGCAATTCTTAAAGGATATACAGTAAATTAAAATGAAAAAATTAAGTCTAACATCTAATATATACAATTAGCCAGTATAAAAAAATTAAACTTTTGAATTAAATGCTGTCTTAAGATCTAAAATAATACGGTATTATTATGCAACCATCCATACTATAAAATAATGCTCAATATTATCCATTATTTCGCTTTCATTATTAAATGTAACGTTATTAAATGTAATGTAAATGTCAAAATATAATAAGAGAAACTATATTATGTGATAGAAATTATATTATGTTAAACTACAGGCCATCAAATATATACAGGAAGTAGAAACACCAAAAATTATGTTATGTTAGTAATGATGCAATACATATCTTATGAATCAGTTACTAATAATATAAAAATTGAGTTCATCACTTGCTGTTTATAGAAACACATTTTTATCCTTTCTCCAGCCGTCTTTGATACAAATGTCACCAAGGTTAATTTTATTTTTATGAAGCATATGGTTCTGCAATCGACATTGAGAAGCAATTCTCTAATCTTAAATACAGTTTTATAGAAAGAATAGCCTAGAAAGCAGCGTTGTAATCGACTTTTTAACCGATAACAATTTATTATACGTAACTTTATAATCTGTCTTCAGATATATAATTTATTTGCTGTATTGTATCACAACGATTAATCATAGCTGAATTAAACTTAATAATGATCAACAATTTATCTTCAATTTTCACTATTAAGACATTATTAACAATTTACGTTTTCACAATACTAATCTATTTACATTCAAATCCTATATTTTAAAACCCTCTCTCAATTATTGATTTTATTCCTTATTCATTAAGTTATCAGAAGGCTTTTCAAACTGAAGGGTTAATTAGTATTAGGGGTTCAGCTTTTTGATTTATAACAAAGTAGACAATTGATTGACAGATGGCAGACGTTCCTTTAAAGATTCCGTAACAGATCTGCCGCGTCGTCAGATGTGACTTGAGTTAGGGTATGTTTGAAATGGTAAACGCTGTTTTGTTATTTTACGATTGTTATTTTGTTTCAGAGACATCTTTATTCATTTCAAGTGGAGTTATTTAATTTTAGGTATTATTCTAATATATAAGGTAAAATTAGTGTAAAAAATTACGAAATATATACGATATTTCATTTATTGAGTTGATTTTAGGAGAAATAACAATATTGAATAAATCTGCACAAAAATTTGGCTTCAAATTAGGAAATAAGAGAATTAGAAAAATGTTAAAGAGATTTAAAAAGAAGTTGCAGAGAGAGGCCATCTGGAATGGTATGGACGCCGACTTGGAAGTTTCTGAATCGAAAGGTAAATATCAGAGTTTATTGAGTCGTTCTACAATCATGACCACCGTAGGGTTTAGTAACTCCTGAAATAATTAAAGTATGACGAAACCGCAGAAGCTGACCAAGCCACAATAGAAATAATCAAAGCCGGTCGGAAATATTATTTCAATAGCTTAAATTCTGCTCACGCAAATTTAGCTATCGGAGACAATAGCGTCAGCATAGAAAGGCGATAATTTTTCACTATCAATTTTTAGAAAATTAGTTATTAAAGATGCACAAATAAGATCTCGTGAAGAAACAAGCTGAGAGGAGCAGTCAGAATTCAGAGTGAATAGTCGTTGTGCAGATATTGTACATTCCCCCAGTTTATTGAGGAATGTATGAGATATGGAAAGCGTGCTGTTGTCATTTTTATTGATTTTTGTTCTGCTTTTGAGTGTATAAATTAGCCCCTGCATCTGGGGCTGAGGTTTTGAAAGCTGAACAAGTTATTATTACAACAATTATAACTATAGTCCGTTCAATAAAACAGTGAACTCACGTCATCTGAATTGATGACGTCAAAACGTCGCAATGATGTCGCATCAACTCTGAGTTTTAGTTCATTTTGGATTTGATATACAACAAAATTCTAATATAAATAAAATAATTAAACTGTTTAAAATAAAAAATTGTATTAGTAATTTAATAATACTGTTATAAAATAAAATTTATTTTAACGTTACAGTATATCTAATGCATATATTTTCAAAGGACTTAAAACTACAATTAATTATACAGTTATAATAGCTTGTAGGTTAGGGTTGTATTTTATTATAATTACATTGATTTTTTTCTGTGCCACCTATGAGTTCCCTATGAGGCCTAATCCACCTAATCAACAGTTACGAGTATATATCCAAGTAATATGTTTTACTTTCATCACAGATCATATTTACATTTTACGCTTAGTTCTTATTTTCTTCGGTACAGTGTTTCCTTGTAAAGTCGTTTTAATATCACTGTATTTTGTATATATCACTGTATTTGTCCTTAGTGTGTTCTGTTACTACCTATATACATCTTTCTTGATAAAACTAGATTTAATCACTGCATTCTTCCTAATGAATTTGCGATATCTGCAAAACAGTTAGTTTTATTTGACTCCTCACATAATTTAACTAAATGGTTATGTATATTCTGAACAATTACAAACATATCTGTGCAGATAAAATTTTCATACTCTACAGTAAGATTTCCTACAGTTATTGTATATTAATTATCTCTCACATTTAGGTGTCTTTACTCTTATCAGCCTGTCTTAGGAATTTTTAGCATTTGAATCATCATAATCCCTTAGAAATCAGAAATACATCAGAAATCAAGTTTAATTCAAGTGAATAACTAAGCTATTATACAAAATTTCATCATTTGTCAATTTCTCCTTCAATGTGCCTGATCGAGTTCATCCAAAACGAAGGGGTTAGTAATTATAGTAGGTTAGAAAGTAAAGCGCTAAAAAACGTTTGTCGGTTTATAACCTGTAGTAATTATAATTAATATTTTGAAGAGTTGCAGACGTTTAACAACCAGACGACCTATCTCTTTTTAAATAGAATAAAATGAGAAGGAAAATATTGTCTGACTCTAAAACGAATTTACAACTTGCGACAGGCACATATTGATGACGAGAGTTCACTGTTATGTTGAATAAACTCTAGATCTCTACTGAATTTTAACATAGCAGTAAATGGAATTATTCGAAAAGCATTTGTTAGGCGTCTTTTTCCTCTCGATTGTTAGTGAAAAACTGGTAAAGCTAAAACGAATTTGTTTACAATAAAATTTAAATTGCAAAGATCTTCTTCAATTTTTTCAACTATCAAGTGACACCAACTGTGAACCAACTGTGTGAAGACTTGTATGAACACTGTGTTTACTTGTGTACACTGGTGTATACTGGTATTAATGACTATGTAAAGACTGCGTGAAAACTATTGTGATTTGTGTGAAGACTGTGTGTACTTGGGTTGACGACATCGTGAAGGCTCTGTGTAATTAGATGGATATACGATATTTTATCACAGATTGGTCTCCCTACAAGTACCTTGAACTGAGAGAAGTAGGCTTGCTTAACTATTCTTCTCGCAACCCGATTAGTAATTATTTCTACGGAATTTAATTAATCTCAACGGCATTAAAGTTAGAGCAAGAGAAAGAGTTCAGGTATTTGGGATCTGTGTTGAAATTGTTTTTCAAATACGATAGAAGTATCGTTGTTATAT
Organism: Rhynchophorus ferrugineus; assembly: GCF_030347505.1. NCBI lineage: Eukaryota > Metazoa > Arthropoda > Insecta > Coleoptera > Curculionidae > Rhynchophorus > Rhynchophorus ferrugineus. Next base: position 57,129,250 of record NW_027472580.1, on the reverse strand, counting down.
GTTTCCCTTCGAGGCTGGTTCAGAAATGAAGTTATTCAAATAGTATGTAACAACTAGCCAAGTGGAATAGTTTGGACATGCTTTTTGAGTAAGAGGTGAACGAAATTTTCATATACTTCTGGTCGATCATCAAAAGTGGCGAGATTTATTGAAGAATATTTCTTAAGTCTTATGGCACCCAACAGTAGTATACTTGTTGAGAATTAGATAATGAACAGCAGAGTGTGTGCAATATCTTTGAAGATCGGTAAATCAAGTTAACAAAGTGCTATTGGTGTATCCTATTTACTCAATCTATTTTTTTAAGCTATCAATGTTTCCAAAAGCCCGTAGATTTTTCTGATTTTTTATTATAGTATGATATGCCATGATGCATTAATAATGTCTTTATATGTTATATACGCGAAGCAGTCATTTTCAGGATTGGATTACGTATTAGACACACTCTAAAACCTACTCATAGAAGAATTTATTTTTGCGTAATGATAACTTCGAATCATAATAGTTGGCCAATACGTTTATTTAAAAAACAATGTATAATTTTTTGGACAGATTTTTTCGAGGAGATCCTGCTCCAGTCCAGAAACGACTTTCAAATGCAAATAATGACAAAATTAAGCAAATCACTTATGGGTTCCTACAAAAGAGGAAGATACGTTATTTGCATTTCAAACCGGATTATAGACTCAAATATGGACGAGCATTGTTCTTAGTTTAACTAAAATGCATTCCTAATCCTAAATTCTTAACTAATTATTCTTGTAATTTAAATAGTAAGTCTTTCATTATGGCCGATATACATAAAATAATTGAAATATATAACAGATAGACATGACATAGATTATTTTAAAATAATGGAATCTGCGCCTTCAATTTCAGGTAGTGCAACACGAAGGAGACCAAGAAATAAGCAATATTGCAAACAAGAATTGTTACATATATGTTTACACAAGCGTTGTTTGTTTTGGTTGACGGAAAGTATAATTTCAAAAGTTAATTTTATCTGTATTCTCATATATAATGTCGTTGTAGAAATGAAAACTTTTTCTTTCATGTTGAATGAAGAGGATTTGGCTTACAAAGTGTTTTAAATAATACAAATTTTTTATAAAAATCTTTTTATAATTTCCGACCATAAATGTTTTGCACTTAATACGCCCTCTGGTGCCAAAGATATGGGAGATTATATGGGAGATCGCCTCCCATGTGTTTTTTTTTTATGAGGAATAAAGTGAAGGCGGCCCTTTTTACGGACGATACCGTGCACTATATCATCAGTTGTCAGACATAAGGCACCAACTTCATTTGAATGACACACTCAAATGGCCCAGAATATGGACACTGTTCTTACGAGCCCAGTTAAAGTCTCTGTAGGGGAGTTTACATATTATATTGCGGATGATCCTGAGAGCCCCTTCTCAGGAGAGAGTCTATCACTAATAGACAGGGAAAACATATACCCGATAGATCGGCAAGTATTTCTCTAAAATATAAGCGAGGACTCTAAAACTGCCGATGAGCATGTCAATAACACTTTAGTTCGTCAATTTGCTACAAGATTTTTTCCAAACTAAGACATATAAGAAGGCGTATGTATAAAAACCCTGTGATAGCCCTGTGACCAAAATTTGACCACAATATATTAAATTAATCATGTTTCTCTCATAACAGAGTAAAAGGATTATTTTGAAAATTATATGTTACTCAAACTTGTTTTCACAGAATTTTCAACATAAGATCAGAAATGTATTTAGATATACAAAATTAATTAAAATATTAAGTATCTGTATTTTAAGAAAAACTAAAATATATGCAAACTATCTCAAGAACTATCACTAACATTTTCAGTTACTCTAGGGGCGCAAACGTAAAACGTGCTTGTACATTTGATTGATTTCGATAACCTAAGATTTCTCATTGGATAAGAGTAAAGAAAATTCTCGCGCACTAAATTTGACACTAAATAATAACAAATAAATGTATAAAGTATGTTTTACCACAAACAGTCATTACATATTTACACTCTATTCTTGGAGAAAGTTTACTCGAGCACAATGGCATATTTAACATATATGCCATTATTTTTCATTTGATTTTCATGTTGTCGAATCGATATACCTATAAAAAATAGCTACATTTATATGAAATTTAAACAGTGGTTAGGTATAAAACGATTGGTTACTTAGTTAATTAGTTCCGTCAAATTTTCAATATTTAATATCTTATATATTCTAATCGCGGTTTTATAGTAAGTGGCCGTTAGTTTTAATCAGTATTTAATATATCGTTTTAATTAAAAAATAAATTTTATTATAAATAAATAAAATTAACAATGGTGATCCTTTGTGACAGTGACAAATGGGAAAATGATAGTGGCAGTGATATTTTATATAAGAAAATTATTGATTTACTCTTTTCATTGCAATAATTCCATAATTTCTTATAAGATAAACCTTTCTTGCACCTTTTTGAATGAAAATTAGTTAAATCGCTCCAGTCGTACTCTAGTTTTAATGAGTCTAATGAAGAGAAGTTTTCATATATTTTAGCGTTGGGAACTATCGACTGAAAATAGTAATTACTATTTCATACAAATGCACTCTTCGATTGTTTTTCTATTCGTGATAATAAGCCAAGATGTACAAATTCCTTGCCATACTAATTTTGTGAGAGGAAATGATGTGAATAGTTGTTTGATTCTCTGTACTTTACAGATCAGTTCATTTTAAATAATTTTAAATTGGCAAATGGCAATGTGAACAAAAGAATGGAATAATGATCCTAAATATATTCAATCGTTTTTTAATATTCGGAAACTAACAATGACGTAATATAATACAAATAATTGGTTTATTTCTATTTCATTCCAACATATGCTTTTTTTTAACCGTACCATAAGTGTGTAGGAGATAGTATATTCAAAGTTTTTTTAGTAAAGCGTCGTGGATATTGGTGACGTCGAAACATTACAATGTTACCGCATTAACTCCGAGTTTTAGTTCAGTTTGGTTTTCACATACAAGAAAATTCTAATCTAAATCAAACAATTGAACAAAAATGTTATCAAATATAATTTATTTTAACATTATAGCACATATAATACATATATTATCGAATGACTTTAAACTACAATTAAGAACACAGGTATAATAGTTTGTAGGTTAGATTTGTTTTGTTTACATTAAACTCTTTTCCACACTATCCACGAGGTAGAGTTTCTAGGCGCGTTTTTTATGTAGTCTTATCCCTCTAATTAACAATTGTATATCCGAGAAACGTATTTTACTTTCATTCGAGAGCATATTTACTTTTTACGTTTAGTTCTTGTTTCCTTCGATGGTGTGTTTACTGGGCAAGTCATCTTGGTATCACTGTATTTTTATTTCTTCTGCCACTACTTGTGTACACCATTCTTGATAAAATTAATCACTGAATTCTGTCTAATGCATTTATCATATCTACAAAACAGTTAGTTTTCCACTCTCTACTCATACGTTCTAACCTAATGATTATATGTTTAATTTTCAACAAATACAATCATATCTGTGCACACAAATCTTTCACGCGCTACAATACCATTTTCTATAGTTATATTTAATTAATTATGCGCATACCTTTAGTTGTTTCCACTCTCATCATTCTGTCTCAGAAATTTCCAGCATTGCGCAGCACTATCACATATCCTGAAAGTTTCCTCCAGTCACTTTCACTTTACGACTCACTGTCCAATTCAACTACTAAACTGTTAATTTCTAATCTGTCTAAAACATGTTCACGAATCCACCATTTATCAATTATTTTGTCTTATTGAGTTCATCCAAACCTAAGGTGTTATGGTTGACAATGCTTCCTTCCACACATCTAAAGAGTTTTTGATGGAATATCCTTCTCAACCAGCAATATATCTGCAATTAACTATTAATAAATATAATGACCAATAAAACCTAATGAATTGAATGCTATTGTAACTTTTACCTTTTTCCATCAATTTTTATTTTCTTTACTCTCTTTTTGTTACTGTCTTGCCAAGAGCGCCACAATGAACCATTTTAAAATATTCAAGTTTCTTATAATATTTTATTCCTTTAATTGAATTCTTTTTAAAGTAATGTCTGGAAGTTCCATTAAGCCTCTCCGAAGGTAATCTTTACACCATTTAAACCCTATGCCCTGTAAGAGTGTATGAACGGATCTATTACATCGCTCAAAAAGCTGCATGTCCCTAATTCTTTTATGTATACTTTCCAGAGAGACAACTTTCTCTAAAATAATTTTATTAAATTATGTTTATATCGATAAAATAGTTTGTGTACTTACTGTTCTTATACATTTCGTATATTTGGTCTCGAATAGAGCCAATATCAAGATGGTGAAGATTCGTCACCCACTTTGTATGTAGAAGGGTTTTTTTGGGTGAATCTAACTTATTATTGTTCATTTTGCAATCGATGTTATTCACAGTACCCACACTAATATTTAGCACGGCAGCAACCCGCTAAAAATATTTTCAATAAAATTGTAGGGACTTATTTTATTTAATATCATCAATAATTACCCCTCTAACGGAACTGATCGGTAAAAGGGGCCCTCCGTTATCTCGTTCCTTTTCGAAATAACCTATTAAAGCCGCAATCAATTTGTGACCCTGAATATCTATTGTTTTCGGAGCGACTTAAAATTTATCAAAATAAAGGGCTAAAATAATGTTTGCCGGTTTATAACCTGTAATAATTATAACTAATATTTTGAATAATTTAGCGTACATCTGACAACCGGAGGGCGGCCAGCTCTCAGACGTATGCAAAATTCTTGAAAGCAATAGTGATAAGAGGTTTTAATTCTTAATTAACTGTAGTTTTTAGATGAATTAAACTGAATTAAAACTCAGAGTTGATGCGATAACATTGTAATGTTTGGACGTCACAAATATCCACGACGCATTACTAAAAAACTTTGAATAGACTATATATTACATATTCCTTTTCGAACTTGGGGAAGAAAAAGATAATTACTGTAAATTATCATTATCGTCAAAATAACAGTTTCATTTAGAATTATGTATTTTTTTTATTTCATATACTTGATAGTAAAATTAAATGGAGTAATGATACATGATACATGATCTACCATGATTTATCATGATATACATGAAATTGAATATAATGATTTGAAAACAAACATGAATAGTCGCCAAGATAACATAAATGCAATCAAAATTATTATTATATTTATCAATCAAAATGATGTTCTTTTTACCTTCTTATGGCGAGTACAGACTTCAGCATTTGGCTAGAGATGATTCGGCGGAAATTGGTCTATGTTTTGCCTTATTTTCATTAATGCGCCAAATCCGCTCGAACCGAATATTCAGATCTGTACTGACCATTACATTAATAAATAATCTTGAAAAATAGAGTTCCAAAATGCTGCTATTTTAATGTACAATATATTGTTATTTACAATCATACTAACATAAAACAAAACGTAAAACCATATATATTACATGTAAATCTATGTTAGCATAAATTCGGCACATTATTTTTAAAGTCGCGTATCGTAAAATATCAGTGGAATGTCACTAGTAGGTCCAAAAATAGTAACTGAAAGTATACGACTAAAATAGTCGATAGTAAATAATAGTCAAATCAGTCGGACCGAAAATAACGACTGAAAGTAGTTGATTAAAACAGTCGATAGTAAAAAGTTTTAAAATGAGTCGGACCGAAAATAGCGACCGAATCAGTCGATAGTAAAAAGTAGTCAATTAGGAGTCAACTGTGAGGCGGTTTCGGTTTAATGTATTGATAAGCCCACATAACCCGGTCCAACTTGTCATTCCAGGGCAAGTATATGCGACCAGGTATGCGTCATGCATTCCATTGCCTGATTTTAGACCAGAACAAAAAAAGTGGTCAATTACTAAACAGTTGATAGTCGTTTTCAGTCAATAATGCACAACGCTGATATACCTACAAAATATATTCAATAGTGTCTTTCGATGTAACAATAACTTCTTTTATTATTTATCTTCTATTGATTATCTTCAGAGCCAGTTAGTAAAACTCTTCGATTCTACCAAATTGAAAATGTAACAATCGACTGAATGCGGCGAATCTAACCGACAGTGCATCCTACCGATCCATTCCATCTTCTTGAGTTATCGCATTGGTTTTCGGCCGAGGTCGACCGACTAATTTATCGATTCAAAAACAACGGCTGATCCCGTTGTTTTATTCCTGTAGGCCATGACCGACCGAATTTGCAGGCTCGTGCGGTCTGCTGGCGGCCGCTGTCTTGTAGACACAGGGACCGCCGACTTGGCGAGTTGCAGACTAACAAAGGACATAAATATTTAAGGGTGCCACGAGAGCGGCAGGCACGTCCCCACGTAGAGCCCAGCCCCGATAATTTGTCGGTCTCGGGGGGGCAGGCATGCTTCGGGTGGGCTTTTCGGCCTTCTTACTTTACCGGGATTTTCGAAAGTGTCGTTCTTTCGCAATGCAGATGATTGGAATTTGGAGCCAATAGTAATTCAGTGCTTATTTTATCACAAATAATTTAAGAGCGATTAATTATTAGGTATACGATTTTTTTTTCATTGAGACTAAAATTATATTTAAAAATTTTAAATTTAATCTCCATATATATATATATATATATATATATATACATAAATATATATTTGTATATATATAATGTATATTTGTATATAATGTAATTGCTGAGCTGATGTGACGGAAAATCGGAAGTCGTTCAGTGCAAGAGCCATTCAGTTTGCTTTTTAAGAACTAACTATAGCATATAAGACCGCTTAGAAATATTGTTGACAATCTATTTCTATGGTGTAATGGTTAAAGCGTTTAGCTCCCAGACGGAGGTCGCGGGTTAGATTTTCGTCGGAGACAATAATTTTGTGTTATTGTTTAGTTAGAACGTTTGTTAAATCACTTATCTGGGTAGCAGACACAGGGGCCTGAAGCGCTCATTATTTTCAATCGTTGATTCTTTAGTACTACTTTTCTTCATACGGGATGCACCTTTACTTGGCCTACCCATTGTAATATTAATAATGTTAATATTGTTATATTAATATGAATTACAATGATAAACATGCCGGCTCTTTGGTGGCTTTGAAAGCATTGGATACAACCTCTCATCTATAACTCCTCATATAAGTCTCATGTAACCTCGCATTGGATGAATTCATTCCTCATTGTATTAGAATCGGCGCTGTGTCTTATAAAAGGTGTAATTGTTGGTAGAAACATTTTAGAAGGTGTATTTATTTCGATCTTTCGAGAATATCTGTTCTTTGGATATTCTCGAAAATTTGAAAACATAAAGTTACGACTCGAAAGACAAGAAAGGCTGGATGATCGCTTATGATTTAACATTTGTTAGTTAATGCTATTTAGCTATATCCACGTTTTTTTCCTAATTACTTGGTAAAAAGAACTACAATATCTTATTGTACTACAAGGTTTTATGGAAGTCAACGTCATACACGTTCCACACTGCCATTCTCCACACTTTTTTGGTATCTCCAGCTTGTCGGGTTTTCCTTCTTTTTGCCTTGTTCTGTCTTGTATTTACCTATTTTCCTTGGACCTTTTTAATATATATTCTATATTTAGATTTAATTAGTATGCTTTTCGTGCTAGTATTGTTTTTCATTATCAGTTGGTTATTTTTCATATAAATTAGATAAATACTATCTTCATATTTTCTGGCTTTTTAAACTAGTACTTCAATTTATCCTCATTTCTCTCGCCCTTGTTCAGTTCTTCTCTGTGTATTCGTATATGTACTAATTATCATCTAACATTTCTTTTATTCCTTTCCCATATTTGGGCTTCTTTCAGTGTTCGCATCATTTTCAAACTTTCTTTTTTTCTCTTCCTTTATCTTCGCTTGCACTATATTCTTTTTCTCACTGATTATTTATATCAATTGTGACAGGGTTTCAACAGTGATACAGGGTTTCAAAATTAACTTCTCCGAATTTCTTGTCTCTCAGCGCATTTCCTCTTGTTCGAGATTTTTAGGTCAATTCGTCAACAGTGCGTTTCTAGTCGGGGAATCTTCGTTAGCGATAATTATTTCTACGTCAGATATATTATTTATATATATTCTTATACCACACATTCTTTCACATATATTTACGTTTCTTTTATTCTCTATTCTTATCTGTTAATCTGTTATGTATATATATACAATACACTACAGAAAACTCATACTTCGCCTGGTAAGTATTAAAAATGCTATATTGAATTGTTGAAAATGGCATAATTGGTCAATTCGTGTGGTAGTCCTTTTGAACATCTCCCATCACATTTAAACTCCTGGAAATCGTTGATTTATCAACTCCTAAGCTGATTGTAAATTTTTTCAGAGTTTGAATTTGGGTTTCGTCCGATAACACTCACATTTTTGTCATCAAACTTTTTTGGTCATCCAGGTCATTCTTAGTTTTTGACATCAATATTATCATTTTTAAACTATTGAAACAAAAATAAATAGGATTGATATTGTACTGTAAAAATAATTTCAAGCAAGTCATTATGTAGTTTACACGAGAGAACATAAATATCCTGAATTTGCTTATTTTACGAAAAAATATTAAAATTGTTATTCGAAGGCCTAAATTCCTATTAAAGAATATTATGGCCTTGGGTCGTTTTACAGTCATATTTAGGGGTTATTTTACAGAATACAATTCTTAGAAAAAATGTCAGTTTCGACTTTGAGCATTCTTGAAAACTCATATTTTACAACATTAAGTAGGTATTGGGTTGCCTCCTTTATTTACAAATTAAAGATTTTCACAATACAAACGCACCGTATCAGAAATATTTGTCTCGGTGCTTTTGTCAGAGCCGTCGTCCAAACATTCTTTTTATTATATTTAGTTAGAAATTTCTACCTTATTGGTTTTTCCTTTAAAAACATTCAAATGCTTTATTTTGCGTTTTAATTATGAATAACAAAGCGTATAAGATATGATAAAATTGTAAAAAGATAAGATAATAATGATGATAAAACAATTAACCGATTAAGAAAGCCACACATTTAAAAAGGTCGCATAGAACAAAATTACGTTTACATCGTACTTTGAACTTACTATAACAAATAATGATATATTATTTATATAATTGATAAAATATATCTATATTTTTTCCGAATAAACAAGACTGTTTCTAATCTAATCTAAAATTTACTTGATAACTTGCTAAAGCATTGTAAACTTAAATATTAGAAGTGATCCTATAAATATCTGCACTAGCGGTGCAAGAACAATATCAGTTTTAGGAACTGAAATTAGTTAAATATAACAAAATATGATATCAGTTTACTTAACTTTTTACTAGGCTCACTCAAACTTGCCTAAACGCAGGGATCCATTGAAGAGGTGAAAGTGATGGGAATACTATGAAGAACAGGTACACCACCACTATTGTTTTTCTCAAATAAAAAAATCAAATCACGTCACTGTTTTTGTTATTCGATTATTATTATATTTTATTTAAATTTGTAAACATAGGACATATTAAAAAAGTTCATGTATTAAGTAAACAGCTCTAAGAAATGTTGCTCTCATGATGTTAATAGGTAGCGTCCATTCATTACGTAAGGTGTTCAAGGGAGGAGGGATTCGAGATTCAACATTTGCACGCCGTCATCAGCATGCTGTATAACCTTTATAGATCAAGGTACATGGATTATCTACTTTCCATACTTTATAAAAGCTGCAAAACATTGGCATACAGTTCATTAGCTGTGCGAGTGTGACCCTCACGGTTTGATACAAGACAAGCTACTGAACAGCTGTTCCAAAGTGTCAACTGTTTAGAGTGGCTAACTTAGCGCGTAGTTCAAGGAGCAGATTAGTTTACAGAATCAGAAAAACATAGATATTTTGGTTCTAATAGTCACTTTAGGCTCATGTGCAAGTTTCGATGGATTGAACTGACATTTTGTAGGTACATTATTCCTAAATTATTTCAATAAGGGTGATATCGTTCCAGAAGTTATTATTTCTTGTTCCATTAGTGGCTATAGCTGGCTATAGTGTTTTTAAATATATATCTTGTATGTAAATGGTTTGTCTATATTATTATGTTACAATTAAAAATACTAGATTCTGATTTTGAAAACTGATTAAAAATAAAATACTGAAGACTGAAATACTATGACATTCTAAGGATGCTATTGCTGCTCAAGATATGAGTGATGTTCGAAAGTATAGAATTAGTCTTTACTTGTTATAACTGATACTTTCAACGTTGTTTGTATAAAATAAAAAAAAATTAAAAAATATCAATTGGCAACTACGATTGAGCAAATATTGACGTTTAAAAAAACACGTCAAATGAAGACATAATACCTTTAACTAATTTAATATGTGTGATGTGTTCTACCTGAGCAGCAACATTCGCTAACAATTGCTACGCCTTGTATATTACAACAAATGCACTAAATCAATTTTTCATGAAGCTCAAACTAAAAATAAATTCACTAATTCAGATTCACACATTTTTTATAAAGTTGGGAAAACTAAACATTCGCTTCTATTATCTTAATAGTTTTCTTAAGCCCAATGAGTTTCTTATTTCATTTCCTCCTCTATGCGATTTGCGAAATATAAAGAACAATCTTTTAAATAAAAAATAAGTTTTTTCGGTATTCTCTTTTCTAATAAATCTCGCTTAATAATTAAACAGTAATTTGCCAATGTTACAGGTTTCCTTTTCCCTTGGTAGCATTTCTCCATTTCGGTTACTTCCTGGAAGAAACGTTTATTATTCCCGTCGCTTACAGAGCTCAGATGAATCCAACCGATTATAAAAATATGTCTTGAATGGTTTTAATTAATTAGCAGTTCTTGATTAATTAAATTTTGAAACTTAATCCGTTATATAAATTACTACGTTTATTTAGTAATTTCGGTATCATTTTCTTAGAGTTTTAATAAAAAGTATATAAAAATATTGCCGAAATGGTACGTCAGTTTGAAAATCATGAATATTTCTTTCATTTCGTTGTCTTTAATTACTCTTATATTTTTATAAATTGGTTCTTATGGTCGATAGCGACAGATATTACTATAGCAGGTTGAACATGTAGGTAAAGAGTGTAAAATATAACGGAACATTTATTTCAGCTAAGTCCTAATAACCAATTTAGACGGTTTGGTTGGCGCAGTGGCGAAGGCGATAGGAACTGTCCTCCTAGTGTTGCCATTCCTGCTGCTGGTGTAAGGTCGTAAATTTAGGTGTGTAATTGTCCCTAATACAAGATTGCAAAATCTGATAAGGAAAATGATACAAGTCATGCCGGTAACCAGGCTGGGTAAGATGTCTCCAAGTTGGCCAGTCTTGCTCGAGTCGAGCTCTGCCAAGCTTCTCGAATAACTAATGGTAAAAAATCCGATACTATTTTGGTGGAGATACTTGTAGTTTAGAATCTCTGTGAAACACTGGGCTAGCCATTAAAAAATCTAAGAAATTAACTTTTATTAAAATCCATGAATATTTATTATATAAAACCAATTCTCTTTCTATCTATTCTTACACTCTAGTCCATGAAAATGTAAAGTGGACTAAACAATTCGTTTGTTTAATAGTCTTATACATGGAGCTTTTGGGTTAGTTGGGGCTCAATACTTACGGTTTTGTTTGTTTCCATAATATTTAAAATATAAATGGGCGTAGTGGTTATTGAAGATTGCGTTATTTATTCTTCGATGACTAAAAAATGGAAAAATTTAAATATTTTGTTCAACGCATTTTTAGCGCACTTTACTGGCATTAATTGAATTTTGTTTTATTTAATTCATAATTAACTGAAGAGCCGACTTGAATTAACTTGAACACCTAAATCTGCTTAATGTTTACGAAGAGAATGTAATGGATCTGCGATAGACTGAGGTCCAAGGGTTGGTTCATTAAGTATTCATTCATAGCATCCAGGAGCAAACCAAATTACAATATGAACCTATTGAACATCCCGTACATTAGCATATAATAGTAATAATTTAATGATTTAGCCGATAATTAAAAAGAATAGCACTTTAAAAATGTGTAAAGAATCATGTCATAATCATTTCCTAATGCAGTGATATGATTCAGTGTAATGTATTGAGTAGAGTAAGTTTAAAAACAAGAATACTTTTTAAGACTTACAAATACATATGAGAGAGTACGATGGTGACAGGTTTCACCTTTTTCACCAACATAACAGCAACCAACCTTGTTTATTTAAATTTTTTATCAGTCAATTAAATATTGCGCTTAAATATTAAAAATTAACACTGAAATGCGAAAGATTCATGACAGTTTTACGAACGCGCTTAAAATTATTTTTAGAATCTGGTATAGAGTACTTTATACATCTACATAAAATATTTTTAACAAAAAAATTGAACCGACTTCAAAAAATACATAAAGAACTAACTAAAAATTAAAAATTAATCAAACTTATATTTTTAACAAAAAAAAACATTTTAAAATAAAATATGTACATAATCGTTGTAATAACTAAATCAAAATAAACAAAAACCTTATTTAACCTATCTACTACAGGTATTTTATATTCTACAATATACACACAATTTAGCTTAGTATCTACCTCAACCTATTTATCTAATTACAATATTATTTTAACTACTACTAACTGATCACTTTGAAGTCGATACGAGCAGCAAATTAGTTTTGTTATGTTCGTAATATAATTTTTTGTATGTGTCACAAAATTATATTATTAATTTTTTATTGTTTGAGCTCAGCACCGTATCATGTAATATCAAGTTTTTACTTAGAAGGCGCATTATTTATTACTATATATATAAATCAATATCAATCATTCTTCTAATGATGTTAATGAAATTGCTCTGCATTATTTCAAAATCAAATATTCATGAAATAATAAAATATAAGTTTAGATTAGTGACATTATTTATTTAGAAAGCAGTAACAAACCTAATTTATTAGCCTTAATTTGAATTTTAAATGCCCAACAATCTTCGCTTCATATAATAAATGAATAATTATACAAAAAGTTTAGTGCTTGCTAAAATATGAAAAAGATGCTTTAAGGTGGTGTAACTTTTAAATTAGTATTTAAACAATTTATTTAATTGGACATAAAGTAAATTTATAATTGCTATATTAATTTAAGTTATCATGGAAGTTGAAGGGCGCGAAATAATATTTTATATGAAATTTATTGTTCTGACCAACATTTAATGAACTTATTTAAAATCGAAGAATTCTCGGTATCACAATTGTATCACAACAACAAAATATTTCGAAGGTTTGCTGAAGTTTAAACAACCTGAATTGAATGTCATTTTAAATAACTATCGATCAGAAAAAGGGTTTTGCTAACATACTTGCAGATGCCAAAAAAATCATATCTCATCAAAAATACAATATTTTTATGAGAGTGAAAATCAGTTAATTGAAAATCAAGGATTAAAATTTAAAGTTAATCGATTTTTTGTAGAAACAAGACTTGAACTATTATCTCATTTTGATGTTTTTAAAGTTATGTGGAATATTGAGGGTTTTGGCAAGTGTTCTGACTAAGATCAATTTAATTTTTATAGACAGGTTTAGTTAAAAAGATCGAAACGAAAGAGATAGACAGAACAGAACTTATTCATGAATTATAATTTCTGGCTGATTGCGTTCCCTTTCACTGTGCATCAATTAATAAACTATATATTCAGTAAGGAAACAGAACGACTATCGTTTTTAGTAGCTTTTATAACCTTTATTTTTGTATTAAAAATGATATAATAGATTCATTTGCATTTTTATAATTATTGCAGACACAAGACATAATTTACATTAAGGCGAAATGACAAAAAACTAATTATAGTCTATTCATAGTGTTGGATATATAAATAATTGGGTGGATGCGCCTACATATTGTAATGAACGCTACGGAGCATGCTTGTATTAAAGCCACCCGAACAGTATGAAGATCCGCCATCTAGATTAATTCTGTGTTGGGACTTTGACCGAGTTGTTTGTAGTGTGGCGACCGCCACGACCCTTTGGGCCACCACGCATTCAGCTACAACAAGTTCAAAAGTTGACAACGCCGTTGGATTGGTACCATGCAGTTCCAGGCTATAAAAGGCCATCACGACGACGTCTCGCTCTCTTTTCTTTTCTCCACTCCCTTGTAACAGTACCACTTCCACAGCGCTACCGTACTTCCTTTACCTAACCTAATATCCTGTCAATTCTCCCGTCGACCACATGTATCAGTTAAGTTAAAATAAACAAGTATTTCTTCAAACAGTGTTTTTAGTTCTCGTGCAAATTCCTTTCCAAAAATAGTAGTGAGTGTTCGGACAAATAATCGTATCGACAGCCACACATTTCGACCGATCGACCTACCTGACGAACATTCCTACAGTAGAAACATAGAAAAAATAGAAATTTCAAGGTATAGGCGTCCTTGGGGAAATGTTTTGTTTAGTTCAATCAACGGTAGCGCTGTGATCGCAAATTGTGATTGGATAGTTTAAATTCCTGGTGCCGCCACTAATATGGAACATGATTGGTCGATCACATTGTGTGAAGTTAGCATATTCTATGGGCGTCCATTTTTAAGTTTGTTGTTTGGAGGTTTTGGTTTTTGTTTAGATCAAGAAATCTTCGTTTTACGTTGTGCATATTTTCTGTTTTGCATTAATTATTATTGAGTAATAACATAAAAATTGATGAAAATACGTCCGTGTAGTAAAAAATGTAGTATACCTGGGTGAAAATCTACTACGGCAATTAGATATCGTTTCCCAAAGATTGATCTCGTTCCTTTCCAAAAATGAGTTGATCAAGTAAATAGTAGTAGGTTACCTGGATAAACCACAATGCAAATATATCAACGTCATCGTGTCTGTCACGGACATTTTAGTGAAAAATTTAGAATTACCCTTCCTTCACGAACAGGTATTGGGGTAAATGCATATCCAATATTGTTTTTATCAGGTACATATAAAATTAGCTATCTACTACATGTCTATTTACATATTGTTTGTTTACAGAAAATCAAAACCTACCTATGAATATGTTAGTGGTAATAAAATTCAATTAATCTACCAAGTTGTTCGTATGCTGTCTCTACATAAAGAAGTCTTACAAGAAGGTAATAATTAAGATAACTGGATAATTAGTAGTAATAAATACTACTTTTAATTGTAAAATATCCTTAAAATATTTGTAATACTTTAACTTTTTAAAAAAATCAGTGTTCATTAATTGTATAGTAGAGCTATTGTAAATTTAAATTTGGTTGCCTTGTTAAGAAAATATTTGTTACGGTGCCATCAATTAAAAACTTAATTGCTACTTTTAGGGGATTTATTACCTTAATGAAATATATTTTGTCTAAATTTACAAATAACTACATTTGTTTAACAAATGTTAACCAAGATTGTTTAGAGTATTTTGTTGGATCTATTAGAGGTCACGGAGGTAGAAACAGCATCCTTCACTTAATATGTTTGAGAAATCTTTAAAAGGGCTCATCATCACTTTTTTTCACATCATTCTCCCAGAGAAAATTGTGAAGAAGATGAACATGTTAGATAACTTATATTCTTTTTTAACGGGAGATCTATAACCACTTGAGGTAGTTAAATCACCGGTTGAGTCTATATTTTCAGTTTCAGAGAACTTTGCTCTGAGGAAAACAAGAGTCTATTATTATATTTTAGTCTTATTTCAGCCTATTTAACAAAACTTCTGAAAAAGAGACAACATGCAATATTTGTCTACATTCTATATTAAGTAGTTCCACAGATTAAATATTCTAAAATCTAAATATCTTTAAAAAACACATAAATTTTTAGTGTTTCAACTGTCCGGTCCATAATGATTTTCAAGACTAAATTTTAGAGTTATTATAAGGTGTGATTGTATTTTTGGTTTAATGATGTTAATGCAATATCATCAGGGAAGGATTTATCTTCAATATATCAAGATAAGTTAGAACTCTAATAGATCCCATAAAATTGATGGCACTAAACAAATATGAGAAGATGTTATAGAGGAATTATAGATATTATAATTTTGTTTAGAATAGAGTTCATAATTGTTTTTTATTTGCACTTATATAATTTGTTTTTTTTTGCTTTTTGTTTATATATATTTACATTATTTACATTTATGTGTATTTGTATAGTATTTTATTTTAATAAATTAATTTAAAAAATTAAATTAGATTTTCATTTAAATACTATTGGCCAGTAAATATGACGTTACAAAGTAATCAGGCGAAAGGCAGACCAATCAAAGCAAAGTATTTTCCTTACAGCGCCGCCAATGATTGAACTAAGCGAAACATTTCCCCACTACTTCTTACCATTGGAGTTGCACACCCCTGAATAGAAATAAATAGAGAGCGACTCAGTTGAATACAGTGTTTTAATTGCCCAGCACCTTCACCAAATCGATTATACAAAATCCGTTTTAACAATATTTAAATTGTACTTACATTTTGACGTCACAAATTTAGTGACGTCAAAACGTCGCAATGCTTCCGTATCAATTCTGAGTTTAGAGTTGATATACAACAAAATTCTGATTTAAATAAAATAATTAAACAAAAATACTGTTATCAAATATAATTTATTTTAACATTATAGTAAATATAATGCATATATTATCGCACTTAAAACTATAATTAAGTACACAGTTATAATAGTTTGTAGGCTAGGGTTGTGTTGATTATATTTAAATTGATCTCTTTTCCATAGCACCTGTAGTGACGTAACGCCTCTTCTTCTTTCGCGAACTGGCCACAGAATAAGACTGACCAAAACGATCAATAGCACGCAGAATAATAGACAGCAGATTCGGCAGATTCATCATTCGACATCAAAGCATCTTACATTTAATCAAGAATCAGCCTTTCAATACTCAAACATTCATACATTTCCATTAGTTAATTAGTTGTATAATTGTTAGTGTTATTAATAAAGTGTTAAGGGAAACATAGTTTCATTCAATAAATTACCCGAAGATCTCCATACACCTATGGGTTAGGTTAGAGTTTTGGTCGCGTTTATAGTTGTTTCTGCTGGAGGCCTAATTCACCTTATTAAAAATTGTATATCCAAGTAATATATTTTTCTTTCATTAGAGAGCATTTGTAACGTTTACTTTCTTCCTCAATGTGTTTTATCGAGTTCATCCAAACCGAAGGTGTTATTAACCATTCTTGTTTCCAGCATGGAATACAATATATCTGCAATGAATAATTAATAAATATTATAACTTATAAAATCTAACCAATTGATATTCCAACGTTTACCATTTCTCCATCAACTTTTATTGTCATAACACTATGTTTATTATCATCTTGCCCTGAGTGACCATTTGGTATATTGTTCCCATTCTGAAATATCCATGTCTTATCCGAATACATAAACTGAAATAATAAGTCTTCCTTCATTTTATTATATGCTTTGAAAAATTGTATTATTTTAAAAGCAATATGCGGAAGTTCCATTAAATCTCCTTGATACTTTTCAGACTAATAGCTTCCTTTGAAATAATTGTATTAAATTATGTTTGTATTGAAAAATTAATCACTGTTTTTATACATTTCATATATTTAATCTCTAGATAGAGCTAACATCAAGTTGATTTTGATTCGCCACCCGCTTCTTTTGAGGACGATTTTCTTTTTGGGTGAATTCTATGAAGATTATATTTTTAATTTTTTGAGATATTTCAGTGACCGTGTCCATACTAATATTTAGTGCAGCTGCAACAGAGTAATCAGAGTAATAATAATAACTTTGCTGGTTTATAACCTCATATCACCATTGTTTTGAAGAATTTTGTAACTTATCAGGCAGCATTGTGTCTTTTTTTAATTAGAATAAAATGAGAAGGAAACTGTTGTCTAATACTAAAACGAGCTTACAAATTGCGGCAGGCAATACATTAAACATCTTGATGACGTATGTACAAAAAAACTTTGGACAGACTGTATATACATTTGTAAATGACAGATTGCTCAAGCAGAATCAGTGAAACATCTCATTGGTAAGCAGTTCAGTAAAGCAAAGCAGTTCAGAATGAGAATGAAAGAACTGCTTTGCGGAATAGGTTCTTCGGAAGATATTCCGAGTTTGATCTAAAATCAAGTTGATTGGTTTATCAGTCTTTTATAAAGCATATTTGGGCTTATGGAATTGCATTAAAACATTAAGCCAATTAGTAATCCAACGATGCCAAAATAATGTTCTTCGATTAATTACCAATGTTTATAGCTACGTAATCAAAGGAGAATAACACGATGACCTCGAACCCTAATGGATTTACGATGTATAAGGATTTTAGGGTTCGCTTTAAAACATAATATAAGGTTACTAATTCACAGCAATACATTTATTGGACAATATGCAAGAAATCAGAAGAGTGAAGTGAATTAAACCAAATGAACACGTATAGTGTATGTGTTTAGTCTTAACTTTACCTTAAATAGTCTTAAGTTTAAGTCTTAATTTTCATTTGTCAAATACACAGTGATACCCCAAAAAATGCTTTAATGTTTTTGAATATAGTCGATGTAATTATATTAAATTTGTTAAAGAGTGATGTGATTTTTCAAAGATGGTGTTATTTTATGTTTGCTGATAGTGATATTATTTCACTAATATACAATTGTGGCGAACGCCACGACCCTTTAGGCCACCACGCATTCACCAACAACAAGTTCAAAGGTTGGCAACGCCGGTGGATTGGTACCATGAGGTTCCAGGCTATAAAAGACCATCACGACGACGTCTCGCTCTCTTTACTTTTCTCCATCCTCATGTAACAGTACCACTTCCACAGCGTTAACGTACTTCCTCTACCTAACCTAATATCCTGTCAATTCTCGCGTCGACCACATGTATCAATCATAAGTTAAAATAAACAAGTTTGATTCAACCAGTGTTTTTAGTTCTCGTGCAAATTCCTTCCAAAAATAGTAGTGAGTGTTCGGACAAACAACCGCCTCACAGTTGACCCCTGTGGATTGCTACTGTTACTGTATTAAATTTGGGGATATAACACCCGCTGATCGGGCAGCCGTTATTGGGCACGAGGGCCCGGCGATTCTATTGATTCGCGAACCTGAGTTAACACACAACTGGATACTGTTATAAGGGGGCAAAAGTTATGACTGTAGCGACGGATGAGGTCGTTTCAGCCTGGAAAAGGGGGGGAGCTTGGCGGTGACGCGGTTCTAAGCTCCCAGAATGTCGACCAGCTCGCGAACAAGCGCGTTTTCAGAAGAACTTGAGCTGAGTTGTTGTTTGTGGAATGATTGAGATATGAAGTGCTTGATTTCTGGGGTGTCAGTTTCCCTATGAATTTGATTATTTCTGACAAACCACGGAGCGTTTAATATTCTCCTGAGGAGCTTATTTTGGAAAACTTGAAGCCGTTTGACCTGGTTGGGTGTAACAAACTTGAAGTAGGCATTAGATCCGTAGAGGAGTACTGATCGAATTAACATCTTGTAAAATAAGCATTTGATGGAGATAGAAAGTCTGCTAGAAGGGCAGATCAGAGAAGATAGCAGGTTTGCTATCCCCGAACCTTTTTGGATTGCTTTCTGGATTTGGGAATGCCAACCGAACCGCCGGTCGAAGTGAAGACCTAGGTACGTGACGTTATCCAGCCATGGAATTATTGCGGTGTCGATCTTAAGTTGCACGACGCGCAGTGCATAACGCTTCTTATGGAAATTGATGGCCTGGGTTTTGAGGGGGTTGATTTGCAACCTCCAGAATTTGAACCACTTGACCGCATGATCGAGTTGATTCTGTAAACGTTCATGAATTGTAACTTCGAACCTGGCGGCCGTGGAGAAAGCAGTGTCGTCAGCGTAAAACGCGACCTCAATGTGCTCTTTTCTCGGCAGATCTGAAATAAAGAGGTTAAATAAGGCTGGGGCCAGCGGGAAACCCTGAGGTACGCCAGCATCGATTTGTTTACGACTGGAAAGTGATTCCTGATCTTGACCTGGAATGATGTGTCCGAGAGATAGCACTTGATGAGAGCGGTTAGGTCTGGGAGGCCTAACCGCACGCACTTTGCGATCAATCCGTCGTGCCAGACCTTGTCGAAGGTTTTGGTTAGGTTCAGAAGAACTGCTCCAAGCTTTTTACGTTGGTCAAGAGCGTGATGGATGTGTGCGGTCAGACGGGTAGTCTGATGGACGGATAAGTGGTGAGCGCGAAAGCCGAATTGTTCATCTGGAATGATGTTGTTTTCCTTTGTGAAAGAGTTGAGGCCGTAGAGTATTGCCCTCTCGGCAAGCTTCGAAATGGCGCTGAGAAGGCTGATAGGCCTGTAATCAGATGGAGATGATTTTGCTCCTTTCTTGGGTATAACCGCTATATGTGCGTGTTTCCAAAACGCCGGGAAATATTGCAGCCTTATGATGGAGTTAATGATGTTTGCCACTTCTGCGAGCTGCTTATGCGGGAGCTTTTTTAACTGGGTAATCGACATTCCATCGAAACTTGGAGATTTTTTGGTTTGAAGTTTGCCGATCATAGTCTGTAGAGACTTTGGAGACACGAAATGGTTCAGAAGAAAGGCTACGGTTACTGGTCTTTTAACGGAGTTGGATTCGTTGATGACAGTGTCATTGTCTTTAGCTTTAGTGTTCTTTGCGGGTGGGAGGCATTTCATTTGAGCTTTATAGGTCTCTGCAAGGAGCTCGACTTTTTCTTGGTCAAGGATTGCGAAATTTCCTGTAACTGCTGACTTCAGGAGGGGGGTAACATTGTGCATCTTCCCCACGAGGCATTTGGAGACAAGCCAGAAGGAAGGGGGGCCATCCAGTCTTTGGTCCGCGAGAAATGAATTCCATTTCATTGCTCGAACAATCACAGCGGCAACCACACATTTCGACCGACTGACCGACCCGACGAGCATTCCTACAATTGGTGACCCCGACGTATTCAAAGTGCCTAACAGGTAAATCAGCTCAACATAAGTCACTCGACAGGTGCTTGACACGTGCATGGAAGGACAGCATGAGTAATGGAACATCACATGGTCGACAACATCCCACGAGACTAGCCTGATGGATGAAAAGTATAGAAGTCCGTCATGTATAATATCAACATATGAACACCCTTGCATCACGAAACTGAACACGTAAGGCACCACACTTATAGGTACCCTCAAATAAAGCGAAACGCGTCAAGACGAACGACGTCCTGCTACAACTTCGATGGCAGCTGATCCCGTAAAACTCCTCGCTCAGGTTAGGATTCCCATCTCATCAGCAGTCCCTGGGCGTTTGATTGCGTGATTGCGGGTGCACTCCGGAACTTGCACTACATAAAGGTACGTTCCACGGCAGTTCCACTAGGAGGGGAGTTATGTGGCGACCGCCACGACTCTTTAGGCAACCACGCATTCACCAACAACAAGTTCAAAGGTTGGCAACGCCGGTGGATTGGTACCATGAGGTTCCAGGATATAAAAGACCATCACGACGACGTCTCGCTCTCTTATCTCGTAACAGTACCACTTCCACAGCGCTACCGTACTTCCTCTACCTAACCTAATATCCTGTCAATTCTCCCGTCGATCATATGTATCAATCATAATTTTTTGAATTGTTTGAATCTATTAGTGTTGTTAGTTCTGGTGCAAATTCCTTCCCGACTGATCGACCCGACGAACATTCCTACACAATTAATGCGTATTATTCTTTTCCATGCTAATCTGTGCTTATATTGTTATTAATTTGCTTATTAATTATTCAAAGTTAAAATCAGACAGCAGTAAGCATTCTGTATAAGTTTTACGGATTTCCTTTCCAGATTCTGGAAGAAATTCAAAGGTAGTGTATAATAAAAGAATAGTTTCGAAAACACATACGGTAATGATATAGATATATCCTAGTTATGTTTTAGAAAGTTAGGTTAAGTTATTCAAATGAAGAGCCAACAATATATAAGAAATATATACATTTTGAGGAAAAATGTTTATAACAAATATTTATAACAAATACTAATTACTTATATGGAAAGTTTTACTGGTTGCATACCGATACTTATTATGGCAACAGTTCTTAATGATACAAAGCTGTTTAATAGTTGAATAAAGCGGTATGGTTTAAAATGCACTTTATTATGTAATATTGTCTTGATAAACATACACTTACTTCTGTAAGCTGAATAA
Organism: Rhynchophorus ferrugineus; assembly: GCF_030347505.1. NCBI lineage: Eukaryota > Metazoa > Arthropoda > Insecta > Coleoptera > Curculionidae > Rhynchophorus > Rhynchophorus ferrugineus. Next base: position 57,107,030 of record NW_027472580.1, on the reverse strand, counting down.
GGAGATTAAGGTGAAAAGTCTCCGTCTCACATTGAGGAGGTACATTTTCGGTTAAAAATTATTGGGATTTTCTGCGTAATCTCCGTTGTCTTCAACACTATTAGACCAGCGTTTCTCCAATATCAGTATTCCTTGCCGGAATTTAGAGTGCCCTCTTAATTTCTTCATGTGGGAAAGTGTTTATCAGAAACAAGTTTATTCAAGTTTGTGAAATCGTGATCGCCGGTTAATGATTGAAAAAATCTCATCAGAATTGGGTATCAGCTACGGAAGTTTTTAATCCATCATCGCGCTTTAATCAACTTCGCTTTAGAAAAATTAGTGTTCGCCGGGTTTTAAGGTGGTTGGCCGAAGATCAAGAACAGGTCAGGTCGGAGATCAGTCGAAGACTTCTGAATCGATTTCGACAAGAAGTGGAGGTTTTTTGAGGCGTATTGTGATGAGACGCGGGTTCATCATTTCACTTCCGGATCAAAAGAAGGAAGGATGGATCAAAAGACGAAGAAAGGATGAAGTCTTTGTCAATTTCCCAAACTTCGTCCAGTTTTTATTTGCGCCCTTGAAAGAATCTTGGAGGCAAAATATTTGAAAGCAATGAAGAAGTAGGTATATTCAAGCTTCCAAATCGGGGGCAAAATTGTGTAGAGCACGGAGGTGAAATTGAGGTACATTGAAAACTATTAAAATGTTATTAAATACCCATAATTTTTTTCTACCCCCCAGGCGGCTGACACCTACTCTATGCCACTGAAAGGAGGGTACCAAATTAGGAGGATAGGACGCAAAGTTGAGCAATCTATAGATATCCGTATCCGTAGTTTTCATGTTTGTTTCACATTCACCAGCGCGTTGGCCTAGAGAATGATGACTTTTATTCGCGTCAGTTTTTATTTTAGTGAATTTTGGCATTCAATTTGAAATTCACTTCAACTGAAAGTTGGAGCAATATTCACCTGTAATTGTTTTGCTTTCTTGAAGCTAATTAACAGCTTGCATCCATTCTATCAGCTTTCACCCTTCGAATACTATTTAATTTCTAGCGAGTAGTCTTGGACCATGTCGATTTTCCATTCTATGTCCAATCAATATTGAATCAGTTTGAAGATTGCTATATTCCTCATCCTAGTACAATGCTTCATACCCTTTCATCCCATGTCCCCCGCGGACTTTCTTAACTCATTCGCTTTTGCTCGAGTATCATCCACCATGACATCCCGATGTTGATGATCCATGGCGACCATGTTAAAACTCTGCTGTGTACTTAAAGGTTGCTATAGGAAGATCAGGGGCACCATAAATTTTCGGCGCGATATCCAGATTTACTTAATTTGACCAAAAAACATGCAAGACATTATTTTACTTGACATTTCACGCTGAGATATGGTTTATCTGAACAGTTAATTAATACATCTATTAAAATTACATTTAGAGTAATGAAAACTAGACTGAGAACTTGTACTGTATTGTTTTCAGTATATCTTAACATAAAGTTTGCTTTAACATACTTTCTTTACTGTTGTACATCGAATATCTCGCTTTGTTTCCACCTAATAGTTTGTTCTGAAACAACGCAGTTTCTTTACAAGGCATTCAACAATAAAGCAACTAAAACTAATCTTAAAATATCCATAAACCTGGGACGCAATAAACGGGTATGCATCCAATGTTAAACACGTTGTTTCCAAGCTAACCCATCGTCTTCCATCATTTTCGTTACTAAAGTTCTTATATTTATAGAGCCACTGCGAATCGTCTAGCGAAATTTTCCATTTCATGTAAAATCTCTCGAAAACTTCGTTGAAAAATAGGGCAAAAATTTAAACCGCCTCGTAATTTATTTCAATTGCCTTCCAGCATTTCTATAATTTATGTGGTAAGTCCAAAAACTCTCAGGTAGCGGAAAATCGATATGGCCTGTGTTGTCTGGCTTTTAATCTATGATCCATTACTGTATGATGTAATGGATATAGAGCATGTATAGAAATGTATAGAAAATAGAGCACTATTTTATTTTTTTAATATTATTTATTTTATTAAATAAACCAAACCCCTATCTCTAGAGGTCTCACTCATACACCTCAGTCTTAAAATAAAACACATGGTCATGACTTTGTCATGACTTCGTATTGGTCGTTCGATATAACATCTCCACCTTAAAGAACGATCAATTAGATGGACGTGGCTGTTGTCCTGTCTGGAGAGCTTATAGTTGCAATAAAATTGTTTTTAGTATCGTTTGTATCATCGTCCACCAATTTTTTTTTTGATGATCTTCTTAATAAGAGTGTTCCTAGCCAAATTTCAATTTCTTTATGGAATAGTTTTCTATTTTTGGTAACTCTAAATTACAATAGTATACATACAGATCAGGAACTGAGCTACTGTAATCTACCTTTGGCAACTTTAAAACCTACTTGCGCCAGGAATCCGTGGGCTAGCGGTGATTTTTAAAGGTTGAATGTTTACTAATTGGAATAGTTTATGATTAGGGGTCTTGAGTACCCCCACTCCACCTTTTGTGGCCTTATAGCTTCAGTTGCGATACTTTTGCTTGAAAGCCACTTAACAACACCAAGCGATGCTTCGAGTAACTGCAGAAATTAATTTAATTCCGTTTAATTCCTTAAGGTCCTCGGAATCCTAACAACTGAGTCAGTTGAGAATGTGAGTGAAGGGTTTAAAGTAACAAAAACCATTAATTTACTTTAAAATACTATATATTTTTCTGTTTGTTCAGTTCATAATTGTCGATATTATCTTTTACTATAGTGGATGAGATTTTTCTTTGCTGCAATTGATTAAATATGATACAACAAATGAAAAAGGTTCTGTTTTCGCAAACAAATTTTGTAATTTCATAACATTAAATTGACTGACATTGCGGAGTGATTAGCATTGCAACTTGAACTTAGAAGAATTATTTTTGTATTAATGGTGACTGTATTGAAAAATGAGTATATAATACCAATGAGACATTTTAATAATAATGTAGTATACATTAAGGTATATTTTGTTATATTTTAGAGTCTCCTCTTTACCAACTTAATTTTTGATCGGTTTTTCTGAAACTGGATCATCTCAGGAAACATCCAGTCTTATCCAATCTGCTTGGTTACTGGTGTGACTGGGATCATTTTTCTTGTCAGATGACAAACCAAAAACTTAAATGGCCATGGCCCAGCAGTGTTTGAACACGGGATTATCGCAATAGTAGGAAGATTGTCCTGTCGCCTTGATTACTGCGTCAACTAATCCAGCAATATAATAAGGTTTAAAAATTGTATAATAAAAACAAAAAATATATTTCTTGCAGAGGTTTACTATTTTTATATGTCTGGATTATAATAGGTCAATTGAAAAGTCTCCGGCCTACCATAGTAAATCACATATTTTTGGCAAAATTAGTTTTTTTATTCAACATAATTCCTTTCAAGGTTTTCTCATACCCAAATATTCGTGAATGGTATGATGTACAGGTTCAGCTAATATCTCTAGAGTGTCTGCTATTTCATTCAATTTAAATTTACGGTCATTCAAAATCTTTGTTTGGATTTTTTAAATGTTTTCGTCGGTAATAACCTCTTTTGGGCGTCCACTGCGTTCACCGTCTTCGGTACTCATTTCACCACGTCTAAACTTCGCATACCAATCCTTGATGGTTGATTTTCCTGAGGCAGTGTCCAGAAATCCAGCATCAAGCCAAGTTTTTGCTTCAACTGTATTTTTTCCCTTCAAAAAGCAATATTTTATTAACACGAGAAATTCCCTTTTATCCATTTTTTTTCAGAATAACAAAAGTTGCTTCACTCAAAATGTTATAATTCACAAACTAATGATCGGACAGCTGTCAAATTTATACACGCATCTTTTGAGGGTTAGGGCTAACTAAACAACATATGGATTTAATTCTAGTAGTGCTATCTATATGTTAGGCCGGGACTTTTCAATTGATCTGTTATAAGTATTGTTTCGGCTTACTTTTGAAATGGTAATTATAATATAATACAAGAGACATGCAAACATATATAGATATTGAGTTGTGTTAATTTCTGTTAATTTCAAAATTACAAACATTTTGACAAATATGAGATATTTTTGCTCAAAACCGTTTTTATGAATTATCAAACTGATTTAAAAATGTTCCGGTAGTGAAATCTGATATATATTTTAATACGAATAAAAACATAATTATCAGTTAATTACCTAAACAAGGTAAAGCGTTTTTGTAATTAATACAACAAAAACATAATGCAATTATAATATTATTATGTTATTAATCATTTAGCACAGCGCTAATGTTGTGAATTTATAATCAAAGGTACATAAAAAAGTTCGAATTATTGGACCGTTTGTTGTTCTGTATATAAAACAGTATTTCACCATATTATATTATTCCATTGTCGTTAATGATGGCTGCATTTTGTATATTTAAAAATAACAGTTTATTATTATCGCCAGTTAGATAACAGTATGATTGTTTCATTATAAAATATATGTTAAATCCCAAATGTGTAACAAAATATATTAAACAAATTAAGTAAGCTGGTGAATGATGCTGCTTGATTGTAGATTCATAACATCCTTATGGCCTGTTCAATAAAACAGTGAATTCACGTGATCGAAATGTATGACATGAAAACGTCTCAATGTTGCTGCATTAACTTTCAGTTTTAGGTCATTTCAGCTTTGATATGTAATTAAATTCTAATAAAAGATGAAACAAAAATAATGGTACCAAGTATAATGTATTTTAACATTTTAATAGTTAATGCATATAACATGTTAATTGAAAAGTCCCCGGTCTGACACATAGATAGCGCTACTAGAATTAAATTCATATTTTTTTAGTTAGCCTTAATCCTCAAAAGGTGCGTGTATAAATTTGAAAGCTGTCGGATCATTAGTTTGTGAATTATAGCATTTCGAGTGAAGCAACTTTTGTCATTGTGAAAAAAAAAATGGATAAAAAGGAATTTCGAGTGATAATAAAATATTGTTTTTTGAAGCGAAAAAATACAGTTGAAGCAAAAACTTAGCTTATTGCCAAGTTTCGAGACACTGCCCCAGGAAAATCAACCATCAAGGATTGGTACGCTAAGTTTAGACGTGGTGAAATGAGCACTGAAGACGGTGAACGCAGTGGACGCCCAAAAGAGGTTGTTACCATATGTCAGACCGGGTACATTCCGGTACGTAAGATCTTGCGTGTGGAAATGAAGTATTATAATCAAGAATAAAATCCGCCTCTACCCCTGAACATCTTCAGATGATCAAGGAAAATATCTTCAACGCCATTAGCACACTTCTAGGAACTTCTATCGGTCGACCATGGCTAGTTCTCATACAATGCAATACAATACAATGTCCATGTTTTGCTTCTCCAGGAAACATTTCTAAAGCCCTCCATCTGCTTTAAGATCCCTAATTATTCAGTATACCGAAATGACAGAATTAAAAGCCCCGATGGTGTTATAGTCATCGCCGTCAAAAACAATATCAAGCACATCCAGCCGCAATCGTAGTCATTATCAAGTCTTAAACACACTTCCACAGCAATCGAGTAAAATAGCAACCGAATGCAATTCACATCCATCTATCGAATAACAGATCGATTTAATGAAGAAGAATTTAAAAAGTTATTGCAAGGAAACACCCCTAAATTCATAGGGGTGGCTTCAATGCACAACATGCAACTAACAGTGCATCCAATGTAATCCATGCATGCATGAATGCAATCCAACAGGCAACTCATGCTGGTGCAGGCATCGATGAGATGGAACTTTTACTAATAGCTCTAAACGAACCAACTGACTATACCCCCGATATCACCAAACAGCCAGCAATTATTGATTTCTTCAATTTACAAAATGCCTGGATTCTGACAACAGGCCTATCCTCCTCAAGATCAGCGACATTCCTCTGAATTCCATCACTCCCAAACCCATGAAAACCACCGATTGGAAATTGTTTCAATCCGTGTTACAACGAAGAGAGTCTATTCCAAGTATTAATTCTCCAGACGATCTAGAAGGAGCACTCTCAAATGAGCGAATGGTCCCAATCACAGTAAACTATCTAAAAAACCTCACCAGTAAGCAACTTTCAGAGCTTGACAACATCAAATGTTATCCCAAAGAAGAAAGCCAAGTCAAATCCATCTGATCAGTCTAATTAGTTCACTCTCCAAAGTTGCCCTAAATAGTTTTACTGACACGCACCACATAATTGCGAATGAACAATTCGGTTCAGAACTATTCGGAACAGTAACTATCCATCAGGCACTTATAAAATGGCGCAAAACTGGAGCCATCCTTCTAGATGTATGCAAGGCTTTCGATCAAGTATGGCACAACGGTCTAGTCTTTAAAGCGAACCAACTAGGTCTAGCGAATGACCTAATTTTCCTGATTCACTCATGCTTGGAAGATAGATCCTTCCAAGTAAAAATCCGCGATGCAGTTTTCTCTCGAAAACAAATATTCGCAGGAGTCCTGCAATGCGCTCCACTAGCCCCAGCTCTGTTCATCCTTTACATGGCTGATTTCCTACTTTACAAACATTCACACAAAGCTTTCTTCACTACCGGTTACAGTCTCGATGCCATCCGCGACAGACTCCAAGTCCAACTCAACCAGGCCACTGTGTGGTTCAAATTTTGGCAGCTGCAGATTAACCCGAACAAAACTCAGGCTATTCTGTTTCACCGTAAGGAGTTCGACCGTAGGTTCCAATAGTCAGCTTAAATAAAGCACGCTATTGGCAAAGGCAAAGGCGTGTATAGTCTACAATTTCCACTCCTCTGTAGAAAAAGCAAACTCTCAATCTCCTAGAAAGCGACTCTGTATAAGATGCTTGTCAGTCTAGTTTGCCTTTACGGAACAGAGGTGTGGTACAGATACGTCTCTGAGAGACAACTTGCACTACCACAAGTGTTCCGGTCCAAAAAAGTGGTCCAAGTGGTCCGGCCGGCGTGTTATTCATTGCGTCATGGTTTATAAGGAACGTGAACGCTCACCTCAAATCAAGCATCCCGTTCACGAACATGATCAGTGTAAGGTTCTCCCTTGGGGCCTTACAATACGAAAACAACTTAATCAAATCCCTACCAGGAGACTGATATTGTCCGAGGCCAGAATAACTGCAGACGATTGCCATGTGTGGCGAAATTTAATGAAGAATGTTGGAAGTTCTGCGGCATCAATAGCAGCGTATTGCTTAAGAACTAGACACTCTCCCCGAGTGACAGCTATGGATAGATGATGATGATACACTTTACAAAATTAAAATTAATAATTTTTTTATTTTATTTTTGGTATCTGTGACTTTAATATTTTAATATTTATTTGTGAACAGTATTAAATATTAAATCTATATTATTATTAGAAAGTTACTGTCTTTCCATTGTTTTAAATTGCTTTTAAATCATTGCCCTGGATGCTTCAGATGTAGGATTGTCTCAGATGCGCGAAGTGCTATGAAGGAATTCTAGTTCTGGAGGAAATATCCAAAAACATGAAATTCTAGTATTGGAGGAAATATCCAATAAATTCAGCTACTGAAATTGGGGTTTTATATCACATTATCTTGCCCAGCGCCACATTTTCGTTTAATATCAATTCAAGTTCAGAGCTTGAATTTCGAGTAGCCAGCCAACATAGTTAATTGTTATTGAATATGTATTGCGGCTATTCTACAGATAATCGTTTGTTGACATTATCATTCTACAAAAGAAGTAAAAGTGCGAAGTAATCTAAAAGACTATTAGTGCCTTCCATTGCACTCGCAAAACAGTTAAAGGTGCGCCATTACAGTGAAGTGCGTGCTCAAACGCAAACTACCATAAGAGCTTATTAATAGACACATAGAGTGAGATTTGATAATCTCTAGAATAAGCTAGAATAGTTTTTAAAATAAGTTAGTATACACTTTAAAATAAGTTAGAATAGTATTTAGAATAAAATTTAGATTATAAGTTGTACAGTAGATCATTTACTGATATGATCTTCTACATGTCAGGAGGGTTATATTATATAACTGAAATCATATAATAATACTTATTGCCCACGGGCAGATTGTTGAGGTCCTAGGAGATTAATAAAAAAATATTTGTCATAGAACTATGCTTCTATGAAGTATGCAAAATGTTATTGTAACTATTGTAAAAAACTTTCTATGTTCCCATTTTCCTCAATTTTCTAATCTTTTCAACTTGTAATGCTTTTATTCCTCGTTCCGTTTTACCTCGTTCACTTTAGTTTTGTTTCTTAATTTTTTTCTCATTTTATCATTTCAAAAGGCTATTCTAAATGGTATGGTTTTCTTTGCAGTATTACCCTTATGCCTCCCTTTCTTCTATTTATTTTTATTTTCGCTGTATTTTCCTCTATTGTTTCGTCATGCCCTCATTAATATATATTCTTTCTTTTAATTTAATCACTGTATTTTTGGAAATTTCAATTTCATTTGAACAGATACTGTTTCCGATTTTTTAGTGCTTTTTTTTTACTAACACTACGATGTGTTGCATGAAAGACTGTGTTTATGCAACATTTACTTATTTAAATTCTTAAAAAAACAAATTCAGTCATTATAAAATATTAAGCAGTAAATGGACTTAAAAACAAGGTTAGAAGTAAGTTTTACATCAATTTTACCTATAAATTGATAACTAAAAGCAATCAATAGTTTGTAGGCTTTTATTGATAACTATAAAGAGAATCGTTATTTTTTACTTTAAAATGATAATGTCAAAAGGGTGTTTACCTTCTTTAATGCTTCACTTTGTCACTAACTTCTATTTTTTTGTGTAATTAATCATTTGTTATGTAGAGCGAGGATTGTTTGAAATTTAATTTGAAAAATTACGGTTAATAAATTAGGTTCCTAACTGCTTTTTAGCGAACTAATACCATCAAAGAACGTCTTTCATGTTCTTAATTTGATTAATATGGCATTATACAGCGATAAAGGCTGTAAGAGATTTTATAAAATGTATAAATATTTTGAAATCTCGACGATTTTACTGGCTTAAAGGGTTTAAAGGGTTTTCTAACGAGTTACTAAAATTTAACATGATGTACCAATAATAAAAATGTATAATTTTTTTAAAATGTAATTATCGTTAATTAATAATTATTTACAGATATAATCACTTGTAATTCTCGCCACTTTCAGTCATCAATTACAATACGCTATTAATAAGCATTATTAATTATTTTCTTGTAAGCTATTAAAAAAGCAGAATACTGAAATCATCGAAATGGTATTTTCAGCCAGCCTGTTTGGAAATAGATCCCCCATTTACTGCTAATCTCTCTGAAGGTTTTTGAGAGTTCGAGCAAGGCTTTCGTGCAATAAGTCTTACAATTCATCCTCGTCGAAATATGTTGGTATCTGTCATTGATATATGAATTACTCGTTGAAATCGAAATCGACAATTGGAATATACGTAGCAGCACCACCATAAGTTTTTAAAAGTCTTTTGTGAGCTATTGCAGATGATTCCTTTAAATAAAATAATAAATGTAGAGTATATAAACACCGAGTAATTTAATAATACTAAACTGAAAAAGTTGTGTTATGTTGTTTCACAGTTATTATTGATACTAACTAATAGATACGGCTGATCAAAATACATGTGCAATAATATATGTTGTAATTTAGTTCTTTACGCGCTGCTGTTTGTTGGAAGGATTTTATACTTAATTATCTCGATATTAAGTTACAAGTAATGGTTGATAGAAGGATGGACTGGATAATTAAGTTAAGGTCAAGGTGGTTCCGGAAATTGTAAAGGAAAAGAGAGAGACGTAATCGTCCTGGTTTTCACACCGCAAGGTACCAATTTTCTTGTATTGTCAACAAAAGATTCCTATGTGGGTGTGTATGTATGGATGTACTTCGTTGAGGAATGTACATAATCAATGGCCTAGAGACTATCTGGAGGAATATAAATCGGCTTTCAGTAGGAATTGTACGGTGATCTCTTTCAGCTCCAGTAAATTAGGATGTAGTTCGTCTAGTGGCGTTCTGATTTGGGCACCTATGTCCCACTTCGTGTGGTTCAAGAGTGTCCATGCGGTGTTGCTCATATATGTTTGGATTGCTTTCGTCTATTACAGTTATTCTAGTGGAAATGTCGATGATGCAAAGCTTGATGGATTCCTCATGTATTACCTCCATGTCGGTAAATGTGATTGATCCCGCAGGGGGCCACTAATTGTGGCACCTGACAAACCTGCAGAACAAGTCGAATATTACAGGCCTATTTCGCTACTACCTGCAATATCAAAGCTATTTGAGAAATTAATATTTAAATGTATTAAAAATTTTGTAATAATACCAGATTTCCGGTTTGGTTTATGAAATTACCATTAAACAATCGATCAAGTGCACAGAGTAACTGCGGCTATTGAAAGAGCTTTTGAGGAAACGAAATACAGCCTTGCAATATTTCTGGATGTCTCACAAGCTTTTGATCGGGTTTGGCATTTGGGATTAATCTGTAAGATGAGCAAATTGTTTGTATTTGTACAATTGGTGTAGCTATATCTTTTCGGAAGAAAATTTAGACTACCGCACGAAATGGCGTTCTCAACATTTACAACTATTTCGGCTGTCTTAGGATCTCTCCTGTATCTGCTCTACACTGCTGACATTCCAACAACAAAAGAAACACTACTTGGAGCCTTTGCTGACGACACAATTATTATGGCAAATATATATCTCTACCTAGGGCAATAGAAAAAGTGCAAGCAGCAGTCAACAAAATCTACAAATGGACGAAATATTGGAAAATTCAACTTAATAGTTCCAAATCTGTCTGCGTTAATTTTGCATTGCGGCGAAATAATAAAAACTTAATTATATCGCTCAATGGATGCTCGATTCCTCAAGCCGAATCAGCTAAATACCTTGGAATCCATCTTGACGGTAAATTAAATTGGAAACATCACGTTAGACAAAAAGCAAAACACATTAGAACCAAAATAAAACAACTATACTGGTTAGTCGGAAGATACTCTCAACTTGATCTAAAACCAAAGAGGTTGATCTATAATACAATTATAAAGCCAATTTGGATCTATGGGGTACAAATATGGGGTTGCACTAAACATTCAAAATTAGAACTCAAATGGATTTGCGAACTTATCCAAGATTTCGCCTTGAAACACTAAAGAAGATTACTAAACCATAGTAACGTGGAAGCAATACAACTGCTGGACAGCGCGCAGGTTATCAGGAGATTGAAGCCAACCAAACCATACGAACTTATATAAAGTGTATACCTTTAGTGTAAACTATAGCTATAAGTTATTTTAATTTTATAACTGAGGAATACATATTGAACTTGGTAATAAATTAATGTATAATTAAGATTTTAATAAGCGTATCTAATGAAGATGTTATAATAAACTGTTGTTATATAAAACTGTTATATAAAACTAATTATGGCAAATGTATGTTGTATTTTCGTTTATATCTCACTATTATTCGCCGGAAAGAATAAGAATATGAGAGAAATAATTAAACGGGAACAGAAAACACTGATAAATTTCATACTTCATTTATTACCAACCGTAGAACTATGTGGGTGTATACATAAGAGTCCTATACAGGAGTTATTGCCATCGGTCGCTACACATGTCAGCATCAAACATAATTTAACAAATATTATATATACTATATACTAATTAATGTTTTGATTCAAATATATGCACACACTCTGTTTTCATTTCAGATAAAAGCAGGTGAAATTGTCATGGCTTTCTTTATATTTGATTCTTCTATTTCAGTCTAATATATTCAGTTATCATTTAATCAATCTTTTTTATCATCAAATTTTGCTAGCATGTTAGAATATCTATTTATCTTATCTGGTACCCCATCCTTACTTGTTAACACAATTTATTATAATATTTGTTGTTTATTATTTTAATCAACTGAGTCAGGTACTTATCATAATTTAATTGGAAATAGCTATTTTAAGTTATTAGTTCAAGATGATTGAATTCGATTCATAATGAAACGACCCTAAAGCGAATCTGGAATAATATTACGACAATGAAATTAATTTGACTTAAATCTCGAAAAACGCTATTTTCTAATGTATATATTTGATCTCCCGAGGCCCCCTATGATTAAATATTCAGTTTGTCGACATGTGACTGTCGTAAAATCGTAGAAATTCCTTCTTGTTACTTTGCCTAGCTTGGAAGCTCCCTGGAGATTTTGCTTTTCTATTATTCCCGGTCCCCTTTGGCTCTGTAAAGTATTACTTGAAATAAACTTTTCTGAAATATTTAGCTTCCTTCTCATCCAAGAGAAATTGGATGTCGATACGAGTAAAACTTTATTTGGCTATAATTTTTTTAGTTTTATTTAATCAGTAAAGAAAAAGTCTTTTTAAAGCCAAGTAAATATATTAATAATTATGCCAGCTTGTTGGCATAGTTAAGAAAATGTTTTCAGTTTAACTGGTTTTCGTCGGTTTGACTTAGTGAGAAAGAAGTAAAAAAACTATAAAGTTAATAATGCAACAGAAAGTAATGACTTGTAGTAAATAAAAACTAATTTTATGTTATATAGTAGTGAAAATTACTTTAGAAGATGGAAAAAGGATTCATTTAACAAAGAGCTCTAAGGGTTTACTGATACAGGCCAATATTTCAATATTTATAAAATTTTTACTGAATTATTTGCTCTCAGATCTTAAAATATTTAGGAGTTTTCAATAGATACTATTTGACATTTAGTGTGCTTATCAATTTGGCCGCAGCTATTCTGGCCTCGGACAATGTTACTCTCTTATTTTTCAGATCGCTTTCTGTGATTATGGTCCATGTCTTTTTCAGAGCTGCATGCTGCATCTTCCATCTAAATGGTCGGTTTCGTCTTTCGCGAAGTCTGTGTCTGTGTCGAATACGTTTACTTTTCCTTCGACAGATATGTCCAAGTTATGGTAATATGACTATGAATTTGTTCGTCAATTGTGTACTGAGTGTCGCAGCTTAGACGAAACTTCAATAAGATCTCGAAGAGAAACATGTAGAGTTTGTCTTAGTCATCGCAATTGAAAGAGTTCAGGTTTACAGATGTCAGACTGTAACAGTGTCAAAGTATGGGAGCCATATAGAACGACTGGCAATATATGCATTGGAAAGGCACGAACTTTAGTTTTAATTGTAATATTTCATCTCTTCCACACGCACCAACTTAGAGAAGCAATAGTTCCTCTAGTTTGGCTGATTCGACTTATTACCTTGGCGGTATATGTCACTTTTTCCTGTATTACTGATCCAAAATACTTGAACTGCCCCACTTGCTCTGACTGGATTTCGCTGAGATTTACTATAGCAGGCGCTCTATTAGTTGTTGATACTTTGGTAGCCATATGATTCTACAGTGGTAATTATATCATTAAGAATGTTAGAAATTTATTTCAGTAAAAATTATTTTTGAAAAATTGATACAGGTATCAAAAACGTTCAGGAAAACATTACTAAACTTGTATCTTTATAAAGTTGTCAAAGTTGTGTCTATAACTATTTCTAACTTCGTGTAAGTGTAGAAAACGAGGATCTGGATCGCTTTGATGAGAAATTGGCCAATGGAGTTTACCACGGCACGCAAGCTTACAATATTCACCACAAATTTCACCAAGGGACCATCATCTGTCATATACTATGGAGAAATCATAAGTGAAATCCACAACATTCTATAGAAACAGAGATAAAAGAACAATGCCAAATTTATTTCTCCTCCCCTTATAAACTTTTCCACCTTCCAACATCGAATATTCAAGTTGGATGTTGTATATCAGATATAGCTTAAATTTCCTAGAAAAGTGACACTACTGAACTACACTACTAGAAAAAATTCTACCAAATAGAGATGAAGGAAAATAAGAGACGATGTAAAGAAAGATCTCTGGCCTGTGATTTTTGCAAGCACGTTAATATTATCTGAAAATATTTGAAAGCAATACTGGTGGAGCTGCAAAAACGGTGGTAGGCTTCGTCGACAAAGTTAACTGTCGTTGAATAAAATAAATAAAGAAAAGACGTATCAGCAGGCCTGTTGAGCAATAAAGAAAGGAGAACAAGGTAAAGATCGATTAGAGGGCACATTAGAGGTCACATTAATGCATTTGCATGAAAATTGCATATGCTAATGAAATCCGAATTGAATTAGATGTCAATACCATTAACTTTTATAAAAATCTTTATAACCTTTAGAATTACCTTTGGTACTATCATATACTATGTCACCAAAACCATATCAATTACTATCAGTCTTTAAGTAGGAACAATATTTTTTAGCTTATACCAAACACCAAATTAAATCAAAAGCGGCTTGCTTGAATTTTGCTAATAGATTTTCGCAATGTTAAGTTTTTCATTCACAGCTGCATATATTTTCCGATAAAATGGACAAATTAATTTATTTTTCCTACAAAAATTGTAAAATGATAATTTACATGGTTATACTATAATTTTTGATCGTTTTTTTTGCATAAACATGCCATAACTCTTTAATAGTTTCAACAATGCGGGAATGACCTCAACACAAAATCTTAAACAACACTTCTTAAAATTAAATAGCTTCACTTACACGTTAATAACTCACTTTGTTTTGTTTTAATATCATTTCAAATATAACATTTATAGACGTTATTTACTCTATATTAAAATTGTTCTACCGGTATTTTCGGTACAGTGTTGTTAGATTTTGATTTTAAAAATTATGCGTCCGTAGTTGATATACGTACAACAGAAACGACGAATAATCTACAATATAAAAACTGAAGCTGGTAGCGTCTCGGCCAGGTTAAATGAAAATAGAGTCTAAAATATTTGTTTATATATTTTGTGTCACCTATTCCTCGTTGCCGGATGTGGACGTATTTCATTTTATTGGAATTTACCTAATTGTAGCATATTACACAAATATTTTGGGCCTAAAAATTCTTCCTCCATATAAGTTTGAAGAGTGCCAATTTTTACTCCTTCAGTTACACCCGTTTTCCTTAAAAAAGGGGGCAGCATTTTCGCTAAGCCCATACATATAAGAAGATAATATAAATATAAGAAGATAATTGTATATAGGTACGCAAAAATAATGCATTGGATATAGCAAACAATAATAATAAAACATTGAAATTATTACTATTATGTATCAATTTTTGTTTAATAATACACTATTGTATATTGTATCATGAGTACAGTAATAACATCTGTATTGACTTTTAATAACATAACATAGACAGTAATATATTGTTTTAGTGTATAACAGTGTACTTTGTTTTACTTAATTATATTGTTTAAATATTTTTATTTTTTAATTCAATATCGTTTATGCATATGTTTGTCTCCTTTTTGTATTTTAATTTATTGCCTGATGACAATCAGTACGTTCATAATTTAATTTTACTTAAATCTTCTATTTATAAAATCATCTAGTATATTCTGTATCTTAAACGCATTGTTATCAGTCGCCGAGTAATACAATAGTATTATAGTGACTAAAATTATAAATAAATAATTAAACAATTATTCAATATTGTTAAACCTGGAGAATATCTTAATAAGAATATATCCAGAATTAAAAATTGGGTTAGAGTTTTTTGATTGATAATTTAGTGTTGAATAAATGCACCAAACCTGAATTTGTTAAACCAACAACAATCTTAATCACATCTGCATGATCTTCTGTTATAGTTTTTATAGTCTAATCAAATTTTGCACATACGTCATTAAGATGTTTAATATATTACCTGCCGCAATTTGTAAATTCGTTTTAGAATCAGACAATATTTTCCTACTCATTTTATTCTAGTTAAAAAGAGACATAATGCTGTCTTATATATTCGAACGTGTAATCGAACTAGCCTGTCAGAGTCGATCGGTTGTCAAACTTATGCAAAATTCTTCAAAACAATAGCGATAAGAGGCTATAAACCGACAAACGTTATTTTAATGATTTGCTTGTTTTGATATATCTCAAATAGCTGCTTATTAGTTACTCTGATTGAATATTTCGAAGGCAGACAGAACAGATTGCGTCTCGAATCAGTTACTTTGAACAGGAACGAGATAATGGAGGTCCCTCTTACCAGTAAATTTCGTTAGAGAAGTAGGCATTTTTACCGTTAATATTAATTTGCTGCGACTTTTATTGAAAATATTTTTTTGCATGCTGCAGCTGCAATGAATATTAGTATAGACACGGTCACTGAAATATTTAAAAAAATGAAAAATGTAATCTTGAATTTACCAAAAATGGCCGTCTTCATACGAACCGGGTGACGAATCAGGATCAGCTTTATGTTAGCTCTATCAGAGATTAAGTATATGAAATGTATTAAAACAGTGAGTAGTTTTTCAATACAGTGAGTATTATCTCAAAGGAAAATGTTAGCATGAAAAGTACAATTTTCAAGAGCATATAATAAATTGATGGAAGACTTATTTCAATTTATGTATTTAGATGTGACATGGATATTTGAGAATGGGACCAATATACCCAATGGTCATTCATGGCAAGATCATAATAAAGATAGTGTTGATGGAAAAACTAAACGTTGGAATAACAATTGATTAGGTTTTATTAGTCATAACATTTATTAATAATTAATTGCAGATATATTGTAATTCATGATGGAAAAAGGAATGGTTGCTGAAACCTTTGGTTTGTATGCGCTCGATGAGACAGATTGAAGAAGAAATTGACAAATGATGAAATTATGAACAAATTTTAGATATATTGGAAATTAACAGGGTAATTAATCAGATGAATGAAACTTCCTGAATATGATATGATTCAATGCTGCCAATTTCCAAGGCAGGGCGATGAAAGTGGAAACAAGTAAATGTGAGTATATAATTAATATAAGATAAATGTAGGAAATATTATTGAAGAGTGTAAAAAAATTATGTGCATATATATGTATGTATTTCTTAAGAATATACAAGAGCATTTGTTTAAAATGTGCCAAGAGAGAAAGAATAACAACTGTTGATATGGAAAATGCATTAAGGAGAATGCAAGCATTAAATCTAGTCTTATCAAGAAAGATGTATTAATGCATTAACACAACAAACTAAAGAGATATACTAAACGTCTTTACAAGGCAACATTGACCGAAGGACGTGACTGAGTGTAAAGGGTAAATATGCTTTATAATGAAACTAAAATATATTAGTTGGATATAAAATTGTTATTAGGTGGATTAGGTCGCCACAACAACTCCAACTCATAGATTTCCACACCACCTACCAAGAGTTTAATGTAAATATAATTAAACACAATCCTAATCTACAAACTATTATAATTGTGTACTTAATTGTTGTTTTAAGTCTTTCGATAATATATGCACCAGATTTATCATAATGTTAAAATAAATTATATCTGATAACAGTATTTTTGTTTATTTATTTTATTTGAATTAGAATTTTATTGTATGTCAAAGTCAAACTAAACTAAAACTCTGAGTTGATACAACATTTGACGTCACACATTTAGATGACGTATGTACAAAACTTCTTTGGATATACTATTCGTTATTCGCCAATCATTAGGCGTCTCCAAATGCTTCTGAATTGGTTAATTGATATCCCACAGAACATTTATTGGTGGTGGTTGGTTATTGGAGACCATGCATGGGAGTTCACGTAAAGTTATACCTATGCGCAGTCGTAAAAAAAAGCGCGAAAAAGGTATTGATGTGATCCATAACTAGCCAAATAATATATATTTGTTTTAAATGTCGTGTGGATAAAATTTATTATTCGAACAGAATTTTTAAAATATTATACATAAAAAATTTATGAAACGTGAAATTAAAAAAGCCATTCCAAAAATAATTTTCCTTTGTCAAATATTGAAATTTTAAATATTCACCTCGAATGGGATATTTATTATTTAAAAAATTACCTTTTTACATCTGAACATTTATCGAGTGCTCAATATTAGTAACAAATGAATTGTTCTCTTCGTTAAAATGTATATGCAAATCATTTTAAATTTTTTATAGGTATAGTTTATTCCTTTTCAACGACTTATTTAAGCTAATTTGAAAAGTCTGCTTATATTTATGTAGCTTGTGTTGTAAATAGTTGGGTTCTCTTTGGAAATATTTATAACTTGGCTACCTACTTATTTCCTCTTGATAGTATTGTTAAAGTATGAATAACACAAATAGTGCTAACTATAGTACTTAAAAATAGTGCATAATTTTTCTGGATCTGTGGAGCAACAGTGGTAATTAACACATTAATGACATTAACACATATTAACATAGTTCAACAGCATCGAAACGTAACAAAACTATATACTCTTTTGCAAAGAGTCATTTTATTCGACGATATAAAGTTTCAGATTATAGAATAAAAAATGTTGCTCAATAAGCCATGTGATTGCATGCCATCTCTTTCTTCAAGGGATTTCTAAAATATTTCTTCCTCAGGTAATTTTGACGAATTTCTTCGCATTATTTGTCTGTATTACCAAGTTGATGTCACTTCTGCGTTTCTTCTGTTATTTATTCCTTCAATTTGTTATATTACAGTAGGAATTAATTATCTGATAGATATCAAGGAAATGGTATTTGAAAAACGAAAATAATGGCAAACAATAGCACGCCTGAAAATTAAATTATTTTAAACAAAACCCAATGGTTGAAAAGGGAAATATTGCAAATTAAAAGCAAATTGGTTTTTATGGATCTGAGAAATCTAACAGATGACAAGGAAAGTCAAAATTATTCGCTTTGGTAAGCCATAAAATACCTATAATGATCATTTCCACACAGCCCACTTATAAAAGACCTATATGGAAATTGGGCATGCAGCAATCAAGAAAAACCGGAACTATTTGCTGACCATCTATAAAAAATCTCCAAAACAAATGAAACTGTTATTGAATATAATTTGCCGGACATAGAATGTGAAAATTTGACGATTCATCTGATCATGCCGAAATAAGTATGCAAAGATATTTAATAAGTTATTTGTTAAGTTGACATTATTCCAAAGATTAGAATAGGCTATAATTTAATAACAGGATAATACTGCAAAGGCTACCAAAAATGGGAATTATAAAATTCAGCAACTTGATCAACGCAGCATTTCGACTAAAACATGTCCCAGACGTTTTGAAGTTCGCTGAAATTATCATGATCCCAAAATCTGGAAAATCATCAAATGAAATAAAAGCGGATATAATTATCTCACTAATACCAGTAATATCTAAAGTATTTCTGTCATATATTTTTATAAACTTCTGTTGAAAATAATAAAACAGATTATAGAGAGTAAAATCCTAACAACTATATCAGTTTGGGTTTGTTAACAAAAACTCGACAATTGATCAGATGCGTAGGATAACATATGTAATTTAAGGTAAAAAGGTTTTATGTTTAGCTATAATCCCAGATGCAGCACAAAGCTTCGATAAGACGGCTTT
Organism: Rhynchophorus ferrugineus; assembly: GCF_030347505.1. Lineage (NCBI taxonomy): Eukaryota > Metazoa > Arthropoda > Insecta > Coleoptera > Curculionidae > Rhynchophorus > Rhynchophorus ferrugineus. The sequence goes on along the minus strand of NW_027472580.1, from coordinate 57,087,566 downwards.
ATTCATAAGCTAGATAAAATGTTACCGAAACAATACAACGAATTATTGAAGTCATGAGACATCTTACATTACAGCGCCAGAAAGTTAAACAAGAGGAAGTCTACTCTACTAGGAAATACCACAAGGAAGTGTATTGGGGTCAATTATTTATCTAGTCTACACATGTTATGTATATATATAAATGAATCATTGTTGGTTAGTCTCGCTAAAACTAGAGAACGGCTGGACCGATTTGGATAATTTTTGTCATGAATTATTTGTGGAAGTCCAAGGAAGGTTTAACAGGCGAATAAATATGAAAATGCTCGAAATTAAATAAAAACAACAATTTTGTTGATTTTTTGTGATAGTGACACTTTACTGCTAAGTGCGCGAGAACTTTTCTCACTTTGATTAATTACAATTTATTTTACTGCTAAGTGCGTGAGATCTTTCCTCACTTTGATTAATTACAATTTACGGAGCCGAGGGGAAGACGACCTGACTTAGGTCGTCGGAGTCAATTAATTGTGCGGAGAGCTACGTCACGTGCTAACCGCACTGATGACCAGAGAGAGACAGATCAAGAAAATATTCGTATTGCTATATCAGAATTGCGTTCTTTAGAGAGTGACAATGAAGTAGATAGGCTTAGAATGCAACGAGTTCGTGCACATCAAACACAATAACTGAAATGAGCGATTCCGCAGATACAGTGCCACTGTGATCCTGGAACGAGCTGCATTCCACTATGATGCGGCAATGGATTATTGTGCCGACAAATCGGTAACAATTTGGGAAATGACAATAATTTGTAAATATTGCAAGGCGTTAAGATACAGTGGTGAATCTACTGGATTATGTTTGAGCTGGAGGCAAAGTAAAATTGCCACAATTGGTCCCACTACCAGATCCTTTACGCTCTTTAGTTTCTGTGATTGGAAATGATTCTTAGCACTTCTGGCCAACATTCAGAAATATAACAGCCGTTTCCAGATGGCATCATTTGGCGCTACACATATTATCATTTATCACATGACAATTTCATGACCAATATCCCACAGTTGACCCAAAATTGTATGCTGTAGTTACCAAACACATAATACATGGACTTTGCGGAGTTTTCAACTACAATTCACCCTGTATGGTTGACGGTAAGTGTTCCAAGCGATATTCAAGAGACCATAACGGGAAATGATGGATACCCACTGTATCGTCGGTTATCAGTTGCGGACAATGGGCAATCAGTAGTTGTGAAGGTAAAAGGACAAAATGTTGATGTAGACAATCGTTGGATCGTGCCATACTCGCCAATATTATCCAAGGCTTTTGAGACTTACATCAATGTGGAATATTGTAACTCTGTGATGTCGATAATGTACATATGTAAAAATGTTAACAAAGATAGCGATATGGCCGTCTTCGCTGCAACCAATGCAAATGACGAAATATCACAGTACCATATGGGTCGCTATGTAAGTAGCAACGAAGCCATTTTGGCGTATTATTTCATTTGCGATCCATGAAAAACACCCTACAGTACATTTGGCAGTTCATTTAGAAAATTTTCAGGAGGAAAAAAGTCGAGAATTCGAGATTGTCGAGGATCTCAATGCGAGCATTCAGAATTTTCTTCCGGGACAGTTGGTTTCCTTCAAATTAGTCGACACCGTTATGAACCAGGACGACGTAGTCAACTATCCTACGGAGTTTTTAAATTCACTGGAATTGCCTGGATTACCACCTCACAATTTGAAGTTAAAGGTAGGATCAGTTGTCATCATGCTGCGTAATATTAATCAACCTCGACTGTGCAATGGAACAAGACTGGTTGTGAAAAAGATGATGAATAATGTCATTGAGGCAACAATCATAAAGGGAAAAAGTCTTGATCCCGCGTATGCCGATGATTACAACGGATTTACCATTCGATTTAAAAAAAAATTAAATATAATTTTCACTACGTCTGGGTTCTGCGACGACCATAAATAAATCTCAAGGCCAGTCGTTGGAAGTTTGTGGAATCCACTTGGAGTTTCCCTGTTTCGCGCATAGACAATTATATGTCGCGTGTTCGCGCGTCGGAAAACTGTCATCTTTGTTTATTTACGCACCACAAAACAAAACAAGAAATGTAGTTTGTCAGAAAGCTTTAAATTTATTAACGAACTGTATCATAACTGTTTGTGTCTATAAATATCTAATTGAAACCTTATAAATAGCCAGCAGTTATGAAACATCATGTGTAATTTTTTTATTAATCTCTTGGAAAGTCAACAGTCAACAGTAAGTGATCTGCTGTACAATTTATAATCTAAATCTTATTCTAGATATTATTCTAACTTATTTTAAAGTCTATCCTAACTTATTCTAATGACTATTCAATCTTATTCTAGAAATTATTAAATTTCACTCTATGTGTCTATTAACCAGTTCGTATGGTAGTTTGCGTTTGAGCCTACGCTCTTCACTGTCATCGCGCACATTTAACTGTTTGGCGAGTGCATTAGAATGCACTAATAGTCTTTCAAAGTACTTCGCACTAGCACTTCGAATCACACTCGTTATGGGTTCTATGTGGATATCGCATTGAATCAGTGTGTTGGACACGTAATATGGGGCATCGACGATGACTCGCAACAATTTCTTCTGGAACCTCTGGAGGATATCTATGTTAGATTTGCTAGTAGTACTCCACAGTTCAATATCGTAGGTCCAAATGGGCCTAAGTATTGACTTATACAGCAAAATCTTGTTATCTAATGATAATTTAGATTTACGCCCTATCAGCCAATACATTTGGTTTAGTTTAAGCCCAAGCTGCTTGCGCTTTTTCACTATATCTTTTTTCCAAGTCAGACGTCGATCAAAATGCATGCCCATCCCCAATTTTACTGAGGGACATGTTCTCCTGCAATGGGTGAATGTCATATGGGTAGATTTTGTCTGTGCTTTTATACGCACCGTTTTCAACCACACTAAGGCCTGAAAAATATCGAAAATTGCAGCGAAGCAATATTTTTTACCGTTGTTAGTAAGTTTTTGATAATTTGGTTCACCAATCTATGTATTTGTTCTATTGTTCCGTGTTTATTACGGAAGCTAAATTGATGGTCTGGACTAATATTTCTCTCCTCTGCGATTCATTTTAATCTCTTAATGTATAGTTTTTCGAAAAGTTTTGAGATGACAGGTAACAGGCTTATAGGACCATAAGAGAAGATGTCTTCTGATTTTTTCCCAGGTTTAAGAATCATAATGATAAATGGAAAGTGGCTCATCCAAGTGCTAGGAAAATAATTTAGTCTTAGCATGGCAGTAAATATGAATGTTATTAATATGATGGACTTTCCTGAGAGCTCTTTCAAGATTCTTCCAGTAATTAGGTCAATATTGGGAGCTTCTTTATCATTGATTTCTTTAAGTATTATTGGTTTTACTTCCTTAACAGTAAATTTCTTATGTGACAGATCCATTTGAAACAAAGTGTTAAGAAAGTCAATTATGTTATTTTCTTCTGTTGGGGGTATTTCAGATGGGTAAGCATTAAATACGATTTTTAATTGTTTAAAGAAAACTTTGGCTTTATATTTATCATTCCTAGCCCAGGTATTGTTGTTAATTTTAATGGGTGGATTATGTTGTTGAGGTTTTTTAATCTTTTTTGTTACTTTCCACAGAGAATATTCCGTTGCATCAGTTAGCGTTAAGTATTCTAAATAGTTTTGAATTTTGTTCCTTATTTATTAGCTCTTTCAGCCCTTTTGTGGCCTTGTTGAATTTCCTTTTTTTTCTTCTGGTCTGATTTGTTGCCAGGTTTTTCGCAGTTTTCTCTTTTCAGCAATTTTTTGTTTAATTGTAGATGAAATATAAGTATAATTAAACTTTTGATATGTCGCTCTATTAGGTGTTGTGTACTATGCGGCCTCTTGTATAGTTTTTGTAGTATAGAGAGGTAAATTTAGTGATAACAAACTGTCTATTTTTTTTCTAAATAATGGCCAGTTGGTTTTAGTGTTATGAAAAGAAGGTGATTTTGTTTTGTTGAGAATATTTGAGTTCACTGTTATAATAACTGGTGAGTGATTAGATGATAGATCGAAGCATCATTCAGCTTTGCACGTTTTGGTATCAATATTTCTTGTAACACAAAATTCTATAGTATCGGGAATTTTATTCCTATCTGACGGCCAATATGTTGGCTCACCAGTAGAAATTTGCTGTAAATTATGTGCCTTCATTGCTTTGACCAATTCTCTACCTTTTGGTAATATTAGTCTAGAACCTCACATAACATGTTTTGCATTGTAGTCACCTCCGGCGATGGATCTATTACCCAGCGTGTTAAAGAAACCTTGGTATTGTTCTGCCTTGTTGTTGTGTTTAGATGGACAATATATTATACTAATTGTTAATGGCCCATGCACTTCTTCAATAGTTATACTGGTTACTTGTAAATATTCCTCGCTGAATTTCTCTCTTTCACAGTGTCTTATGTTTTCACGGATAATTATTGATGTTCCTCCATGTGCTTTATCATCTGACTATTTTGTGTGATACAGCTTCTATTTCGGAATCCGTCAATAATTTCTATCTATGAAATGTGTTTCGGATACCATCATGATATCAATATTTTATTCATATAAAAATATTTTAAGCTCCCTGGCATGTTGCTGGAGTCCATTAGCATTCCAGACGGCTATTTTGTAATAGCTGTAGTGGCTATCAGTTATTAGGCTAGCGTAGGTAACGACGACGGTGAGTAAATTTATCATTGTACTCATTTGTTCCATAAGCTTTTACTTCATTTCCTTTAATTTACTAATAGTACTTATAGGTTCAGTGGTGATTGGCGTTGCCTGCGTATTAGGTTGGGTCTGACTGTTGGTTACTGCATGTGCGTATGAGATGTGAGGATATTGTATTATTACTTTAGGCGAGTTAGATGGTATGGGCTGTTTTGGTGGCTGTGGAAAGTTTATTTTTTCTTTCAGTGCTTATTATGTTTTAGTACTCCCATATGCTTGGTATCTGGCGCAGTGGGATGATTATTTTTGTGTTTACATTTAATAACATTGTGGTCCAAATACTTTATCTCGTAAACATGTTCAGCTAGGGCTGTTATAATTGTGTGTGTATCCGTTGCATGATGTAGTCCTTTTATGACAAATTTAAGTTTTTTCAGATTTTGGTCGAAATGTATGATATTGCGTGTTTCTATTGTCCAACTCTTTTTTTGAAATTTTGAAATATTCAGGGTCGAACATTTGAATCCTCATTGTTTCAGATCCGCTTATTTTTGTTGTATATTGATTGGATATTGTCTTGAGCAAGTTATGCAGTTGTTTAACAATACCTACCTTATATACTCTTATTGGAGGTGGTCTGAAAATTGCTTTTGGTTGGTTTTCTTTGTTGTTCTGGTTTTCTTCTGTCTCTTATGTCAGGGCACTGAAACTGTTGTATATTGGGAGGAGTTTTTGAAGCCAATTGTCGCTTATTTTCGTCTGTTTTCGGACTAATTGTTCTTCGGGATTTCTTAACCGTTTTTTCTTTGTAATCACGTTCATTCATTCATATTCTCAGTTGATTATTATTTCGAATAACGGTTGATTCAATTGATGAATCGACAGAAAGATGTTGTGGATTAGCCATTACGTATTGAAATTAACAATACAGATCACTTAATAGTTATTAAATGTTGAATTTAAATTTTTTACGCGCGTCATATTTTGCTCGCTAGATTTACCGTTCCGAAAATAACAAAGAAAATTACCAGAAGGTAGAGTCTTGCTTATAAAAAATTAATTTTAAATTTCACGTTCAATAGTGCACGTTTTGAATCACGTTCTCACCCTACAATGGTTGGGACTAGGTTTACACTTTTTATGACCGGCATTTTTATGACACTAACAGTAACACAGATGTTTTTTTTTTACAACAGAGCGTACTGAGAGGTATTCGAATTAATCGAAAGTAATAATAAAAATTCATCCATACAGGGCATTTTTGTTATTAATTACGAATTATTAGGTCTTTTACTTATCGATTGAAACAGTACGAAGTCTGCCGGGTCAGCTAGTATACCATAAATAGAACGAAAATTACAATAGGCAAATAACAACATAAATAATTTGATAGACATTTGTGAAATAAAAATTAATTAGAGTAAATCTGTTCATGTGGAGTCCACGTATAATCAGAGCCAGCAGTAAAAATAAATAATAAATCTTTCCATATAGCAACAACGCTAAATATCTCGGAATTAATCTTGATGCAAAACTTCGATGAAAGGTAGATGTAAAAAATGAAAGGAAAGAACTGGAGTTAAAATATAGGGAAATGTATTAGTTAATTGAAAGATAATCACAATTATCAGTACATAAAAAATTACTATTATATAAGCAATTGTTGAAACCTACATTGACATTCTGAATTTAATTATGGGGATATTTCGAGAAAAGAGTTTTCCAGAACACCACCTTGAGAATTATTGTAGGTGCACCCAGATATTACAGGACTGATTACTTACACCTTCATTCACACCCGACCTTCAGGTACCGAGTGTCACCCAGGAGCTCAAGAGAATTGCAAAGAGACGTGTGGGCTGAACTCATTCTTATATAAATATCGAAGTAATACAACTCTGAGATAATATCAGAACAGGACACAGACTCAAAAAAACTTGATTCATTGATCCAGAACCATTTGATCTAGTTTAATACATAAAAATTATTACACCAAATACCAATAATTACCATACAAATACAAATAAGATAGAGCCGATCGGTCCTCCTAGATTTATATCTACATTTAAGCCATTATAATACTAAGTGTAAAATAAATTGAAAATATATTTAGTGTTATTTTTGAATTATAATATAAAAAGTTTTAGTACCAAGGTCTACTGATAGATACGGAGAAGAGAACTTGATACAACTACATTAGTTTTACCATTTATAAATGATGAGGACCTTATTTCTAGAGAGGTTTAATCCTCTTGAAGCTATATAAATATACAGAACGTTTTTTATAGTAGTCTTGATTTGCAAACCTTTCAACACATGAAAATCACAAATTCGCATCAGAAAGGTTCTAACTATATTTGACTCTGATCGAAGCATCGCTCGAGCAGTGGAATATTAAAGCCAGATACACATAAATCATTTCAAGAAACCTTCACGCTCAGAAGAAAAACCTGCCGTCTGTGAAACCTTGCAACACAGATATTCCACAATCAGATGACGCCAATTACTTGGCACATATATGATACACATATGGATAAAAAAGAATCAATTAAATTGAAAGCTCCTGAGCATGTGCTGGCTCATCGGATGCATGTCACGGTGGTTAGACCGCAGTAAATTGGCTATCTATAAAGATGTACTGAAGCCTGTATGGGCGTATGGCACACAGCTATGGGGCACAACCACCCACAGTAACATTGAAATACTAAAAGGGTTTCAAAGTTAACCGATGATAACTATGTTCAATATTCCACCGCACATAAACAATAAATATCTGTAATATACCTAGATGAATCTATAAACAGTGAAGGAAATAATTAAATCATACAGCAAGAACTACCTATAACTACAGATGAATATCTGACAATATATTAAAGACATGACATTTTATTATTGTTTCCAGAAAACAGATTGCTAAGTAGCATCATATATGGTCTTATGGTCTTATAGTATTATATCTTTTAAATTTGTACGCATTTTGTTGTAATTTTCTATCTTGAAAGTTAATAATTTTCTATGTTATTTAAGTATTTTAAGGATGAATACATTTGCGGTGCTTTATTTTATATGCCACTTAAATAGTTTAATAGATCACGTTTAAGCGCCTTATCAAAATATAAAAAGAACAATACAAGGAAGAACATTATGGTTCATTTAGAAAATATTATTGAACCATAGAATCGGCTCTGAGGCAAATAATTTGTATGTAAATATATATTGGTAGTAGTATATTTAATCAGAGCAAATAGCTAATATAATATTATAATATTAATTTAGTGATTTCAGGGAATGTAACACTAGATGTATTTTTCGTTTTACATTTAAAATGAATAATAATGTAACACTAATAAATCATATATGTAGTGTTTTGATTGATGTTTTTTTTTGTCCTTTTCTAATAAATATATTTTCTTTTTATAAATTTGTTTTGAGACCGGAACAAATAATATATGGGAGGGGTAAGAATGGGAGCCATGTCATAACTAGTGGTGATAACTTAAAGTTACAAATTAATACATCAGTAATCCCAATATGTCTATATGGTATAGATTTGTGGGACTGTACCCGGGGTAGCAATGTAAACAAAATTCCACAATAAGATATTGCGTAACATGGTGGACGCACTTTGGTATATACGGCATGAACATTTGCATCGTTACCTGGAAATTCCTATAGTCAAGGAAGAAATCAAAAGGTTCGCTTGGACACACGAAGTTAGGAAGTCGAACATGGAGGGGCAGCCTCCATGAAAATCGAAGGGCGTTTCAGCTACAGCATAGATGACACTCTGTTCACAGACTGAAGACGACTAAACCTTGGGAACATGTGTGACAGCATGTGAGTGAAGGGGTGTAAGCTGTGAGAACGGAACTATCGATTGTTGCTGGATGGACTATAGTGTGTAGATTATAATAATAATAGTTATCAGTAAATTAATGGTTGGTCTGGGAGAACCCTTTTAATAATAAACAAATTTAAAAAAAATTGTCTGAATAATAGATAACACACACTGTCAGTACCACATTCAAGTTCTAGTTGTTCAAGAAGTGTATATATAGAAATTCTTAAAAGCGATGACAATACTACTTACCAAACTCACCAGACATTATCCTTAGCTATTATAACATGCACCCCTTTATATGGAGTGGTACTTCCTCCTCGTATTCTCTTCCATGACCTACAAAACGACAGACGAATCCTCTGAACGACATATATTACATATTCATTTGGTAAAAATCGTTTCCCAAAAAACATTTGCTTGAGATATCAAAATCCACAAATAAGGAGAAGCATTTCGCATTTTAATTAACTAATTAATGGTGAATTTATCTTGGTAATTTATTATTTGATACTGATTGTATCCGTTTGGTCCAAATTGTTATAATACAATCTGATTTACTTACAAATTGATAAATGGGGGTAAGTGAACTTTAAATGGTTTGTAAACAAAAATTTAATTGAAACAATGAAATAAAATTTCGATTATGAGCAATCAAATATTAAATTGTCAAATTCTTGGTTTTATCGCAGACAAATAAATGGGAATCTTCGAACCTATTAAATAACTTAGTAAATAGTAATTAAATGTTTAAAATTTCCTTAATATGGTTTTAAGTCCTAAAATACATGTTCACTTAGAAAGATAGAAAAAGTACCGGAAAAATATTTACATATAATATAATAATATACTTGTTTACAAAATCATATTAAAAATGAGTTTAAAATAATTCACAATTCAGTCAAGTATTATATAATTAAATGGTTAGTGTCAAAAAATATGACGACAAATAAAAACGAATCCTAAATTTTATAACATATTTTTATTTTCGGTGTTCATACTTACAGTATAAAGTGCATAATACCTACTTATTTTCTAAATGACTAGTGATTATCCCTTTTATGTACATAATTTTTGTCTACAAATTCCTTCACTACGAATGGCAGTAAGTTTTTCATTTTGCATCTCTAATATATTCGCAGTTAGGACTAGGTAACAATGATTTTAAATGTATTACATCTCCTTCCTACATCTATCATTATTAGTTATTACAGTTACTAGTTATATATTTTTCGTTTATATATATATGACATACAATTAACAGTGTAATACTTTCAGAAATTTTGTTTTTTTTTTTAAATAAATTATAACATAAATGCTGTAGTAGATGTAAGAAAAAGATTCAATTAGCAGTCTTACAAATACATTTATTAATCAATGCATGGTGTTTATACAGGATTGAAATAATATGTAAATGATTTATACTATATGGTTAACACAAACTATAGTTATATACAATTTCTTTACAGAAGATAACAAGCACTTTTAGAAATAACATTTAAACAAAGTCAGATTAGTAACATTCTACCCTGTACATTTATTATAAGAAAAGCATAAATGAAGTTGACTTATCTGTTCCTCGTTGAATTACACCTATTTTATTTTCCGTGACTGTATCTCGGATATTCTCAATATCCCAATTAACTAGCCAAAAAATCATAGATATATGTTATGGCTTTGTACAAGTTAAGCAGTTATGGATATTTTATCACCGAGTAATTAATATTGAGGAATTACATGATTATATTATACGTTGATTAAATTAGTTAATCATTCCAATCATTTAAGAAATCAATAGTATATACAAATTGTTATTATAATGATATATGAAGCTATAACTTCAGATGATTCTCAGAGTATTGAAATAGTATCAGTATCATAAATAACCTTCGAATCACTTACAAGAAGCAACTACCCAGTACTCTGACATGTATCAATATAGTAACCAGCATACCATCGCTACACTATCGATAATTAATAGTGAAATCATAATAAACTATTCTACTATACAAAACCCTGTACTTAAGGAACAACTCTATTAAATATTTAACAAATATATTAACAGTGTTAGAAAAACATATCAAACATTCATAGCTATATCGAGTCCTTAACCTAAAAAATGAATATTTTTCAGGCGGGTTTATATACAATGGTTCTTAAAAAGTACACTCATATATTCATATAGTATAAGATCGAAAATATCATAAAATTGATAAATTAACTTAACGTAAATCTAAGTAAACAAATTATTCAAATTATATAGGAGTATGACTAGTGTGATGTGAGGTAGTTACAGAATTTAACACATATTTTTTTGTATCTAACAGTAATTTTAACTTGTTAATCATTGAATAGGTTAATTTTGTCGTTTTTTATGTCATTGGGTAGCGTTCTCTTAATTTGTGAAAAATTCTATTAACTTCTACTAGATCATAGTTAAGCACATTATTTTTAAATTAATTTAGCCGTATTAATCTTATTAAATCAGTTTATGTACCAGTAGGCTCATAATCACAACAATTTGATGGTAGAAAAAATGTTTGTCGATTTATATTTTCAATATACTGATAAGTAGCCTAAGAAAAAAAACTAAGTTAAGTAAACCCAAAGCCTTTGGTTATCTCTAGGATCTATAGATTATATTATTGAAAAGTAATAAATAGATTATAGTTAGTATAATAACGTATTCATTTTATATGACACATTATTAACTTATGACACAATTAACAGATGTCATCCAAGATAAATTTGAACATTTATTATAGAAAATTAATTGAGGCACAAAACAGAAATAATTCCAGTATAATAAAAATGTATCATACTATTTGTGTTATGTATAGAACAAATACATTCTTTACTTACAAAAAAATTCAATAAGAAACATATAGAATACTAAGTTATGTGTATTTGTAAATATTTTAGCAAAAAGCAATAAAATAATATTTTATTGGCTTTTTTATGTAACGTTCAATTATGGTATTATTTATTTTAAAATTGGGATATAAAGGCAATTCCAATGGATGTCCAAAACTTGGGCTGACTTTGTAGAATGTTTTCGACGTAGGAGTAAAAATTCAGCTGGCAATTTAGATATAAGCGCACCTATGGGACGCATACTTTAGTTTCAGAGACAATATGTTTAAAATTCATCGAACAGAATACATTTTTTACGAGTGCTTATTTTTTGAGTTTAAGACATTAGATCCCTAAATTGTTTTTAAGAAAATATTGGATAGTGGAAACTAGACTAATACATGTGCTACGTTCGTTTAAATAAAGAAAAAACAAGAAGTATATTTAAAGTAAATAATACATACATTTTTTACACAAATAAAATAAAGAAATAAATTAAACAGATTGATTCATTATAATGAAAAGTAATAAAAACAAGAGCTTTAAGAGGAATACTTAAATGTAGGCCTTAAATTAACTAGATTCCGGTTATTTGACTGAATGGTTAGTGTGTATAATGTCGTGGTATTATCATGGAATTAAGCACACAAATGCAGTAGTGCAACTAAAGGGCAAATTTCGCACTGTTAAATACTCCTGATTATTTAGTTAGTGTATACGTGACTAATAGATCTTTTAGTTTACAGTGGGTAAATTACCGTTACATAGTTAAATTCTTCCTTGTTGAATTGAGCATTGTCTTGTTTTAGTATAATTACCCTAAGGAAGGGAAGGAGTGAAGATATTCAATATAAATACATATAGTTCTGTCATATTATAAATTATAAAATATGCTAAAATTAAAATATTAACTAGATAATAATACACAACGAAATAAATGAATAGAAGTAAATTTTAATTATTTGTAATATTAATACTTAACTATCGAAATAAATAAAGAATAATTAAGTAATAAATATATTATTATTTAATAATTTTTGTTTTTTTTTTCATTTAATGATGTCCGATGAATCAAAAGTATAATTACTTCATTATAATTATTAAATAGTTCAAAACTAATCATTTATCTATATCCGTTTGACAGTCATATTATAAGTTAGAACAATAAAATAAGCAAAAGTCCAGAAAGTTATAAGAAGGTGCTTCAAAAATATCCAAGCTTGGCAACGTTTTGAGTATGGATAGAGGAATAAGATTTAGTGAAACTAGAGTACAGTGAAGCCTGTTAAAAAGTAGAAACTAATTTGAATCTAATATATGATGTGACTAGCAGTTTCTAAAGCTGAATTAATATAAGTTATCAATGAATAAGTTAATATAGAAACACTTTAATGGAATATTAATGAGAAAGTGCCTTCATACTTATATTATGGTAAAACAGTACAACAGTATTAATCATGAATTAACCTGTAAGGTACATTAAACTGTAAGACGTGTTTAATCATTTTATAATTTAACTATATATATGAACTTATCCAGAAGCTAACGAGAAAAGAAGAAACGATGTAATATGTTTCTTAGAAACTTAGTTTAGAAGAATTTAATGTTAAAATTACCTCGATAACTTTTTACGTTCGGGAGTTACACAATTCATCGAAACTCCGGCAATGTTTAAAGGCGAGTTGCCGGTGGAAAAAAAGAAGAAACTCTGTGTTATCTCGATATTTATAAGTTTTCGAACTTTTAGCCGAGCCATTTTAATGCAGTATTTAAATAGAACAGAGGAAATATCTCTTTTAAGATTTTTTAATTTCCTGTTTTTAAAATTATTTTAGAAACTTTAATAGTCTAAAATAATAAATTATTAATAGAGAATTTTAAAAGGTATTCATTTAGCAGTTTTTATTAGGATAGATCTATTGTTTAGTCTATTATAGATCGGTGTGATTTATCTACCATTTAAATTAGATTAATGAAGACATTATTGGTGACATTTCAGCTGTATCACGCCCTGCAAGGGGTTTATCTATCTTAATGTGGTCAATTTGGCGTGATATTTAGTGTGCGGATTGTGTTACCATTATCTGTACAATTTTAGTACTATATATTTCGTGCATTATAGCAGTGTTATTATTTATTACAGCTCTAGGTTGTATTTTTATTATAGTGTAATTTTTCTGGATATTCCATTGTCAGTGTGCAATTTAATTTAGTTGGAGCCTATTATTAATATAATTTCTAATTATTAAAACATCATTAATGACTAAAGTGATATTATTTAAGTAATTGTTTTGTATAATTGAATGATCAATTATCTGAACGAATTTGATCTAAATAATAGTTTTCGTATATAAAATATTTTATTAATGTAATTTAAAGCGTTTATTTCATTCAGTTATATTTTGTGGATTATTTATACGGATATAATATATGTTATAGTTATTGAACATAACAGTCTAAAATGTCAGTTTCTTGAGGATAAGGATAAGGAAGATAATAAATATCTTGTATTATATGGGAGCATGTATTTACTTGCATAAAAATAAATCTATATTCTCTACGGGCTTGAGAATGTTTTAGGAACCAGCGGGCATTTACTATTATATTTAATATTTATTTTACACAGTTAGTGAAACATCACATTGTTTCATCAAAAGTATCATATAAATATGACCGAAACTTTGTTCAGAACAAAAGTTTTTGTGGCCAGATACAGTTTTGAATTTAGGTAATATCGCTTGAAAAGTGGTATCTATGATGTAACAATTCAACAGGAGGTAGAGTTTCGTATTTGAAACCTGCGAGGAGTGTTTTGATATATTTTTTGAGACATACAACATCTAAGGTGTATTTTCGGTCAAATTTTATTTTATTTTCATTTATAGTTTCATAGCATTTCTATTATACTTCATGTAGTGATTTTCGGATATTTTATTAAGAGTATGAGTTGAACCTACACTGTTAAACAATTAGTTAACTTGTTAATAAATGTAAAAATGGGTGTGGTTCGAAACATCAATGTGGGGAAAGATGAAAAGTCTGAAGTCTAAAGGAAGAACTGAAGATAATGCTAAGAAAAACAAGACATTAATTTAAATGTATTAGATGCAGGAGGTATTGTCTACGTAGGGTACTTATTGTGACACGACGATTATGAAGCATATGTGGATATTTTTGATTTTGGAAATGCCTTCATATTTCATCAATGTTCGATGTTTTAAATGTTTATAATGCATTGACTTTCTTACGATAACTACATTAACTTTTTTAAGTATGCAGAAATGTTGATTTCTTAATTTTAACTTAACTCATTCTGAAAACCTTCAGGGTCCCCCACTATAGACAGAATAACAAAATAGTGTGAACATCCATTCCTATATACGTTTTATTGTTTAAAATATAAATTGATTTATGATTAAGTGCATGACCGAAAAATATTTACTAAAGTTAAGATTGCAGGAAAGAGCAAATTTAACGTTTACTATAATAAATACACCTATGACACTACAGGTAATATTATGTGAAAAATAAGAAATAGACCAAAGTATTCAACAAGAACTCTTAACTGTAAGTTATAATAGCATTCAGTTCGAGAAAATACAATTGTTTAAATGCTGCAGATCATCTATAGAGGAGAAGAAATGGCATTAATAGTTGAAGTTGTATAACTATATGAATCGGTCAAGTTGCAATAGTTCTCGATTTTCTGAGTTGGTATGCGTGGAAGAAGGAAATTATTTCAATCAACAATGTCTGCCAGGTTGTTCAGAATATCAAAGGCAAGTATTGATTCCTTCTTACCATATCACAATCAAATTTTCTAAATATACAGAAAATTATAGACATACATAAAACATATATAATATATTTTTATAAATAATTAATATTGATACTATAATAAAATAGTGCGAACATCCATTCCTATATACGTCATATTACAGAAACTAATAACCTATACATTACGTTATTTATGCATATTGGCGTTGTCGTAATTTTCAACTTCGCCATAATGGAACTAATTTTACACACCGAAATGCGACCATATACTAAAAGTATTTGATAGGGCCGATTAAACACGAAATTCCTAAGCTGATTTGCGTCACTAATTTTGTTTATGGTTAGTCCGATATAACATATTGCGAATAATGGATTTTACATACTTGTCGATAATGGCGGATATTAATATAACACTAACAACGCGAATATATTTCAAATTGTTTATGAGCTAATAATTTGTCATCCTGAAAAGCAAATTACGAGAAATAATTACTTTCTAATTTAATTATTCTACCATTAATACGTAATTTTACGGTTGATCTGATCGAGGAGTAGAAACTGTTAATAGAACATTTTCTGTTTGTCTTTTGTACACTTTCTCGAATATAGTTATCCAGTTTAGAGAAAATTAGTCTTTGTAATATTCTATTAATATAAGATGTGATACTAAGTATTATTTTTTTGCAATATTCACAAGGTTCATTCAATACTAATTTATTAATTATTTTTTGCAGCAATTGATATAAATTAATTATCCTTTACATAAAGAATTAAACTGTAGTGTAGTCTGTGGTTTAGATTACACTTTTGGATAGGAACATGCATAGGCAAGTACAATGGAATATTAACACTGTTAGTCAGTGAATGATAATAACATATTGCTTTGAATTTTAAATGATGGAAAAGTAAATTTTTGATGATCATATTGAATCCTTGACGGATTGTTTAGTAAAACTTGTTGAAGAACTGATAGGGAAGCTGGAGCTCTACACGATAGAAAATAAATCACCATTTAGAAATGGCATTAAAACGACGAATTGATGAGTGACCAACTTAAAAGCCATCTCATAAAACAGCTGGTCTTACCCAGCCTGGTTATTGGCGTAATGGGGATGTTTTTTTTGTAATCTTCTTGCCTATCGACACCTGCAATTAGAAGAAATCAGAAACACACGCAAAAGTACTTGTTCAAAAGTAATCATAATTCAAGATAGATAATGATATGATAATTTTACAGTAAAATTTGAATTTATACACTTAATTATGTTTTGAAATTTTACGGGGATATTATTTCTTTAAGTGTTATTAACAAAAAAAGTTCTAAATTATGGATGAATGTACTGTATAAACACTTGATGTTTACCACTCGGATCCTCGTATCTATTATATTCCGTTACGTATTAATTTTAATTGATTATTAGCTGATATCAACCAATCAATAAAATACTGTTATATGAATATTCATACTAATACCCCTTGCATTATTGAAACAACTAAGCAATAAATTATGTTATTTATTCCGTTTGACATTGCCGCAATTTTCAACTTCACCATAACGAGGCTGATTTTACATTTCGTAATGCTACAATTTAATGCAAATATTTAATAATTCCGAATTAATTCCTAATTCTACAAACTCTGCATCCGAATTTAATTATTAACCGGACTGAGTAATACATTGTTAGTTAACTATTATTAACTGTAATATAAAATGAGGATTAAAAGAAGTATCTCTCTAAAAAAATAATTATGTGCCGCATTAATTTAATTGATTATCAACTGGTGTAAACTGTAAAACTAAATGTAATATGAATATTTATTGCCTGTAACGTCATTAAATAAAAGCAATAAATTATATTTTATGAAATGTTGACATATTTATACAACTTGATATTGTGGAGTTCAGCCCTCTTATCATTACAAAATGTATGTTTGTCGATATAATTTATTGCTAAAAATTAATTAATTTTATTTGATAATAAAATTTGTTTAAGTATAATTAAGTTATGTAATTTGTATTTTAATAAAATATTTTTTTAAAGCAATATGAAATCTTTGTTTCTTTGTACATTTATTAACTAAGTGAAAGATTTCTCAAGAAAAAATGTTTTGTGTACGGTGTTCTTCAATAATTCATTTTTTTTTCATATTTTGGTGTTCGATATTGTTGTATACAGATTTATCTTGTAATCATAAAACACTCTTGATACCAAAAAATGACCACTTAAATAAAATATGTAATAACTAAATATTGGTAAGAATTGTTTTATTCTGGAAAAATAAAATCTATGGAAAATAATTTGTGTGTAACACAGTAATGCTTGTAAATCTTCTTAAATGCAATGATTGATTAAAAAAAAAACATGAAAGAATATTGTCATAGAATTTAAAAATACCTGTTATCAATATTCAACAACTAATACAATATATGTCAATACAATATATACAATGTATGTTATGTCCTCTAATGTCCATCAAAATTGATACCCTATGACTATGATCCAGTGACCTCAATCATTAAATATACAAATATACTAACTATAAAACTAAATATACATCAGCAACCAGCAGGTGGCAGTAGAAAACTGTGACACGTAATTAATATAAATAAGTGGACCTAGATATCGAAAATACAAGCCAATAAGAGTAAATCAGCGCATTTTAAATTCACCTACAACCAAACTGTTCATATATCAATAAATATGAATAATATTATTATCCCATACATATCTCGGGTCAATTTGGACGCAAAACTTTAAGAGGAGCATATCAAAAACAAAATAAAAGTATTGAAATTGTAATATAAAAATATGTATTGGTTATTTGGAAGAAAATATAAATTATCTATGGAATTCATTTATGAGGATGTTCTAGGAGAAGTCATATCAACATAATAGAAGTATTTCAGAATAAATCTCTTAGATGTATTGTGGATACACCCAGATGCTATAAGAACTTATTATTATTTACACTAAGACCTTCAGATTCCAACTGTATTCTTGGGCAACACTGAACTAGAATGCAGACTCAAGAGTACCAAACCAGATGATTTTATGTTGTTGTATAGACTAATGTCTTAGGTAAAGGCCAATTGGCCTTCCCAGATAAGTGCCTAGTTTTAAATTACTGTAGAGACAAATTGTAAATCAGCCGGCAGCGACTAGTAATAATATATTAATACATTTTAAAAAAATGGTCCAACCAAGCTTCATAAAATAGTTAAATAAAAATCTTTTATCGATGGTGAAGGCGACAGGGCGGTCCGGCTACTATTGTAATAGTTGCGG
Organism: Rhynchophorus ferrugineus; assembly: GCF_030347505.1. Lineage (NCBI taxonomy): Eukaryota > Metazoa > Arthropoda > Insecta > Coleoptera > Curculionidae > Rhynchophorus > Rhynchophorus ferrugineus. The sequence continues at coordinate 57,069,084 of NW_027472580.1, read as the reverse complement.
ATTCGCATATACAATAGCTCGTCTCGGCATGATCATAAATATACATTTGTTTCTAATTGATTGTTTAAGAGCGTAAAATACGATGAGGAAAAGTATCCCAGCCACGCCAGTAACCAGGCTGGGATGTCTTCTGGAATGGTCTCTAATAAGTACGTATCATACGTATGTACATATTATAAATACATGTTTCTTTAAAACCTTTTTTGTCCTTTAAAAATGTTTGCGTGTTACAGTAGTTCAGCTTTAAAATGCACAATTGTTTAAATATTTTAATATTAATTCATATATTTAAAGAAAAATGCGTTTATTAGACATAAAAAATCATTATAAAACAGAAATTCTCAGTTAGTCAGATATGCTTATATCCTCGTTCTTCGTAGGTTAGTTTTCGTATTTGTGAAATTTACGACGTCGAAAACGTTTCCTCAGGGCACTTTTTGGATTTAGATGATGTGGAAAAGGGCGTCGAAACCCTTTCAAAACCCCGCTCTTATATTCGAAATACATATGCCGACATGAGTCAGCCATGTTCGTCAGTTTCGGGTTTCGTTTTGATGTGTATAAGCACGGATTTTAGCGAAAGGAATGGGGATTTTATCAGTACGTACTTTGGAATGACTATAAATTTTTAAAAACATTTTTAATATTTCACGATTCGCTTATAGCTCTCGCAGGTATGTTGTTTATTTTCTTTTACAATGTATTGTTTTTTATACGAATTTTAAAAATAATTTTTGATTACTGTAATTCATTTGATTATATTTATTTTTTTCTTTAATAAACTATATTAGAGTTAGTATGTAAAATTAGTAAAATTTTTATTAAAGATTTGAAAACTAAAGGCGTACCAGCTTCTAGTATATATATCCAAGAGAGATATATTGATATTTGAAAAAATGTCCATACATCAATTTTGATTATTTGAAAAAATATCGATATGGCGATATATCAGTGCAAAATGTTGATACCAAATCACTCAAAATTCGTTTGATGTCCGAGGGGAGAAATCTCAAAACAAAAGTTCAGTGTTCTCCTTTAGAAACCTATGGTGTTTTTTAATGTCGATATTTTAGTTGACAGCTAAAGGTTCAGTACTCTCATTACGAAGTATCGATAATTTTTCGAAAAAATATCAAAAAATACGGATATATCGATATTTTTAGACATCCCTAACATTTTATAACAATAACAACATTTCCTATTCTGTATTTTCATTCATTATTAAAATAATTTAAATTATATCGAGAAGTGACTAAACAGTAAAATAAGTTTCTATCAAGTTATATAATCTATTCGTATGTATGTATATGCATTTTAGTCACTTCACCATCTTCTGTTTGTTAGTTATCGTATCTATCGCTTAACGTGGGTTCTGAACCATGGTCGTTAGAATTAAGTCTACCGACTGGCAGGTGCCCAACTTATAGACGCTTTCGGAAGAGAGACGGTCGTACTCAGCCTGGTTATTGCTCTAACAGGCACGATTTTCCTTGTTGGATTACCGTTTTGCCTACGGATGGTCACAAGTAGAAACAAAAACAAACAAAAGTTACAAACTATTGTCTCTGGGATTCGAACTCTAATGCTATCGCAGCACTAGGAGGACTGTGCTGTCGCATGTAGATCATGGCGTCTACCAGATCCTAGAGATTCTTCAGTTATATATTCAGGAATTGTTGCGAATATTATATAGCCCAGTTTTACAATTTTTGATCATTACGCTCTCAATTTCAGTACTATTTTTTATTTATGAACCATAATAGTTTTTAGATAGCTTATATGAATTTAAAGATGTAGTGTTATATCATTTTTAGAGGTGAATTACTTGAGAAGAAAGCTTAAATAAATATAGCAACTTAATTATATTAAAAAGTATTGTTTAAATATAGTGTACATTTCTGAGATTTTCGTTTTTATCAGACACATTTCTAGGGAGATGCTTCTTTATCGGTATTATTTATTAATTATGAACGATAAAAATAACATAATTAGATGTGACAATGGGTCTAGGATTTGAAACATTTGGCGGAGTTCCAGCGGTTATCAAATTTTAAAAGTTTTGGGAATATCTTTTAAGTAAATATAGCTATGCTTTTTATAATACCAGATTTTTAGAAAAAAAAGCGTAAATCTTCCTTTATAGTTTCTATATTTTAAATTGTTATAAAAATTTTCTTTTTCGTAGCACCTATAACGAATGTTTTAGCTGTAGATGGAAAATTATTCATTCTTCAACCATAATTTATTATAATTTTGACTTTTTTCGAGGGTTTTCAACAATGCCAAGTAATGCGGCAGTATTACCATGATATTTATAACGTCGCAAACTTTTCAGCGGAATATATCGGGATTCAAATTGCGACAAGGAGGGATACGAATTCCTTTGAAAACAGGCTATTATAAGAGAAGTGCATATGGAGACATGATTTGTGTTTGAAAGTCTTGATTCGTTTTAGAGTATATAAGCTTAGATTTCGCATAAAGATATGCGTATTGTGTGGAAAAGAACTAGAAAACTAAAAGGAGAAGAATGATAAATCGCGATTTCACTAACTTTTAATATAATGTAAAATTTGCTATACGAGGTATGGCAATAATATGCTGAATGAATTGAAATAATTCCATTTTCAATGATTTTCGTTCTGTTTGTACAGGATCCATTATCTATTTAAATCTATTAGTATGAATTTTCGAAAGGTATGTGAAAAAAATGATTCAATGACAATTATTATTGGAAAAACACCTGTTATCCGACTGCTTTATTATTTTGGAAAAATATAACCTGTATCTGAGGTTGAATCTGAATAAAACGTAAAATAAACAGTTGAAGATATAAAAGAAGCCACTTTACCCGTTCAATAATAGGAAGATATTATAGACCGATTTAGATACAATTTAGGTTTTACTATAAGCTTTTCATTTCATAGCTTCAAGAAGCGAAGGAAATATCCAGAGACGCACTATCGAAGGAAAGGTTTAAACTCAGACAAACACAGAAAATCTAAGAACGATATTTATGATAAGAAAGACGCCTGGGAAATTAGAGAAATAGACCCTGAAATAAAGTTTAAAAAGAAACCTGGATAAAGACTGGAAACTTTAAAGGGTCTAGAAAGTTTTTTCAGGTCAACTGGTTCATTTATTCATGGATATTTGTTGAAAGGATTTTTTTTCAAATATATGAATTAAATATTTTAAAATGTGAAGAATATTTTTATCGTAAAGGCATATTTAAATATATGATTATTGAATATTATATTGTTGTTGTACGAATATTACGTTTATATTACGAAATAACGTACGTCTCCTTTTTATCAATGAAGGGTATCTGGACTGGACCTACAGTTTAACGTGACCAGTGACCAACTTAGAGACTATCCCAGAAGATATCCGGTCTAAACCTAGTCTGGTTACTGGCGAGACTGGGATGGTTATTCCTTGTTGGATTTTCACCTGTTGCCTAAAGACACTTGCAATTACAATCACATACATAAAATATATATATGCCACAGCACGATTTGAACCAGCAAACAGCAGGAGGACCGTTCTGTCGCTTTAACTGCTGCGCCAACGAAATCGGTACGAAATAAATTTGCCTTTAGGTTTGTTTGTTGTTATTTATCTAGATGTACGTTTTGGTTACAAAATTATCAATTAAAGAAAAGATCCAAATTATTAAAACTAAAAATCCGGTTATATAATTTATAAAAGGAATAATGATATTTTAACAGCTGTTTTTTTAAATATTTGTTAAACTTTTCTTTATATTAATATTATTATCTTTATATATTGAATATACATCATGTATGCATTGAATTCAGTAAATTAATGAATGAAATTTTTAACTCAAATTTAATTTAATGTTGAAATGTATAATTTGTTTTTCTACAATTTAAATTTAAATTGGTTGGAAATCCTCATTTATTTAGGATTAAGTAAGCTCTGCAGAAGGAAGAGGGTACAAAAGGAAACATATATATTATCTGTGTTTCTAAAAAAAATGTTTCATATTGAGTATCTCTATCGCATAATTTTTTTTGTTAAATGCTTGATTTATTTCAAACAACAAATTATTTATCGACGAACACTTTATACGAAAATATAGAATAACAATGTAGTAGATGGATTAATGATTTAAAATGCTTTATCAAGAAATAACCCACTAAATACATTAGTCTATTTTCTTCCATTTATATTTTCTCTTTATCAATATTCATAACTTTGAACGTAAAGAAACATGCATTGTAAGAGTCTAATATAATTTAGAATGTACATACATAGTACTTTACATAAATGTATATATTCTGAGTATCTGCAATTTTGTAAATTTATCAATCAAAACTGTTTAAAACTTTTCGTTGTTGATGATCTAGACCAACCGATCGAAAAAAAGTTTAATTTTGCCCTACTCCATATATTCGCAAAATTCGCCCTGTCATAAAAAGCTCCCATGCAACTTTTTTTTGGGCCCGGAGTAATCAATTTTTGAATATATTCCGGTACGAAATGAGATAACACACTTAAAAGCTTTATATTCGCTAAAACCATACAGACTTTTTGATTCATTTCAGGAAATTCTATTAATGTTATATACTTAATTATAGAGAACCTATTTGCATTATATAATATGAATGAATCAATTATGAATATGTGTTTGATGATTTAAATAGATCAATTCAGTATTAGTCTAGAGATTTAATTAACATTACATAATGTTATGTCAAAACATTTCTTAAAATGAAATATGATTTAATCTGAATGAATTTCGTATTAAAAAATTGCCTATCCAATATTTGTTTATATATGGAAGTGATTTATTTTTTTACAATTTTTTACAAAAGACATGTTTATATTTCAGGTCATAATATATGTCATACAGAGCGTTTTTATGGAAGATTTAAATGCATCACTCTTAACTAACATTGGCAAAAAACTACCATTCATAACAATTCTAACTGGACAATTAAAACTACATGGTATTGCGTAATAAAAAATAATGAAAACAGAACAAATAAAAGTATAAATCAATTATTAAATAAAACTGCCAATTCTATTCCATATGTTTGAAAAATTGCTTTTATTGATAAATGAGTTTATTTGTTGCGCACCCTCACAATGTTAGAAAACCATTTACATCAAAATATTCAGATACGATGGACTAAAATTAAAACTGTCCAGGTCTATAATTAATAATCGTTTAAAAATGGCTATTTTCAATTTGTTTTAAATTACGATAATTAATAAATTACTATAACTGTTCTACCAAATTGTTAGTGAAAAAATAATAAAAACGCAAATAATATAAAAATATAAAAAAATAAATATATAGAAACGAAGAAACACATTTTTTCTCCGTTGTGCGTGAAAACAATTGGTCGGCAAGTCTGTCGTGGATAATTTGTCATTTAATTTCGCAAAAACATGGAATTGAATGTCAGACGAAGCTCCAATGGAATTATTAAAATTAATCATTCCGCATTAGTAGGCTTCCGTCGTTTTTTAAACTTCCGCATTTGGCGTGACTTTTAGTTCATTAAAATGCGAATTTATTCATTTTTAATTAGAAACTGTTCTGTAATTTCATTAGCTGCATTATATTATCCTGCCAAGTGATTTTTCAGAAATCTTGAAAGCGCTAAAATATTAAATCTAATTTTAATATTTATAATAACGGAATATTAATAAAAAATAACTGAATTAAATATTTTTTATTGTGTAATCTACTTAATGTTGTTGTTTCTCTTAATAATTATTTACTGGCGTACCTTCTTGCACCTTATTTCAATTTCATAAATATCTTTTTAAAACTTAATTGTTATTTGATTAGTTAAAAGTTTTCTCTATTAATAATTAATTATTGAAAACGTATTGAATGTGGAATTTGGAAATATAATTTGTTATAATATAAATTTAAAATTTGTAATGAATACTATATTTTATGTATCTATTATTTATTACCATTTGTCGTATATATATCATATTACCTTTGATGTGGTTTTTAGATAAGTTGTATTGTTTCTATCACAACGATAAGAAATATAGAAATAATTATATATTTTTACAAAACATTCACTCACTTATTACATTAATGATTCCCATTTTTGATTATAACAAAACCAAATATTGCCGTAAGGAAAATTCTATCAGAACGAAGTATAAGAGAAATAAATATGCATCACAAGAATTACTAGAATTTTTCAAATATCAATTTTACAAATACATCAAATTTTAAATATAAATAATATATACATTTTATATTTTTTTTTTCCACCATTTTTTTCCAATATTTTGTGACTTGAAAAAAAGTTTATTTAGTAAGATATAATAAACTCAAATGAAATACAGTAATTTTGAACTAATTACTGTATTCGCATATATGCAATTTTTGTCATATAATAATTTGTAAATAGAAAAACAATGTGTGTAACTATGTCTTATTTTAATAACTCCATTGCTTATAGAATAATATCTTACCTGATTTGCTGCATGAATACAAATAAAAACAACATTTTAAAAATATCACAGACTATAATACCTCTAGATAGTAAGTTGACATGTTTTAACTTAAATTACAACAGGTTATTCTTTTACTACAACGAGGAAGCTAGTTCGATAATATACGAATAAGTTGAGTAAAGTATCCTAAATAATTTTTGTCTATTAGATATAAATGACCTAAATATAATTTACCAAGAAATTGAAAATATAAAAAAGTACAATGCCACTTATTAATCTCGATACTACGGAAATGAGGGAGTACCTTTATTACTAATTCGCATTTATTGTAGTACATTATGGGATTCTCGTAGACCATTAGTGGGTAGTTTTGGATAATAATTTACAACTATTAGCGCATAATTTTCCATCTCGCAGGTTTGGAGCACTACACGAATATTATAAATTGAAAAGAGCTACATATATTCATGTCCAAACATTGCTGAGCCCTTATTTTGGCCACTAGGATTGTCTAAATTTTATTTTAATCACTGTGTTTTTAGGTTAGTAAGATTTGCGACCACCTCATCTTCGCGTTTTTTTTGTTCGTTTTTCTTTCATCATATGTTTACCGTATGTTAATTACAATGAATTTAGTCGATATTTACTTTCGAAACATTTTTATAGCAGTAGTTGTTATAATTGTGTACTAATAATTATAACAAAGCATTAATTAATAATTGTAATTACGAATAGATAAACATATTTATATACAAATAATTATAAATATATGTTAATAGTTATAATTATGCGTTCATAATTATAATAATACATTAATAATTACAACTATTTATTAATAATTAAAATTACACAGTAATAAAAGTATACTTTTATCATACATCAATAACAGTGTGATTGTTCAACATTTTCATATATAAATAATATTTTCTATTTTTAAAAGTGTAAACAAATAATATTTTTAATATATGTTGTCATTTTATTAATAACAGTATAGTAATATTAGGAATATTCATGACAGTTTTCCAGTATTATTCTTTTCTAAGAAATGTTAGATTTACTACTGAGTACCATATATGATTATTATGAAGATAGTGTATAGAATAGAATGTTATGATGTTATAGAGTTAACATTTGTTTAGAAATTAATTAAAATGGTAACCAATATTAAAAAATAAATTATTTAAAATAATATTTATTTCATTGCTTTTTGTACATTTAAAAAAAAATTAATTAGTATTCCTAATTAAAGGGTAAATTAATTGATAAAACTCAAATAAATAAATCAAACTAAGGATGTTGGACATCGAGAAAAAAGTCGATATTTTGATATTTCAAAATATTGATAGATCGTTCTTGTATGTTTCGTATATATCGTATATTGGAGAAAAAAATTAAATACCAAAACAAAAAGTTAAAAACCAAGTACCTATTTAAACAGTTACAGTTAGTTAAAAATTGTTAAATGGACTTTATTGTTCAAGAGATATAATTAATCCCTAAATCAAACTATTTAATGAAAATGATGTGAATAAAAATAATAAATAGATTCAAATTTGTTAATAAACCTAATTGATTTTTTAACTACTCTTCACGCGTGACAAACTATAAAAATAAAAAACGAATAGGAAAGCGAAACATACCAACAACAAATAGTATAAACAAATATACCAACATTTTAAAAATAAATGTAATGAAAGAAATTATTTTATATTTTTATATAAGTATTTTAACCAAGTAAGTACATCAGCGAGATATTAGGATACACATTTGATTTTGTGCGCAGAACTATTCGATGATTTATATGCAGAATTAGATGAATTTTTACTAATGGACGTTAATTGTAGTTCCATCAAGGCGTTCTGTGTATATCTGTTTCAAATTAAGTCCTGCTATGGGGGCTATTACAAATACATTAACTACTTAGTACTTCAATCACGCCGCATAACGCATTAAAACAGGAAATCCAATTATAACACCACAGCGAAGTTTTGTTTGCCATTGCCATTAAGCTATATGGAAGCTCCATTGTCAAATTTTATTCGGAGAGTTCGCAATGATCATATTTTATTTTCATTTGCTCATTGGAACCGTAAAGAATAAAAATGTTTTTGTTCGTTTAATGTAACCCGTACATTTGGTTACGACCCGCAAACCAATTAAAATTTCTAATTTATAACGAAAGCCTGCATAAATTGTTATATGTTACATGTATATTTAGTTTTACGTTTGACAAAAAATAAATCTTAACGACCATTAGCGAGCCTCCGGGGATAATTTGTCAAATAATGCAAAATTATGTTAAATAACAAAAGCGTTTTAAATATTTTATAACTTAAATTTGTAAACTATGAATTATATTTATCAATATGCTGGGGATGTTTTAATGTCTTGTTTAATTAGAAGTTTATGTATATAAATATTTAAAAATTAGTTTATCCAAGTCCATCGCCTAACGTCAGTCCGGAACAAACGGTCTCGACGATCGATTAATCGCAGTTTAGGAGATATCAATCTTTGACAAGTTCTGAAACATATTTACTCACAGGTGACCAACAATATTAATATTATTTGTGTTTGAAATGTTCGCTTAGTTTTTCATCGTAGACAACTCATCGATATATTATGTTTGCTTTGGTGTCTTAAAGAAAATTAGTTTTTACATATATTAATTCGAAATTTCATTAAAAATAGCACATTTTCAGTTTTCATAATGATACTCGGTATGGTATATAGCAAACCTGAAGAGCAACGATATATGTATCATCAACTATTGCATTAGATCATCAAAGGAATTGACCGGAGATTATATTCATTTGTTGTGTTTTAGACTCTTTTGGCAACACACCAATAATATTTCTGTTTAGGAATAAACTGTTTGGACCATTTGTTATCTATAGTAAAAAGCGTTAATAAAATTCTTCTTCTTTACATTTATTTCATAATATTAATGTGCTGTTTAACGATTAGTTTAGATTGGCACGCATTGGAACAACTGGTAATTATTTAAAAAAGACCGATTAAAATGCATTTTGTTAATGATATCCCAAACCACCACACCTATATCCACACAAATTGAAAATTATTTTTTAAAAGGCTATATTTTCTCAAGAAATTATTGTTTTTCATTAAAAAAATACTAAATCGTGCAGCAATAATATCTAAATGCATTTAATAATAAAGAGTTTACACCGAGGCAGTAGTACAAATATAAAACATAAGAAACTCAAATAAGTTTTATTAGTCATGTGGTTCGTTTGTTAAGATATTTTCTCGGAAATTATTGTTTTCAGACAAGAGTAAAAAGGTGCAAATTTGTAGAAAATCCACTATTCTAAAATTTGAAGTATGTTTATTACAGCTTTTGGGTGTCATCAAGAAGCTATGTTTATTCTATGCTATTTAAAAACATCGCATGATTAAGTCAGGTCTATGAAAACAGCTTTAACATAAAATATGATTATAATTAGTCAGGTGTAACATATTTAGATGTTCTATGATTTGTTAGTTTAAAAATTAAGTATTAATATAAAATTATATAATTTCAAGTGTCAATTAAAAAAAGGACATGCTGCGATTTTTAACAAATAAGTTACTTCAAAGCTCCATTTATTATTCTATTATCCTGTGTATCAGTTTGTCAAATTAACACCAATCTGATTTAGTAAATTTGTCCCTATTGATTAAACAGATGGATACTAGACATATATCCTAGTTTCCGTTTACTATTTGTGTTGATCTTGGTTATTAAGTAAATATTTTATAGCGTGAGCTATTAACAGAGTTAATACAAACTGTACTAATTAAACGATATTATTTGAATTCATTTTGTTAAAAAAACTGACTAAACAATTATTTTATGTTATTGTAAAAGTAGTATGGTAATTTATTCGTTTACTAGATGAATTAAATTAATTCATTAATTCACTTAAGTACATGATATCGTTCGCTACATTTTGCTCAAGTCTTGGATGTTTATGATTGTCTATAGACAAAAGCATAAAATTTGTAAGATAATTATCTCATTTATGTAATGTTGGATTAGCCAATAAGCAAAGTAAGCAAGTTGGTTATGGATAGGGGGGCCCAGAGGCGTAGATTGCTTAGGGCATGAACTAGTTTTAATTCCTTTTATTCCTTAAGGTAAGTTATTTTTTTTCTTTTCAAATACACTTATTTGTTTAGTAGCCAATTTATGGTATATATAAGTAGAAGATTGTGTATAGTTATAATAAAAATAAGTAGAGATAAAATTGGCCAAACATAACAAAATTAGACATCATTAAGATATGACTTCCAGTATTGGTTTTAACATTTTTTTAACATTGTTTTGCAAAGCCGTTGAGATATTAGAATATAGCCAGGAAAACTTAACTGGCATATTTTAGTAATATTATTATTGTATCATTTATTATTGCAATGTATTTATTTTATTTTTGTTTTATTTTCTAATTATTTTCTCTTCCATAAATTTAAGAATTATTTTTTTATATAGTTTAAGTTTTATAGTATATGAAATTAACAAATGCAGAAATAATTTCAAATATTTCCTAAATTGTTTAAAAATTATTTAGATTAAAATAGGTAAATTATACGTATTATTTTCTTCAATGCCCATTGTAGTTAAATAAAATGTTTGGAACATTTGAAACAAGAGGTTTATTTTATATTATTTTGCCGTACTATCAATTATTTCGATAAAGTGAAAACACGTTTACGTACCAAAAAAAAAAAACAATTATAATGTTTGCAGTGAATTAATTATAACGAAACAAACAATAGGATTTGGTAAACAGAATCGTTTGGCGAGCAACTGAACTAAAAATCTAAAAAGCGTTTCGATTATCGAAAATATTAGTCAGATTTGTTGACTCGTGATAATCGTTTAATAGGATTTGGTAAAAAAATGGAAAAATTGTTTGAAAAGGACATTTTATGATTTTTTTCAAATATCGTTTTGATGACTTTAATAGATATTGTCAGATATTAGCATATCAATGACATACGATTATATATAAGAAATATTGGCAGCATTATATTATTATAACTTTATTATATTTTTAAATGACACGTTGTTCTAATATTTTTAATGTTTTTTATACTAAAATATTGTGAATATTTAACACAATTTTGTTATATTTACATACCTTTATTTTTATTTGTATGTTAATGTATTTGGTCAACTAGCACTGTTTGTAATATTTATATTAAAATTAAAATACGTTTATGATGTTATAAAAAAAAACAGTTGTTTTGTTATGTTTAAATTTCTAAATTAGAAAGTTTCAATTTAGTAAAAGTATTTAAGGAAATTATCTCCAATATAGCTTTATAATTATTTTAAGACATATTATTAGTAACTAATGAATGATTTACATGTTTTACTAGTTAACTTCCATTAACCGTCATTTAACACAATTTTAATAATTTATTTTATTGTAATAAACAACTAACTTTACTTTGTTGGTACAAAAAGTTAAATTGTTGCATGTTTTAATTAAATCATGTTTTTAGCTTTAATTAAAAAAACAACATTAGGCACAAAATTATTTGGCGAGCCTACGAACTAAAAATTAAACATATATTTTGATAGCTGGGACATAAAAACAACTTTTAGAATACACATTTTCGGATTGTTGATGGTTGCTACTAATTGCTACTAATATTTTATAATAAATAAAAATTAAAATTATTAAACAAAACACAGACTTTTTATAAATCCTTCAAAAAAATATAATAATTCTTACTTATATTGGAAGATGTATGTCAAATAGACACATGATTTAATTACTGTAATATTACACTATAATCTTTGAAATGTGTTTTATCTGCTGTAGCGTATAACATTTTACGGGAATAAGTGAAAGATGTTACTATGGCTATATGAGAATTACCCTTTGTTTTTATTGTACCATTTTATTTTAAGCAACATTATATACGATATCATAATTAAACATTATTTTTTATATAAAGTTAATTATTAATTAATATAGAATTAATTAATAACTATCAGTAAATTCGAACAAAATTCGAAAAAAAATCGTTGGTTAACGTTGTGGTGTTGTATGAATATAATTAGAATTACAAACATATATTTCAATTATTTGATAATTGATACTCTAGGTAAATAATTAATGAATTACGTAGTCATTAAATTTAAGAAATAATATTACTTAACAATGTAATTAATATTATTTGAATTTTGTAATTTTGGTGAACCATATCCTTATCAATCAATAACATTTATGTATGTAGTGCTTTGAATAATTCCAAATAGAATAATAGAAATAGTAATGAAAATGAAGTACACTGACATAAAGGTAAATTAAACCAAAATATATGTTTTAATTACATAATCCCTCTATAATTAAATGCTTTTGTATTATTTGTGTATAATTAATTTGATAAACAATTACTATTTATTTACCGAAATTGAACATTAATGTGTATGTATTCTGTTATATAATATATGATACTGTTATATTATTATTAAAATTGCATTTGTATTCAAAGTTGCATGTAAAGTATGCAGGAAAATGTATGCGATGCTTAAATTGATCTATATAAAGATATGCTCTCCAGCGTTAATCAGTATGACCTTGATGTTATGTGATCTAATGCATCAGTCATCAATGCGCAAACATAAAAACATAAGATGGCAAAAGCAGAGGTATAGAATCAAATTAAGCACATCATTTCGTTTTTTTTTTGTATTTTAGAGTAACCTTTTTACTAACTTGTGTTGGAATGGTCTTCCTCATTAAGTCTGCCCATTATTATCATTGCGGCTACTAACCCTTGAGGTTAAATTGGATATTAAAAACAAACTGTTTAATACTTATATTGTGCAAATAGTTACAACAAAGCAGTTAAAAACTGTAGTAGTAGTTAGTATAGATACCCCTTATTTGGTGTTAATTAACAAGTTAGATTATATTTTTCGATGTTTTTTATAATTAGTGAAATTGTTTTCACTTAAATGTATCAAACTCCAAATACAGTATAGTTGAGTGATTGATATTTTAGTATGGCAATAGACATCATGGTTTAATATCCGTTTTTTGATAGTGGATATCTAGTATGTGGTAAATGTGTTCACACAGGAAATTATTAAGAAATACCGCAACATAATTCTAGGTAATTGTTAACTATTGTGCGAAGTAGAAAAAGTCATAAGTGTTGCTATTCTGTAAATTTACACTATTTATGGTTGTGGGCATGATGTCATCCAACAGGACACACGAATATTCAGCTTTTATTTGAATTAAGTAGTAAAAATAAAATTAGCTGGAAAATAATATTTTATTAATCCGATATGTGTTGCTATTCTGTAAATTTACACTATTTATGGTTGTGGGCATGATGTCATCCAACAGGACACACGAAAATTCAGCTTTTATTTGAATTAAGTAGTAAAAATAAAATTAGCTGGAAAATAATATTTTGTTAATCCGTTATTTGATATCTGTGCACCCGAAAAAATATATGTTGTTTATGCTTAAAAAGAAAAAAAAACTTAAAAAGTGAAAGGTTTAAATTAAATTTCTGTATTGTAGAGCTCTGACATTAAATTTACTTTACCTAGACAAGTGTTTAGTGGGCTACATTACTCTATCTATTTTCAATTCCTTTATTACCTAACTTGTTGTAAGTTCCTAAGTGGATTATGTTATTTTATAGAATGAGGTCAACCCAAACCAAAAGGTCTCTCCATTTAGTTTGTAATATAATATATTATGTTAATTAAGTTGTCCTTATTAAAAATGTTTACATTCTTGTTTACTGTTTATTGTTATTTCAATAATATATTACAGGACAAATTGACCAATCAAGTTATATGATAAATGGAACATAGGCCAATGCCGCTTTATTATAATCCATTACATAATATTTTATCATTATTATCAGAGTTTGCAACATTATGTCGATTTGTAATATTTATTTATACTAATATGCAAACTATTTTTACTTTAATTTTGAATACATTAAAACTAAATAATTTCTGTATTGATATTATATTATTAATAATGTTGTCCTTCCGAAAAGTAATTTTGTATTTTACAGATAATTTATTTAAATCGATAATGTAAATATTTATTGAAAAATCGCCCATCCAAACTGTAATCAGCGTTTTAATTTTCGCGTTACACAAATTGTATCAGTTTATGGTCTGGTAGCTGAATAATTTTTTAGAATAATTTATGAACAACCTGTTATTTTTATAGTAATCAACTAAACGTACGTGAATATCGGCTACAAAATTTTATATTTGACAACGGGTAAAACTGTGAATTTTGTGTTTATATTTGCGTTTACTAATTACAGTTTGGTTAGTTAAATTGATTAGGCCTCACTTGACTATACTTTGTTATGGGAAATTTGTTTTCGGTGGTATTTATTGCCGTACAGCCTTTCAAATAAACGCCAATAGAGCAGTAAATATTGTGTTTTATATCTCTAATTTTAAAATTTACGAAATAACCAGCATAAATTATCGATGACTATTTGTTTTTCGCTAGCCCATACTCATTTTGTATTATGCATACCTGTCGATATCCAATTAGTAAAATGGTTTTGTTCAATTATTGGTCTTGCAGTGTGCTGTTTTTAAAATATTTAAAGATTTAGAACCATAATATATGACGGAATAACGGACTCAAAATAATATATTTTTAAAAGAAAAAACATTTTTAAACATTTAGAATAATTTTAAAGCATTCCACAATTATAAACATATAATAAGGATGAAGTTTATTGTAATGTGTCACGTAATGCAATTTAATTACAAATAAAAATATTTATTTATAGCTAATGACAGTAATGGATAATTATGAGATAATACACAATGCATAATAATAAATATGGTTTGAAAGTCAAAAAAACCAGACGTGATATATAAGTCATTTTGAACTGAATCTGTATCTTGAGGGAAGTGAACATTATTTGAAAGGAATTTATTAGAATATAAGTTCTAAATTGCAGTTGAGTAACATCGATTGCTCATAGAAAGATTTTTTTAATGCCGACTTAAGTGAATTAAGTGAATGATGCCAAAAAAATGGAGACTCATGATGGGAGATCGATAAGTAAATAAAAATAAGTCTGTCATGCCTTTTAATATATTAATATGACCCCTTGTTATTAAACTTTCTTTAAATTCATGGAATGTGCTTTTTCTGAATATTGCTTCACATTATATAAATATCAAAAATAGTCAACATGGTATCATTGTACTACCGGAAAGATACAAAGAAGTAGTGATTAGCGATGGAAAATATTTTGGATATGATAGAAACTCTCCTTTCAAGATAACAGCATTTTTTAGTAAAAATTTTTATTTATAAAACATTAACGAATTAGAATTATATTTATTACAGAGCTACTAAACATATTTATTAATTTACAGAAAAAATGCTAAGATGTTTTATTGAATACTGTTTTAAAAGCTGTTTTGATTGACAATTGTAGATGTACCAGTCCCAAATCTATATTTATATATGTGTAATTTCAGAATTTAGGAGCTAAGCTTAATGAAAGTTCTTATATGAAATTACTTGTATTGTAGCATTTCATATTATGTATATAAATTTATATGCAATTAGAATATAGTATTTATAAAAGTAACTGATGTTAGGTTTAGTTTTAATAAAGCTCTTATATATTTTTCCTTCTTAGAATCAAACACGCTGGATTACGATTTGGATGATTTAGATGATTATGATTCAAAAAAGGCTTATAAGGGCCACACATGAAATAAAAAACTAGATATTCAAAAATAAATTTAAAAATCATAAGACAAAAAATTCTTGATGGTGCAATAGTCAGTAATCGTCCTGAATTTTTTAACTGAAATAAACTTAATATTAAAAAATATTAGGGTTAAATGTCAATGCAAAATAACATAAAATAATAATTTAATTGTTAATGTTAATGTTGTTGTTCCCAGCATATTAGTCCAGTTAGTTAAAGCCAAACGCCAAAATCAGTAAATAATAGAGTGTTGCAGTCTATACTATAAATACTAAAAAATACTATAAATACTAAAAAATACTAAAAATGACTTTGACACATTTTGAATATGTTAAAGTAGATGGTGTACAATATTGTCTTTTGTTAAAATAAGTTTGGTTTTTGAATATTATTTGAAACTATAGTATTTTCAATAAATCATCCAATCACGTCATCAATACCAAATGTCGAATAAATTGCCAAATTCCGTTTGTACGAAAGTAAAATTCGTTTTAAACTCGAAACAGATTTTTACTCCCCATTTTGCTAATTAGTATTGCTCTAGTTCAAAAGAAACCGTATGAAGTCTGATGTGTCCATTCATGTATAAACATGCATTTTATGGGCGATTCTGTCTAAATGTTTATAAAATTTGATTTGTGTTGGTACTGGTCGACAACACCACCTTATTCAGAAAATATTAATGATAATAATCAGAGGTTATAAACCGGCAAACTTTTCTGAAACGTTTGAAAATAAGAACGTTAAAAATTTTTTTTGGCGCTTGTTTAAATACATTTCTAATGTTGCCAGTAAAATGTGTTAAAGAGGGAAGTATTTACACTATTAAATTGATGCAATTTTATTCGAAGAATTTTTTAGTGTGTTGCAGTTAATATCGCACTGACAGCGTGTGAATACAAAGAGCAGCACAAAACAAAACAAAGCCGTTGACCAATTAATATCACCTCGATGTTAGCTCTATTCCAGGTTAAATGACGGATAAAAAATGAAATGAAAAAAAAATTTAGAAAGGAAGCAAAAACTGCTAGTCTAGGAAGGATCTATAGAAAACTTAGGGATATGCGATTCCTTGAGACATGTAAGTTATCCCTTCATATATTATTAGAAAACATAGGATTTAAGTTATGTAAATATAAGCCATGAATAAACCTAATGGAACTTTAAGACATTGTTGTTAAAATAATACCATTTTAAAAGCATTAAATTTATTGCGGGTATATTATTGTTTATGGTGGAAACAGGCATAGCTTTATTCCTGGAGCTGGTGTTACCAGTTACAACGTTAAATACAAATTAAATGTTTGTGTTTTATGTAATTTGCTCTTTTTTAGAATCAAGTCTGAACAAACATACACAAAAAGAGGCATTGTCGACAATAACACCTTCGTTTATAATAAACTCCGTAAGACAGACAGAAAAAGTAATTGACAGATAGTGGAATAGTTAAAAAGTGTTCGATAGTTTAGAAATTAATAGTTTGGTAGTTGACTTGAACAGTAATTCTTGGAATGAAAGAGACTGAAAGAAAATTTTGTTGTGGACTTATGGCCTAATCAATTGAAGATAGGGAATGAGAACATAACTTTAGAAAATCTTGTTGTGCAATAGTCAGTGAGTGTGAAGTATTTATGTGCATAGATATTTGTTTCAGAAACTCAGAAATATCAAAATGACTTAATAGGGGAACACAGGAATGAAGAAAACAAGGACTAAACGTAAAACGGTAAATATGTTCTTTAATGAAAGCAGCACATTACGAGGATATATAATTGATAGTTATGTGGATATAAAAAGCGCTTAGAACTCTATATCATAGGTGGTGTGGAAAATATTTCAATGTACACATAATAAAGGAAAACTAACCTACATACTATTGTAGTTTAAGTAGTAAGTTAAGTATTGTTATTGAGTAATAGTTAACATAATATTGTTGTAGTTAAGTAAGGTAGTATCTTGTAGGCATCGTTGCATAAAAAATTTGATGACGTGCATTGGTTGTTTTGTTGGAAGACTGACTATATTTATGGACTATATTTACAAATCACACTGTTATCTTTACTGAAAATATTTTATTGAAATTGGGAAATGGGAAATGAGTAACTTAATCAATGCCAGTGACGCGCATTGTTTCTGAAACGTGAGGTTGTCGCAATATACATTTGTAAATCACTGAAAGGCACCGACAGATAATAAGTGAGCTGAGGGACGGACGCACCGACACACGCAGGACCTCATACGGTCGTTTCCCGATCTACGTGTATGAATTCGACTGGAGGCGCCTTATGTCAAGAATTGAGACCGGGATCGAGTAGCCGTGGACCCGCGATCAGCTTCTTCTTAGCCAGTTTGCGGCGGCGACGCGCACGCAACCGATGCACCGTCAGACAGATCAGCAGGAACACGGAAGCGAACACTGCGAAACCCGCCGCTATCGCTGCCAACGGCAACGAGTTCAACAGTTTGGACGTGGCGCCGCATTGCGCCTCCGCCTCGTCGTACCCGGACGGACAGTGATCCTTCCCGTCGCACCACAACGACGAACTGATACACGCTTCCAGTTCGGGACACTTAAACGCGCACTCCAACTCGGTGTCATTGGCGCTGACGTTCATCGGAACCTGTAGCTGGGTCAGGAGCGAATGACGCGACCGAGATATTTCCAACCAACTGAAGGCGGCCACTGCAGGTTCGGGACCGATCCACTCGACGATAAATTGCGGAGGTCGTTGCACGAGATGGAGCAGACCCTCGCCCCGCCATTCCTCGCTGAAGACGTGGACCGCCAGAGGTTTAATACCGGGTTCCCCGGGGCAGATCGCCTTAATCAATTTCGGCGGTTTGCCCGAATAAATCAGGATTCGGTTGGCGGTGGGGCATCGAGGCGGCTCGTCCGGTCTCGATTTTAATGGCAGGAATGCGCCCCAACTTAGCAGGAACAAACTTTTATTGTGTCGGGCTTCGACCAGCCACGGCATTTCGTTGCAGAGGGTCTCTGTTCGATCGACGGGCGGGTTCGAGAATTGTACCTCGCCTCCGTCGCCTCGCAGACGTTGATTTCGAGGACAGTTTGCTAATTTTTCTAGTTCGAATACGGCGTGGAAATGCAACACCGTATAATCCTCGGTGATTTTCATGTCTCGCACTTTGAAGTGCAACTCGACGGTGCGAGAATTCGATACGTAAACGAATTTATTGTTCGATAACGTGGAATTGTCGCAGATGCACGCCCTAGGCATTCGAATATCCGACCACGGGACTTCGTAAATATTAATTTCGGCCATGCTGCCGCCGTTGTAATACTCGCATATTTGTCGACGGCTATGAGGATCCGACACCGTATCGCACAGAGGATTAATACCGAACGAAGCATTGTTGATTGTTAGACGAACTCGTTCATCACTTCCCGCTTCGAATCGATAAACGCACTCGAGATCTTTAGCGCCGCCACGTCCGAATAGAAAAACATTCCTGGGACCGGTAACTTCGCCGACATGTTGGCGCTTAAACACTCGATGACACGGACCCTGGCCTCTTTTGGGCCACGGCTCGCCGCCTAATCTTGTGTCGACGAACTCGTATTTCACTTTAAATGCAGCGGGATGTAACGCGGTGCCGTCCTCGGTGTGGTGTTGCAGAACGAGTGTTTTATCCGACGAGATATAGCTTTCGTCGTGACCGCAAGGCCGCGTGCTTCTTGTAGAATTGGTAAGGGCACTGTGATCACAAAGTAGAGGTGGCTCGTCACACTTATCCTCGATCAAAGTCCTGTTATCCCATATCTGAAGTCTGGTTAAGCAGCCCCCACCAAACGAACTGTTTCCGATCAGGGCATGTCCCCCTTCCCCGATTAATAGAGCCCTTTGACTATAGGAAATGAAGCTAATCCATACAATATCGCCGACAAAACCTCGGAATTGGTACGTGCACGTGGTGTTTGGTGGTAATGAATGTTTCGGACTGATAAGCTTTCCTTTACGCCCTCTGCCTGTCCAGATTTCGTCGCTGTCCGGACTGGTGGCGTTAATGTCGAACTCGCACTTGTGACTGTGCCGAGCGAAATCCAACGAGTCCGAATCGGCGAAGATAATGTTAACGTCCAGTTCGAATCCCTTGAGGGGTGACGGCGAGGGGGGCGAATGTAGGGGAATACTGTAAGGGGACGAATGAAATGCGACCAACATTTCGGGGCCGCGTGACACCACGCGCGGTAACCAGTCTCCGCCGCAATATTTAGCCAAAACGGGATCGTCGGTGGAGCCGCCGTCGTAAAAGATTAAATGGTCTCGTTCGCCAGTACAATCGCGCCAGGCTCTTAACGCCCTTGCGGTTTTGTTCAGACCCGCCACGTTAATAGATCTTTTCATGTGCATTTTGTGGGCCGCCTCCTGCCTTACGGCGATCATTGCATGTTTACAGGTCGGGACGAATTTCTGTTTCAGACTCCAGTAGCAGGACACGTTTCTCGGGTACATTCCCGGATAATTAGGCGACTGGAGGCGACAGGGTTTCCGATAACATTCCTCAAACTGTCGGGTACAGTAGGTGCCCGGTGCCACTTGTCCTCGTTCCAAGGGTGATTTGGGCGAACCGAAACGGACGACCGCTTCCCGTCGTGAGACGAAGCGGTATCGTAGACGGAACGCAAATGGAAGTTGTGGAGAAGCGAATAGCTTTACGCTGACGGTCACCGTGGAGGTTTCGCTGTAGTATGCTGCGGGGCCGGAGGATGTGCCACACCATGAGCCACCGGTGAAGGGACGCCCCAATTCACTGAGTTGCATATATCCATCGGGGCAACCATCAAGGGCGGATGGTTCGTATCTTCCTAATTTGAATTCGTCAAAGATTAACTGAAACAAAAAATATTAATATTAAAATTAATGATTAAACACACATCTCTCGTTAATAACAGTACCCTAATATCGTTATCATTTTTCTAATAATTTCTAATATTATAATGACATGAAATTCTCGAAAGATGCATTATTTTGATATCTAATTTACTATATTTATATTTAATAAAAATATTACTGATATATGATTTAATACTAATCACATTCTAACAAAGAATAATATGTTTTTCAAGTACGTACGCACGCATGCAATATGGAAGATATTTTTTGTGATCAAAAATAGTCAGGTGTCTCAAAACAGGTTATACGCGTAGATATATTTGTTTCACTTGATTTGCCGTCGGATTGATATCCCTTTCCTCGAAAAAATGTGAATTCGGGAAGATTCGGAAATCAGAAAAAGCT
Source organism: Rhynchophorus ferrugineus (assembly GCF_030347505.1). NCBI lineage: Eukaryota > Metazoa > Arthropoda > Insecta > Coleoptera > Curculionidae > Rhynchophorus > Rhynchophorus ferrugineus. Next base: position 57,047,620 of record NW_027472580.1, on the reverse strand, counting down.
AAACCCGATTGGTTGAAATAAGCTAATGCCGTATATTACATATAGTTTATGTTTATACTTTAAGTTACTGGATATTACGATTGTTTTTCAGCTGAGTAAAGAGACACTTTCTTCAGACATATCCTTATAGAAATTACTTCGATAAAGTAGATCTTTTTCACTAATTTTTGCATCAATGCCCCAAAAAAGGATCCATGATTGTGTTTGATTCCCACAAGTGATACAAATTAGTCCAAATACTTTCAATTATAACCTAATTTTATTATTTTGATGAGTTCCCTGGTTTCCAAGCAAAATAGTCATCAGTCTTTAGACTCTTAGACTCCTGTTTTTATTCCAGATCATGATGATACGCCCAGTTCTCTTTCTTAATTATAATTATATATAAAATGCATTTTTACGCATTAGTCATTATTACATTTTGTATGCCTGTGGTGACATTTTAATTTGAATTTAAATGATTCCTTTCATTAACTGCTAATTAAAAAATCACATGGTAAAACTATAATTTTTGTCTTAATTTTAGACTCACTGTATTTTAAAAATGTTTGCAGTTGACCTTTGGCTAAATATTATTAGGGAATATTAATTTCCTAAACCATTAAAAGAATGACAATTTTAATCAAATACTGAAAATATTAAAATGATCCCCCTGATGAGATCAAGTAGGGGTAAAATAGACAGATCTCCTGGTTCTAGAACTAGGGTGATACCAGACAGCACTAATAGTTATTGAAAGACCCTATAGTTTTATATTGACTTAAATGCCACAATATTAATCAACATATAATCCATAATGTTTTATAACTTCTTCCCAACTTACTGTCAATTTGGCGACGCTGTATCGAAATAAATAAATTGTGTACCAGCGAAGCTACACTGCATCAAACTAGAAGAAGAGAAGCGCTCATCAGAAGCTACTATATCTACTGAGTATGGTGGATGCAGCAGATCCTACACAAGTCTTGTAAACTGTGAGCAACCTTTGTCATACAAGGGGATTACTTTCTGTTTATTACTCGCTGCACAGCAGAAAGGCCTTTTTTGCAACAATACACTTTGCTTCATCATATGAATAGTAAGATATTTCGACATGGATAGCTCTGCTGGATGGATAGCAGATACACTTCATCGATACTCATAATTCACCATATAAAACTCTTCTTTTTGCCTGAAGAAACAGTGAAACTGCGATATTGAGGCGGCTCGTAATGCGATCTTCAGAAATTCTTGTCATAACTGATTTCCTTCCTTTTGGATTTTTTTTTATCGCATGTATATGTTTGGACAGATGATTCACATCTAAGCTGAGTGAAAGTTCACTGAAGGTGCTCGTTAAATAGGTCTTACAGGACATTGCCTTCGAATTTTTATTTGAATTCGTTCTTTGTAATTTAATTAATAAAATATTAAAATTACCGCGTTTAAATCCTAAGATGAGATTGATGTAGTACCACCACCATAGATTTCTAAAACTATTTAATGAACTTCGGCAATAGATTTTTTAAAACGATCTATGTGCATTGAGTAACTCAGTAATACTAAATAAAAAAATATTACTTTGTGTTAAAAAATGCCAAAATCATTGAATTTAACAGTTGTTTACATTAATATTTCACATTTTCACCAAAGATGCAGCTGATTAAAATATGTGCGAGCATATAATATATGTGTAGGTTTTTTAATTAGCGTGATAATTAGTGCCATCGTGCGAATAATGGATTAGATGAAAATACCAAAAATCATCAAGTCTTATTCAGCCTACATGACTTATATTATTTATATTTACCTATAAATAACTATAATATCCATATTCTAAGAAGAATGCGAACTCGAGACCACACCATATTCATTCACTACGATATTTTTCATATGGACAAAAATAAATAGCAGGGAGGAGGTAATGAATTTAAGGACAAAAACATTGGTCTATTATTAGACATCTGTTGAGAACAATGAAAATCTTACAACTACCCCCATTCGTATCATTTATCACGCTAATCAATTGAGTTTTTCGGACCATCAATGCTACTTTCGCCACCAAATGACCCCGTAACAGGTACGAGAAAAAAATGAAATTTATGTAGTGCTAAACCGCGTCCAGTTCGGCCTCCCTCAGTGCCGCAAAAACTAACCTGACGATTCGGCTGAAAAATTTGTCAAGATCGACGACCGGGCTCCAACCCCTATTTCATCTAATGGCCGAGCCGTCAAAGACGGAAATATCGGGATGCGAATTTTTTCCCTCCATGCCCATCCACTCGCAGCTTAATATACTAAATCACAATTCTGTTTTTCTGTCATATAAGCAAATCTTTCTCGAACAGACTAATTTTTGATTTACGTACTATTCGATATAAATTCAATTTTTAACACATAATTTTTTTATCGAAGGAAAGGGTTTAAAATCGTTTTCAGCTTAAATATTTATTTAACTAGTATAAGACAGGGTAGTATTTGAATTCTGCATGGGATTGATTTCAATGAGACTATACATATATTCAACCAGATCAAGGTATAGTTCGTATTGTATAATACTTGAGGGATAAGTCCCTTCCTTAAATGAATAGTCAGCAAACGTAAAATGGCTGAGGTTTTAGTTGATTCATTTATTTTAATATTTAATATATTTTAATTTTGTGTATCTGGTAAACGTAGTAAATAGATAACTATTTAAAATAGTGTTCGAAACTATCGACTGAAAATGACTATTGACGGTTTAGTAATTGTCTACTTTTTACTATTACCTTTTAATTCGACTACTTTCTGTCGACTATTTTCAACTAGTCAACAACTAGTCGCGATTAGTTCATTCGAAAGATTTATATATAACTATTTTCAATATACGATAAATGTAGGCTTAAATGTTTTGTGTGTGATATGATATTAAAAAACAATGTACTTTAATATAGCAGCATTTGGAAACTATATTTTGCAATATTATTTGGTAATGTAATATAGTCAAAAGAACGACATTTTATTTATAAATAGTTAAATTTTAAAATAAAATAAAATTTTAAATTAATTAAATTTGTTTTTATTTGTATATTTTAAAGTCTCCTTTTACCAACGATGGTTTATCTGAACTGGACCTACATTTTAACGAGGGCTCCGAACCATGGTCCTCAGCATTAAACCTATCGACTGGCGAGTGACCAACTTGTCGTAGGAGGATTCTAACCAGCGACTCATCGCAACAGTAGAAGAACTGTCTTGTCATCTTGACCACTGTACCAACAAAACAGAAAATGATTTTTTTGTTTTTGTCTTTGAAAAGTCTTTTCAACGTTAAAAATTCTTTCATTGAAATTAATTTCGAATAACGAATAATAATTAATTATATTAATATAATAAATAATTATTATATGAATAATTTAATACAAATATTCTCGATTAACGATAAATAAAACTTATAGTTTTTTTAAAGGGACGGTGGTTAAAGAGTTGTTAAAGATTTTGATAAAGGTAATGTGGTATTTTAAAAAAACATTTATTTACATACTATAGCTACATTAAAATCTTTTTGATATTTTTTGGTATTATGAACGCACATTCATATTATTGTAATATCAAGATTACCCTTAGTAGACTGTAGACTAGTCAGTTAGGTACCGAATTGACTGAATGAAGAATTTTGCAATTTATTGAAACTTTAGATCCAAACATTCAGCGTTGCACCAAGTATTCAGATTAATTATAGATGCTGACCCCAGATGAAGTTTGTGCTATTTTCTTACCTCTTACTTTTTCTTCGATTTTGATACGATTTGGATAAGAACTATTTGCAAGCCCAATTAAACTAGGTATACTCCCTATTCAAGACATCAATTAAGATAATAGTTTAAAAAAAATATTCACCATTTTTGGAAATTTCAGTTTTATTTCTCCAGAATTATTGGGGAACTTTGTATATATCATACAAAGCATTCGTTTAGCTTATAGCTGTTCAGCCTCTCATCTTACACGTTTCCTGTGAGTTTTTTGGTGCCATTCAATCCTCGACCAGTCTGAAACGACCCTTAACTAAACAAACTCGATGCAGATATTTCCATATGAATGCGGTCTGGCCGCTAACGCTTTTATGGTGAAAGAAATTCGGGGAGAGAAGGAAGCTGGGAATACGAGTTTATATAAGCGCCGATTGGACGATGGAGATGGGGATCAGCTGAAACGAAAGGATTCGTTTGGAAATTTTCTTGTTTTCCTTTCGCGGTGCGGTTTACGGAGTACTAAAATATACATTCTTGTTATTTTTAAATATCGGTTGTATTTTTTACGATAATATTTATTTTCCTTAACATAAAGAGCTACCTGTAAAAAACACGCTGGATTTAATGGAAAATTCTGCGTACTTATGATTTGTTCATTATTTTCGCATTACGGTTAAAATTGTGGTTTTTATGGATTGGCCTCTTTGTTATAAGAGCCTACGATCCATTATATTTTTTTATTATTACTCTTAGTACTTCCACAATCAGCCAGAAGGCAATACGTATTTCTCATATTCATATTATATATACATGGCATGTAGAAAATCACTTCATTGAGTGATCTCCTGTGCAAAATATTATTTTAATTAATTAGTCTTATTTTAAAGCTTACTCTAAAGTCTATATATGTCCAATAATCAAATCGGGTGGTGTTAAACTCGGGTCACTTCGCATATTTAGCTGATTAGCAAGACACTGTTTCGAAGAACTTCACATAAACTCGTTGAATTACACTCCTTATTGGTTCTAGAGGAATATCGCGTTGTATCACTTCATTTGAAACATAGTATAGCGCATCGACATTGGCACGCAACACTTTATTTTGGAAACGTGGCATGATGGATATATTAGATTTGCTAGCGGTCCCCATAGTTGGATTCCATAGTACCAAATAGGTTTGAGTATAGATTTATACAATGATATCTTGTTATCTAATGATAACTTGGATTTGTGCTTGGGATAAGTCAATGCATTTGGTAGAGACCATCTATATAAATAGGGATACGAATTCGCCATTATTTGATTCATGATTAATTAGGTACTTTCACTTATTTCGATTGGGATCTAATATGTGTATTATCAATGTATGGTAAGTATCAAAGCAAATACTGTTAAGCAACCTAATCTCTGTATTAGTTTTGGCGATTTTAACATTATTTTACATAAAATAACATTTTTTTATTTAGTGTTATTGAGTTATTCAGCATATACGGAGGCTAATCAGGGAATGCTTAATGCCAAATATTAATTTTGTTGTGTGATTCGAAAAAATCTGCTATCGAAGCCCATAAAATACTTTTAGAAACTTCAATAACGCTGCTTCATCATATGTCAATGTCAGATTTGGATTTCAGCGACTTAAAAGTGGTGATATTTATGTCCACGACATAGAACGGCCTAGAGGACCAAAAAGTTGGTAGTCAATGAAATGCAACGCATTTTTGCACGAAAACATAGCTGAAACTTTCAAAAAATTTGCAGACATCTTAACAGTTGTTCACCGCAGCGCTTTCATTGCTTCTCAGGTAAAAAATGAGAGTTTAATGTAGTGTATCGTGACTGGCGATGAAAAGTGGATCTATTACAACAATATCAAATGCAAAATTATGAGTTAGTCCAGGAACCTCATTCACGTCGGCAGTGAAGTGAATATTTATGTCAGCAAAGGTCTTGCTACAATGACCTGCCAAAACTGAATTAAATTGCTAATGCGAACTTCTCCATATAGAAAAATCTGTCTGTTTACCACTCAGGTGGAAGCATCATGGCTTGGTTGTTATACGGTTTCGAAAATGTTGACAGATTAAGCTAACTGAAGTTATTTTTATTCGTTATCTTGATTTTTTACAGGAAAATGCAGAACTTTTGGAGGCAAGTATACTGTAACAGCATTTTTTGCAGAATTATTTCTCTCTTACAAGAGCAAACTACCAATGTTGATTCTTTGTAAATCTAACCAACTGGTAGAGGTTTTATTAAAAACATAATGTATTTCAACTATAGATTATATAATTCCACAATCTTATATAATCTGTATAAGACCTGTTTATCAGCCTAAAATAGCTGTAAAGTTGGTTTCTCCAGTGGAAGTTGCCACGGAAATTGAACAGCCTCATTTCTAATGAAGCTCCAGGAATTAATGATATTTAACCTAGATTATCACCTGAAAATTATTTCATCTGGAACTGAAATTGAAAGCTCACAATTGAAAGACCTGTCATGAAATGCAATTATTAGATTGATATACATATTTAATGACTTTATGATATTGAAGTATTCTTCGAGATGTTTTGGTGTTTGATGGCGATGTTGTAAGTGACAGAAATAATCTCGCTTAAAAAGCCTCTTACATGCATATCTTGCTGCTACCTCTGATTTTCCAATTATTTGAGGAACTATTATTAAAATATATCAAAACGCGTATAAATATCTTTCAAGTTTGAATTTTGAAATCATCACATATCAAGAATTGACCTGTAATTGACAGAGTAAGAATATTGCTAGGTACGTTAGTTTTGCATGAATGGGCACGAACCTCAACATTTGAACCTATTTGGATTTGAGCTAGACCGCAGATATATTTACACTGCTCAAATAATATCTTAATAACAATCGCAACAATACTTGCAACTATGGAGGGCGGTAGAAAAATTGTAATTCACGGTTTAGACAAACGTATTGGAAATGTTGAAAAACACAACTCAATAGCTCGAAATATTTCCATGTGAGTTTTATGTTATGGCGAATGACAAAAACCTGGAGGCATGCCCATTCGACAACCAGAATCAGCGAAATACCTCAGCCCCCATCTTTATGATAGCTCAAATTGCAATCATGAAATTTGAGCAGTTCATACTCAAAATCAAAGAACTGTACCGGTTCGTCTGAGAATATTCCCAGTTTCACTTAAGATCAAAGAGATTGTTCTATCAGTCAATTATAAAGCCTATTTCAAATTATGGCGTGCAAATATGAGGTTGCACTAAGCCATCGACTAGTAAACAACTAAAACAAAGTTTTTCGATTAATTATTAATGCAGCACTACGTAACTAAGGAAAAAACGATTACTCACGAGATTAAATTGATTTACGAGGTTACCCAATATTTTACTTTAAAATCCGAAAGATGCTTCTGTTGAAGATTGCAGCAACATAAAACCAACATAACTACTAGACAATACGCAGGGAATGGGAACATTGAAGCGAACCAAATTAATTTGTAAATTAAGATTTTACTAAGCATGTCTAATGTAAAGCGTAATCACATATTACGAAATTTAGAGCTAATAACATTCTTTTTTTTTGTTATTTTTCTCTAAAATTGTTTAACAGTGTTCCAAGCCCAAGAGCTGATGGTGTTTTAAATTATTAAAACCAATATTATTATTTAAATAAAATATAAAAAGTTAAAAAAATATTTGGTTATTTTGAACTCGGTCTTTTAAAAATATATTTAAATCTCTAGTCTGGTAGATTAATTAAACTTTAGTATATGACTTTAGCGTCATGATAAACCTGGATTTACCTGTAATCCTTTGATTCGATCATTGTCTCCAGTTTCACGCCAATCCTTTGGAAACAATTACTAACTTACGCTTTCCAAACAATAGCCGTACTGTAGATAATAGTTGCATGACCCTTAACAGACTACTACAGATGTAACAATACGCGATACAGAACTTGAGGGGTTTGATAGATATTAGGAGATGACACATTGTTTCAGGCACATATTATCAAAGGCCTTTCAATTGGATCCACGGGTAACGGTTACAGTATTCAGATTTGATCGATTTATCCGACTCGAGGCCGCATACCCATACATCAACGGTCATAACATTCAATATTGTCAAAGTTTCACTGGATTGTGGGTCAGACGAATTGATTACGACAAATTTACATAGATCGTCAAATAACATTTATAAATATTTGTAAATTTATTCTTGAATTGATTATGCTTTGACGTTTTACGAGAATGACGTTTATTTGACGTTATCATGTGAATGGAAGTTCCATTAATCACTGTTAATATGTTATCAATATCTGTAATAATATTGTCTAACATGTAGTGAAGTAAAAACACAGTTTAATACATTACCAATAGAAAGTTAATTGTATAACATTATTTAAGTTATATTTTAAAATTATTCGTAGTTCGTTTAAAATATTAGGTTCTTGCATTTATTGCATATAATTGGTATTAATAATATATACCAATTTTCCAAAATATCTTGTTGATGCCACACCTCTGGAGGCATGTAACACTGTGTCGAAAAAACGGTATTAGTTTTGCAGCGATTCATTTGGGACTTTGTCAACAATTCCCAACCCTAGATCAGCTAAACCATGTTTCACTGATCTGAACAAATGGTGATCAGAAGGCGCTAGGACTGGTGAGTACGCCGGGTATCAACGCGACAAAATTTCCTTTTTGAGCGGCAGCAGTGTATCCTTCACAAATTTGGGGACGTGTTGCTGAGGGTTATCATGTAAGACGATGATTTTGCGTCTGATATTCCTTATTGTTGATCTTTTTTGAAACAGTATCGGCAGTAATATTTTCGTTCGGTTTCAGCAGAGCAAGACTTTATAACTACTAGTATTCCTCATCAGTGTTTTCGTAGTAGATCCACCTTTTATCACTACTCCTAATAATGAAACTGCGATGTCGAAACGTTTTTAAATGTTCACTCAGTTCGCAGAGAAGCCATTTTCCCTCTTTTTGGATTCTCCGTATCATATGAAAACAGTTTGGATACACTTACTGAAAGCTGTTTTTGAAAGAAGTTCTTTGAGAGTTTTTTTTATATTTATAGTCGTTCGCAATACTGTTGTGTTATTTAGAGACTTTCAATACACTCACTTAATTTTTAGGAAGTCTTCGCTGGGTTTCTTTGAGGGTTTGAGATGGCTTTTAGTCCAATAAATCTTCTAATGTCTTCTTTTACGCGTGTCTTGTATTATTTAACATTTTAGAATCTCCAGGCCGTTCATTATAATTGGCATCAATATCAATCGTTAAAACCAAAAGCGATAATTGGGATATGATGCAACAGCATCAGTTTATAAAACTGTTTGATAGACTTTGCTCTCAGATATCTTGAAATCAAACAACAAAAGTAACAACTCAATAACAAACAACAAATGGTTCAGCGTAGTCATAGTTGTCATATCTTTTACATACCAATAGATGCTTTTAACGTTCCCCATTGATTCGGTTTTATCGTTGAAGTTGATGCTATATTTTGGCATACTGAATCCACTTTCCAGTTCTGATTGTCGACTCCATAATGTGAAAATTAAATGAAAAATAATGACATATATGTCAAATATGATATAAATATGATCCGGAATTGCCGTTAGAATTTCGAATCGGTTACGAATTGTAGTTGGATAAACATTTGTGAAGAACTGTGTTGAAATGACTGTTTGTGAAGTTGTTTTGTGCAAATTGCGGCAGGCAATACATTAAATATCTTGATGACGTATGTTTAAAACTTCTTTGGATAGATTATTTTATCATTTTATGTACATAGACCTTTAGTGCGATTAGCATGTGAGTTAGTTCATCGCGCGTTTGATACACTGGCAAATTTTATATATACAACCTAAATATTCTCTTTCGCATTGTTAATTAGAAAAGAAAAGAATGTTTTCGACTACTAAATTTGTGACTGAATAATGACAAATGTAAAAAAATATACATAAACAACTCCAACCTATAGACTATTGTGGCTGTATAATTAACTGTAGTTTAAATTATTTGATAATATATGCATTAGATGTACTATAAGATTAAAATAAATTTTATTTGATAACATTTTGGTTTCATTATTTTATTTATATTAGAATTTTGTTGTAAGTCAAAAACAAAATAAAATAAAATTCGAGTTGATGCGTCAACATTGCACCGTTTTGACGTAATAAATTGAGATGACGTAGGTTCATAGATTCTTTGGATAGACTACAATTTTTTTGCTACATTAACCCAACAATTCAACAGTGAAGTGAGTTATAGTCCAAGTAGAATTTTTTCTCCATCATAGCAACAATTCTGTAAAAATATGCAAATTAACATTGAATCTTATACCATCGAACAGCATAGTATTCTTATTAGACCTGAGAAAACACTTGGTGGCTACTCAACAAGTGGCTATTGTTATTGTCGGAGAAAATTTTCAAGATAGATGTAGGTAATACGGAGTTCACTGGGTTATCTAGTCAATAATATAATAACTGGAGTAGAAGGATATAAATTACATGACAAATTCAAGTTGATTGAAGTTATGCTGTTCTCAGAAATTTACGTTTAATTTCAAGAATTTTTTGATTATCCTCGCATATCAAAACCATTGACATTAGAATATTTTAATTGAAATATTTGATAGTGCTAGATTAGACGACTATCTTTACTGCATGTCTATTAACAAAAAAATATAATGATAATAATATTTATATTTTGTACGGATCTTGTTCCTTATTATAGCTTCATTCTTTTTTGTTACGAAATAACAAAAAGAATTAAACCGTAAAAAAAAGAAACAGACAGACAATTCGAATCGCTGTTCCATTCCGAACACATTTCTTTTTAATTAAAGCTGACTATTGTCGGGAATTTGTGTTTCTGGGCAACATGCTGATCCACTTATTGTCTCTAGTTTCAGGCGGGTCCTTCTGTAACAATTATCGACTGATATTCTCCAACGAATGGCATCGCCGCACACAATTCCTCGAGGGTGCTTTACTTGACAACACTATCAGTTATTTGCGATAAAAGACATCGAGTTTCAAGTTTCAATAGGTTCAAAGATGCGCATAGTAGGATTTTAGATAATGGAAGATGTGTTTTCAAATAGTGTGAAAAGCGAACGTTAATATTTGTTTTGTGGTTTTAAGATTAAAACTCTTGTTGAAACTAGGAAAAAATTAGTAATATTTTTTTATATTTATTTGCTTTATTCTCAATCTAATTGTTATATTTTTCAACCAATAATTCTATGAGTGAACTGTAATCCAATTATCATAATTGTGAGCGAACATAATCTTGAATATAATAAGAACCACATATAATATTCTACTATAGTCTATTCAAAGTTTTTTTTAGTAATGCGTCGTGGATATTTGTGACGTTGAAACATTACAATGTTGCCGCATCAACTCTGAATTTTAATTCAGTTTGGCTTTGACATAAAAAAATTCTAATCTAAATAATATAATTGAAAACAAATGTTGCCAAATAAAATTTATTATAACATTACACTACATCTAAAAACTACAGTTAATTATACAGCCACAATAATTTACAGGTAAGAGTTAAAACCTTTTATTACTATTGCTTTCAAGAATTTTGCATATGTCTGACAGCTGGTCGCCATCCGGTTGTCAGATGTACGCTAAATTATTCAAAATATTAGTTATAATTATAACAGGTTATAAACCGGTGAATGTGATATGATATGTGATAATGCTGTGTAGTGCTGGAAATTCCTGAGACAGAGTGATGAGAGTATAAACAGCTAAAGTTATGCACATAATTAATTGAATATAACTATAGAAAATGATATTGTAGGGCGTGAAAGATTTGTGTCCACAGATATGATTGTAATTGTTCAAAATTAAACATAATCATTAGGTTAGAACGTATGAGAGAATGAATACTAACTGTTTTATAGATATGGTAAATGCATTAGACATAATTCAGTGATTAATTTTATCAAGAATGGTGTACACAGGTAGCAGCAGAAGAATACAAAGGCAGTAGCTATTATACCCGTGTTCTTAATTGTAGTTTTAAGTCCTTCGATAATGTATGTATTAGATGTACTACAATGTTAAAATGAATTATATTTGGTAACATTTTCGTTCAATTATTTTATTTGATTAGATTTTTTTGTATGTCAAAGCCAAACTGAATTAAAACTGTTAAAGTAAAAATTTTCGAATAAAGCAGTTGTGGAGAAAAGAAACAATTACTATACAGCAAAAAGTATTACAAAAGCACTGCAGTTCAGGCTGTCTCCAAAGGTTGATTAAAGTTGTTCAAAATAACCTATCAATGAACTCTCAGATGTAGGAAGCATCCATGCCTTCAAGAACATATTTAGTCCGTAGGTTCCTGGCATAAATATCGCAACTTAGGTTATAAGATTACCAGAGGCGGACTGAAGTTGCTGTGAACTAACCTGGTCTACTGGAATTTGAGAAAAAAAAACCTTACAAGTCAAGGTATACGGTTACCTAAGATAGAATGCATTCGGTGTTCAACCGTAGACTATTTGAAGTTGAACACATTATTACAATTAAGAAACAGCGATGTTTGAAAAACTATCCTATTCCGTGGATTTTTAATGTAAGCATTGAAGTTGAGATGAACTAACATAATCTACTAGAAACTTGTCTTTCAGGGAGTACAACCAAGATACATAATAGTAGTCATCAGAAACTGAGTTTCTCAGCCTATTCAACCTATTGGAATTTAGAGTTGTCAAAACTTGGAGTCCGGGATATATCATTGAAATTTGGCTAAAAACACTGCTACTCAAAATATCATCAAAGGCAAACTGAAAAACGACGCTACGGTACTCAAAAATTACTTTACTATAGATATAATCTGTCCAGGCGGGACAGCTAGACGTATACACAGTACATCCCTTTCATGGTTTCTTTAGGCGGAAAGTGTTAGATCGAGCATCTAATACGGTGCTGTTTACTAAATCGAATATTAGAATGATACTTGTGATGAGTGAGACGTCCAGGCATAGGTGTTTGATATATTAATACGGTAAGTGTTAATACTATTAAAATAGATTTGAACAGGTAGTGTCGTTCAAGTTACCAACTTTAACTTCAACTTCAACTTTTTTTTTTAAAGAATAGTTTATAAAGTAAAACAAAAATTTTTGTTTTCTTAAATCCTTTGAATCTCTTAACTTATAAAGGAATAGAAATTCTGATGTTGATTGTTTGAGTCCTTTATATATGATTTTTTATGAATAATTTAATTTTTACTAATATACATGTTCTAATCTGATCTAATATATAACTATTATTAGTTACCTATTAATTGTGCAATGATAACATTTCTATAGATTAATGTCCTAATAAGATTATGTTATGTAAAGTGATTACATTATAGGTAAAGTTATTATGGACCTATGATGAGCTCTATGGTAATCTACGGTTACAAAAAAAAACAATATTTAAGTATAATGAAATTAGTTTATAAAATCTGTTGGCTGTCAATACATATTTTAAATATCTCGACTAGTCGCTTGTAGAACCTTTTTTAAGTAAGTTTTCTTCTTGTATTAAATACTTGTCTAGTTGCCATATTTTAAAAATGTTGATGTGTTAGTCTTATAGATTAGTATTAAATCAAATTAACAATTATTTTTAATAAAATTAGCTTTATTGTGAAATATCGCTTATTATATTTTATTTAAATCATTGTACATCAATAGCCAATACTTTTCCCGACCTTCAGGCAATTTACTTATTATTCACTAAACGATCCATTTTCGGTATCTTCATAAAAAGTAAAAAGCTGCTCAGAAACGTCACGATTCATAGGTTTGAACGTAGGCCAGGTAATACATTCCATTTTAAGGTTTCCAAGTATGTTTTGAAGAATAACATTGTTGTGCCTTTGTATTCCGGTCGTTCTTCGCGCTTGGCTTAGAGGCATCACAACTGATAGTGGTTAATGATTCCCATTGATAGTTGCATCATGAGTAATGTCCATCCTTCAGATCAATAAAAATGTTTAGCTGTTCAGAAGCACTTTACACTTAAAACCAAACCGGTATTCGCATGATGAAATCGATGGTGCAGGGTTGCCACAAGCTTCTTACATCGTTTGAAAACTTTCAGACCCCTTTTTTATTCAAATAGAAGCAAAAAAGTAAAACTTCCCGCAAATGCGATTTACTTGATAAAAATGTAGATATTTTCAACGCACTGGAAACATTTCTTGTTTATGCCAAGTAGCAGGTCAACGTGAAGTTGGTTACAAGTAACACGATCTGTTGTAAATCCTTTAAAATTAGTTTATAGGCCTGATATTTAGAAAAGAATACTCCGATTCTTCAAAAAAGTTCAAATATTTATCTCAATATAAAATGTATGTGAGTGTGTGTGTGTAATGTGAACAAAAAGCTTAATACCCTCATATAAATATGTTAGTTAAAGCGTCTTTATATCTACACAATTTTAGTTAATACATATATATTCATAATCATAATTTATTTATTTAATCTTGGTAATATCATCTCTTAATAATAGTTATAATAACACGCCCTTGCCCGTATAATAATTCCCTTTTTCGATATAGTTTGGCGACCGTACAATAATGATAAACTTACGTCTTTAAACAATGTTATTGTCACAGATAATTCCTGCATAGCTCTCTGCACGTTAATGATTTTAACAATATACACGTAGGATAAAGGAGTTGCAAGAGAATATGTCAACGTGTTTTAGACAGTTACTAATAAGGCTCTTTCAATTTGGACGATGAATACTAGTGGACATGACCTATTTTCAGTTGTTTTAATTTAATTACCTGTCCTTAAGCAATGAACAATAATAAACACAATATGGTTAGAATATGATAATTTAAAACTGTCTTCCGATTTTTTATTATTTCGTTTTTATTTTTTTGATTTTTTCTTTGCATGCTTATTAAATTACGGATATGTTTAGTTAAAAAAAATAAATGTACAGCAATTAATTTTAAATATTACTTATAAAATTATTAATAGAATCATATAATATAACCATACATTTTAAAAAACACATTAATTATTCTGAGTATATATTTATTTGAATGTATATTATATTGATATCTTGGCTTTACTTAAATTGAAATTTGAAATAGCAACATCTTAATTGCAATGTACGTACTCCTTATGAAGAGGAACATTTTTGGACGTAGATAGACAAAAGTAGTTTAATGAATTGATATTATTTTCAAGTGTTGATTTATATAAAAATTACTCAAATATTAAATAATTAAAAAATAACACTTAATATTAACTAATTATTAGAAGATAAAAGTTACAAGAATATAAAACCATAATCAAGAGATATATTACAAGTGTGGACAATTTTTAAGACAGTAAAACTTTTGAAGTTTGTGAGAATATCTGAAAGTTTCATAACCATTTTAAAACATTTTGACATCCTTATCATGTAATATTTTCATACTCCAGAAGAATATTAACTTATTTTATGGACATTTTCCTTGAAATATATTTTTTGCCTCAAAGACCTCTCAAAATCCTTCGTTAAATATATAAATTTAAACATAGATTTATCTCTTATCATGAAAACTTTTGTCTTTGGCATTTTTTTTTTATTTTATAACTAGTAGTAATTAACATAAAATTTATTTCAATTAAATTTTCCTTATTTTAATTTTAGGCAAAAAGTGTGTTTTTAATGAGATTTTTGATTTAATAAAGACATTGTTAAAGTACTAATGAGTTGTTTATAAGTTTTCGGAACGTCATCTAATTATTAACAATTAATTAAAAGTTCCTTGTTATCTTGTTATATGATGTAAAAGAATTATGATTAGTAGTGTTTGGAATTAAGGGTTTCGTTTATAAAAACAACTCTGTTTAAATAGGCAGTTTTGTCTTTTCAACAATTCGGTTCTTATGTGTTTTATATTAAGTTAGAACACAATCGTTATCAACTTAAATAGAAACATCATTATAACACACAGTACAAAATAAATAGAATGTAAGGTAGAGTTGTACTTTGTAAACTGTAACAACTTTGTACTACTGTAAAGCTATAAACTGTCCAGACTATCCATCGCTCACATACATCATTTTGGTCGATTTTTTAGAAGGATATGCTATTGTATGAAATTAGAGTGGTATCTCGTGACCTAATGGGTGTAACATTAGAATAGGATTAGGCAGGTGTTCCAGGTGTTTACAATAGTTCAAACCCTGCTGCTATTTCTTTCCTAGTTAACAAATTTGTCTAGTAAATGCCTTTTTAAAGTAAAAAATATGACCTGTACATGGAAGCACATAATGTGTTACTTGGTCAAGAATTTGACATAATGTAAAACTGTCGCGGAGTTCAAATTTTCCGCAATAAAATATTTTTCACAATTAAGTACATGCATTATTATTCTGCAAATGATATTAAAAACTCATGCTTAATAAATATTTTCTGCTTTGACATTTGGTACACCTTAACTATCAAACCTACCATTACTGACTTACAATAACTTGACTCATAATAACCTGTTGTTCTCACCGATAGTAGTTTTTATCTTTTATCAAACAACAACTTTTACAATGCCAAAAGCAGAAGCCAAAAATGTACCAAGATGTAGAGCACAAAGCCTAAAGCTTACGAAATATTAAGAGCAAATTGTTATAAATTATAATTGATACTTTTTATAGCTAAGATGAAGAATATGAATTGATATCTATCCAGCACCTTCAATGCTTTGAAGAAGCAATGAATTGGATCGGTTTGTGGATTAATTTTAAAAAAGTATCAGTGTTTTCAACGTCAGTACCCCGCAATAAAGTAATTGGATAATAAAAATGATTAAAAATTTTAATAAAAAAGAACTCATCTCATTTAGAAGTATTTAAAAATAGAAATAAAATAATTTTTATATAACCAAATAGTTGAATTCTATTATGGTAGGATTTATTTCGAAATTCGTTGGTACATTTCATATAAGATAACTTGGACAAAAATATCTTCTTACGTGTTCATTGAATTTCCATTTCCTTACCACCTAATACTTCTGATTCTGTGTTCCGATTTAAACAGTTTTCAAAGGGAAATCTTATTATTTCTGGTCTGTTACCATCTGGAATACTTAAACTTCTTATGATATAATATAAATTTATAATAGCTGTCGAGTTTCTAAAGAAGTTCTTTGTATATTCAGCCTACACCTTTTCTTCCTAAACAAACAAAACTCAGGAAGTACACCCATCCGACGTAATAAGAGGAAAAGAATAAAAAAGCGCCGACAAAAGAAAGTTTTTAACAAAGGCCGGACTTTTTTATAAAGTTTTCAAATTGCAGATCGAACATAATTTTCTCTAGTGTTTGCCACCATTCCTAATAAGGGAAATTGTGGCTGTGTATTTGACCTAATACAAAAACACCCTTGAGAACGTTGCGCAGCAATTGTAGACGTTACTAACTACAAATAGCAAAACTTTGTTATAAATATTAAGTCGGTTTAACTTCGACTCAACGTAATTGGACGACATATGTAAGTTTGTAGCTGCATCTAATCTACGTCTCTTGCTGAAATTACTTGGCGCAAGCTAGTTGTGATGTAAGACTTACAATTAATATATTCTCGCTCTTAAAGCAACAAGACGAAACCGAATTCATTCTAAGATAAATAACTGTTGTAAAGTAGACCAAGTTATTATATTCGAATATTGGGTAATGCTGGTTAGTAGACGACAGTAAAAAACCTATATACCCATTCTTATAATTCTTATTATTATTTCATAGGGAAAAATTAGCGGCAGATAATGCGAAAATAAGTGTATAAGGTATGAATTATTAGTAAAACATTATCACTTTATAACACGAATTTTGTAAATTGTTATGGAACAAAGGATATATTTTTATGTTACATAAGATGGAAACTTATTTTCCACGTTTGTATACATTTTCTTTGTATTTGTTATTATACTTATATCTTTCTGACTTTACAGACAAGTGTTTAAACGAAGAATTATTTTTTAGAAATTTCATGAATTTTCAGCATAGTGTAAATATAAGATGTACCTAACAGAAAGTGGTTGGAATAAATTGATAACATATGATTTGAAGCTTTGTGATTTGTTATTTCTTTCGGTTTATATAACTTTTCGGAGCAGATAAATAATGTCGAAATATTACATCATTTAACAAATTTTATTACAATAAATGGAATAAAATAAACAAAGAAAACGTAATCTAAGCAATGCACATTTAGAGACATACACAAGGATTTGAATTTGCAACGTTGCCAGTTATTGAAATTTATACGTACATTTGAAGAATATAATATAAATGGTTTTAATTATTTTGAACTAGGACACAAATTAACCTAATATTTCCGTTGATACTCAAGTTATAATTTTTTTTGTGTATAAAAAATGTAATATAAAAAACCTTTTATAAACATTTTTCATTTAAAAATAATTTTGAGAGGAAAAAAGAGAAAACAAAATAGTATGTAATTATTTATCAATATATAAACATTACAATAAAAAACCACAGTTAAGATTTTAATTTAATTAATTTAATTTTTTATTATTTTGAGTTTATATATTATGTCTTTATTATTTAAACTTTTATAAACATTTATCAATATATAAAAACATAAGCATCCACTATCTTTAACATTACTTTATAACGTATATTCCACGGCACTAAAAAATATCTTCAATGCTTCTTCATCAGATCTGCATGCATATTTATCTGTACATATTTATGTATATATTTATCTGTACTTTTACTTTTGCAAGATCAACTATGCCTAAATTATAATTAATTTAGCGTAGAATTTAATCCAATGTGCAAAATTAAAATAAAAATCGAATAGATATACACTTGGGTGACTCATATGTATGAATATCTTCATATGTATCTTCAGATTAAAGGTGTTTTTTGACAACATTCACAAGTCGATGATTTATCCACTACTGCCTACTATTTATAATTCAAATATGAACAATACAAGAACAAATAAACTATAAATAACAAAATTATTAACCTTTCAAAAACAAAGGCTTTACCAGTACCAGGATTAAACCCAAAATGGTAGTAGATCCTGTAGTTCGTTAGATCTTGTCTCTCGATAGCACGTGAATGGTTTCATTAATCAACCATTAATTAATGGTCATTATAGGTTATATTACTGAAGTAATTAAATTAAATTAATTAGTAGTAATAACCAATTAACACGAAATTAATTGCAGTTTTGTAACCACCAATCTTATAACGTATTTCGAAACCTTGATATGACTTTTTCTTATAACTGTTCATATTGGTCATTGCACCTGTGGGATAATACTAAAATTTTAAACCAACTATAGCTATATGACGAGGTCGAAATCAGTAGTAGTAGGAGTAGTAGTTTAATTCGATATAATTTAGGAAATATATGCTGAGTTAGTATTATCCTGTACTCGCTTAACATAAGATTAAGAGATTGTGCTTGCATCATGGAAAGTAGCTTTTAATAAGAATCATAATTTAATAGATAGTTGATAGTTTAATGAAAGTTTCAGTTATTTTCATTATATGGTTTCATTTTTGCCGTCAATTGAAACTATAAATGTTATTAACTTGAAACAATTGGAAAAGGAGAATAGATGATTAAATATTTATAATTAAAAAAATTAGCGCCGAAAGAAACCAAAGCTGTGTTAAACGTTTATCTTTATCTGTATTAATCATCTTGCCAATACCGTGTGTGATTCAAAAACCTTGCAATTAACTCTCTTTCTTTACTATTTATTTCTATATATTATTATTGCATCTCTTAACGAATGGTTTTTCAAAAAACTATCAATCAAAAGTATGGGTTTATAAAGATGAATGGGCTCTGATGGGGATTATTATTATTTTTATCTAGTCTAGAGATATTTAATCTTTTATATCTTATTTGAAGATTTTATTGACCGACACTCGTAGCATTTATTTATCCAATATTCAATGAAATATGAGGAAATACGATGCGTCTTTATTTAACAAATAAGAAAAGTAACACAATAACAAAATGACATTTATACAAATTAGTGTTATACTTACGATTCTGTATAATGATTAATTAACCGTAATTCGCGATATTTTCTTCAATATTTGCTTTGATGTTTTTATATTAAGAATTTTTAACAAATAAACAAATCCTAACGAATACGTCCCGACAGTCTACAAAAAAAAAAGGATGATGAAAAAAGGACGACATAAAAGATACTGTTCCAAGAAACACCTACTTATTTATGAAGTCTTTTAAAGGTAGATTGGATATAATTCGTCTCAGCATTAGCCGTCATAAATAATTTCGGAAGAACATCGGAACGGGCTGGGTGTTCAACTGGGCGTAAAAAACTACCCTAGGGAACGATGCCGAGCACACATTGCTTATAGGGAAACTTTGTTATAAATATTAACTTGGTTTAACTTATACTTAACAAAATTGGCGTGTAAAGTATGTGGTTGTAACTAATCTACACTTCTCGAAGATAGTTCCATATAAGATAGTTGATGGTTTATGGCGTAGCAATCCATTTTAATTGAATAAAATCTCTAAGCTTTATTCATGATAATGCAGGCGATGAAATTTATCTATAATAGATTTTCCAGTGTTTCCAATTTAATAAATAGTTTCAATGTATATTTTTAAAGTTTTAACTTTTCTACATTCTAGTTTGATTTATATTAATCTATATCTGCTATAGTTCTATAATTTTTAAAAATATTTTAAATACTGCTTTATACCAAAGAGGGTTTATCTAGACTGGATACGTGGTTTACTGTTTAACGTGGGCTCCGAATCACGGTCCTTGGCATTAAGCCTACCGACTGGCGAGTGACGAATTTAGAAATCATCCCATAAGACATCCGGTCTTACCCAGCCTGGTTACTGGCGTAACTGGGATCACATTTCTTATCGGATTTTGTGCTCTTGTCTAGGACAATCAGAAACATTAAACAATCGCAAACATAAGTTTACGACCATGTCCCAGCAGGATTCAAACCTGCGACTATCGAGAAGAGTAGGTGCACATTCGTTTATTTAAGATTCAACATTTTAACGTTCAATTGCTGCCGGTTGCAAGAACAATATTTTAATAAAATTTTTGATTAAAATCTCCGTCGTTATTGGTTTAAATATAAGTATTATTATCAATTATAACTAATACAAGTTATAATTTGGGAAAGGTTTTTAATTACAAATACTGTTAATTTGTAACTGTAAAACAGACCAGCCCGTCTAATTCGTTTACCAGTCAGGTAGCTATAAAAACAGGTGGCGGGATAGTTTTGATCGTGTTACATAACATCTCCCTTCTAATGATGAATGTGACCCTTATTCCGACCGACCAGAGAGTATCGATTGTACTACTTTCATCCAATTCCAGTACTTCAATACTTCCAGCCACTGAAAATCTTCGAAAAGGCATTGCTTCTATCCAAATTTCCATGGCATCCCTCTATCTAGTCTACAGCTAAGAAACTGAGATACTGCAATAAGTTTTTTTTGACCGTCTACCCTGAACTGTAAGCTACTGTCCAAATTCCAGAAAACTATGCTAATTCACAGCAGCATCAGTCCGCCTTTGGTGGCCTTATATCTTAAACTATGATGCATGTGCCGTGAATACACGGACTAAGGCTTTTTTTCAAAGCTTGAGTGTTTCTTACTCGGAATATTTTATAGCTAGTGGTAGTTGAACACCTTCAATCCACCTTTCGTGCTCTTACAGCTTCAGCTACAATAGCTTTTATACGAATTCCACTTAGGTACAACAAGGAACGCTTTAAGTAAATGCGGAACTATTTCCAATCCAATGTCAACCTGTCTTCTTTTCTGGATAATTAATTTGATTTCGGCTAATTAAATGAATTCAAAAGAGAACATCCCAGAATATAATCTCCCCAGAATCCTACCTACTGCGCGAGTTATAATTTGGGAAAGAGTTTTAATCTCAAAAACTATTAATTTACTTTAAAAAACTGATTTATTCCAGGAAAGAAGAGGCGAGAGGCTGAACGGTGATACAAAGCGACACTGAGTGTAAAAATAGGCTAACCCATCTCACTCGTTCCCCAATCAGCTATTTAGAAAAACATGTATGTGTTTCTATCCAGAAAGTGCCAAGTTGACAATACTAAGCCATGATTTACAATTATCTTAGGGGAATATTTAATATAGGAGCAATTCTTGGTGTTTTTTGTTTTCTGACATGTTCACCAAAATTAAGAACGACAACAAAAATAGCATTTTTCTGGAGTAAAGCTGTCTAAATATAACTTCCAAAATATTTAGTAAAGCTGATTTATTGTTAATGAAGAAGTTTTTTTCGGATTGCTTTTTTATATATATCTTAGGAGAAATATATACATTAAATTATACGGTTAATTAAAAAATCTATATAAATAAAAAATAAAACAATAATGTTTTATATAGAGTAACAACGAAACTGAAACTTAATAAGTATGTTTATATAAAAAAATTAATTGAAAAGTCCCCGGCCTACCATATTAATACACATTTTTTTGGCAAAATCGGTTTTTTTATGCAACATAATTCCCTTCAAGGGTGATATATTGATTATAGCGAACTTCTAACTTCTCGATACCATTTTTATAGTACGATTTGTCATTTGCTTCAAAATAGGCCTCAGTTTCGTCAATCACCTCTTCATTCGACAAAAATTTCTTCCCAGCGAACATTCTTTTGAGATCTGGGAACAGGAAGTAGTCGCTGGGGGCCAAATCTGGAGAATATGGTGGATGAGGAAGCAATTTCGAGCCATATTCCTGGATTTTTGACACCACGGTGCATTGCCTTGGCGAAGCAGCACTTTCTTTTTTTTAAATGCGGCCGTTTTTCAGCGATTTCGTCTTTCAAACGGTCCAATAATGCTATGTAATAGTCGCTGTTCATGGTTCTTCCTTTTTGAAAGTAGTCAATGAAAATTATTCCATGTGCATCCCAAAATACAGATGCCAAAACCTTACCAGCCGACTGTTGCGTTTTCCCACGCTTTGGAGCGGGTTCACCGTATGCAGTCCACTCAGATGATTGTCGATTAGACTTCGAAATGAAATGATGGAGCCGTAGTTCATCTATTGTCATATATCACAGAGCAGAGCTCAGAACATTTGCACACAGCTTACTCATACCCTAATATTCGTGAATGATATGATGTACACGTCCCGTTGATATCTTTAGAGTGTCTGCTATTTCATTCAATTTCAATGTACGATTATTCATTTTGTGAACTTTTTTAATGTTTTCGTCGGTAACAACCTCTTTTGGGCGTCCACTGCGTTCACTGTCTTCGGTGCTCATTTCACCACGTTTAAACTTGGCATACCAATCCTTGATGGTTGATTTTCCTGGGGCAGTGTCCGGAAACTCGGCATCAAGCCAAGTTTTTACTTCAACTGAATTTTTGCCCTTCAAAAAGCAATATTTTACCAACACGCTAAATTCGTTTTTATTCATTTTTTCACAATAACAAAAGTTGCTTCACTCAAAATTCTATAATTCACAAATAAATGATCCGACAGCTCACATCAGACAGTCACATTTATACAAGTATCTTTTGAGGGTTAAGGCTAACTAAAAAACATATGGATTTATTTCTGGTGGCGCCATCTATGTGTTAGGGCGGGGACTATTCAATTGACCTGTTATACATTATAGGCATATTGTTGTAATAAAAAAAAATTAAATAAAAAATGTTGTTTGCTTACACTGGAAGTTGCTGATAATATGTATTTTATAAAAATCCGAATTTTGATGCTGATTCAAATCGCCTAAAATGAAGTTTTTATGGCTTTTTGCAATTCTTTTGCAGTGAATCCATATTTAGTAACCAGCACATTTTTGAAATAATATATAAAAATTATTATTATTATGCAGCTTTCTTATAAAACACATTTTTAGGGAAAACATAATAATTAAATTATACTGTTAATTAAAACATTTGTATAAATAAAAAATAAAACAATAATACATTATATACAGTAAAAATGAAACTTAAAATTTTTGTTCGTTAAAATATTTTGTACTGAAATTAAATGTATAAACATCTAATAAGATGTTTTAAGGTAAATTACGTCAGATCCCATTTTATAAATTTAAAAAAAAACAAGGCTCTTTGGCAAATTCTTCTTTGTATTAACGTTTTTTGTTTCTCTTTCTTTCATTACGTTGGCAGAATGTACTTTCAGGCTGTGTTTGTTATGAAAAAAAGATGTGTGGGAGGGGATACAATGAGTGTCTTATACAATAAGGTTTCAAAAGCTATTATGTTTCTAAATCATAAAAGAGTATTCTTAATGTTTGACTGCTCATTAGAATAATGAAGTCTTTTCTTTTCCTTTTGCAGAATTGTTATTGGTAGGAAGGTTTACTGTTAATTAGATCATTTTCACATTTTTTCTTAATGCAACAATAAAAACGAGTATCTGTAAATAATAATTATTTTTGTTGTATTTTTATATTACATATATTTATTTTTATATATTTGTGATAGTGTTTGGTACTTACATCTACACTGATAATTTTTTTCACATTAAATATTGCAAAATGGTTTATTGAGAAAAATGGATCAACATATAATATTATATTATTCGTCATTATCTACGACTGTTTCATATGTTACCGACAACATGATGGTACCGTGGCAAAAGAAATATGTCGGTTTGGCAGTGATACAATTATCATCCCATGTTTGTAGTTCTGCAGCATCTGGAAACCATCTGCCAGCCAAGCAATAATGCGTCGATCTCAACAAGTGCTATTTAGAAGGCGTTTTATTTGATGATTACGCTGGGTGTGGTAAAACTTCTCATTCAAGCTGCATCAGCGTATTCTTCACAACTCTTGTAGCGTATGTGATTTTACGTCACACGCCATACATTAGAACAGATTAGAGTACATGTTATCTCAAAGATATTTTTGTAATTTAGGTCAGTGTTATTTCAATTTAACAGGATTACTATTAACAGAGGACAACTACCGACAAGTCTTTTCTTTTTTGTAAAAATAACTACAGCTTCGCCCGTCTATATATATTTTTTAAATTTGATAGTCACCTTTTTAGCAACCAGGTTTTTTTTGAATTGGACCTACAGTTTCGCCATACATTTTTTGTAACAATCCGTCATCCAGTTGGTTCAATTGGCATCGGAGGATATCCACAGTAACAGTTTCATTCGGGTTTAGCAGCTCATATAGTGCTCCTTGCAATATATGCACATCCATATTTTATAAACATCAATATTCCACTTCTGTGTCGATATGGATGGTTTTTCTGTTTTTCTCACAATATTGCAAAACTTTTCAGTCAATTCGTGTATTAGTCATTTTCCTTTCTGCTGGGTGTTTCCCGTCGCATGTAAAATAGTCCTGAATCTCTTTCTGGAAACAGTTGACTCATTAAATAAAAAGCTGTCGTTGAGAGTTTGAGGTGGTTTCACTTGCAATTAATTGTCCTCGAATTTATTTCATCCTCCAAGTCTTTCTTTATCATTGACATCAAAATCAATACTTAGCACTTGTGTACACCGAATAACTTAATACTAAATGGAAAAGCATTATTTTATGCGGAGAAATGCCAAAGCTATCGAATTTAAGAGGTAGGCTCATTGACCGCTTTCTATATCACGTCAAACATTTCAAAGCTTCATCTTACTTCAGTTTCTAAGATCTCTATTTAAATCAACAAAATATCACTTGTGGAAAGTGTTATTGATTTGAAGTTATAAATATCGATCGATACCATCAAGAAAATTATGTGAATGTTTCTGTAGTCATTTTAAACGCGAATATTTTGATAGAGTTACAGATACAGAAAGTTATGAGAAATTGAAAACATAATCTACAAGTTTTCCTATTATCAGCCCATCTGAATTTAATAAAATATATAGTCGCATAATTAATACTTATGTGCTATAATTAAAATAAAGACTTTGTTACTAGATTTTAATTTCTACTATATTAGTTTTAATCTAGTTACATTATTAAATAATGCTGCCTTATTCTTATATAACTTATGTAACATATACTATTATAGCTTCCTTATATAACAAATTTTTATCGGTTCTTATTTTGAGTTCTGAAATCTAATTATATAAATTTCCGTGCTTTATATCGGCTTCGGCATTATTATTTATTTCTAGAATTGAATGTAGTCCTAGTGGTCCAACGTATTATCTGATGCGGCAGAAAACTAAATTTCAAGTGATAGTGACAAGGAGTTACCAAAAACATTTTCTGTTGTGGATTATTGGAACTTGGAAATATTAGAGATACCAAATATTTTTAGCCGTGTTCTTACAAAATTTTGCGTATTGAAATTTGGGACTGTCATTGATTTCAAGAATAGCTCTTCATTTGCTTATTAATATAGACAGATTGCCCGCTTAGTTGGCGCAATGGTAAAGGCGACAGGACGGTCCTTCTACTATTGCGATAGTCTCGAGTTCGAATCCTGCTGATGCATGGCCGTAAATTTATGCAAGGGTGCAAAATCCGCCAGGAAAAATGATCGCAGTCACGCCAGTCACCTGGCTGGGTAAGACTGGATGGCTTCTGGGATGATTTCTAAGTTGCTCACTTGCCGGCCGGTAGGCTTAATGCCGAGGATCCTGGTTCGGAGTCCACGTTAAACTGTAGGCCAGTTCAAAAAAACCCTCGTTGGTAAAAAGGTGACTACCAAATATAAAAAAATATATAGACGGGCGAAGCTGTAGTTATACTTACAAAAAAGAAAAGACTTGTCGGTAGTTGTCCTCTGTTAATGGTAATCCTGTTAAATTGAAATAACGGTGACCTAAATTACAAATATATCTTTGAGATAACATGTACTTTAATATATTCTAAAGTATTAAAAATTTTTGAAAATAAAAACATAGTAAACTAATTCCTGATTTAACTTCCATAAAATTACTAGCGGATCCAACAGACGTATAATAAAGTATAAGATGATTGCATTAACATAGTGATATTGTTGTGATATGTTTTCATAATCGAAAAATGTTTAAAAGAAAAAAAACTCTTGGAACACTATTGTAGCGCGACTTTCGGGGCCTGTTGTGAATCTAAATCATTCTTGAATTCATATAAATGCACAAACAAAATTTCATCAAAATGGGTTCAACTCGTGGGTATAACAAGTCAATTAAAAGTCCCCGGCCTACCATAGTAAAACACATTTTTTGGCAATTTTTTTTTATTCAACATAATTCCCTTCAAGGATTTGTTTTTTGCTTTAAAATAGGCCTTAGTTTCGGCGATTACTTCGACGTCATTCGAGGAAAATTTCTTCCCAGCGAGCATTCTTTTGAGATCTAAGAACGGGAAATAGTCGCTGGGGCCAGATCTGGAGAATACGGTGGATTAGGAAGCAATTCGAAGCCCAATTCATGGATTTTTGCTATCGTTTTCACTGACGTGTTACACAGTGCCTTGTCTTGGTGAAGCAGCACTTTCTTTTTCTTCAAATGCGGCCATTTTTCGGCGATTTCATCCTTCAAACGGTTCAATAACGTTATGTAATAGTCGTTGTGGATGGTCCTTCCTTTTTCAATCTAGTCAATGAAAATTATTTCATAAGTATCCCAAAATACAGACGCCATAACCTTGCCAGCCGACTGTTGCATTTTTCCAACGCTTTGGGGCGGGTTCATCGTGTGTAGTCCACTCGGATGATTGTCGATTGGACTTCGGAGTGAAATGATGGAGCCATGTTTCATCCATTGTCACATATCGACGTAAAAACGTGAGTTTATTACGCTTGGTCATTTTCAAACACTGCTCCGAATTATCAACTCGTCGTTGTTGTCGGTCAAAAGTGAGTTCGCGCGGCACCCACTTTACACAGAGCTTTCTCATGCCCAAATGTTCATGAATAATATGGTGTACACGTTCAGTTGATATCTTTAGAGTGTCTGCTATTGCATTCAATTGCAATTTACGGTCATTCAATATTATTTTGTGGATTATTTTAATGTTTTCGTCGGCATAAGGGGATCTTTTGGGCGTCCACTGCATTCACCGTTTTCGGTGCTCATTTCGCTACGTCTAAACTTAGCATACCAATACCTGATGGTTGATTTTCCTCGAGCAGTGTCCGGAAACTCGGCATCAAGCCAAGCTTTTGCTTCAACTGTATTTTTCCTTTCAAAAAGCAATATTTTATCAACACGCGAAATTCCTTTTTATCCATTTTTTTAAGGTTTTATAAACGCATCTTTTGGGGCTAACTAAATATACATATTATTCTTCAAGCATACTCACTGCAACTATTTGGTGTTGTCCAAAGGTAGCCAAGAAGTAAACATAAAATAAAATAAAAACAATAAAAATATATGTAGTCATTAACTCCGGATACTTTTAAAACTTTTTTCGAAGTTCCATGTGGTCTGCTTACGTTCAGATGCTCCTTTTCTGTGGGAAAAGTTTCCCGGTCCATTTTCGGAAACGTGGAAAGTCAATCACGTTAATTACGGAAATACGACGAGAAAAACTGTCCAAAGGTGTCTTATTCTTTTTACGGGTTAATGAGCTCGCACTAGATAATGAGTATTGAATTTCACTACTAAAATATATAGAGTGGTAACGACTCTACTATAATTTCGTAAATTTAATGTTTCGATTGGAACTTTCGATATAGAATAGCAATAAAATATCAAGACTCTAAAATTTATCTCGTTATTATTAACTATTTTATATTTTATTGGCAGTATCGTATCGAGTTTTATAGTCGACGCATGTTACAAAGGGAATTATTCAGAGCTTTCATAGTACCGCTAATAGCGCAGCTGAAAGATATTTTAATGTTTATAACATCGCCGTTTCGGATAGAAGACCTATATTCAAGCAGATAATATACCCTTACAACAATGTTAGCTTGGAATCAATAATTTATGTTGCGTGGTATTATTTCGTTGGATGAATGTTAACGCTTGTCTGTCCTGGTAATTTTAAATTGATATAAATGTTTAAGAGGAGACCTATCAAAAGCTTTTTGGTAATGAATTATAAATTGCTTTAACAAATAAGTGGCTCATTATAACATCTTTATTAATACCAAACATTACAGAAATTTAAGTGGTATGTTATTTTTATGAAGTCGCCGAAATATTAAGGTAACCAGAGTATAAGTAGTTATAATACTTTGGAATTAAAGCAAATTACTACCAAAAATTCCATTTTTTTACAGTTCAAATATGACTAATGAATCTGAAAAATTCAACTTTAAACGTTTCATGATTAGCATCTGTACACACTGAATAACTAACTATTACTAAATGTATAGCCAATCCAATAAAAAGCCGACTTATCTCATAGGAGACCTTGAATATATTATCAATTGTATTTTGTAAAGAGGTAAAATTCGTTTTAAACTCGTAGCGGATCTTTCCTTTTCATTTTGTCCTGGGTAAAAAGAGTTAGAATATTATCTGAAGCGTCGAACCAGTCTATAAAATTTGATTTAGGTTGGTACCGGTGGCCATGTTGCCAAATGTCTTCAAAATTCTGAAAAACTGTGATAATAATTAGAGGTTATAAACCGTCAAAAATTATAAACCAAAAGTTAAATTTGATACGGCAAAATTGCGACGCACTGATCACATAAATTTTAATGATGTAAGTCCGATGGTTTTTTGGCGAGTCATACGTTATATCGCACCTCTGTTACGCCATTGACCACGGACTACATAGCGTATTCAAATGCTAGTATTCAGATTGAATAGTAAAACGAGTGAGATGTCTAAAAATATATGCTGTCGAGATAGACGTTTTTTCCTATTTTACAAACACCCAATAGCTTATATTCTGTGACATCCTCGAGCAACACAGGTTGTTGTTTTTGCCGATACACATTTGTTATACTTTCTTAAGATATATAAAATCAAAATAAAAAAATGCATTTTTCAGTTACCTATTGCCTAAATGCTGTGTTGGTATCTTAAATTTATACAAGACATAAAAGTTGTAAAATTTAATTAAAATTCATTGAGAACTTGCACAACAGATTGGCTAAAAGGTTGGGTGCCTATCAGCTTAATAAGCCCTTGTGATTTGTTAGATCTCTGTTGTTGGTTGGTATTAAATTTTGTTTCTGTGGGTAAGAAACTTACGCATGTTGCTATAAGCTTAACTATACATTTTATCAACTAATTGCTAGATATCTGAATAGAGAGAAATATAACTATATATGAGGTAATACAATATACGTATATAGTAATACAATACTATGTAATACAATAAATAATATAATATAGTACAACTAATGTTATTTAATGAAAAAATGGTAGTTAAAAATTACAATAGGTAATATTTAAATAAATATTATAATAGGTATAAATATTAATAATAGGTAAAAATTATTTTAAAATTTAGTAAATTAAAAAAAAAATTAATTGTTTTCGTAACGTAACTAGTAACGCAAAATTATATTCTCTCTCTGAGAGTGTCTTTAGTATCGCTTTATATCGCCGTTTCCAGTCGCCTTTTCTTTTCTTGAATAAACCAGTTTTTAAGTAGAATAATACTTTTTTTAAAATCCCCTCATAAAATATAATTTATATACATAAATCGTTATTTTGAAAATATATATATATATATTATAAATTTGTTACCTCGACGACCAATGGTCTTGGTTTTGAAAAATATATAGGCTCGTTGAAAAAATATCGTTATTGATATCTTTTCTATATTCGAAAAGAGTTAGACATATTTTTGTCAATTTTATAGATATATCAATATTTTTCAATAATCCTAGGATGCAAATATCATATTTTGTTATATGAGTTGGTGCTCCTCTTATACACTTTAGAATATATAATTACGCAAAATAAATTATTAATTATTGTAATTAATTAATTATTTGTGCCCAATGATCATTGTTTATTAACTGATGACTAACGTCATATTATATAAGCAAGTATTTTGGTATGATTTTGAATCTGTTTTACACAGACTTAAAAATAAACAAATTATACAGGAAAGGAAAGAGATATCTATTTCTAAAATAATAAGTGGAATCGGTTAAGGTTTCGATTCTTTAAGATAGTGCGTGCAGAAAAAGGGTTATATTACAATGATGACTTAAAAAATTCTAGTGTCTAGTTCTCAAGATTCAGCTAAACTAGGTACTAAAATTCCAATGGATGCTATACGGGATGAAACATGAGCTAACTTAAGTAGTGGCAATTTAAAAATACTAAATTAGTTGACACATAAAGAATCAATCAATCTGCAATCTGAATCAATTGAATTACACAGTTACAAAACACAAAAGTGAAGCTACAAGTGTTAAAGCATGACTAAAATTCATAATACATGAACGACAGTATGAAATGTTAAAATAATATAGCAATGAGTTTTTACATACCTATGTTATATTTTAGACACAGATTGAGAGGGGGTTTCCATGCGGTTCGTGCATATCGAAAAGATTCGATGAGGAAAGAATGAAGGTATTTTTTAGTACTATGTGCGACTGTATTATCGAGTAATTTTAAATATAAATGGATTTTTAGGTATTAATTACTAAATTATATTTGTTACTTTACATGTTGTTTTATTTTCTCATTTTATTTTTAATATTAAATCTGTTTATGAAAGTTTAAATAACTTAGACATAACATGTAAGCTGAATTTGAACTTTAGCTTCTAGTGAGATTTTAGGTTAATTTGTGAATTCCAGAATATATATTATACTCTTCAAGGGCACGATAAGTTACATGAATTATAACTTTGGTTTGTTATTACAGTGTTTATGTATTGTTAAATAATTACAGGTTCTTCTTTTCAAAATTATTTTAAAATGAAAGATGTTTATAAAAGGTTCTTCATAGTGTATTAGTTATATTATAGGAGACAAAAAATATATAAAAATATTTTAACTTCGATCTAAACAGAAATATTAGCTTGACTTGTGAATTAAAAATTATTTGTTTTATTTATATTATATTCTTCAAATATAGGCAAAATTTTAAACAACTGGCAACGTTGTAAACTCAAACCCTTGCATGCGGGAAGAACTGGACTCTTGTTTTAAAAACGGTCCCTCTGAACGCTTATTTTGTTAATTCTTCGAGATTTGAACACTGCTATAGTCATCTGTAAGCTTAAAGTATGCCAAATGTTATATTTAAAGTAAAGCCTGTCCAAATAATTAAAGCTGCTGTAGAATAGATCCAAATACGCAGTTAATAGCGGTGTGGACATGTTTGAATGGAGAGAATGAAGAGTAAAAGACTATTCTTTTCTGCTCAATTGAGAGGACGATAGGGATGGGAAAACAGAGTGTTCAAGATCAACAAGATGTATTATTTGGACAACAACAAAAAATTGGCCCGGCACAGATATTTCTAACTTCCAGTATTGACCACTAATTAAAAATAAATTACTAAAGGCCACAGCATTATAAGGCGTAGCGAAATAGTGCTTTATATGATAAATAAATCAATATTTCTTTTTTTAACTATTTCCAAAAAAATTAAAGTAATACTAGATTCATTTGTGTTTTCTCGCTATTTTACTTTAAAGCGTAGTTTTACGACACGAACAATGCCAGGAATGCAAGGAATAGAAATTAAAAGCTCTCGAGTTTCGGAAACAGGAATCTCGCGCTTCCTGGTGCACTTTTTATAGCGAGGTTCGACGAATAAGTTAATGAATAAAAAAACAACAGTAACAGATACGAGACGGTGCCGGATCCATTAATCAGGAAGCAAGAGTTTCCTATCGCAAAAACTCAAACAGATTCCAAGGAATAAGGATGTCGGAACGGTGACATGAGGAACATCTCTAGACCATTACAGTTGATAAACGGCAAGATAATTATGATATGGTGCTTGGCTGAAGTTACATCCGGTGTGTTCATTTGTCAGAAAGTGGAGATATCTCATGTTACTTGGAATTTGGCTCCCTCACTTGTCGTAACTAATTAAAAGTGAAGCGGATATATGTTTTCTTAACTGAATGTATTTTAATAGATTACAATTTCATTTATTAATCTGTTATAATATTATTGTATAAGTTATTTCAAAATTAGTTGGCGCCAATAATATTTAGTAATATAGTTATTATTTAGTAAAGGATTATTACAAATATAGTCTGTTATTACACCTGTATTAAATTAGAATTGCGTGGAAGTGATCAACAAGTGATTACTTATAAATAATTGGGGATGACTTGATTTATTAAAAATACTGAACAATACGTTTCGATAAATTTGAATTTGGAATGTCTAAAAAACTAGATAAAAAATATATTAAAGAGAACTAATGTAAAATGTAATATGTGAAAGCAGTGGGAAATATTTATAGATGGTTTTAAGAATTTCAGATAGTTTAGTTATATTAGTTTCTGTTAACTTAATTAAAAAAAGGAGCTTAATGGGTAGTTTACAGTTTTGTTTTGTAATATGAAGGAACCAATTAACCGAATTTGATTATGTTCAAACTAGACAAATCTTTGAGAACGTCGCAAAAATTAACATAGATATATCTGGGACATTTGTGTAGTATGATAAAAGAAACAATTTACTTTTAAAATAAAATTCTAATGGGTTACTAAGTTTTTTCTCTTCAACCCTGTTATATAACATTTTTTATACTTTATGTCAACCATATCGATATATTTGGTTATTGCCATGTCTATAATATCATTTAAATTCATTCAATTCGAATTTACTCTTGCCAATTATATTCTTCCAATAAACAATATCAGGATGATTGAAGAGATTACCTAGATATATAAATCTCGCCTAGATTTTCAATTTCCTAATTTCCTAGTTTTTTTTTCGTTTGAGTTTACTATATTCGTTTTATTGGATGGCAGTCTTTGAATCGTATGTATAAATCTATGTCCTATGACCCATGATGTTGAAAAATCATGGATGCACAAATATTACTGTTTTGAATTTTGTACATAAAATTGCACTATTCAATATCGAAATATTCGAGTATAACGTATAGCGTAAACGAGGGTAGAACTGCTTGAGCGACAAGTTGTTTTTCAAAATCAGTTGATTTGATACAAATGGTTAAATGATGGTCTCAAATCCTTAATATACTTAGCATTTTTATCAGTAGATGTTCAAAGACGTCCAGACGTTCATTACCTTTTATTCTCTGTCTTCTTTAAATAATTTATGCCTATCCAAACTCTTGCTTAGGATGAAGCAAGATATTGCGTTTAGAGATAGACGTAAACTATTATTAAAACAAAAGGTAATGCAAATTCGTTGCTAAATGTGGAGAGAATTGAAAAAACTAGTGGCGAATAGCTTATTCTAATGATTCTTAAATTTGGTGATTCAAAGTACCAAGTACTATAAGTAGTATATTCTTGAAGTATGGTAAGAGCTAAATATAATAAATGCATACTTTATTAAATTTAATAATTCGTTGTTTAAGTAAATGTTTTCAGCGTTGTTAGGTTTTTGAGCTGTGTGAACAAAATCTAAATGAATGTCTCATTATGATGGAACGACGAGCTATTGAGTGCCTTTTAAATTCAATTTTTAAAAACAAAGAATAGCCGCGGGTTCGAATCCTGCTGGGACATAGTCGTAAATTTATGTTTGTAATTGTTTAATATTTGTGAATGTTCTAGGCAAGAGTGTAAAATCCGACAAGGAAAATGATCCCAGTCACGCCAGTAACCAGGCTGGGTAAGACCGGATGTCTTCTGGGATGATCAGCTATCGCAACAGTAGTAGGACCGTCCCATTGCCTTTACCACTGCGCCGCCAAGCCGGCAGATATTAAAAGGGCTTTAAATTCATGATAAAAAACATCATGACTTTCGATAGACGAATAGATCGAGCTTCTTGAGATGATTGAATGGCGACGTAACGATGGGTTATATATGTTATATATGTTATATTGCGCGAATGATACGCTTTGCCTACGGACTGTGCATTCGAAGAAAGAAGGTCATGTGGTTTATGTTAAAACTGAACGGGGTAATAAGTGAGACGTTTAAAGATAAGGGTTTGGTTTATATGGAATAGATTAGCCCTCAGTGTCGTTTTGTATCAAGTTTAACAAGTCGCCACTTTATCAATTATCAAGAAAATAAATCAGGTTGGCATTTGATTGGCAATCGTTCCGTAGTTACTCGAAACATTTTTTGGTGTAGTTAAGTGGAGTTCACTGTAAGGTCACAAAAGGTAAATTGAGGGTATTTTAAAACCTCTAGCCATAAACTAGAGAACTTCCAATTAGAGAACATTCAGGCTTTGGAAAACACCCCCTATTCATAGATTCCCGGCACAAGTATTACAGTTCAGGGTGTGAGGGCCCCAAAGACGGATTTCAGTAGTTCAGTTTCTTATCCGTAGATTATAGGAATATGAATTCCATTCCATAGATCATATAGCGTGGAAATTTGAAGATAAATTAATGGAACTACAGAAATACTGAAGGTAAACTGGCGCATAAAGCTTCAGTTGATACTGAAAAATAATTTTACTGCCAACTATAAGCTGTCACATGCAGTATTTAAATCAAGAAAATCCCTTTGGTTGTTTCTTTAGGACATTAAAGTTACATTCCGCCGTTAATACTGCCTTAGCTACGGACTGTGCATTTGAAGGAATAAGGACATGTGTCTTATGTTAAGATTGTATGGCGTAATAAGTGAAACGCCTTGAAATAGCGATTTGGTTTATTTGGAATATGTTTATACTACCGTTGGGAACTATCGACTGAAAACGACTATCGACTGTTTCAGTCGTGTACCTTTAGTTACTATTTTTGGTTCTACTAGTTTCATTTTACTGATTTTTACCTTCTGGCTCTGTCATCGTAGCCGCGACTTTGATAAAAATGTACCCAATTTATTCTTACATAGATGTATATGTAATATACATATAGTTTTATGATTTTAGTTTTGGATATAGTTTTGGTAGTTTTTTTGTCAATAAAAATATATTGTATATTAATATAGCAGTATTTCGAAACGATATTTTTCAAGATTGTTAATGTAATAGGGTAAAAAAATTTAAATTGTGAATGATAAATAGTAAAATATTTTTGATTGTTGTTATGGCAATAATAGGTAATATTTCGAATAATCTCTCGATTTTTATTAAAAATTATTTCCATTCAATAATAAATAAAGCATTTACTTTATTTAAAATAGCTCCAGTAGTTATTGTGCCATCATTAAGTTCTACTGGATTGTCTATATATATTATGAAATATTGTTTGAAAATAGCAATTAACATACTAACATACGATAAAACATTGTGCGGATTCCATTCCATAGAAAAAATCCATTCTTTTTTACAGATCCACAGAACATTCAAATATAAAAGTAATTCTACTTCCTTTAACATGAAATTATTAACAGCATGTTAATAGTATTCATTAATAATTTTTTTCCTTTTCATTTTTAAAATTAGTACATGAAGGAATATGGACATCTCCCTCTCGCTTATACTACGGTTAGAAAATATAAGAGCAAATAAAATTAATTGCTCCAAGCAATTATCCCCTTTCGTTCCTCTCTCACAATTTATACAGGAATTGAAAACAACAGTCATTTAAACCCTCAGTGACGTGTGCTGCCGTTCAACAATCCGTCAAAAAACTGACTGGATAAAGGAGAACTAGATAAAATAAGACAGGTTTTAAAGAAAAATAAAAGTTTCTTGATATTCTAAATGCTTCACATATCATGTTACATTAATTCCGACGTATATTAAACAACGTATCTGCAGTTGGTAATGGGCGTACCATGCAGTCAGATGACACAAAAAATCAGAAGTATTACGTCTGTCCTTCTAGCTCTCTCTTTTCTACTTCTACAGAGCATTATACCCTACATCAATCCTCCTGTCAACCTCCTGCAAATGAATATCAAACAAATAATTAAATATTAACCGGCTTTTTGTTACTGTCTGTATATTCATTACTTCGATGGCCCTAAAGCTAAGTCCCTTAAGGACCTACGATATCCAAGACCCATACGTGATGCGATCATGGAAGAAATGCATGAGGAACCCATCGAATTGAACCCAGCGGCTTGGTGGACGTTCCCACTAAACCAACCGAAATTGACGAATACACGTTGATTCAACACCTCCTGCCTATAACGTGAAAATTAATTAATTTATAAGGTAAAATCAAATAAATAACTCATAAATGCAACCGAAAGTGTTCTATTATTGTGTAAATACCAATAATATATGAGTGTATGACAATCAAGTAAATAATACATTTGAACATCTTAGTACAACATATAGCGTGTTAATTAGTATAAATTAGTTATAGTAAAGCCTTTCATTTCATCTAGCATTCTGCATCTTCATTCTCTGCATTGCTGAGTTAGGTAGGATTTAAGTTATAATCCAAATAATACATTATTTTACATTGTGTTGTATATTACGGTTTTGATTCCTTCTTCGGTTAAAAATATATATCTAGAAGCAAATTACTATGAATGGATTTGGAATATTAAATATTATATATCCTTCTTGAAATAATTTCGTTTTAAGTGAATTTAAATGTATCAAATCGAGCGTAAACTAAATATTCTGACTATAAATCGTTCTTCATTTTACTAACGGATGTAAAATTTTATATCGACTATCGAATTTAATCTAGGTCAAATTTCGTCTAAGCAGTTGGCAACCGAACAAACTTATGTTTTAATATCGAGACATTCCTTTTGACAAAACCCGTACAGTAGCGGGCGCAACCAAATCGTCAATACTTTTAACGCGAAATCAGCAAAATGGAAAATTTGATCATAAAAGGATTTTACGATTTGTACTGAGCGATTGTAAAATAAAATTTATATGTTAGGTCTCAAGGGGTTGTTATGGGAAAATCAAGTTTCTCTAGCTTTTAAATAACATAAGTTTTACGATTGTTTTATATAGATATGTTTCTTATAAGAAAAATTATTAGTCCGATATAAATAAATGAATATCATGAGTATCAAAAATTTAGCCCCAATGAAGAACTAAATATTTTGGACTAGCATTTTTATTATTTCAAAAGTCCAATCTGACTTATTTCTTTATTTCAATTCTAACTAATAGTAAATAACTAAGTAAGTAGTAATTGAGTTTTTTTTATTCTTAGCAAACTTTGTAATATTCACTTTTACTCTTGATGTGCAATATTATATTAATCTTTTTATAATCTGCTTTAGTCGGGAAAATGAAATGAATTTGCCTCCACAATATTAACAAAAAAAATTCCAATTACTTATAATATCATACACTTTTGCAAGAATACATTAAATTCCTATCTATTTTTAAGAAAAATTTCATTCAAATTTTAGATTTATCAAAACATTTAAAATTTAATTTGGGCTCGTTAATAAATCTTAATGGGTGAGGAAGTTATCCTACCATAGACAAAGACGGCAGATAGTTTTCCAATTTTGTTAAACTATTTCACGATAAAATTTTCATATACGTTGTTTATAGATGACATGGAAACAGACTATTTACTCTTAAAGGCCACTAAAAACCTAAAATACAAAAATCTGCATGGACTTCATGGAGACTCCAGAGATGGAGAATAAGTCAATGAGAGTAAATCAAAACATATAGATTCCACTTACGACCGAACTGTTCATATGCCAATAAATATGAATAATATTATTATCCCAGTATCAATGCTAAGTATTTTGGGATGAATCTTGACGTAATACCTCGATGAATAAAGAACTCGAACTAAAATCTAAAAAAAAGTATTAATTACTTGGAAGGAAAATGCTGCTCTATAAGCAAATAGTAAAATTTACATGTACCCACGGAATTTAGCTATGGGGATATTCTGATACAAGTATTTCAGAATAAATTTTTGAGGAGTATTAGTGGATGCACCCAGATACTACAGGAAGAGTTACTTACATCGAGACCTTTGGATTTCAATTGTTATAGAGGAAATTAAGAGATTTGCAACAAGACATGAGAAAAAATCATACTTCCATGTAGACACCGTAAAACAAAAGTTCTACAACTCTTGGTCAACATTTAACTAAGACGCAGACATAACATAAATAAACCGTGTGATTTTCATGGAGTGTATTTGTGTAGTGAAATGCACTAAATGGTAAATACACTGAAAGTTATTTTATTAAATAAGGTCCAATTGGTGTCTAAATAAATACCTATTTTTAAGTCATTGTACAGATCAATATAATTTAATTTGCAACAACTAGTAATAACATATTAATAAATACACAAAAAATATGTCGTTCTTTTCACAAAAAAAATTGCAAAATGTTCTCTTTGTATCCTTATATCTGAATTTTTTTGAACCTATTTTTGAATCTACTTCTGAATACACTTTTGTTCTTCGATAGCTGCAACAATACTAAACAATCAAATCAATAATTAATTAAAATCGTTGTCACTTTTCATATGAGATTATATTGCCTGAATGATTTAAAAAATATAGATACGTGATAATCGATTTACGTCGGATATAAGCACTAAAGATGTGATGTGCTTTTTATTTAATTTAATTTTACTGTATTTGTACAAGAAACTCAAAAATTCTTGTACAAAACGCATGTATGAATTATGCAAATATTATATAAATATTTCACCTTTCTTCATCCAGCACCCCTTTGTATACACAAAATCTTTAAAAAGGGTTGTAGTATTAATATATAGAAGAAGGCAGCTAGCCGCTGGCTTAATAAACTGCTAGCATTTTTTGACATAGCTTACCAGAGTATGGGAAAAAGTATCCAACTCAGGCTGTAGGTCACCAAAGGAAGTTTGAAGTTGAAAAATGGAAATTTGGTAACATTAAAATTATAAAAATGACCCTAGTTCGATAATTCTAATATTTGGAAAATTTAGAAGTTGTAGAAATACCCTTTATTTATATAGACATCAAATAACGTATATTGTATCTTTAGCCCTTACCTTTAGCTGTTAACTATTGAAGTAGGGGGATATCGAATTTCAAAATTCTTAGGTTAAGAAAATATCTCTTAAACTAATGTACCGGAAATAATACACTTGGTCTAATTTTGCTATTTATTTAATATCAAATAATTATGGGTTTTTATCTCTAATATTAAATACCAATGAACAAATTGCAATTTATTTCCTACATGAACTATTTTATCAACGTTTTACACTGTACATATCATTATATTTTAATTAAGTATAACAATGAAATAAAATTGACGTCTGTATATATATCGAGAAATATAAATATAAGCTGGAGTCCCTGAAAATGGAGTTTAAAGTTAAATATAAAATGACAAATTAATATATTAACTATTATGTTCTCCATGACGTATTTAATTTTATGTTGAAAATTATATTTTAGTTGCTACTAAAAGTTTTTAGTTGCGATGAAATTACCAAATATACCAACAGCAATATTCTATATTAATTATATATAATTAATTAGCTATTTAGTTAATATTTAAAAAACTATGTCTTTATATATTAAATAACAATGTCAATAAATTAATTCATAATGCATTTTGATAAAGGTTTTTAATTTCCTAATTAAATCATACAAAAACTAATTGTAATAAAAGTTAGTATTGGTCAAACTATAGCAGTTTTCACTTATAACAGATCAATTGAAAGGTCCCCGGCTTGACAAACAGATGGCGCTACTAGAATTAAATCCATATGTCTTTCAGTTAACCTTAACACTTAAAAGATGCGTGTATAAATTTGACAGCTGTCAGATTATTAGTTTGTGAGTTATAGCATTTTGAGTGAAGCAACTTTTTTTATTGTGAAAAAATGGATAAAAAGGAATTTCGCGTGTTGCTAAAATATTGCCGACAGTCATCCGAGTGGACTGCACACGATGAACCCGCTCCAAAGCGTGGGAAAACGCAACAGTCTGCTAGCAAGGTTATGGCGTCTGTATTTTAGGATGCGCATGGAATAATTTTCATTCACTATCTTGAAAATGGAAAGACCATTAAGAGCTACTATTACATAGCGTTATTAGACCTCTTGAAGGAAGAAATCGCTGAAAAACGGGCGCATTTGAAGAAAAATAAAGTGCTTCACCAAGACAATGCACCATGAAGTTGGCTTCGAATTGATTCTTCATCCACCGTTTTCTCCAGATCTGGTCCCCAGCGACTATTTCCTGTTCTCAGATCTCAAAAGAATTCTCCCTGGGAAGAAATTCTCGTCGAATGATGCCGAAACTGAGGCCTATTGTGAAGCAAAGTCAATCGTACTACAAAAATGGTATCGAAAAGTTGGAGGGGCGCTATAATCAGTGTATCATCCTTGAAGGGGATTATGTTGAATAAAAAAAACTAATTTTGTTAAAAAAAGTGTTTTACTATGGTAGGCCGGGGACTTTTCAATTGACCTGTTATATATAAGATTGTGAGTGTGTAAAAATATAAATAAATAATAAAAGCAGTTCTATCGAATGCTTTTTTTTATTTATTTCCATTTTATATACTTTATATGGTGTATATACTTTATCAACTCTTTTGTACATTATCGAGAGTTGGCCACTGTTATAGTGTGATATCTGCAAGCTCGACAAGTATCCTAAATGCTATAGTTAAAGGAAGTTCTATTCTAAATAAGGAAAGAAATTATTTTTAATAATAATACAATAAAATACATCAAAATTGATAAAGGCATACGAAGGTCTAAAAATAGCAACAAATAATTTCTAAACACACCGTAATAAAATAGAACTGTGGATGAAATCATGGCGCGCTAATGTAAATCAAAAAATTTGCACATGCGACTTTTACTCTGCATTGAAGAATATGCCCAGTATACCAAGCCCTAAATATATTCGTATATATTTTGACTGATCCCTAATTTTGAAGAAGCAAATACAAGCGTATTGGCCTACCGAGTGCAAATTCAAGTTATTATAGTAGGAATCAATACTTAGACCTATTTGGTCATATCGAATTAAACTATGGGATAGCAAATACTTGCAATAAATCTAGCTATCACTCAACGTAACCAAAATAAATAGTTGGGTGACATAATCTGTATTATATTTCTAAAGAAGTGACACAGCGCGATATTCATATGGAACCCATAAGGAGGGGAATGTGTTCGTGTTAGATACTTTAATAATGTTAAACGTGTGACATATTAGTGCAATATGTAGATAAAAACTTTTAACGCCATCTAATCTTTATCTTTCATTCTTTCTCTTATCAACATTTTATAGTAAGATTTAGAATAACAGATTTTATACCGGAAACTTAATGAAAAGATTGACATTTGCAATTAACAAAATGACATCATATGCTTTCGGCAACAATTTTCTTTAAACTGAATAAGAATAATAAAACTTCACAGAATATATTATTTATATTGCAGTAAAATGAAAGATTAAATTATGGAACTTAATTGTTAATATACAACCTAAGCGAATATATCTTAAATCATCTTTTGCTTCTTCGCTATTGGTAATTTGAAGAAAGTGAATTACTTTGAAACATGGCCATACTCCATGGATTACTGGAATGTGTAAATTTTAGAAGTATGGGGGCACGCTGAGCATGGTCTAGTGGAGTTTTGTTAGAAGCATCAACGTTTAAATTCCAAAATTAGTTTAGAGCTATCGAAGCTCAGAGCTCTGTAGACTACCAGCCTCGATATAGAATTATCAATATGTGGAAATTTGGTTAGCAATATTGCAGTGTACAATGACAATATGAATTTTGGTGCAATGGAAGCTGCTCAGATTAGATTAAGACCAACTAGTAATTCGATGATATCTGCTTGATGTTACTCACTCAATGGATGTTGACGAGCGCTTATATTCTAAGATTTTATTTATATTAGAAAATGGATTACAAAGGTAGGAGAGCTAGAGTAAAATCGAAACAGTTATATCTTAAATTATTTAATTTAGTTGATAATTTCAAATTCGAGTTACAAGATCGGACGAGAACTGAGATAAAATCACTTTTTTTGCTCTTCTATTGCAGACATTATGTTTTAATATCAGGCCATTTCTCTTGGTAAAAACGTTCAGTAACTCTCGAATCGTCGGTATTCTTAGCGCCGTATAAGCAAAATGAAAAATTGACCCGTAAAAGTTTTTTACGATTTGTACTGAGTGACTGTAAAATAAATTTTATCTGTATATTCTTCGAGAGGTCGGCATGCGACGTCGAAGGTACGTCTAGATTTTTAGCTAGCTTCTAAATAACATAAAACTGACATAAAATTGTAATATTTTAGCTGGTATTGGATTAACAGCATTGTAAAGGATGTTTTTCAGTTACAATTTGCGTACTTAGTTCCCTTAAAATCGAGTTAACATATATTATTAAAGTTTAGAAGTAGGTTTTAGAACTTGAAATGTACAGAATGGAGTAAAAAATATTGCAGATATACCTCAATAAAACTGTTGTAAAATTTTATTATCTAGAGTGTCTGTACTAGATGAGATTATAAATTATTCAACTAATGTATAAGTAATTTATTTCACTAATGCCTTTATATATATGGCAAATAAATATTTTAATAGGTACATTAGACCTTTCCCTTACTTTAATCATAGGGACTAAACAATGGCCGTATAAAATTCCTTATAATGGGTTTGCATTACAGTATATGCGTTAAATAGTATAAGAAGAAAATTTGGTAACATTTTTCCGTTTAAATCAGTATTATGATGTAAAAAACATTCGCTTTTAACACTAAACG
Organism: Rhynchophorus ferrugineus; assembly: GCF_030347505.1. Taxonomy (NCBI): domain Eukaryota; kingdom Metazoa; phylum Arthropoda; class Insecta; order Coleoptera; family Curculionidae; genus Rhynchophorus; species Rhynchophorus ferrugineus. The sequence continues at coordinate 57,004,221 of NW_027472580.1, read as the reverse complement.
AAAGCAGATGACGATTGAATGAATAAATGGTGAGAAAAACCTGAAATGTGGAAAATCGTGGATACAGAATTTGCAGTACGTTTATTTTAACTAGTCAAAAATCACATTTTGACTGAATCGCATTGTCATTTTTATTGTTGTTACTTGATGTATTAATTCTTTGTTTCATTCGGAATTGAAATAGACGACCAGTTAGTTTAACAGCTATCATACTACTGGAATGATACCATTCGTTCTTGATAGTTCTACTTGCATGTACATGCTGCAATTCAGGGTTAATCTGTATTGTTATTCAGTTCCTTGAACAAGAAATACGCATTTCTTCAAAATCATAGATTTTACATGATTTAGTTCTTTTTCGACCGATTTTTGCTCCCTGAAGAATATTCTATGACTAAGAGAAATTAAAAGACATTTCTTCAACATCTAAAGAGCCTGCTGAAGCTTGTAATTTTGTGCCGTAAGCCATAAATTAATAACAAAATTAAAAAATTAGTGTTCAGGGACCTCCAGCTGATTTTCTATGGCCTGTCTATATACTAACGAAGAAGAAGAAATATTTGAATTAATTTTTTAGTTACTGATTGGATTTCCAGTTATTAAACAAACCCTTCAGTTTTTAAATACAATAGATTGGAGTTAACTGTCGTTCATTTAAGGATATATCACACGGTGGCACACTAAATATTTTCCTTTTCCTAGGTAAAAAAGTGAAATTAGACGAAAATGACCTTCTGTAATTTTTTTAGTTGATTTTCAAAGCGAAATATCTTTTTACTGAGTAAACGAATGACGCTATTTTTATATCTAGACTTATATATTAATATATTCGCTTAAGGTACATTTAAAAGCCAAATATTGCAAATACAGATTTTAGAAGATATTTCGGAAATTTACAGAACTGTAAGTCAAATGATTTTTCAAAGATTTATTAATGAATGAAAAAATTAAAATGCTGATTATTGCTGGTTCTTGTTTTAGTCGAAAGGTTGACCAAATCTCACTATATTATTTTTTCCAATGACATAAAAGCTTTATGTCAAAATTGACTCATTTCGTAATAACTTAATATGTTTGAATATAAAAAATATATTTTATTTTGTTAATGATGAATAATACAGAATATATAAAATATAAAGAATATTAGTATTCTTCAATATTTATAATGCTATTTTCTCCTGATATATTAATGTGCTTTGGAAATTTTAGAAAGAACTTAAGTATAATCAATGTTTTCACAACATTCTACGGATATTTGTTATAGTTGTTATAGTTATAGCAAAAGGTCAAGCAGGTGACTTTTCAGTCGATGTTACATGTATAATATTTGGCGTAAATTTGCTTTATAATAACTTTATTATTAACTTTGTTATTGCAAATTGCGATATCAAAGCCTTATATATCACGAACATTACATTAATTTGAATAAAACAATCATTAATCATTATTATGTCATTATAATAAATCGTGGACGTTGCCTATCAGGAGGCCTTCAATTTAGGGTTAATGTATCTTTATTTTGGAATAAAATTCGATCTATTTTGTCGCTGCTTACAAAAATCAATTAGAACGTTATAATTAATAATTGCCCGCTCGCTTCATATATCGTATAATATATGGTTAAGTTCGAAAAAGCCTTGGAGGCCCAAAGTTATGAAATCATTAGCGTATTTTATGGCCACGTTGCGAATTTCTATAGAATTACATTGGGTCGGGTTATCAGAGGTTACTTTTTATTTATTTTTGAAAATATGGCTATATATTACGATTCTTTTGTTATTTTTCTTATTAAATTACGAAACGATACTGTAAAATATGTTTGCGTCATAGCACATTTCTACTAACTCTATCTAGTTTTAAACATAAAATTAACAAAACTATGTTGATACTGTTGGTATAGAAATGTAATATACGATAATTAATGTTACAAAATTACTTTGTCGCATATTTCTTTGTATAGCAACACTTGATACAAATGCGTCAAATACGAGGATAGTTCAAAAAGTGTATTTTTGATAAGACATTTTTTTCAACAGAAATATTTTATTTCTCAACATAATTTTTGTATTCTATTTTTTTTAATATATGTTCGCCGATATCTCCTTCAATTATGGGCCGATTTTCAAAATTATTTTTTTGTTCGAAAGAGTGCCTTTTCGCGGTGGCCCCATTGGAACCAACTTAAGATCAGATGGGGGGAACGAGGGCGGGAAATCGAGGGAATTAATCAAATTTCAAAGGCACGTACAATGTTTTCACATAATTTTTATCTAAAACAATCAGATATTTGGGTATAATGTTATTGCTGATAAAAAATCGGAAGTAGTTTAGTGTTTTTTCTGTTTGCTTTTTAAGCACTAACCATATCATATGAGAAGTCGCAGAAACATGGTAGGCAACTGCTTCGAATCCCAATAGAGCAGCAACTTTTTTTTTCTACTTTTGTTGGAATATTTGTCAAATCACCTACACTAGGTAGCGGCCCTGAAACATGCCTTATTTCCAATCAGTGTTTATTTGCTCCTATTTTTCTTCACACGGGCTGTAATTTTACTTGAGTTATTCATTGTAATACTTAATACTTAATAATAAAATAATTGCGTAATTTGTTGAGTAAATATCTAACACTAAATAGAGCAAAAATAAATATTTTTACAAAAAAAATTGAACCGACTTCAACAAAAATAAGGAACTTACTAAAATGTAAAAAATAATCAAATTTAGACTTTTAACAAAAAATAAAACGTTTTAAAATAAAATATGTACGTAATGAACGTTATATTAATTAAATAAAAATCAGTTTAAAGTCGGTATATGAATTTCGTACCCCTTTAACACGATACAAAAATGCGCTAACTTAGAAACTCCTTATCGACCAATATCATATAATGAATATCAGAAATAAACATCTGATAAAAAATCAGGTACATTGTATTACGGATATAATCGAAAAAACGTTGAAAAATTTTTAAGCTAACTTTTTAAAGCAGGCTCTTTCTCTTTTTAAGCAGCTTTTTAGACAGAATAATACAAGTTAGCAAATAAATACCCAAAGAAATGAACCATAACCAAATAATCATACATGTTGTATAGCACAAATAATACAGTAGAGGATATTTTCAGAATTAGCTGTGGTGTCTGGTGATACGATGTGCTTACATGATCTCGTTTATGTTTCAATAGGATGCGCAGTCGATTAAAAAAATCGTCATTTATTTTTGTTAAAATAAATTTAAAAAATTATTAATTAAGAGCTTTTATATTACACGCTAAACATTTCATAATTGGTGCATATACTGCTGGCACAACTCGGTAGAATTCCGGATTATAACACTGTTCTTTTTTAAATTTACTATTATTACTATCTTACTTAAATTTACATGAACTATTAGAATTATTACTCTAGAGCTATGAACTATTATTACTAACTGTTACGGCTTTGATAAACATCCCTAGTCGGGAAGTTCTTAATACAAGCATCTTATTTTGGGGTGTGATATAACCATCATCATCACAGATCAACTGAATTTGCCGTGAATTAACCTAATCTACTCGGATTTGGACAGTAGCTTTTTGTTCAGGGTACACGACCATAAAAGGAGGAATACAAAATAAGTACATTATATAATATACATAATATATTTTTTTAATAAATAATAAATAATATACGGAATAATTATATATAACTTAGGAAACAACCTGATAGAGACTCTACCATAGAACTTTTAGTAAAAACAATACAACGAAGATCATAAAATGTAAACTGTCGGACGAAAGTACAATGATATTCACAAATATATTATAAGCTACCTATCCTGCTGTATAGAGTGGCAGATAAGACATTGTTTGTTCGAAAAATCAATGTGTTTATGTTAAACTATGGGCGGATTGAACAGACAGAAAATTGTTTTAAAATAAATTCAATTTTTTTTACGTTTGTTTTTGTTAAGCCCTCTACATTTAATATTTTATGTACACATGACGTTGGATACCAAGCTCATGTAGAAAAAACATATCAAAAAATATATGGATTGGATGATAAATCTTAATAGTTAGATCAACTGTTGCAACCGAGGGATTAAAAAACACAAAACGAGACTACGTCAATACAAGAATATCGAAATGCTACTTACTTAATTAGTTACCAAGAAAGTACTTACTTGAATGTTGAACTGGTTAAGTGTAGTTAAGTAAACTTACCATATTTAAAAAAAAATAGTTGGGAAATAGTGTAGGATAGTACAGCCTCGAACAGTTAATTTGTTTAAGTTTAGCTTTTAATATTAAAGCGAGAGTACTAAATAATTTTAAAACAGGTTAATGAACAAAAGTAATTTAATAAATATTAAATTATATTACCTAAAATGTAAATTAGCGCCATAAAACACAATAATAGTAATAAAATATCGTGTAGAGTTCAACTGAAATTGTGATTGTTGTTTAAGTTTGGCTGAATCCCGTAATTAGCAAGCTCTAAAACTAAAGTCTACAATGTCGGCGAAAGAATACAAACGACAAAAGGGAAGAAAAAGCCCATAATCCTATAATAAGGACTAAGTACAAGGGCGAAACAATGACACCCCCTTTTAAGCCGAAAATGCCGATTAAGCGGGACACATTTTTAATGCAGGTCGTCCTCAAGAAATAAATTTTCGGTGATTAAGAGCTGCCATTCGTCTCCGGGACGAGCAAAAAAACACAGAAGGAAAGCTGAGGCAGAGTGTACTGAATGCATTAAAGCTGCTAGGGGAATTTTTCGCGTTACTTGTTGTGAGGTACGTGCTTATTTTAATTAAAGAAAAAGCTTCGCCATGGCCTCTCCACCTCCGAGTTGTCCCCTCCTATTTGTCAATTCGGAAATGGTTCAGTTTTATACATTTTTGGGATGAATCTTACGTTTCGTGTTCATTCAGTGTTAATAATACACATCCTGACATTTTTTTCCAAAAAGGATTGTTATTTTATAAAAGGGGAAACATTTTATGTCTTTTATCGTGTATCAATCTATTGTCATTTTGGTATTTGCATTAATTCCAATGCGTTCTAATTGACTATTTATATATATAAATACACATATATATATATATATATATATATATATATATATATATATATATATATATATATATATTATATATATAAAGTCGAAAAAGAAGGCGTCCACATAGAGGGCGAGGGATAAATCATTATCACATTGATATTGCTCTATTTTAGATAAAATTTACAAAATATATAAAAACAATGAGTAGTTGTTTCGACGTAAACATAATTTAATTCAATTATTTCAAAGAAAACTGTTAGTCTGGTAAATAGCTATAGAAAATATAGGGATATACTGCTCTTTGAGGGATGTAAGTCATCTCTTCATACACTGTTAAGAAGCATAGGATTTAAATGTAACCTACGAAGAGGTCTAATGGAAATTATAGACATTGCATTTAAAAGAATACAATTTTGAACAGCACATAATTAAATTAAGGAATATCTCAATTGTTATCTGTGTGATACATGGATATTTTAAAATGGAACATTGGACCATTTTTGGCGAGCGCTGATGAAAACAGTGCAATGACAACAAAAATCGTTAGAAAAATGTTAGTTTGATTTGATTAGGTTTTATCAGTCATAATAATTCTTAATAATTTATTGTAGATATATTATTTTTTATGGTAGAAAAGGGATGGTTAGTATTTTCCTTCAAGTTCAAGGGTGACTACTATCGAGAAATGAACCATAACATGTCTTTGCTCTGGTTTGAAAATCTGCTGCTAAATAACTCAGAATCAGTTATTGCTAGGTACACAATAACGATCTCTATTTTCCACCAATCTGCTATGGTATAAATACCATAACAGATTGGTAGAAAAGATCTCAACAATGGATTGACAAAGGTTATAATTACGGGATGGCTTGCAAAACATTAATTAAACCTTTTAAATAGCTAAATTTTTTTTGTCAATTTCAAATTGTTACTTGGTAAATATAAAGTAAATGTTTAATTGTGTTTCATGTAATTTACGTCTATAGGAAGCCTTCAATGTTAAAATAAGAAAATAATCCTAACCTACAAACTATTGTGACTGCAAAATTAACAGTATTATAATTTCGAAAATATATATAATACATGTACTATAATGTTAAAATACGTTATATTTGATAAAACTTTTGTTTCATTATTTTACTTATATTTTGTATTTTGTTATAAGAGCCAAATTAAACCAAAAATAAAATTTGATGCGGCAGCATTGCGACGTGACACCTTCGTAAATTTTGATGACGTACATTGGCTGTTATATTGGATAGATTGTAGGTCACGAACGAAATTTCAAAGCTGCGAAGTGGTAAAGGTATTGACACATTTATTCTTATGGTCCAGTATTTTGAACTGTTTATTATCCACTAAGCTGTGATGCAGTGAGCGCTGCAGAACTTCTCATTCCGATGTTAAAAGAATATTTTGAGCAACTATCACTTGTTTGCTTCATTACTCAGAAACGGGCATTTTCATCATTATGATCAAGTCATTCGCTCATCTCGTTAACTGTAGCATTTCATAGTTACTGTGTGAGCAATATTCAGGAGTTCGTATTAAAATATCCACTTTATGCACTGGATAATTTTCTTTAATGTTCTTCCAGTCTTGGTATCAATATACCGTTGGATGAAATTTATTTACGACTTCTTAAGTTTGACATTCTTACAAAAATGTAACTCATAGGTCACAAAAAGTAAAATATGCTCTTCATAAAAAATCTCTTTTTGTTGGCGATGATTGATGATGAGGTTTGGTTAACACATATGGGATTCTAGGTGTTAATTTGTTATTTCTGTATTTGCGTTAAATTTTCATCCAGTAAAACAAGAGCAACAGAGCTTAGAATCTTCACAATTCTAAGGCGTGACTACTACGCCAAATTTTTGTACCAATAATTACTTGTTTCATCACAAATATTACAAATTTATGACTTTGCAATGGAAGCAGCGTCGAACGCGTTGTCTATCTGTAGCTACTTTAAACGTCACTCTAATGAGAAATTATTAAAATATTTTGTATAGTAGATAACCTCAAAGAACAAAGTTACTATTGATATTGAAACGAACTCTTTTTATGATTATAAAATTAATTTCAGTTATCTGATTGGAAAAATATTGATTCCACAATGAAAAAATTATGTCTATTTAATTGTAATAATTTTCGTCAACCATTTTCTGATTGCTCCTAAGGTTGGAAAGAAATGAAGGAAATTTAATAGTATTTCTCAACACTTACAATTTAGCAATTAGATGCTGAATATTCTTCAGGTAACCTCAATGACGAGTTCGAGTATTGTTATTCTGCCCCAAAGAATTTCAATCTTCAATTCATTCAATCAATTTAAAAGATAATCTAAAAGTTATTTGCTTTTATGCGAAGCTACATTTAATAATTGGCGCAATTATTTATTTATATTTATGTTATAATTCCTGAATGTTGATCTATAATCGACACATCACTGACAAATAGGAACAGCTAAATATAAATAACCATGTTATAATAATAATTTAATGACTTTGCTATATTTTTTTTAAAGGTTCTTCGAAATAATTTTTTACTGCAGTTATAATTGGTCATTTGTATAATGTTGTATTAACTAATTTTGTAATTAGGCAATGTAATTAAAAACTTCTTGGTTTTTCTATTTAATGTGCACTAATTACAAAGTTATATCAGTATTAGCAACAATTATAAATTAGCTATGGTAATTTATAAACCTAATAACTTGAGTTTAATTAATCTCATATTCTGAAAATTGATTTATTATTCAACTTATAAATTATATTAACACTTGTTAAAATTGTGTATCGTATAGAACTCATTGTAGTTGTTATTTCAAACTACGCATCTACGTACCTTAATGATCTAATTATTATTAGTTGATCTCAAATTAAAAGTTGGTAATGTAATATTAATTTGTCTTAATAGGGACATCAATTTATTAGAAATAAATATTTACAGAAAATAAAAACAAAATTGCGTTTTGTTTTTTTCATTATATTTTAACTCATTACCAACTAGGGTTTACCTGGACTTAATCTTTTGTTTAAGATGGACTTCATAATATCGTCTTCGTTTTTGACTTCAACTGATATCAACTCAAAAGAATTACGATCTTACCCAGCTCGGTTATTTGCATTATTTGGGATGTTTTTTCTTTAGATTGGTTGCTGGGGTTATATTTGGCACTCGTTCTTATATACATATAAACCTACAACCTAATTAAAAACACCTGCGTTCTGTTGTCTTGGCCACATCGCTACCAAGGCGTCAATTTTAATTTATAAATGTTAGATTCTTATAGAAATAATATATAGTTTAAGGCTTTGGTAAATATATAATGTTCAGATTCACATAGATCCCTTTAGTTTTAGAAAATGAATATTTATACAAACATAAATTAACGGTTTTGCTTGAAACACTTTTTGTGTACTTATTTAATACATTTAACCCTTTTAGTGATATATAATCAAAATAAATCGAAAAATGTATTTTAATATCTTAATAAGCTTTAGTACTTTCAAACTTAAAATAAATTAAAAATTTAATATTGTTTTGAAAACTGTTCTTCCAAAGGTTAATTAATTTTTAACAATTTTGACACAATAACTAAATAAAGAAATATATATTCACTAAATGATTTATGATCTAATATCACTAAAAATCTAAATCTTTTAAATAAGGCATCATTTAAAGAAAGAAATCGATAGGCTAGACTCAATTCAATTGAAATTATCAATTAAGATGTATAAATCCCTAACAAAGTTGAAAATCTTTCACAGTCAATTTCACTTTCACATTTAATCTGAATTGTACCCCATATGTGCCATATGTGATATTATTGTGTACAAACATATTTTTCGGTGTAATATTTTAATCGTTATGTTAAATAATTTTATACAAAAAATCATTTATTACTAAAAATTGAAATTAAACTTTGTATCAGATTCCTGTAATCATCAAAATATCCATAATCTCAAAATATAACATCGATACATCTAACACGATAATACACAAAATGTAGAAAAATTAAAATATCACATAATTACAATTTTATTGCATTAAGTGATAAACACCTTAAAACATATCTAAATATAAAATTATTGTCATATTGTCGTTTTTATAGATTTCTTCATTATTCATCCACAGAACCTAAAAAGATGAATATTATCTTATTGTCCATCGTATTTAAAATCTAAAATATTAAATAAACGAAAATCAATATTTTTATAATAATTAGTATTTTTCACAACCGATACAGAATCTTTCCTTATCTACATTAATTACGTATGTTTTTAAATGTGTGAAAATATTTTAACTTTTTCACGTTTGAGATGTTTTTTGGTTTTTTGTCATATTGTAAGGAAGCGTGTGGCTTAATATTATATTTTTTCATTAACGCAAGCCAAAAGAATCTAAAAATTCTTAAAATTGACATTATAAGTTTCGAATGGGTGTTTGCGGAAATTTAAATGCGTGAGAAAATTATCTTGTGAACAGAAAGGACAAAATTATACTTTTTATTTTCGATGACATTTCCGCATGCTTTTTCTTTGACAGGTAAATAAAAGTATACCTTTCCACAAAGGGGACACATCAGTGTCTTTTGTTATATTTTAAAGTCGCCTTATACCAATTAGGGTTTATCTGGACTGGACTTAACGCTTAATGTCTCCTGCATTAAGCCTCCCGAATGGCGAGTGACCAACTTAGAGATCATTCTAGAAGACATCGACATGAAGACATATTGGACAATCACAATTGTAAAAAATCATAACATACATTTTCGACACGCCCCGGCAGGATTCGAACCGGCGATTATCTAACAGTAGGAGGACCGTAGTGTCATCTTGACCACTGTGCCAACCAAGCCGGCACCAATTATTTTCAATAATTTTTTTAAATCTAAACTTATTCTTAGTTCCAACAATACTGGAAGATCAAAAACAAAACAAACGTTTAAACAACACTGTTATAATAAAATAAAATCTTTTAATAATAATTTCATTTACTCACTTTTCGTATAAAATTGCACTCCTTGAATTTTTGAGGCATTCAGATTTGTCAGATTATAAAAATTACGCCGATAGTCGTTATACATTAATCCATCTGAAACTATATATAAGGTTATTAGATTTAAATGCTTCTTAAAATGAAGTGAATTATTATTATTATCTGAGACAATTGCAAATAATAGAAGTTTAAAAACTCAGTTTAGAAGAAGTTTTGATAATAGTATTGAACAAAGTATTCTTTGCCAAATGCTCTCAAAAATTTAAGCAACCGAGTCCCAGGCCACCTACCAGCAAAAACATAAATCACCCAGTAAGTAAGCAATCGTTAGTAGAAGAAAAATAAAAACTCTACCTTTGGATATGACAAAAATAACTGAATCAATAAAAAAACATCTCTAAATCAAACACAAAAAGGATGATTTATATTTTTAGAAAATAGAGTGGAACACGCCGAAGGGAAAAGGAGCTACAGCGTTCGGTGAGCTGCGAGATGAGAGGGGGGAAATGTTGGCAAACAGCGCGAACAGTATAAGTCCTTGGCAAATATCGAATCAAGTCCTTTCTAAACATTTTCCTTTTGTGAAGTTTATTTAAGGCCTCCGTTACATCCACTTAAATATTGTTTGCGGAGTTCCTATTTAAAAAGTTAATGGAGGTGGGGTGTAGGGTCAGGTTGAAATTAAAAAGTAGCGTCTTATTTTGGACTGAAAGTGGACAAACATTTGGAAAGACTTTCCAGAACGTAAATGTCATTTTTAAGTACATTTCAAAGTCGTATGTATCCCAGTAATACCCAATTTAACAAAAAAATTCCCGATAAAAATATTTTTATTTCACTTTGAGATATATTTGGTAGCTTTCATGCATAATACTATTTGTAAAGAGAAGTGACTTCCCCCTCAAAATAGCAAATAATTTCAAAACATTTAATTTTTTAGGAGAATAATGGGTTGAGAAAAAAATAATTTCGAATTTTCCATGTTTTTCAAAGCAAGTTTATTCATTCCTATACATTTAAAGTACTAATCAACTATTGTGATTTTACGACTTTTCAGATAATAACATAGTAATTACGTTAATGTAGAATTTTGGCTGAAAAAACTGAACCAAAAGATTCCCACAAACTTCTTCTGAGGCCAGTTTTCATTATTAAAAGAGCTTTGCCCACTGTGTACGCTCAAATTTCCAATTTCCCATCGATAATTTAAGTGAAAGTCAAATATAAATAAGTTGCGCTTGTGATCTTACAAAAGTTGTTTAAAACTATTTTGTGGTCCATCTTTAGCTCTGTAACGATGCATTTACATTAGCGATTTTTACATATGTATAAGAATTTTATCGATCTTGTGAATTCCTCACAGAGTTCTGAGGTGAAATCGATTTCTTTAGAGTGAGGACACAGCGAGCAACTTCGAAAAAGACACGGATCAAGATAATTGAATATAATATTTCGCGAGATAAATCATTTCGCATTCGCATACAGCTAATAGAACCATTTCAAAAAAAAATGAAACAAAAGTCACAGAAGTCTGGGATGAATTCTTTCACCTTTTATTTAAAAGACATATTCAAACCGTTATAATTTATGTTTTTGAATGTTTTGCTCAAATATGCACTGATTGTGGTATCTGAAGCGAATGATTTTTTGATATTCTCAATACGATTTCGGAAAGAAACATTTAGGATTTGCTTCAAGCATCGCATTTGAAACAACTCAGCTTCTAAAAATAAAAAATGCAAATTGTAACAGTGTCCAAGTCTCGGACCTATACATACTTATTGCCAATATAATCGTTCGAAAGAGGGGGTTTTAGTCTTAATTGTAATATTACCTTCCTTTTGTAAGCAGCAGCTTCTCAACGATACAGCAAAAGCTCCTGCAACTTGACCGATTTGGCTTGTCACTTTAGATATTTTGGTCTCTTCTTCATTAATCGCATGCTATATGGTTCCAAAATGTGAACCGTATCATAAAGAATGCTAGAAGCAAATATCTATAATGATAGAGAATATATAACGTAATAATAACTTAATAAGCGAATATCATATCGGTCACAGATATGTAGTCTGTTAAACATTTTTATCTTTTTATCAAAACTTTTTGCATACTTGCACTCGCTAATATGGTGAAAAGTAGTGCAGAGACCACATCTTTTTGTGAGCACCAGCTTGGTTTTCGCATGAATTTGGCAAATGAAACTCGTAGACAGCTAGTGAAACCATCGAAAATGCCTGAAGAAGTTGCTGACGATAGCGAAGTATAATATTAACATCGACATTTCCGGAGCGAAAACGACAAAACCAATCTTGGCACTGGCGTTCACTTAAGTACTCATTACCATAAGCTCCACATAGCTTTTGACCAGCTTGGGCTATTATTTTCAAATCAAAATATTACCAAAATGGCTTTAATATTTTCAAATGTTAGTAATTTATAAAGGAGTAAACGACGATTTTAGATCAGAATCTGTTATTATTTGTTACATATTATTAATACAAATTTAAGTAAAAATATATAGAATTTTAGCAGATAATTAATATTCAATCCAAATAATTTTTTAAATTAATCCATCTATATCCCTTCAATTAGATGAAATCCATGCGGTCTCCCACCGCGTGTTTTCTATCACTCGAACGTATTTAGAATCAATTCCGGGGATATTACAAACAAATTGCGGGTTTGTCCCTCAAATCAGAAAGCGCTTACAAGAGGGGGGTAGCAGATAAAGCGTGGCCTTACCTCTTTTCGGTAATATAATATTTCGTATAATTAACCAAATCCTTTAAATAGGACGGCTTTTGAGGGTAACTTTCCCGCTAACCTTTGGGACATAGTTCAAGTTTGTAATTACGCCTGATTTTAATGTATAACTAATCTCCCTTATTTAATGCGGCAATAATAATTAAATAAATCTTTGCTCCTAGTTAATGACGATGATATTAATGAATTCGACGTAGGTAACTTGAAAACAGAATTTTGGGCAAAACCTACATAGACGTCCACAGCCACATGTGAATATATGTATATATACTAATAGGTGGTAATTCATTTGTAACATTTTACCGAAAATATTTAATAAAGTATTCCATTGTTTTCTTCAATAATATACTATCCGCTATACTGCTGTTATAACGCGCCAATTTCAATATTATATTATCATTGTCCATATTCTTTAAAATATGAATCCATTTCAGCAACTAGATTATATATATACTACATTTGATATTGAATATGACCAACTTAGAGATCGTCTGAGAATACTAGAATAATAGTCTTGGTCCTTATTGAATTTTACATTATATTACAAAATATTACAAATATTAAGGACATGTTTTATCGCAACCTGTTGATCACTGCGGTTATATCTAATCTTATTAAAGGCAGCTTTAATTTTACTATTTAGGGCAAAAAATAATAATAAAAAGAAATGCTTAATTTACTATGAATCGCTGAAACTATAATTAGAAATCGTTCTTGATCACTAAGACCTTAAGATTATTTTTTTTAAATCTTAGCTGTACTGTAAGTAATAGGACTGTTTCAAGGAGCAATTGCCTAGAAGCGGCCAACATTGGTCACGAAAACAGGAAGAAAATCAAGGCAATGCCAGGCCACACATCTCGACAACAACTCGCCGTACTAAAGCTTCAAGAGATTGGTTGACAGGTTTTAAGGCATCCACCTTATAGTCTAGGCTTGACAGCAAGTGACTATCGTCCGTTCCTGACCATGGCGAACTATTTTGCTGGTGAAAGTTTGGTGAAAATCGACTGTCTCATTTTTTTTATTACAAGGACAAAGGTTTCTATGAGAGAGCCATAATGGAATTATCTTCAAAATGAAAACAAGTTATCGAACCAAACGGCAGATATTTTACCTAAATCGGATCATCTTAAGCATATTAAATAAAGATATGCAAAAATGATAGGTTTCTTTGTATCGCATTAAAACCGAAAATATTCAAGTATATCCACTGAATAATCTTCAAGAAAGCATTATGAAAGTATCATTTATTAAAGCACCAAGGTAACGCCTAAATGGTAATTTACTTTTATACAATATTAATTATCTCAGAAAAAGATCTATTATATTATTTTCTACTTTGTTAGTTAATAATTCCAAGTATTTAGCACCTGTTTAACTTCCGTGTAAATTTATTTCTACCGGTAACTTGATTATTAGTACCTTTTTACCGTTTACAATTTATTCGTAATCCATATGTTTTCGCAATATGCGCTATGTTGCAAAGGCCTCAACACTCGTAATGGCAAATCGAGCTATCGGCAACGATCACCAGGCCGGTCAAGAATTTAATGTATATCATGCCAATAATTACATACTTTTTTCATACTCACATGCGCTAGTGTTTTAAAAACTAAGAAATACTAAAAGAAAATTATTTTTTGAACTAGCGATATTCATTTTAATTTAGGAAGCAAAAATAATAAAACCAAAAGACAAATTATACGGGGTCTTTCAAATAAATCGATTAGTCTAACACTTCATTAGTCTTCACTGGTCGCCGATATTGCTGTATCGAAGCGTGATTATCAGACGTTGTACCAAACACTTAGGAGATTGAGTGGCAGGAATATATCTACCAACGACAATCAAAAGGCAGATGATCATGTATTGAAGAAAAATGTCTGGAATACCATTAAACATACGATAATCGTTTTCCAGTGCGATAATACTCATTGACATATATTAAAATCTATTAACATTATTCAGAAATACTAAATATCCAAACCCCCAGTGGATTCTTCAGATATTGTATCTATTCTATTCAGACATTGTCTAGCGTATGTTCCAATAAATTATATTTGATGTGTGTTTGATACATTTGATTTATTATCATTAAAATAATACATTTCAGCTTGAATTGTTAGTATTAATATAGATGAACAATATATTATAAAATTTCAATTTTTCAATTACTAATTATTGAGACTCTAAACTTGATCATCTACTAAGTATGAGAAATATCTGAAAAAATAAATTTTATATTAACTTATAATTATATATTAAGTTGTTTTTAATAAATAATTAAGAATAGTGCTGAAAAGCAGAAATCTAACAGTAAAATTTGTGGCATATTAAATGCAATTGGACTCGTAAAATATGATACAAATTAAAGGCTTTTATCTGAAGTTTTACTAATTATATCAATTTCAATGAAAAGGGGTATTTTTTTATTACACATTAAAACAAAAATTGATTTTGTGGTTTCGCACGTGCTGCATAATTAAAGGTTAAACATGTCACTCTTTTTGTCAAGATTTTGTTTAATTCCCATTGCTTGGGAATGATATAATAAATTCCTATTCCATGAAGTAAAATTAATGCATACATAAATATAATCAAATAGGTTTATATTTCTATATAAATAATATTATTAATAACGTATTAGATAACTTTTTCATTTATTTTGATATTTTTATTGCAAAAAGAAATTATACGATATATGATTTCAATTTTTCTACGTTGTATAAACCGAAAGAAATAATAGATCACAAAGCTTCTAATCTTATGTTATGATATTATTTTACCCTTTCTGCTAATTACGTTTTATAATTACATTATCCTAAATATTCATGATATTTTATTTAAAGATATATTTTTTAGCAATTTTTTGAAATATCTGCAAAAAAAAGCAATTATAAAGTATACTTATGTGACTATTTTCCATACTTACAATTACTATAATCTTCAAACTAATCCTGTTGTCAGGTTATTTAACATAAATATCCCGTTGGTCCATAGAAATTTATAAAATTAGTGCTACATAACTGGAATAATTTATTAATAATCCACACCTTATATACTTATTTACTTTCCCCTTTGAAAGAGATCAAGTTGGTTTCCAATAAATGCGCAACAGTTAACAACAGCAGACAGTCGCCTTATAACTTCGGACATTTAGTTTGGGAAGAGATCTTGTGTTAAACTAGTACAGCTTCAGTGACTTCATGGAACAACATACAAACTCAGAAAATGGAAAATCAAAATGCAGAATTTCCGGTGAGAAAGTAAAGTTGGTCCAATTGGCCATAATTGGTTTCTTCACCATATCCATTGCGCTCATTAGTTTCTGGGATGGAAAATGATTTTAACCGCTTCTTGGACAACATTCAAATAAATAATAGATGTTTTCAAACCATGTGGTTTGGCAAATCAACAATTTCATGCACTGTTTCATAATACAAGGAGACATTTATAACTTACGAGGAACTCTGTTACCACTAGCAGATGTAAATCATGAATTCTTACAAATTCAATTTAGGGCCAATACAGCACCAAATAAGACATTTAATGGAAATTTAATTATGGCATAGACATTGTGGTAATAGTCCAATAGTGAAGTGAACCATTGCCCAAGGATTATAAAAGTGTATTCATCAGAAAAATAACTTAGTCAAAATGTTCAAAATAGTATTAGATCAGATGTCATTTGAGAGCGTTAATATCATCATCAGACCTGACAAAACACCTGCTGGTGAGCATACGAGGAGGTTTCGACAAAGTAGATATTGTTACTGTCGGAAAAAAATTGTAAGTTAGGTGATACGGAGTTCAGCGGATCATCTAGTATATTAATATATATGTGTATTGTCTATATGTAGGGGTACCGTAAAGATAACTAAACTTTTGTTCATATGGGCGTTTGTTTAAACTCAACTTTTGGACGCGCTTTTAATCAATTGCATTCCATCTCGGTCTCATCTTCAAGTATTCGATACAGTCACCCTCAGGGCGCTGGTCATTTTAACCTCTTCATGGTGGTCGTCCAAGAAGAAAACAGTTAAAGTCACGCTCTATTCGGACGACGCTACTTTTTTTCACGAGCTCCAATAATATAAACTACTCGGATCATTAGCAAAAACTCTGGAGGTTATAAATTTGTCAGGATTCTTCTGCTTTTCTTCAATCTGGCGCAATATAATAAAATCTTATGATCGAAAGAAGACAACTGTAGAAGGTGAGGGTCCAAAATAAGCCAGTTGAGTATGTATTAGGCATTTTCCTACTTGGTATCAGGCTAAAGTAAGAAAAAGAGATAGCCTCCAAACTTTCGAGGCACGGAATTCAAATTTTTACGGCGTTTTTTAACTCTTTATTTTTAATGTTTTTAATCTTTAGATTTCGTAATTTTTACAGTTACATTCATTTTTTATTTATATAATATATTATTTATATAAAACCTTATAATATTATGTTTTAATAAAATATAAATTTACAATAAATAAATTATTATTTAATTCTTCCATTAGGCGTCGTCCTCTTTTATCATTAACTTAAAAAACCGTTTCAAATATTCAGAGTATATTCAATGAATGTTAACGGAATAGCATAAGTTAACGCCTTAATGGCTATTTTCACACACACGACGAATAAGATTCAGAAGAAATTAAAAAGGGGTAACAACACATTTTTACATCTTATTAAATAAATAACGGTTGTATAATATGCAACATTAAATGTATTTGTTTCATGAATGTTTTACTGTGTAACCTACATTTAAAGTATGATGCAAGTTTATGAGATTTGCATTTTTAACTATCTGCAACAGTTTCACGTAGTCCGGTTTACTTTATTTCCTCTAAGTGTGTTTCAATTATATGCGCTAGTGGCAAAACTCGCCTCGTCTGGACATTATCCGAAAAATTCATACTGTCTGTTCATTAAAATTTTATAAATGATCATCATTAAGCCCCGCGGAAACCGAGATCTACCAAAATATTAAAAAGAAATATTAGTTTTAATGATGAAACGCTAAGATTAGGATAATTAAAGGTAAAAGTTTTAGAGGTTCTTTTTGCAGCTAGGTGCCCTCGCCAACGTTTAATTACTATAAAAAGGATTCTCGCGTAATTCGTTGTAATTTTTTATCATGATTATTTTAAAAACGAACAGAATAATTTGATGTTGAAACCGATATTTTGCGTCAGTCGTACTAGCTAAGAAGCAATGTTTCTTATTAAAGCATTTCCACTGATTTTGCATGATGTGACCTTTCTTCCGCTAATAGTTGCTTCAGTTGTTGTTGTTGTTGTTGTTGTGTATAGTAGTACAAATTCTCAATTTCATTAGATACGGTGCATCACGTTAGTAATGTGTAAAGAAAAATATCCAACCTCTTTGGTATCAACCAAAGACTAAAACTAAAACTAAAACTAAAAATCTTCCGATTTGAATGAGGTTAGATCTGTCCGCGTCAATTTTAGAGATAATTGAAATCAACCAATTTCTGTCAAAATAAATAATATCCACGTGATATATGCACATCAGCAACATAACTCGGAATAACAATGGATGCGAAGCTACGTTGGAAACGTAAACATGAATAAAGAAAAAGTGGTTATATAATATCTGAGGGGTAATATCTGATTATATAATATCTAAAATTGGGTTGTGTCAAGATGAGCAAGCAACATAATGAACATAATTCAGTGGTTTTAAAACAAAACAAATGAAAACTCCGTTAATATCCCGTGGTTTTTTGAAAATAGTGGCCATTGTAAAAACTTGTCATGATGGGACAGAACAACTTAAAAGCACTAGGCTTTTTCAGCTGGTGTAGTGCAAAATATTGTATACACGTTAATATTAGTGTGGACAAGTTGATGGAATCTAAGATATGTGAATGCTAAAATCTAGTACAAATAAAGGATTTTATAGTTGAGTAATATTACATAATATACCTCATTGCAATTGTTCAGATTGTAATTTTGGTAATATGATTGAGATATTATTTAATAGAAAGTATAATAAAGCCAAACTATGATAATTTGTAGGGTGTGTGAGTTGCGAAATTTTTATTTTAATCGCAATAATTTTTTTAACATATTAATATCAATATTTAGTTCAATTTTTTTAAAATTTAGTATTGAACTAATTTAATATTACCTATATGTGTCTCAAAAGATAGTTTATATATAGTGAGTTGATTTTGAAAAAAAAGTATATAACAAAAGGTCAATTGAAAAGTCCCCGGCCTACCATAGTAAAAAAATTTTTTTTGGCAAAATCAGTTTTTTTTTTATTCAACATTATTCCCTTCAGGGGTGATATACTGATTATAGCGACCCTCTAACTTTTTGATACCATTTTTGTAGTACGATGTGTCCTGTGCTTCAAAATAGGCCTCAGTTTCGGTGATCACCTCTTCATTCGACGAAAATTTCTTTCCAGCGAGCATTATTTTGTGATCTCAGAACAGGAAATAGTCACGGGGGGCCAAATCTGGAGAATACGGTGAATGATAATATAATGATATAGTAACCAAAAAATATAAAAAACACCAAATATACATCGATCTTTATTTCGGCATCCCTAATATAGATTCCACTCTTGTGTTAATACTGAAGTACTATAACTATTGGATAACACTCATTCAGAACACGGGCTCAAAATAATTAAACTTTAAAAAAAAGATCTTGTAGTGCAGTGAAGTATATTTAACAGAACAGAACTGATTATACCTTATGAAACTTATTACTAAGCACGCACCGGTGGATTATCATAGATAAATACCTAGTTTTTGATTTGTTGTAAAAATCAATTGTAGGTTAGTCGGAAATGACTAGTAACAATGTATTAGTAAAATATGATCGTCTAAATGTAAATCTCCACTTCCCTGTTCATGTTCAAAAAATCCGACATGAAATAAAATGAGGTTCAACCGAAAAAAAAATTATAAAAAATGAAAAGTGCTTAATTGCCTAGTTTTAAAAGTAAAACCACTGACTGGTGTTCTAGAGCATTAATACTTTTTGTTATAATTTAGTCTCCTTTTTGCCAACTACGGTTTACCTGAACTATATTTTTAGACACTTTGTATGCAATAGTAAATCTTGCTAGCTATTTCCGCTTAGAACTAATCGAATATTCTTAAATAAAATTATTCAAGCAACATTTTTTCATCATTTATTTGATGTTATGACACAAAAGATGTGTCGTGAGTTGAGTTCATAATTAAAAGTGTATTATATATAATTATTATTACTATTATTAATGTATACTTCAAATTTAGTACTGCTGATTGTTGAGCTGCTTTTCTATATAAGTATGTTCGATATATTCTATGCATAATAACGTGCGAACCAATCGAATAGGAAAATAAATTTCACCTAATCTTGTATCGAAAATATATTGAAACATGTTATAAATCATCGTGGATCAGTGGGTGTGGAATAAATCATCCGGAAAATAGGTTACCAACAATTAGATGTTTTGGAAAATATGGGCGCCACTATTATCGCACGAGGATTTTATTGTATACTCGATGAAAAGCTGGATTTGTATTGGTCGCTGTTGTATTCTCGTGATTTAGCGGTTATATTAGTTTTTTGGGTGTTTTATTATAGGTATCATAGAAAATAATAAAGTAGTAATAAACTAGTAGAAGTGACGGTGAAAAATTGATTAGATAAAGCTAAGTTTTTAGTGTTTGTATAAACAGTGAAAGTAAAAAAAATATAGTGGGTTTTAGAAAAGTTTAATATATATTAAATAATTAAAAATATTATACTGAATATTAGACACGAGGATTGTACACGTGAATAAATACGAGGTCTGTGATAACTAAGTCAAAGAGAAAAACCATTTTAATTAAAATATGTTTTATTTTATCTTTCCTTTTGGAAAAAAGTCCTTAGTATACTTTTTGGGGGCTATAAAATGAATATAAATGATCTGTATATACACTTAGTTAAAGACGTTGATTCTGTGTTATTTCCGAAAATGAAATTTGTTCGAAGATGGCTGGCTCCATGCCATTCGCTAGACCCTTGTTTTTTCCAGAAATATGATGCTAGATACTAGTGTCATCTATAGTGACGTAAGGGTACACGAAATCGTCTTAAAAATATTTTGTTATTAAAAAATCTTATTTATATTTCTGTATCATATTTACGGAAGTATACTTGGATATACAACATGCTTCGTTTTTCCATCTGGTGCACACACAAGTAAGTTAATGTTCCTCCATGTGAGAAAATCACCAAGAGTTCATTGTTCAGAAGGTTGATTTCAAATTTATTTCACATATTTGTAGTGAATCTCATATATCTCCTTGATCGCCTTGGAGCACACAAAACTGCCAGAATTTAAAGGCAACTAGCATATGTGACTGAACCATTGGGATGTGTTTTAAAACACATCTTCTTTAAGTTTCTTCTTAATGATAAGATGCTTGGCTTACCATATTTTAAGTCTGGAGCTGCGAAGGCATGGTGAGTTCACTTTACATTACTTACTTAGTTTGTCGGGCAAAGCGACTCTATTTTCTGGTAAATTTGGTAAATTTGAAACGTCGTAATCAAATTTTAGATCAAAGTTTCATCACAATCAGATCAATGATTTAGGAACGCATAAACAAACCATATTCATAAAATATAACTAGACATGGGATGGGAAGCTAAATAGTTCAATCGTAAACATAATCGCACAGTGTGTCTGCCCTTAATTAAAATTATTTTACACCTTATTATAGTTATATCTGTTAAGATACATTATTTGTTTAAAAACAAAAACAAAATTATTGTTTCTCAGAATGTCATTGAATAAATTATTTTTCAAAAGTGTCTGCTCTAGCCCAGAAATAATTTTTGAAAGTAGACTATAATATGCATACAGGGATCTCTTGTGAGCTCCTTTTTCTATCTCAGACCAGATGGATAGAGACCCAAATGTGGAAAAGCATTGGTGAATTAAGATACAATTTCTAAATGTAATTTAAGTAGCAAGTTTATTATTAAAATCTATATCTATAATTGAATTCAAATACTTAATATGTGTATCTTAGCAGATACGCACCTTAACCTATAAAAAGAATACGGTAACAAGTTCAGTATTGGAATCAGCACTTGTTCAGTCCACATTACAATACCCAAAAAGAAGTAACTGTGGATGTAATGTTTTCTTTTCAAATGAAGTACATTGAGAGGTTTCAAAATTGAAAATTACATGTGTTTCCATTCAGATTCTTTTAAAATCTGTGCCTATAGCTTCATGTAGATAACGATCAGACAGTACAACATCAAGCAGACTAAGAACTAATTGTATATGTAGCCAAATTGTTATCACGTTAAGTTATATAAATATTATTTAATGGCACCAGGAATCTCCTTTAATTAGCGAGTGATCCTATAACTTGATTTGTTTAACTAATTGCCAAAATTATGTACAATATTTAATTTTTAACTAAAATTATCAATTATATTATTGTCAGCAAATAACACTATTTTAAATAGAATTAATTGAAGCAACCTCAACAGGACATTGCAAGAAACATAATAATTAAGTGTTGTTTGTTTTGATTTTGATGCGAAAAGTTAACAGAATTTCAAAGAGATATTTTACATATATCTTCATATTAAATGTTCAAATGGAAGGTTTCATGAAGAGAATATGATTTACGTACATTACGTAATTGCGAAAATTATATACAATATTTAATGTTCAACTAAATTTATCAATTATATTATCGTCAGCAAGTAACACTATTTTAAAAACAATTAATGGAAATATTCTCAACAGGACATTGCAAGAAAAATAATAATTAAGTGTTGTTTGTTTTGATTTTGATGAGAAAAGTTAACAGAATTTCAAAGAGACATTTTACATATATTTTCATAATAAATGTTCAAATGGAAAATTTCATGAAAAATGGAATGGAAGAAATATGATTTATGTACAGCGATGAATTTTTCTTATTTATTAGAAAATGTTTTTTTTTTGTTTTGAAAATGTATCATTCATGTCTGAACTCTTATTTAAATAAAATATCTGGTTACAATCCATTTTTTAAATTTACCGCAATAAATATTTTCACTTACAATCACCCATTTTTTATAATATAGGAGATGCCTTGATGCATGATCAAATGATTTTTCTTTAAACATAACAAATGCGAAACCATTTTTATATTATAGATGTATTTATTTTTCATTTTTATATACATTTTTTTTTTGGTTTTGAGGCTTTGTGGGTATACGATCCACCCACCAAAATTTCATTACAATCGGATCGACGGTTTAGGCATACATAGAGGACTAACAAACAAACATTAATTTTCTTTATTATATTGTATCCTTAATTGAATTGTATAAGCGCTTTGGTTCATAAGACATGCTTAAACTGCTATCAAATTATTGTCATCAAAAAGATCCTAGTTTTATCGCTGATTTGACATGGTTTTGATCCAGCTGAAGAAAGAAGGAACTTATAAGGGTCCTTTATTATTTTTTCCTTAATTTTGTAATTTTCAAAGGATGGGCCAACAACAAAAACCTTACGAATAAAAGATCCTATCTCGTTAAATTAAGAGGGTACATTAAACATAATCTGCCTACCCTTATTTTTTACTTTGACGCTGATGGATTAAGAAATGTTCTTGTTGCGGCCATAAAAAAGGATGTTTAGTACTTGCGTAAAGCTAACTTGGGGCCAAACAATACGACTATGGGTGAAGTTAAATCTGATATCAAGCGAAGCATATTTTTAATTTTTTTGTTTTACGTTTTTTCCCATAATTACAATACTTTTAAGTCGGGTATTTTAAAGATATTATTTTGGTACAATCATATGTGATATTATAGTTTTAGTTTCGTTACTGATCTATTAGACTGTGGTGCTTTTTAAGGCTTGCTACGTTTATTATACATTTAAATATATATCTTCTTCTCTTCTATATATTAATCGGCTTAGCGAAAATTATGCCTCCCTTATTGAGAACAATATATATGGACTCCACTGACTGGCTACTGGCTCCAATTCTAAAACGGTAGATTATTAGCCGTTTCTTTTGTAAGTAAATCGACGATCGAAATAAGAAGGACCTGAAATTTTAGGTTGTAGCGTAAATGTGACAGCGTGGTACCGCAAAATGACCATAGGGAATTTTAGATCGGAAGACAAATTTTGTTTTTGAAACGATATTAAAACCGAATGTCAGTTAATTGAGACATCACTAAGTGATTTTATTTAATTTTATACAATGTTGTTAAATATTTTAGAATACTTGGTGATATTCTCGTATTATTGAAACTATTAAAAAGTTGCGGTAGTTATGATTAAGCAACTTCTTCCGGTTCACAATACAAATATAAATCAATCCATGTTCAATTTTAAGAATTTGACCTTGTACAGATCAAATGGAAAGTCCCCGGCCTACCATAGTAAAACACACATTTCTTCAAATGCGGTCGTTTTTCGGCGTTTTCGTCCTTCAAACAGTTCAACAACGCTACGTAATAGTAGCTGTTGATGGTCCTTCCTTTTTCAAGGTAGTTAATGAAAATTATTCCATACGCATCCCAAAATACAGACGCCATAACCTTGCCAGCCGACTGTTGCGTTTTCCCACGCTTTATAGAGGTTTCATCGTGTGCAGTCCACTCGGATGACTGTCGACTGGACTTCGGAGTGAATTAATGGAGCCATGTTTCATCCATTGTGATAAATCGATGCAAAAACTCATCACGACGCAACCATCTTCAAACACTACTCCGAATCATCAACTCGTCTTTGTTTTTAGTCAAAAGTGAGCTCGCCCAGCACCCACTTTGCACAGAGCTTTCTCATAGCCAAATATTCATGGATGATATAATGTAAACGTTCAGTCGATATACCTAGAGTGTCTGCTATTTCATTCTACTTCAATTTACGGTCATTCAAAATCATTTTGTGGATTTATTAAATATTTTCGTCGGTAACAACCTCTTTTGGGTGTCCATTGCGTTCACCATTTTCAGTGCTCATTTCACCACATCTAAACTTAACATACCAATCCTTTATATTTGATTTTCCTGGGACAGTGTCCGGAAACCCGGCATCAAGCCAAGTTTTTGCTTCAACTGTATTTTTGCCCTTCAAATAGCAATATTTTATCAACACGCGAATCCCCTTTTATCCATTTTTTCACAATAACAAAAGTTGCTCAAAATGTTATAATTCACAAACTA
This sequence comes from Rhynchophorus ferrugineus, assembly GCF_030347505.1. NCBI lineage: Eukaryota > Metazoa > Arthropoda > Insecta > Coleoptera > Curculionidae > Rhynchophorus > Rhynchophorus ferrugineus. Next base: position 56,979,204 of record NW_027472580.1, on the reverse strand, counting down.
ATGATTCACAGCTGTCAAATTTACACACGATTCTTTTAAGGGTTAGGGCTAACTAAAAACATATAGATTTACTTCTAGTAGCGCCATCTATGTGCCAGGCCGGGGATTTTTCAATTGACCCGTTATAGTGTAGTGAGGTGCATTTAATCGAAAAACAACAGTATTAATACATATGAGAATTGAAGGTGGTTAGACGGTTTTTATAATAAAATTCTACTATGGTTTAGAGGAGTTCAGAAGTTCATTCAATTGGCATTGAATTAGGATTCTTCCTTCTTTCTCAGGCCATACGCGTGCTAAAACTGCCCTGATTTTGCGGCCGCACAAATATTATTAAGTGTGGGGAGAGGGGTTCTTGTAACATTCAAAGGAGGCTTCATCCCAACTTACGGCCAATAAATGGCGTTTGTACGGTATTAAATAAACGGATTATACTTTTTAGACGTCGTAGATATATTGGATCTCCCAAATTTGAATAAATACTTTTAGCATACATTTTGTTATGTATAAGTTTTGTCCGTCAAGGCGCGATATCTTTATGGAGGGACATTACAATAATCTGTCAAAAAAATTGAAAAAATTGGTACTTTTATTTTTAATAATCGTAGATGTAAAACATACAAAGTAAGAAATTTGAATAACATAATTTTTTCTCGAGAAAATGACAGATGTGTACTTCAGGGATACTTATAGCAGTATCCCCCTGGAAGGACAAATACACTGAAAGGTTTCAAAATATAAAATAATTGGTGGCATTTTTACTTCTCTTCTGTGGTTTAGTTGTTAATCTTCATGTGGGACACAAGACAAAATAGGAGGCAACTGACAATAAGCTATAAAAGACAAATTAAAGATGAGCTATCTGGCGAGATTGCAGAACATCACATACAATAATAGGTTGAAATAAATAAATTCACTGTTCATTCATTCATAATATTCATAATAAATAGGACAACTACTGCTTTAAAGATTGAATACTGGAAGAAATTAGTAAAGCGTGATGCAATTTTATTTAAAAAATTAGGTAAAGAAATTTTTCTCTTATCAAATAGAGCTGATTATTTATAGTTTTTCAATATATATTTTAGGACAAAAATGGGAATAGAAGAAAAAATTGTATGAATACTAATCAAAATACGTGGATGAGGTGAAAATAACTTAACATATTAACATATGAGACATATGAACAGAATTTTGGAAAATATTGGAAAATGTTAAAAATTGATTGTTATTTCAAGATTTTAAAAACGTTAAGGTGTTTAACGATTAATGCAATGAAACTCTTATCAATTATTTTATTTACTTTTTAAACATAGTAAACAAGTTTTGAAAAGTCAATGGCTCAATTATGCTTCTAAATATGTTACTCCAATATAATTTCAAAATTGTAAATAAAAAGTGTTTGATTTCATTAGTTAATGTTCTAACAAATTCGTTGCCAATAATACGCTAGCGCATATTGTGAAGCTTTAATTGGACGCTAATTACGCTCCAGCGCGTTATATGTGCGATGGTCTTTCTAAACTTTGTATTTAGTTCGTTATTAGCAGTGTTCCTGTAGAGTTGTATCGGCATTATCTGAAGACTATAGCTGAGTCATTTACGTGCTTGGTTTCCATTTTTCCTTTTTGATTCATATGCATTACAGAACTGCATATGGTGGTGCATAAAAAATATGGATATGTCAGGACCCTCTCGCCCTAAAAGTGGAAAAATGTATGTGAAACGTGTCCTAACTTTACAATAAATATTCAAGCAATCGTATTCCAATTTACGACTTTCATTTGTCTGTCATAAAACGGTTACTAAAGGCGCCGTCTAAACCTGCTTCCAGAGCGGTTATCAGCGAATATGTTTTCAAAATATGAGAGGCGAAGAAAGCAGGATAGGTAATAAGAAAGTTCAAAAGTCAAAATTGTTATTTACAAAAAAAAAAAAGAAAAGACACTATTTGTGTATACATTGTATGCCCTGGATATCCTGGTTACTGTTTAGACTGCGCAAATATTAGTCATGAGTGACCTCTTATGGATTTTCCTGTTCTGTCCTTTTGAATTCGGCACAAATATATTAAAATCATTGTTGTAATTAGAAAGAACATAGTCGGCTTCTAGGGTAAGTATTTGATCGCGGATCGGCAGCGAACGTGTTAATATGCAAACATGTACTACTTTAATTTATTCATATTTATGTTTACAACATAAACGTGAGGAAAAATCATATATGCTTATATTTTATGCTCTGAAGTTTTTACAGTTATCTTACTTATGATAATTTTGTTATGATGTTCAGTGATGTAGTAATTTAAACTTATCGGATATATCAGTATCAGTAATTGTTGTTGATTGTCGAATATTGACACTTAATAGAAATTAGATTTAATTAATGTGCTAAGGTTAGTAAGTGTTAGTTCTTGAGATAGTTTGCATGCATTTTAATATACAAGCATTTATTACGTAATTAATGTTATATATGAAGTATTTTTCTGATACAAAATTAAAAAGGAACAAAACAGATCTAATTTAATATAACTGTTGGGGCACGGTACCGACTTCAAACTGGTTTTTATTTAATGACAACAACGATTATTACCTATGTATTTTATTTTAAAATGTTTTTTTTCTAAGTTTAAGTCTAAGTTTGATTATTTTTTGCATTTTAGTGAGTTCCTTATTTATTCTTTGAAGTTAGTTCAATTATTTTTGGAAAAATATTTTATTAATTAAATTAAATGTTTAAATTTCCTTTGAAGAGGCCAATGTTCGTTTTTGTATTTTGAGAAAAAAAAAAAATTTATAAATATGATTTTATCATTTTTCAAGTTCCTTTTTTTTTCTTGTAGAGCACTTTCGAATCATTCAATTTGAAAGCAATAACTAAATTGTCAAAACTCTTTATAATTAAAATCATTCAGTAAGTTGTTGGGTTTATAATCAAAATTTGAACATGCTTTCTAATTTTCTGGTATTTCTAGTTAGAATTTTTGTCTGATTATTAATTGAGTTATGGATCAAGTGTGAAGTCTTCTTGGTAATGAAAATATGCGTTAAGGTAAAAAAACTTAAAAGGTCTTGATATTTGTAGATATATAGATAAAATGTCTTAACATCTATCGCTAAAACTGGAAGATTAAATTTCGAAATGCATAAATAAAAATTATTACAGCGCTGTTGAAAAAAATCTTTGTATTATGAAATTTTTTTTTATTTTCGCCTTGCCTTAGGGAATTTGAAAAAACCTTTAGGTAGGGTATATACACGATCATTATTGGAGTATTGTTTACCTTGTGAATCATTAAAAATCTCTTAACTTAGTAATATATGTAAGTTTTTGTGGCTGTCGACCGATTTTCCTGTCAGAACTATCTTAACCAAGATGTCGCAGATAATTTTTAACTGTACTTTGCCAGTCATTTATTGCTTTAGTTTCGATATATAGCTGGCGTTATTAATATATTTTCAATGTACTTGCAAAGTTGCAAGGTATCAAATATCATTGAACACGGCACAACTCCAGGTATGTTTATTTATGTCGAATATATATATTTCAATCAATATTAGCCATTATATTATCATATTATACCTAAAAGCCCATTGTTATAATCCAATTATTATAGTTTTCTAGTCAATGCTCTATTCGGTAATATCCATAACTGACTGAAATACACGCACAGCCGCTTCCTCGTTAAAAACCATTTAGACTTCGGATTTTGCTTTGTATAAATACCAGTTCAACGGTCAATTAAATTTGCTTTGATTGAAATTTGCAAATTACTGAAAGATATCGAATTTAATTATTTTGAAATTTACTAGTTCGATGTAGATTTTAGGGGTTTGTACGGGTTTGAATTAAATACAATCAAATATTAGATGGAAGACAATTATATAAGTTATTTAATGAGTTTGAGTATAGATTTAATGAGTTTTCTAATAGAAATATTAGAACTTTGACATGATGTAATAGTCATATTGGTTAAGGGGCAAAAAGAGTCCAAATTTCAAAGTGGTATAAATAAAACAGAAATAATGTAGTCGGCTTGGTTGGCGCAGTGGTAAAGCCGGCTGGACGGTCCTCCCGATGATGCTATAGACGCGGATTTGAATCCTGCTGAGACATGGTCGTACATTCATGTTGGTGATTGTTTAACATTTGTGATTCTCCTTGCCAAGAGTGTAAAATGCGACAACGAAAATGATCCCAGTCACGCCAGTAACCAGTCTGGGTAGGACCGGATGTCTTCGGATGATTTCTAAGTTGGTCACTCGCCAGTCGGTAGGCTTAACGCTGAGGACCGTGGTTCGGAGACAACGTTCCAACACTGTAGACAACTGTAGATCCAGTTCAGATAAACTCCTAGTTGGTAAAAGGAAATTTGAAAATATAAAAAAGGAATAATGCAGAAAATTATGTATTTATCAAAACGTTAATAATTTCGGATGATTTTAATATTTGTATAAAATATAGTATAAAATGTCCTCTAAATGTTTTTCCATTTTTACATATTTAATCGAAAACGTGAAAAAAAAAACGCAAAGTGCGCAATCCAATCAGTTACTATTGGACTGTAAAACAACATTCAATTAATATGAATTATCCAAACTAGTCAGTCAAAATTGCTTCGATAAACAATTAAACTAAACTCATATAGTAGAAAATATTTCTCCAATGAACAAGAACTTGCACGATATCCCTCAATACAAATATAGATTTTGGATTGGGAATCGGATTTAGCAACGAGGCCAATATTTATATAAATTGCTGTCACTCCAAGATTAACTGTTTCCTCAGGAGAGAGGTGTTATAAAGCGCAACTCGTACTGCAATGACTTTGTTAATGTAATGTGGTGGATTTCATTTGTATCAAAGTAATACTGGTTAGCAGTGTTGTATATACAATTGTTCCAATAAGTAGCCACTTCCTTGAAATATCTTTTAAGAAAATAAAAAGTTTGGTTTTAAAATATACTTGTTTTATAAGTTATGTAATTATCGATTGAATCGAGTTAAAGTTTAGCGATTTTTCTCCCCAATTATGCCAATAAGATGGAGGAAGAGATAAAATATTGAATTGAGTTGATTTAACAAATGAATAGAGTTGAAGGGTACATTCATGATGTGAGTTTTTTATGGTAGTAAATAAGCAGCTGATGTAGCTATATATATATATATATATATATATTAGATGTTAACATATGTATGATCATTAGACGCTATATATTCATTAATAAAATAAAATAATAACAAAAAATTATAAATATATTGAAATGGTTGCGACTTAATTATTAATTATTTATTTATTTATATTATATTTATATTTATTTATAAATCGTTATAATTTACAAATAATTATGTTTAAATATAAATATATATGGTTCCTGAAAATATTTTATTATCCTTAGTTGGAAAATCGAAACTAAATAAAAACTGTTTAGTTAAATCTTAATCTGATATTGATGGTTTATACTGTATAATCATCTACTTATTATTACTACTGAAAAAATAGTAATTTTTAATGAACCAAAAGAGTATAATAGAAGGTTACTATCACCCTTTTAAAAGTTAAGTTCTTTTGATAATCAGTAAAAATTAACCTCTTGTTGCCCAAACACACATAGAGATCTGTCATAAATAAACTACTATCATCGAAATGCTTGCATTGTGTTCTGCTTATTTCTCCTCTCTAAAAGCATTTATTGAGAAAATCTGAGACAGTATATATTAATAAAAATATTATCTATCATTTTATACAATTTTTTTTCCATTTTATCGGCAACATGACGGTACGGTGTCAATAAAACTATGATGGTTTGTTTATTATTTAATTACCGATTAATTTTCGTACATCTTCGGCAGTTCGAAACCATGTACCAGTTAAGACATATTATATTGACCTGAACAATTTGTAATCACAAAGAGCTACATCTCATGCGTACGCTAGGTGTGGCAGAACTTTCCATTTGAGATGTAACCGAGATGATTTTTCGAACGTTGTATGCAAGAGGATGATTTTGCGTCTGTTACTCTCTATGGCTAATCATTTTGCAACAATCCGTTATTTAATTTGTTCAATTAAGGTCAATATGCAAGTGCAGAAAATTTTATGATTATACCGTGCCGATACCATCAACCGCACAGCAGGATTTCATGAAAATGAACATTGTGCTTTGCTTTCGATGTAGATGTCTCTTCTGAGCTAATCCGCGATTTTTTGCACTTGTGATTATCTTTACAGATTAATTTTCCATCGTCAGAAACAACCAAGTTCACAGAATCACAGTCAATGCCACATTACACACTTGTTTGCCTGACAAGCAATTAAATCGCTATGTTGAAACGGTTTCGAATTTTGAAATACCACTTGGAATTCAAAATGGTATCAATTCGTCATGTCATTCAATATCAAGCGATTCGTGTGGATCAATGAAAGATTTGAGAGTTTGATCTGGATTTTTGTGTTTAATTTATTATCACGGATCTTTTAGAGCCTCCAGATGATCCTTTGTCATTAATATCAGAATCACCATTTTAAAATTGTTGACACCAAAATCGATAGTTGGGATATGATGGATTACTAAAGCATCTTTGGAGCCTCCAGATGATCCTTTGTCATTAATATCAGAATCACCATTTTAAATTTGTCAACGCCAAAATCGATAGTTGGGATATGATGGATTACTAAAGCATCTCCATAAGTTACCAAAATAGATTGATTCATTTTGGTAGTAGATTTCCTCAAATCCCATCGAATGTAGATTATGCAATTTTGTGCGGATCATAATTAGGGTCTGAAAAAATTAAGTAACTCTCAAATAGTAAATTCAAAACTGTTATTTAATACAGATAAATATCAAAAAATATTGACTTTAATTAAAAAAATAATTAGTTTAACAAGGTTTATATTGTTTTCTACGCATAAATTGAAATTGATCAATTTTAAGATATACTTGATTTATCTACATATAATACTTTTGTTGGATAATTGAATCTAGGGGTTCCTTGGGGATTATATAGTTGCAATTATTTTATTGTTTTCATTGAATTTGTAGTCAATTTCTAACAGTATCAAATATCATGATGAATATGATTACATATCACATGATTGAAATTATGAAATTCCTTAAACAAATGAAACTTATTCAAGTAGACGATAACCCCTGTTTTATGATGAATATATTTTCCTGGAAGCTACCGAATATTGTATGACCTATGCAATGTTTGAATTTTAATGAATTGAATGTTGAAGTTTGAATCTTGTATTTTTTCACATATTTTTGATAAATTGTATTTAAAAGCCAATTTGTTATGAAATGCTGAAATACAATCTAGGTTTAACTTAACTAGTACAACTTAATGTTCAAATAGGTCTGTGTATTCTGTAAGTTAGATAATATTTCGTTTCATAGCATAACGATACACAATCTAATTAGAGAACTGTTGAATTTTACAACAACAAACGTAGAAACAACCCGATAAACAGGCCCATCACCGCAATAAAGTTGGAGCGAAGAGACGCGAAAAGTTACCCAAAGTGGAAAATGAATTAATAATAATCAACCAGTTTAGAAGTTCTCACTACCGCGTTACGACTCGTGTCGGGCACTTTCCCAGCCCACAAAATCATCCACGTGGAAAACGTTTACATTATCATTATTACTTAAAAAGTTTTGGGAAGTGGGAGCGGAAAGGGCCCAATTGTCGTTTGGAGGATGCAGTATCCTCGTAACTAAGCGGTAGTTTATTTAAATATTTATATGTCCTTTCCAAGAGGGAAAATATGTAAATGTTATACCTGAATATGAGAAGGGCTTATTAAACTGATGTGCCTATTTGGTTTAATGATATTATAATGTCACTTGTTTTGCAAAAATTTAAGACCGAAGTGGTTTATTTTTATGAAAAAATATGTTACGATTGAGCCTACACAACGCGACACGTTTTTTATGAATTATTAAAAAAATAAATGAGCCAGAGAGAGAGAGAGAGAGAAGGATTATCGCATATTTTCTTCGGAATTCAGAATTCGTTTAATTCATTCCCAGCATTTTTTAAATTCTAACTTAGTTAATCTGGCGTTACTGCTAATATATGCATGTAATATTTGCGAGTATTTGTAATTGTAAATGACTTATAGCAAAAGTTGTAAAATCCGACAGGAAACAACCATCCCTTCTTCTGATGTGGTTTCTCTACTAGTCACTTCCTCGATTCAGATCCCACGTCAACAAGGTGGATTAGATAGGTTTAATGTTTTCAAACGTTTGTTAGTTGATACTGAACAGTTAAAATAGAAATACCTATAGCAAAAGTTATAAAATCCGACAGGATAAAACCATCCCTTTCTTCTGGTATGGTATCTCTACTGATCACTTCATCGATTCAGAAACCACGTCAACGAGCAGGACTAAATAAATATTAATTGGTAAAAACAAGACATTAATGCTTTTACGTTTTCCAGTTAATACTGAACAGTTAAAATAGAAATACCTATAGCAAAAGTTATAAAATCCGACAGGATATAACCATCCCTTTCTTCTGGTATGGTCTCTCTACTGATCACTTCATCGATTCAGAAATCACCTGCACACTTTGATATTATATTAGAAGAACCAGCAATAACGCAAACTACACGATCAGAATGGACTACAGTCATTAACAAAAAACGATTGAGAAGTCCAGAAGAAGAAATCGCGAGGAAACAAACAAGAATCAGTGACTATTGGCTACAGAAGCCGATAGAGACAAAAAACAGCTTTAGCAACCTGTCGGAAGAAATTGAAGAAAATGTACAACCAAGCCTTGAAAAAGTTATTCCCAAACCACCACCAATAACAGTCTATAAGGTAGGAGTAATAAAACACATCCATGACCTATTGAAAATCATTACTACGAACTACACAATTAAAACAGTGAGCTATGAAACAATTAAAATCCAATTGTTCGAAGCGGATCACTTTAAAGTTCTTGTAAAAGAATTAGATGAAAGAAACACCCAATACCATACATTCAGGCCAAAATCCGAGAGAACATTTAAATTCGTGTTAAAAGGATTACATCACGGGACGGACTTTAACACCATCAAGGTAGCACTAGCTGAAAAAGGCCGCAAGGTCGTAAATGTCCACAATATACGACATCGCACGACAAAAAAACCTCTGCCTATGTTTTATATAGATATAAACCTGACGAAAATAATAAGGCGGTGTATGAAATCACCAAATTGGAAAATAATATTATTAAATGCGAACCACCACATATAAAAAGAATTATACCACAATGCACAAGGTGTCAAGCGCACGGGCACACAAAGACTTACTGTCACAAATCATATAGATGCGTAAAATGTGCAGGAGAACATAAAACAGGAGATTGCACTCGTAAAGTTTGCGATGAAAAAGTGAAATGTGCTAACTGGAACGGAAATCATCCAGCGAACTACAAGGGTTGCGCAGTTCACAAGAAACTACAACAGAAACTCTATCCTGTCTTAAGGGAAAAAAGGCATCAACAGCAACAAAAACAATCCGCACCTACCAGCCTACCCACCAAACCAAGTCTACCAGACATAACTTATGCCCAAATGGTTGAAAATGGTTCAGAACAAAATCGAGAGAGGACATCTCAACCTACTGAAACTAGCAACATCTCTAGATTAGAAAATATGATGGCCAAACTAATGGATCAAATGAGTACGATGCTTGGTCTACTCACAATCGTCGTCAGCAAACTTGCCTAATGCCTGAAACCAATAGTTACAAAATCGCCGTCTGGAATGCCAATGGGCTCCAACAACACGCCGGGGAACTAAAAATGTTCGTGACTGAACAAAATATTGACGTCATGATGGTTTCCGAAACACACTTTACCGACAAAAATTAGTTGAAATTTCCTAAATATAAACTTTATCATACAAATCACCTTGATGATAAAGCACATGGAGGTATAGCCATAATAATTCGAGATCATATAAAGCATTTCGAAAAAGAAAAATTCCGCAAGGACTACCTGCAAGCCACCAGCATAACAATAGAGGAAGCCCATGGACCATTAACAATTTCTGCGATTTATTGCCCACCCAAACATAACAACAAGGCAGAACAATTTCAAAATTTTTCAATACGCTAGGTAATAGATTTATAGCAGGAGGAGATTATAACGCAAAATATTTAATGTGGTGTTCAAGAATAATAACCTCAAAAGGTAGAGAACTGCTAAAACCCATAAGGACAGATAACTTACAATATATCTCTACTGGTGAACCAACATATAGGCCTTCAGACTGAAATAAAAAACCAGATACAATAGATCTCTGTATTACAAAAAATATTGATCCAAAAAAGTGTCAGGCGGAATCATGTTTCGACCTGTCTTCTGATCATTCACCAATAATAGTAAAAATTCCTTCAAAAATTACCATCAAAGATAAACCCCCTTCTCTATGCAATAATAGAACTAACTGGCCCTTATTTAGAGAAAACTTAGACCAAAATATCTCTCTAAACTTACCGTTACAAACTGAAATGGATATAGAAATAGAAGCAATAAGTCTTACAAAAAATATACAGGAGGCAGCATATTCCGCGACTCCTAACAGTGAAACATTTCCAAGAAAAAATACACATATATCATGTACAATACAGAAAAAGATAGCAGAAAAAAGAAAGTTACGACGAAATTGGTAACAGAAAAGGACTGAAAACCAAGGCATTCAAGAATACCTAGAAAACTTGACATCAACTGAGGCTACAGACTATTCGTTGTGGAAAGCAACAAAAAACTTAGGATATCCCAGCAGCATAACCCAACTATTAAAACAAATGAAAATAATTAGGCGAGAAGCAATAAAGAGAAGGCCGACATTTTCTCAAAACACTTAAAAAATGTTTTTAAACCTTTCCAGTCTCAGCTACATAAAGATGAGGAAAATAAAATTACTAGCTTCCTAGATTCGCCATTTCAAATAGATTTACCGCACGAGAAATTAACGGTCAAAAAAGTTAAACATACAATAATGAGAGAGATTAATATTAAAAAAGCTGGTGAATGAATGAATGAATGAATGAATGCTATGCTACGAATTAATTACTTCCCTAGTATCTGGAAAGTAGCTAAAATATTAATGATTCTTAAACCAGGAAAAATAACAGAAGATGTGACCTCCTACCGACCTATAAGTTTATTACCGATAATCTCGAAAGTTTTCGAGAAATTATAAATAAAAGAGCTAAACTATATGATAGAGAAAAGAAAAATTATTTCAGAACATCAGTTTGGCTTTCGCAATAAGCATGGGACTATAGAACAAGTGCATAGACTTGTAAACAAAATAAACACTGACCTAAATGCCAAAATATATTGGTCGGCTGCTTTTCTGGACATATCTCAGGCTTTTGACAAAGTTGGCATACGGGCCTGCAGGTTAAACTAAAGAAACTTCTTCCTCATCCGGACTATCAGTTACTAAAATTGTATCTCACTGACAGACATTTTATTGTAAATCAAGGCGATGAATATACCGAATTAAATCCCATATATTCAGGAGTTCCGCAAGGTAGTGTACTGGGTCCAGTACTGTATCTTCTGTATACGGCTGATCTGCCCACCACAAAAATAACTACTGTGGAAACATTTGCAGACGATACAGCAATCTTAGCATCCAATGAAGATCCAGTCATAGCATCAATAAACCTACAAACCCACCTGGAGCAAATACAATTATGGTTGAAGATATGGCGCATTAAAGCCAATGAAACAAAATCCACGCATATAACGTTTACCCTGCGTAGAAGAACATGTCCACCAGTAAATATCAATCATCGTCAACTCCCTCAAGCAGAGCATGTTAAATATCTTGGTATGCATTTAGATCGACGCCTAACCTGGAAGAAGCACATACTCTCTAAACGGAAACAACTAGGACTAAAATTATATCAAATGTATTGGCTCATTGGGCGCAAATCCAAGTTATCATTAGATAACAAGGTATTGCTGTATGAGTCTATACTCAAACCCATTTGGACATATGGAATCCAACTATGGGGTACCGCTAGCAAATCTAATATATCCATCATTCAACGGTTCCAAAATAAGGTGTTGCGTGCCATTGTTGATGCTCCGTACTATATTTCAAATAGTGACACAGCGCGATATTCCTCTAGAACCTATAAAGAGTGTAATTCAACGTGTTTGTGTGAAGTACTTCGAAAGAGTGTCAGTGCATCCCAATGTACTCACTAATCAGCTAAATATCCGACGTGATAGTGAAGTGCGTAGACTAAAACGTTTAATACCACCTGATGTGATTACTGGACATATGTAGACTTTAGAATAAGCTTTAGAATAAGACTAATTAATTAAGAAGATATGGATTTCTACTAGAGATTATAAGTGGAAACAGTTTTCCGAAAAATTAAAACAGACTTTAATAATTTTTTTATAATTTCAACAATTAATATCAAAGAAATTTATTAGCCTATTTCTACATTTTATTGCAAGGCACTATGGATATAATTAAAAATAGTTATCTTTGTCGTTGTTTGTAAGGACATTTTAACTCGTTCATAAAAATTAATTGAAGAGTGAAAAAAGCTGATTAGTTTAATTCGAATAGAACTATTCAGACATTCAGTTTGTGCTTGTATTTAATTTCAGATAAAATTAAATCTTTTTTTGGTCTATTCTAGTTTTGTCTTAGCTGCTTTATAATATTTTTAATATGTAGGCTTCTTCGTGAAGAATAAAAGCAATATTGTAAAATTAATATGGCTGTATAAAACACAGTAAAGGATACTGTCAGGATGTCATAATGTATGAAAATTATTATTGATGAACTATGTTAGCAGGAGAATTCTATTCTAGCCTGGTTAAATAAAATATTTCAATTGTTAATATATCGAAATGATGACTGTATTATTTTAATGATTTACTTAAAATATATCCTCGCATAGAATATTGCTAGTCGGAAATTAATAAGTTTACATAGAAATTCATAGCAGAAAAATAAGAATAAGTATAATCTAAAACAAATTAATGTACTTAATGTTTATTCAAAACTTTAGCTTATTTAAAATTAATGACCACTACGTGTTTATGTAATATTCAATGGAGTTCTGGAAAAAGTATCGTAAAAGGTGGATTGAAGGTGCTCAATTGCCATAAATTATGCCAATTGGGAACATCCAAGCTTTGAGAAAAACCTTTAGCCCGTGGATACTCGACACAAGTATCGCTCTTCAGGGTATAAAGTCACCATAGGCGGTTTGGAATTACTGTGAACAAATATATCGTATTGGAACAAAAGCATGCAATTCAAGGTGAATGGTCGCTAAGAGGATTACGGATTACAGCAGTTCGGTTTATGACTAGTAGATTATTGGAATGTGGAGGTATAGGAGATACAGAAAAATAATTTTATCAGAACTATAAGTTGTTCAAACGGGACAACGACCACATACATCCCTGTAGTTATTTTTTTAACAAGGAAGTGTTATATCGCGTGACTGTCACTGGTCCTGCTAGGAACAGGACCATATGTTTTTTCTCAATGAATGGTATAACGAATGACATAGATAATGAACGTAGAGCGGAGTTTGATAAAAACCCTCGGTATCGTATTTATCACCATTCAACAACTCATCTCTTATTTCCATAAAATAAAATAGCTTTTTAAGTAAAATTATGTGGTATAACAATACCCATACGTACAATAACAATATATAAAAAAATAAACACTGAGTGTTGTTATAATATCGGATATCACTACATAGTATAAAACAAAGTGGCCTTTTCTGTCCCTATATCCCTATGTGCGCTTAAATCTTTAAAACTACGCAACGGATTTTGATGCGGTTGTTTTCAATAGATAGAGTGATTCAAGAGGAAGGTTTATATGTATAATACATGCATAATATACTAAGGCAACATTGCTAATTTTAGAGGTTTCTAACGTGATGTCGTAAATTAATCTATTTTTTTAGGCTTATTTAGCAATTAGCAAAAACGCTGCCTAACCCTACGAGTTAGATCAAATCAATGTACTACAGTATTGTACACCATAAAAAGGTCTACAAAAAAGTCCCCGATGGTATATGTTTATCTTTTAGGGATAACCCGCATTAACCATTTTTATTGTTTACTTTTTACGTGAGAAAATGGCTTATTTACGAAGCTATTTTAAGCAATACGGCATTAATCCTTATCGAATTAAGTACCTTAAATACAGTGTGCAATTAATATAGATCAATATGGTTCCTTACAGCATGTAAATTAAACAAATATTTTCGGAGATATTACAAATTTAAAATTTGCGTTTAAAAATGTGTAATGTAATAAAAATTGTATGAATTTAGATATTCCAAAGATAGCAGGAAATCTTCATAGTAAGTATAGGGGAAGAGGAATTGTTTTACTCCAAATTTAATGCGTGCAGGCCAAGGGCAGTAATGAATGAACCAAAAATACTGGATCGATTTTAATCATGTTTTCATTGAGTGACATAGGCATATATATTTTATGCCCGTGCAAAGTCGGAGCGGGCAGCTATGTTTTTATATACAACGTTCATATTTTTTCTGTAGTGTATTTAATTTAGTATCAGCATTGCACCCGTGCGAAGCCGGGGCGGGTCGCTAGTTTTTAGTATAATTATAAACTGGGGGCATGATTTTATAATCAAAACTATTAATTAATACTTTAGCTTTATGAACATACCCTTCTCAGAAATCTAAGGTACTGAAAATATCAAGTTTTTAATTAATTTTAGTTATAAAATACGTTAATATGAAACTACGATGTATAAAACAATTGTTAAATCATTAAATATACTAGCATTATCAATTGAATGAAAAAATATATCAGATATAACTTTATATAGCACGATATAAATCAAATAATATTTCATCTAACGTTTTGTTGTTTTTGTTTCTGTATCGAAGAGTATTCATTCCAGTAGCTTTATTAATTTTATAACATTTCGCTTATGGCGAAACTTTTTCAATTTCCAGACAAAGTTAATACACTTGATTGTATTTTTTGGGACTTTTGGCGTACTTAAATATTGCTCTTTCATTTTCTTATTGTTTTTCCTAATATATATATATATATATATATATATATATATATATATATATATATATATATATATATATATATATATATATAATGTAGTAAATACTTATGTAGTATAGAGTATGTATTAGTATGTAGTAGGTATAAAGAAATCACTAATTTTAAACACTCTACTATAGATAGACAAAAACACCATTTTCTATAAATAACCAGGGCGGTATTAGTCGCTCTATATAACATGTATATGGATATTTTTAAATTAAATAATTGATGCTCTCGCTCAGTTATTATGTTAATGTTCATGATAATATTAAGAGGCACAGCAGACTTATATGATTCTGATATTTTTATTGATATCTTAGGTAGTTAAGAATTTCCCACGTGGTGTAACTTGTTGAGTCAAGATTATAATTAACATACATATTAAAGCTAAATATATTGTTACATACATTTACTATATTTTATTTACTATTCCATATTAATGGATCATGATTTGTAAGGATGTGAAAAGTTTATTAGCTTAGTTAAATTAGTACTTTAATAATTATTTTATTTTAATATTTCTATGATTAACTAAATTAACCCGGTATAGGTCGCAATACCATGCAAAAAGGTTTTGTTTGTATCTTGCTCGTTTATTTTGTAAGTCGTATAATACATTATTATTTATCACTTGCCACCTCCTTATATATTTCATTAGTCTTTTGTATAATTTTATTGAATATTAAATTTATGCGAAAATCTGGGAAATTGAGTGTTTTATAAGCTTTTGATCGGGTTTGGCATTTGGGATTAATCTGTAAGATGAGCAAATTGTTACCGCGTAACTATTGTCAATTGCTGGAGTCATATTTATTCGGAAGAAAATTTAGAGTATCGCACGAAAAGGCATTTCGTTCGAAAGGTTCTCGACATTTAAAAATATCTCGGCTGGAGTTCCACAAGGTAGCGTCTTAGGACCTCTCCTGTATCTGCTCTACACATACTGATGTATTTTCTCGTACTCGTCTTGCTTGTAAATTAATCCAAGCACATAGGAAAAGTAGTAATAAATTAATTGTAATAATAATAATTAAGATTGTACTAAGCGTATCTAATAAAGATGTTATAAAAAAAAATTGAATGTTTTATGTACTATTAATGTCTGTCTATTTAATTTCGCATTTTCAACTTCTTCTTGTATGTTATTTGAGACTCGTCCTTTGATTACTGAATTGACATAATTATTTTGGACAAACTTTAAGGAAGTCTTTCATGATTCATTACTTAGTTCTTTCAATTCGACTTAAAAAAAAAAATAACGTCTTGTCTCTAATCCGCGAGTTTCTCAATGGTTTAAACTGGAAGGTACAATAATTGTTGAATATAGCGACTGTTGACACTATATATTGAGTTACATCTTAACGTATATTATATATTTTATTATTAGTGTGCACAGATATACTTTTTCTGTAGTTTTTCTTATATATAATAATTATAAATATTATATTATATAATAATTATATTATATTTTTATCATAATTTATCTATTCGCTTCGGGATTGGAGCTGCATTTACTGTATCTGACTGTATCTTCAGAACGGGAGCTGTGTTATGTGTATTTATCACTCTTCTAATTTTTCCTATGCATACTTTTTCACATCCACAGCACCTAAAGCATTAATCTTTCTGTGCGATTTGAATATAAGTTGGACGTACTTCTGTGGTATCTCTGAAATTCGGTCGGTTGCTCACTGGATAAATAGGGATGCTAAGGAAAGCTTTTCCTGAGTTCTCGTTCTTCTGTTTCCCTTTTTGTAGTAGATGCACATTGGACCTTTTATTTCTAATCTAGAGGAGGCTTTTAGTTGTTTCTATTTTTATAGTTGAAATACAAACTAAAAATATTTATGTAGCTTCTTGGTATAGAAAGCATTCCGATAACTCATAACTTAAATTAAATTGGATCAATACTTTAGGCAAACATCGAAGACAAATAAACAAATATTTATTATAATAGAGATAACATAACCATACAATAATAGCAAACAGGATGCTGAAGTAATTCAACGCTAATTCAAAGTAATACCGATGATCGTTATTAATTAAACTGAATAGATACTTTGATAATTTATTAGTCAATTTTATTTTGGAAAATAAAGATACGGTATTTAGCTATCGTAAAAATTCACTTAATCTCTTAAATATATCGCTGAAATGAATTTAATCATTTCAACGCCAATATCTAATATCGATTATCCTGATTAATTAAAACTGAATAGATAATGTTATAATCTATTAGTCAATGTTATTTAAAAATATAACAATACGGTAAATTCGTGTAAACGCTATCGTGAAAATGCACTTCATCTTTTAGATATATTGCTGAAATGAGTAATTTTAAATAGATTAAAGGAGCTCTATATTTCAAAAATTTTCTTCATTATCAGCTCATAGGAAATTTCTAATTTTAAATGATTAATGGCTAGACTGTTAAATATAGGTACAGTAGCGGAGCGTGATTAAATATCCCCCTAATTAAAAGGGATATCAAATTTAATTATTATTTTTTTGTTTCGGTAAACTAGTAAAAGTTGAATAATATAAATATGGTGAAAAATTAGATTCAGACTCATTATAAAAATGCAAAAAGAATCAAGAAGTGAAATAAAGTTAGAATTTTTTTGAAAAAACTTTGAGAAAGGGAAAATATAAAACCAACTACAAATTATAAAATAAGGACGAATAAGTTTTCAAATGTTTTGATGAAGTTTATAGCATCACGTACGTATCAAAATGGTGCTACTTTTGTGTGTGATTTTTAATTTTTAAAATATGAACCATTAATTTTACTGATATTTTGCAGTATTAGATAAAAGAATAATAATCTTGTAATACTCCGAAACTACCAAGAAAACATTTTACAAAACTATAACAAATGGCATATGTGTTTTCTCATCTTAAATAAGGATTTTTCTAATATAAGTCAAATAAATAAACAGTAGTTAACGTAAATAAATGTGCAGTGCATGTACAATTTTGTGAAATAAGATAGTAAATCTTTTTAAATTAAATGCGAAGCGGTTATTTATTTTCTCAAAATAATCCCTTTATGTATTTATGGCAAACTATTTACCAGTCGCCAGAAACTTCTGCTGAACTCGATTTCTGTTATATTAAATGATTAATAGCTAGATTGTTAAATGTAGGTATAGTAACAGAACATGAGTAAATATTCTTATAACTATAAGTCGGACACTAAAATATCCTTAAAATGGTTATTTGAGTTTAGTAAATAGTCAAATGTGAACAAGAAAAGTGGACATATAATCCTAAAGGCTCTAATGATATTATTTGTTGAGAGCCGTAATGACAGAAATTTATAATTTACACTATTTTTTGTTTTAACATTTCTCAATTACCGTTGAAAATATATATTCCCTCATTAACGTAAAAGCAAATTTTATTTGTTTATATTGTCTAGATATATTTTTTTCTTAAAGCGCAGGCATATGAAAGATGTCATAAATCTATCCGAATATCTATGGTCTTAGGATAGTCTTAGATCTTTTAATTTTTGGTCCTTTTAATTGTGGAATTTGTCGCCCTTGCGAATACCTAGAAACATAAATAATTATCATAAATTGTAATGTTGATGATGCTATTTCGTGAGCTGTAGTTGACTGATGTAATATCTTAATATGTCTTCATAAGAGTTCATTTGTGAAGACGCGACGCTCTGAGTCACTACATATTTCTTATTTAGTTGATATTTCTGTTTTTGGTGCATCTGCAATCTGAGTTGCATCAAATTCTGAGTTTGTTCACAGAGTATTCCAGTGTTTTCTTTTTAATTGTCGGATATTATTTATTATATTTCCATTTATTATTCTATATTCATTATTTCCTATTTATTATTGTCCTTTTATTTACTCATTTATCTTCATCTACTTTATTCTCCTTAATTTTATTATTTATTCGTATCTTTTCCAAGACAACAGTTATATGGTTTCCACTATAAAGTATAAATATAACTATTTTATAAACCAGAAACTGACCCCAAAGTAGTCAAAATAACTGATGCCTAGTTATGATGTATTAGTAATTTGAAGCATACATAAACTCCACCAAAAGTGGCTTCTGCTGGCGTTTAAAATTAGCTTTAAATTAGAAAGTACCAAAGCGTGATAATCAATTGAAGAATATTCTATAGTATAGATTTATTCCTTTATTCAGATTTCATTCATTCATTCATTCTATATTTTTTCAGAAAATATTACTTAAAAGAATGAGGTCAATAGTAAAACAGCTTGGATTAAGACAAAATGCAACATCATCACTAAGAACATCATTAAACGTTACTTCGCAGAAACATACATATTCCATATAAATTTCGTATACGTGTTACAGGCTTTTGACAAAGTTTGGTATACATGTTCGATATATGAACTAACCTAAATGCTTCCAAAGCAATATGTACAAGAATTAACATCCTATATCTACAGCATACTCTTCATAGTTAAACAAGAGGATAAATATTATGAATTAAAGAATATCC
Source organism: Rhynchophorus ferrugineus (assembly GCF_030347505.1). Classification (NCBI taxonomy): domain Eukaryota; kingdom Metazoa; phylum Arthropoda; class Insecta; order Coleoptera; family Curculionidae; genus Rhynchophorus; species Rhynchophorus ferrugineus. The sequence continues at coordinate 56,959,604 of NW_027472580.1, read as the reverse complement.
TTGCAGGATTACGCCAGTCCTGGTCTGTTATACCAATGATACTAAACTGGAGTGAACTACATCACTATTATTAGTGGATAAGAGCAAAAGGTATCCAAAAAAAATTCAAACTTCATAACTAGCGATAAAATAATAGACTGGGCCAAATAATGGCGAATAAAACTAACGGAGCTCAATTCTGTGCCTGTCAACATTATCAGTAAAATATTAAAGAACCCATTGGTCTTGAACACTAAAATGTCACTGCTGTACTATATAAGAATTGTGTAAAATATTTAGGTATGATATTGGATGTCAATCTGAAATAAAAGGAGCAATATGATTATTTGACATATTAATATGACATTACTGGGATAGCAATATAAGGAATATTACATATTTCAGGAGAAGATATTTTACTAAAGGTTGGTGCGCAATAAAGGGTTGTATCGAGACCTAGGAATTCTTACAGTCAAAATAAAAAATTGAAAAAGTTCACCGGGAAACACGAGGTCAAGGAGTACATCCATAAAAATTCAGAGGCTCTGCAAGTACTAGATGGAGAATGCGTCGCTCCTAAACTGAAGAGGTTCAAAACCCTGGGTCTTTGTGTAATAGTGGGCAAGCGAAAAGTGTAAAGTGAGAGAACAGAACTATAAATGGAAATTAATAATTGTTAAAAACAAATTTACAATTTATGTAGAAGACCTATTTTAAGATTGGATTGAATATAGAGAATTATTCTAGAGTAGGAATTTGAAAAAATAGATTTTTTCATATTCGCAAAGCTTAATCCTTTAAGAATATGATTCTAAGAGGATTTTACAAAATTTAAATTGTTCTCGGAGATTTATATCCAAAACTGGCTCGGTCGAAACTGATCAGAGAAATCAAAAATACACGGAGGTATTGAAAATTATGAAACAAATTTGAGAATTATTGAGATTTTTAGTTTTTTCTTAAATGATGGCCTTTATGGAATTAGCAATATGTCCAGGAACCTATGCATTTGTCGTTAAACGTGACAATATCCGTATTATGACAAGATCAGAAATACTAGAAGTTCGTATTTCTGATCTTGTCATAATCCGGATATTGTCATTATTCAAAGGTGGTCACAACAGCTCATTTGAATGAGAGAAGTTCAAAAAATGCTAAGTATATCGGCATACCAAGGTCTCCTGACACAGCCGTAAAGATTCCTGATACCACCGCAAATATTTTGAGAAAACAGTTAATATTGTAATAAGAATAGTATAAATGCTAACCTGTAGCAATAGTAAACCTGTCTCAATTTATTAATCTATCAGTCTGATTCTTAAAGTCTCGAATCTTAAATTTGTATTCAACTAGTTTAGTTTAAATTATAAACAACTGAAATTGTTATATACTAATTAAGTTACTGATCGACAGATTGTACTTTGGTTACTTGTGAATAATAAATATATAAAATTTATTTTTAAAAAACATTGGATCGAACCAAAACCATTTAACAAATGTACATATCAGTAGCACTGTAAGATTTCAGCAGCGCGTAACTTTACCCGAAGCGAAAAACGAGACGGCTAACATGATTTCTCAAATTTTAATGAACCGATTTACTTAAAATTTGATGTCAGTGTTCTTTATAGTATCAAAGTAAATTTCTAACAAAATTTTTACCATTTTTAAGAAAACGAAAACCTCTTGTTTTCTCGAACACTGATTTTTGCACGATAACATAATTCACAAGCTTAAACATTTTCTTTTTTTTTGTTTCAGACTACTAGGAAGGTTGCAATCGCAGTAACAAGGGCGTGCCATTTTTTGAGCGGCCTTTATCAACTTTTACCTTAGGATTTTTTATTATTATTTTTTTATGTATTCTTCAAACCTCAATTTATATATTTAGTAAAAATGGATATGAAAAATATTGTTTGTTTCTATTTAACTTCACCCGAAAAAAACCTATAGTTTATTCAAAGTTATTTTGTACATATGTTATCTAAATTGCCGCATCAACTCTGAGTTTTAGTTCACTTGGGCTTTGATATACAACAAAATTCTAATCTAAATAAAATAATTGAACAAAAAATGTTATCGTTTACATGTTCGAACTAATCAGACAGCATTGTGTCCCTTTTTAACTAGAATAAAATGAGAAGGAAAATATTTTCTGATTCTGGAACGATTTTACAAATTCCGGCAGGCAATACATTAAATATCTTGATGATGTAAAGATGAAAGAATTTAAAAAATTTCGTTTATTTAGATTTTTTCAATACAATCTAGTAATCCAGATGTTCCAATAATCCTAATAATATATGGTATAATATATAGTAAAAAATCTGTAACTTGTATAAAAGTACACGAAAAATGTATATATAGTTTAAGATATATAAATGATAAGCAAGATTTGTAACGCCACTGACTAATTAATAAAATCCAAAAGAGGAAAAAACGTTAATTATCGTTATTTTAGTAAAACGCCAGCCTCATAAAAGACCCCATATTTTAATAATCTCCAGAGAACTATACGAAAAAGTTTCCAAAATTTACCGCTCACGTTAAACTAAACCCTGAGACGAGGGAAGTTTTTTAATTCGACCCTTATGGGAACGGTAATTACCTGTACGATGTCGCCGTGACTTTGGCCGTTGGCAGTGAAGGTAAGATGGCAGAGGAAGGGCAACCGGGCATCGATAGCCTTAACGACTCGGAGATCGTAAGTTTTGCCCACGTCGCCGTAGTAGGTTCGATTACACACTGAAAAAAAAAACGGAAAAAGAGATCAGCAAAAACGAAAATACTGTAATGTGATTCTTGGGTGTGTTCAATAATTAAAAAAGGTTAGGATTAATGTTAATTAAAATATACGGCTATAGTATTTTAAATTGGGTTTACTAAATAGTAATTTTATTATTAAATTTTATTTAATTTATTATTTATATAAACATTTATCACAAAATGGAAAGGAATTATACTATTTACTTACTACTAGTAGTGTAAAGGAAGATTTATAAAAATATGTCATTTTTATTAGGTGCT